>NC_140305.1:21477842-22677842 GCF_964211825.1 Aythya ferina
CAATTCCTCCTCAATCTAAATCACACACACACACAGATATTACTTTTTTTTTTTTTTTTTTTTCTCCTCTCTTCCTTCTCCCCTCCTTCCTCGGGACTTCATCTCTAATCCCCCCTCTTTCCCCACCCTCCCCCTCCCCCCGCTCTCTGGCTCGGGATATAATTGAATATCACAGCACTATTTGGTGCCTGCTGCTTTTTTTTTTTTTTTTTTTTTTTCCCTTTTCCTCCTGTGCGTGCGTGTGTGTGTTATTTTTTTTTTTTTCCTCCTCCTGGTGGACACCTCAGCTAAAAAAAAAAAAAAAAGCCAAAAAAAAAAAAAAAAAAGACTTATACATTACCCGTGCGTACACACACACACACACACACAGACATGTGCATGTAGGTCCGTATGGCTGTATAAAAAAAAAAAGAAAAAAAAAAAAACAACCAACCACCAACAAAAAAAAAAAAAAAAAAAAAAAAAAAAAAAAACACCAAGCACCACGGGAGCGGAGACAAACAAGGGGGAATTTCTCTCGCCTCCGTGCCCGGGGGAAGCAGCCAGGCAGCCGCCACCCGCAAGGTAAGGACCGGGGCGCTCCGCCGGGCCGAGCCGGGCCGGGCCGGGCCGGGGGGCGCCGGGCGGAGGCGGCTTATGGGGGGGGGGGGGGGGGGGGGGGGGGATGGGTAAAACCTCGTGGAGCTCGGCCCCCCCGCTGTTATTTTGGGGTTTCGGGGTGGTTTTGGGGAGAAGGGGGGTGCCGCTGCTGTGGGGGGTGGGGATGGGTGTGGGGGTTGTTGTGTGTGTGTTTTATTTTTTTTTATTTTTTTGCGAATAGCTCCCTTCCCCCCCCCCCACCTCCCCGCTCCGAGCCGCTGCCTTCCCCTCCCCCCCCCCCACCCGGCTCCGTTTTAAGGGATTTCAAAGGGTAAAAAAAAAAAGAAAACAACAAATAAAATAAACCGAGGCATCGGCAGCGAATTAAATAAAGGAGCCATGGCGAGGCGGGCTGCTTTATAACCTATTTTTAGCCCGATTTGTGTAAAGAGGAGCCCTCCCCTCCCCCACCCGCCAGAAGTAAATATGCGCGGAGGGGGGGAGGGGAAAGGGAGGTGGTGTTTTTTTATTTAAAAAAAAAAATAAAACGAGGGGGAAAAAAAAAATCAAGACAGCGGAGCCGTGCGAGGTACCGGGGCCGGGGGCAGGGAGGGGTTGGTGTGGGGTGGCTCGGCCCGGAGGCTGTGGGGCTCCGTGGGGGCTCTGCAGGGCCTGGCCCCAACCCCTGGGCTATCACGGGCCAGGCCCGGGTCCCCCACCATCAGCAAGGGGTGTGGGGGTTAATCTCGGCCAGGTGAATTTAATCCCGGGTCGCAGAATCGCCTTGTAAGGCGGCCCCAGGGGATAAAAGCACCCCCCACCCCCCCTCCCCCCAAGCAGGAAACTTTGGGTGCGCTGCACGGCGGAGCCCTGCTGGAGCCTTGTTGCTGCAGAGCACACGTGAGTTTTTAGGAAAGTTTGGTTTGTAGGGTGCTGCGTAGGAAAGTGAAGTTTGCGAGTGAAGTTTTTACTGCTCTCCAGCGTGCTCGGCTTTCCCCGCTTTGCTGTCTGTGTAAATCAGGTTCCTTGCTGATTTATGGGAGAGACCATGAAACGTGTGCCTTCTTTATTATCAAAGCATGGGAGGCGTGAGCAGGAGGATTGGGGTGCAGAGCAAGAGCTCCTGGACTGATCTGGCACCCTCCCCATCCTGCTGTACTAGGGGGCTGAGTATGGCAGCGGGGGCTTTTGGGGTCGGGGTCGCTCCCCGTGGGCTCAGCTGGGTGCACGCAGGGTGCTGGGGTGCACCTGAGCACCAGAAGCTCCGGGGCCTTGCCCCACGTGAAGCTGGGCAGAGTGGAGGCTCGGTTGGCCTCGTGAGGTCTTGTTGGGTTTGGGGCCTTCCCTGGAGGTGTTTGTGTTGGCGGTGTTTTCAGAAAGTGAGGCCTGATCCTGCAAACTCTTGTGCAGGTCCTTGAACTTCAGTAAGTGTATGAGTGTTCACGGAGAGGAGCATGAAGGCCGCTTTCCTCCTAGCCAGAGGAAAAAGAAAGGTGCTCTGATGAGGTGGTTGGACTTAGGAGGCAGGTGGTGGCGTGTATGTGATGGCACCAAACTTTCGCTGGTTTCTCGTAGCCTTTTAATTTTCCTTTGCCCTGGTTAAGGTCTGATGGAATAGCACGGTGTGGTGGTGTTTTCCTGAGGTCACCTGAGACCATGCTCACAGTTTTCTTGGGGGAACATGGATTTGGCTCCATGAAACCAAGGGCCCACGCGGTGCTGTGCTTGGGAACTTGGTGGCGTGCCTCCCGAGCTATTATTGAGAACACCTGGAAGATGTTTAGTTTTCACTGCACGAGGAAAGGGAAAGGAGAAGGAAATGTAACTTAAATGTATGAAAGGAGTTGGGGTTTGGCTTTTTTTTTTTTTTTTAAGGCTGTGCAAAAGTTTATGATTTTTGTTCATTTAAATATGCATAGTCATAATGTATGTGCGTAGCATAAAGAATGCAATAATTACAGTTGGACTCTGTTGCTTAAGCTTTTTCCCCTCTTCAAACAGGCAGTTATGATTTTTCCGTGTTTCTTTTATATGAATACTTCTTTCGGTTTGACTCTATATATGGTAATTATTGATGTTTGTGCAATGCTTTGAAGTTGTAAGGCATCGTGTAAGTGCTAAGTACCCAGCAACAGCACTTCATAGTTATTTTCCTATCATGAAAGAGTTTGATGCTACAGCCCTAAGCATAAAGAGACTCTGGATGGATTAGGGGAAATGGTCAAAATTGCTTATAATGTCGTTTTCAGGTAATATTTTTTAGTTAGGAAGAGCAGATCCAAATAATGTAAAGCAAACTGAGTTATTTTACTTAACCTGATTTTGCTTATGGAATCTAATTTAAGATGGACTTCACGTTTGAGTCAGAATGTGTTTGCTGTTATAAATTTTGTAGTGGCAGTAAAGACCCACAAACTACAAGGATGTAATTGTGCAGGAGCAAGGAAGTCCTGTAACGCAACACACACAACTTCAGCAGCAGCAGCGGTCTGGTTCGGTTCAATGAGCTCTACAGATGCCTGTGGAGCTGCACACAGAAGTAAGTGTGTTCCGCGTTAGTGGCAGGCGATGGGATGTGGATCTTCCGCGACACTGACACGTTTTCTTGGTATCCAAGTGCTATCAAATGTTATGGGGAAGGCCGAGACAGCGGCCAGCGTGACACCCTTCCTCGGTAATCCTCTTCGTCTAGAGCCACACGAGATGACCATGGATTGTGTTTGCTTTGCCGGAATTTTCTATCCCTTCTGGGCCCACGGCTGCTCGGGACCGTGGTTCTTTGAGTTGTGACAAGGCTGCGAGGGGCAAAGAGACGTGTGTGGATGTGGCACTGGCCCTTCCCCTGCTGGAGCACGACCGGGAGGTCGTGGTGTGGTCTCCATGCTGGGAGGAGGATGAGGACCGGGCCGAGCAGGATGGTGTGTTGTCAGCGTGTGATGCTGCAAGGCTGGAATCCATCCTCCTGAAGTACCACTAAATTCTAAAGAAACTCATGTTTATCTTGAGAATTGTGATTAATGTCATGTGTAGTGATTGCCCTTAGCGTGTGGTTACACGTGCGCACACAGGGCAGAGCGTACAACAATGTCTGTATTTAAGGCCAGGACCCGTAAACGTCATCGCAAGTAGCTGTGGGTTGGGAGAGAAGTGAAAATGTGTGTGCACACTGCATCCATGTGTGGCTCCTACAAAAAGTGCCTACTGCGAGAATATAGTTACTGCATGTTCATTTTTTTTAATATAAATGTAGCTGTTTGTGTTAGGTGAAGAAGTGTCTGAAGTTTTCCATTAGGAAATGTGACCGGCAGCTCTTCTTGGTGTATGTGAGTTGTGCTGCAGTGTTAACGTGGGACCTTCAAATCAGCAGCTGCTGAAGAAACAGTTCCTACGTCCTGCTATGGGGTTGGTTATCCCTGCCCCCAGCACCTGCAGCTTTCTAAGCACTGTGCTCTGAGTTTTTGCAAAGTAGCATTATGAGAAGAGTGACTTTACTAGAACCGAGTTCACCCAGTGGTCCCGGGCAAAGTAGATGGAGACGGCTTTATTCACCTCGTAACCAGCTTCCTTTGAGATAAAGTATGACAATGAAACATGGAATAAGAATGATCTTTTCTGATGAAATTGTACGGGAGTACATTGACTCCATTTTATTTATTTTCAATTTTGCAAAATTGCGTTAGCTAACTGGAGGTAAAAAGTCGTGAAGACAGGGCAGTGTATTCATCACGTCGGGAGTCGATGGGTTGAGTAAAAAAGCGCGGAAACCTGGTCTAGAAATCATTGTGCCAGTTTGTGTGAAAACTGTGAGCTGCCTTCTCGTTAGGGTTCTGCCTTCTGTTACCTCACTCAAGATGAGAAGGCCCTTTTTGTCCTTCTCATAGTGAAAACAAGGCTGAAATCACACAAAACACCATGGAGTCTGATGGCCGGGTTTGAGCTTGACGTCGAGTTTTCTTTTGTCTGTGAAAAATCCATAGAACCGTATTTCCACATCTCCTCTAAAACATTGATTTTGAATACCAGCACCGTGTCAGTTTCGGTGACATCCTTTAGCCTCTCTTTTTAAATCATTATGGAACCTTAAAAAATTCTTCCTTGTTAGGAAACGAGTGGTCGTGAGAACTGGCCTGGGTGGCTGGCGGGCGCATAAGTAGCTTAGCCCTTTTTGCTCATGGGGACGGCTTGGGAAATATTCCCTTACCTTAGTAATAGTAGTAAAGTGCTTGGTGAATTGGTGCTGCTTTCTGAAAAACCTACTGCAAGAGCTTACTTCAGAAGTGACGGGGAGCTGTACGCAGCCGCCTCTGCCAGTAGACGCAGTGCCTTCCACAGTGTCCCCTCAGGGCCCCTGATGGCCATGTCGGAGTTGGTGCCACGTGGCGGTGCCATGGCACTGCTAGGCACACCAGCATGTCCAGGCCTTTGTGTCGGGCTCGTGGGGAGCAGCTCCCTGTGCCCATGGTGGTTCGGTGCTGTGCTGCCTCTTGTCTTGAGAGCACGTCTCTGTGGGGTAAAACACGGATCTGGGCTAAGGCGCTGGGTCCCCACCGGTGTGTCTGGGGCTGGTGGTCACTGCGTGTGATCAGCATCTCTGAAAACCAAGGCTCACGTGTGGCTCGCTGGCTTTCGCCAAATCCCGCTAGGGTGTAGTTTCTGTTTCTTTCTGGAAGTAGCATTAGCAAGGCTGTGTTGTGTACTCTGGCTTGTGTTTATTGTCGTAATTCTGAAGTCTCCATGCTGCAAAGGAGCAATCTGGTTTATTAGTAACGTCCAGCAGTAAAAAATCAGAATCAATCAGAGAAAAAACACCTTTTTTTTTTTTTTTCCTCCTTTCTTTTGCAATCTAAGATTCAGCTCGGGGCTGCCTGGAGCTGCCTCACTGGTGGCATTGGCCATGCTGGTGGAGCGGAGCAAGGCAGGCAAGCAGCTGTCTTTGTGGCTTTGCTGGTGCTCCTTCTAACCTGTCGGGGGGTTCGCAGGAGGATTTAATCGCTTCCCTGGCTTCGTGTGAAGATGCTGTTGGACCCCGCTGGTGTCACGCTGTTTGTGGATTGTATGGATTGGGACTGGAAAAGCGCCTCTGGAAACTTCCTTCTCCTGTGTGTGGTTGCGTGGCTGCTGGCAAAAGCCTTGGCTGCGAGCGTACCGGAGAGGTTTGTGAGCAGCGTGCCTGTGGAGCATTTCTCCAAGGGTAGGGGTTAAGGGTCAGATACTCACTGTCCATGAAAACGTGGTGCTAAATGCTATGCTGGGTGCCAAAACCACAGAAATTGTCAAGGTTTAGAGCCCTAAATATAACCTGTCCCCAAAGTTGCATCCCTTTGCTCTTAAGTGTTAAGTTGAGGCCCACGGGTTGACCTGTCACTGGCAAACTCAGAGCTGGGAATTCTGACAGCAAGCACACATGAGGTGGATTTTGGTCCCCTGGTGGTTCCCTGAACATGCCAGTCAAAGGAGAGGCAGTTGGATTTCCTAGAAGTTGTCCAGGCTGGCCGAGGAGAAGAGTGAGTTTTGCAGGTCTTCTGTGGTGTTTTTTTTTTTTTTTTTTTTGGACTTGCTGATTATTTTTCAAGAGTCAGCATGACTTTTGAAAATACTTTTTTTTTTTTTCCCTTGTAAAAAATGGTAAAACGTATGTGTGTGTGTGTGTATATATATATATATATATAATTTATCATTGATAGCGGTGTTAAGTGTGGTTGAACATTTTACATTAAAATACCAGTTGATTTTAACCAAGCTGAGTCTGTTTGCAGATCCCCCATCCTGGTCTGCTGAGCTCACAGCAACGATGAGAACTTTCCCTCTTTTAGGTTACGTCTAAATTTGTGGGAAAAAATAGTTTTGATATTGCATAGACCTATGGGGGAAATAACAAGAGATCTGGGTCAAAAAAGTAGGGCGTGCAAGATTTAGAAGCTGTTGAAGTGTATTTATTTGTCCTATATTAGGTTAAAGGAAGTATTGGTGCTTTCAGTTTGGCAATATGTCCTTCAGTCTGCGGTGTTCTGTGAAGGGAAGACAACTGTTAAACAATGAATCACAGCTAATTTTTGTACGGATGTCAACATTCTTCTCCAGTGCAGAAATTTTTGCTTGGATATTAACACAAACATGCATTCCTAAAATACAGGCTCTTAGCGATAAATTTTAATTAGGAAGTGCTCTGTAAAAAATATGGATTTTTGCCATGATGATTATTTGTGAATCTGTAACATATTTACTTTGGAGTTGTGTTTGATCAGATTTAATACTTTCTAATGTACTTTAAAAGCAAAGTTAGCGCAGATGTGTATGGAGGAAAATGAAGAACAATGTTGTCAAACCATCTATTAATGTTGACATCAAATAAATTGTATATCGTACAGCAACAGATTAACTGTTTCCTGTAGCTGAAGCAGCAGACCTGTGGTTTAGAGAAGTGGGGTTTGTTCTCGCTGTAAAATTGAAATGTTTTGCTGATGCAGACGTAGTACCTGACTTGTCACTTTATTTCAAACACACAGCTAGATTGCTTTTACCCTGCTTAAACTGTAAATTTCTAGCACTGTGTAAGATGAAAATACAAAACTTCTGTATGTTAAATTGCTATAAAAAAACCCTTAAACATAGAGTGAAACACTCTACTAAGCAGTTCTGGTGAGCTTAATCTGATAGCGAAACGGATGTCTAAATGTAGCTGATTAATGTAAACCAACTTTTCTTGTACAGTTTTCACCATTATAGTAAATACTTGTCTCAAGTGGTTGAGTTGTAAGGAAAATGCTTTGTATGTCTGTTACTGTCTTCCACAGCAGATCCTGAATGGCCTTTGATTACATTAGAAATATCAACGTGTTTATCTGACTGTTGGCAGGGGCCGTGCTAGTTGGTTCCTCTGCTGTCTGCACATGCAAGGTTATTTCGATACGGTTTATTTATTTCTAGTTCATCAAGGGCCTCTCTAAGTGCCTGTCCTACCATACGTACAGTACACACACAATGCATTAGAAATTACATTGTTAGAGCCTGTTCTGTTCAACCATAAAACCCTCCTTGGCCATTTCTTAGTGTCCCTGGGCACTGCAGCCCTCTCAGGTACATTGCTTTCTGGTAAAAGAGATGGGCATGGCTTAGATCCTAAAAGTGAGCCCTCTGCTTATAGATGGGCATGGCTTAGATCCTAAAAGTGAGTCCTCTGCTTCCTGCAGGGCTGGATGTTCCTGGCAGCTCCTCGTGTTGTCCCAGGCCATCCGTCCTGGCTGGAGCTAACAGCAGCTGGTATGCTGGGCGTACAGGGGGGTGAAACTGGGTAACGAGCCTGTTTGGATGGACACAAATGCTAACGAGAATTTAAAAAATTGGGCGAAGGATAAGAGAAATTCAGGTAGCCAGGACGAACGCGTCTGCTGTTCCAACTCGTTGGCACCGTTGGTGACTTTGTACGAGAGGCCCTGTGGGTATGGGAGACGTCAGACTGCAGCCAGGAGCGCTTCCATCGGGCAGGCTGTGAGGCTTTCTGCTCTGTTGGATTACCGGGATTGCCAGCATCAACGCCTGTGTACGTTGGAGCCTGCGAAGGAGCTCCCAAGAGCTGTGTTCGTGGTGTGAGGCTGTGTCAGACCTGGCTGGGACGTGCGGCTGTCAGCGTGCTGCCTGCCTTCCCCGCTGCACCTGCCCGCCTGTGCGATGGAGCCTGGTCAAGGTGAAGAAAAAGAAACGCAGCGTTTCCGAAACCACCTTTTCAGTGATCCAATTAATCAGATTTAATTTGTGGAACGTTACTGTAAATGGTGAAAGTTTGGAACTGTGATGGACGTCCCCCTGCCCATGGCTGCCTGCTTTTATTTGTTTGTCCAGAAGAACAGGGGAGTGCTGTTGGGCCTACTGCTGTTCTGTGTTATTAAAATAACCCTCCCAGCCCCCCTGTGTAATAAAGCACAAGTGGTGCTAGATTGTGCTGCTCTTTCTTGCTAAAATTAACCCCTTCCCGCAGGCAGCGTGCTCTTGTTCTCTCCTCTCTGGTTCTGCGTCCCGGTGTTTGCTGAAGCATGCTTCACCGAATGCACGTGGGGGTTTGTCTCGGGCATGGCAGTTTGCATCACTTCACTGTAATCCCTTCCTAAGTCTTCATTTGTTTTTCTAATCTCCCATTTTTGTTTTGGTTTTGTTCGTTACTTTCTCTCTGCTTTTTGTTGTTTTGGATTATTCTTCCACGTTCTCCTTATCTGCACTTTCATCAGTGGTTTGCACCAGGTCCATGCCTTTTCCCCATTACCTTTTTTTTTCTCCTGGTTTCCTCTTTCCTCCCCCCTCTCCTAACCTCAGTTGAGCACGTGTCTGGGAGCTGATCCCGTGTGGCCTGTGGCACTACAGCTGGCATGTTGTGCTGCTGCAGGGGACCTGGTGGGGACATGGGGTTGATGGGACGCGGCCACAAAAAGGGAGACGGGGCTGGCGGGTTTTGGCAGTGTCTTCATTTGATAAAAATAATCTTGGCTTCACGTGCCAAGTGTCGGTCCAGGGCTTGATGAAGCCAAAGGGAGACATTGGGGGCAGCTGGCATGGGTGGCCAGTGAGAGCACAAAAAGCTGCAGAAGTTTGAATGGAAAGCTCAGCGTGCTGTGAGGTGAGCTTTGTGCTCTGCAAAATAAGGGATTTTATGCCATAAATGTTACTGGCATTGTGACTTAAAATGAACAAAAACAAAGTCGTGATGAAATCAGTCACAGCCTTATCTTATTGTGTTTATTGTGGGTAGTGTTGACAAGTCACATGCCCCATTGTTCGAGGTGAACAAATATAGCTTTGATACTGCAAGCTGATACGTGTGGACAGCCTCCTTTGTCCTGTGGTGCACGGATGAGTTTGCAGAATTGTGACTTCGCAGCTGGAAGATTGTTTTTAAAGAGTTCCCATTTTAAATTAGTCTAGGAACACCATAATACATCAAATGCTCTGTTGCTTAATATCCAGGCCCATCTTTCTGTTTGGTAACTTGCTCTGCAGAACGTAAGAAAATAAATGAAGAGATTAATGCATCATAAACTCTCGCACTTTGTTGCCCGGCAAAACCCATGGATAACAAGCTTTTACTGCGCCTCTGGCATAGATGTGCTCGGGCCAGCAAGAATGCAAGATGTGCTGTTGAGAACGTCGGTAACAGATTTTCTCTTGGAAGTCTTTCAAATACAAGTCCTGTACTACAACGCTGTTGACACTTGATAACAGTGACCCTCATCTCTGCTGAAGTCACAGGTTGTGGATCACCTCTGAATTACTCTTGATGTTTATGAATTCCTACGGTCAGGATGTATGCAGTGGAACTAGGGTGTAGGCAATAGACTTGCTGCAGGAGTATTCTTGGCATGTGGAGCCTGTGGTCATCCAGCTGTACCTGGGGGAATCCCACTGAAATCATTTTCAGTTTTGCCTAGGGACAAACAGGAAGATTAGTCTTCCCTGCCTACAGCAATTTATTTTTTTCTTAGCTTACATTAGTAATGCCAGTGTAGCTCATTGTCTGGTTTAGTATTCTTAATTCTTAGAATATATATAGAATATATAGAATATATATATTTTTTTTCTTCCTGTTAGCTCATAGTCTTGCTTGAGACAGTTTTATTCCCTATTCAGAAACAGGTGCTTGCAGTGTATTTTGTACCGGTACAAGAGCATTCAGTAAAATGGTCTTGAATAGAGAAAGCTCCATAACAGGTGTTACCAGGATGCTTAAACATAAAACACCGCTGACGCTGCTAGAAATTTTCAGCGCTGTCGTGACTGTGTATTGAGAATGTCAGCTGTGTGTCTGCCTGCCTGCCTGCCCTCCGATACAAGAAGAGTTCCCCAGTTGTGGTGGCTTGCAGGCAATCTGTAAAATACTACTTAAATTTCAATACAGGATGAATGGCAAGCTTTTGGCGTCCTAAAGCAGGTGCTCTACAATACTGGAATATATTCTGTGCGTTACTGTGTAAAGCTTTCAGACGTCTTTTTGAGCACCACTGATTTTGTTTATACGGTCCCTTTGCTGGCACTGCCAGAAGAGAGGGTGCTGTGGAATGACTTTCTGGATATACATCTTCGTCGGCTGTTACAGATCGGTGGTGAATCTCCAGAGACACCCTACATGCCCCAAATTTATCTTTTCTGTGTTGACCTAATATACTTGTATATAATAGACAGCTGTGTTTAAATTGTTTTCATTTACATCTCTGAAGATTTTCTGTCCACACGGTGGATAGGACAGAAATGTGGTGTCAGGATTATCTGCTAGTTCTGCTGCTGTGTGACTTTAGCTAATGGATTAACAAATTTACCCACGCATCAGTGATTTAACACTTCACAGGAGTTTTTTGAGACCGGTTTTCTGAGATCTTCTGGTGAAAGGCTGCATAGCAGTATAAAGTGGCTTTTGTTTTATTTTTCCCCTCTGATTACTCTTATTTCAGGCAAGTGTTCTTTTTGTGTTTGTTGCTTTTGTGCTGCTTTCCTAGCCTCTGAGGATTGCTTGTTGGGTGACACACGGTCCATGTTGGAGGTACCTGCTGATAGTGCCCATACGTGGTGGGGAGTCACGTTGACATCAGGCATGTTTGTGTCCTTAGTAATGTGGAAATGGAATTGTATACGGAGTTTTAATAGAAGCCTGCACCTGCTTTTTGCAGCTCTTTTTGGGGTGGCAGTGGGAAGGCTGAATTTCCCCAGGGAGCCGTGTTGGGGATCAATTTTGGAGCACAGCCCTGCAGGCAGCTCCTTGTCACAGTGGAGGAGGTGGGACCACGGCTGGCTCTGCTTGCATGGAGCTCTCCTACACTTTTCTGTCTGGAAAGGAAGTTTCTGTCCTGTGCCATGGCTTATTGGCTCTGTCATGCTGATACAGTGGTTTATTGGTCCTGCAAACAGCAGCTCTGAAAGCATTTGCATTAAAAACATTGGGTATTTTAGGGGGTATTAAAATCTAAATGTTTTTCCTTAGCTGGTTGCCAGCATGATGCCACAAACACCCGCATTGCCATGAAGGTGGTGGTCAGCTACTGCTCATCGTAGGACCGGTGGGCTGTGAACTTCTTGTGTCTGAGAGCAGAGCTGATGAAATGGTTGTGGACTGAAGCAGGCCAGCTAATAGCAAAGCCTGCCTGACACCAGCCTCTCCGTATGTAGTGGCCATATTGCCCCTAACACCCTGCTGCTTGCATCGCCCATATATAAAATGGGAAATGGTGACGTGATCTTTGTCATGTGGGCACAGTCCCACTTGGCCCGGCCTTCCTTAATAACTTATCAGAGTGATTTACTTACAAATGTATACAGTTAAGCAAATTTATGAGCTTGTATGAAAATCTTTTTCACGCCCTGTACTAAGAACCAGTGATACCCTCCTCGCTCGTCTGAGCTGCGTGCTGCAGGTCATGTCGTGAGGCGTGCTTAGCAAGAGGTGCCATGGTGGCACGGGACTTGGCTTTCCCTGGCCAGGCAGGGCTGCTCTGAAAGGCACATTGCAGGTTTCTGGTGGTATAGACGGTGGTACACGCTTTTTTACAATATTTTGTTTCCATAGTTTGGAAGTTTTTCATCTGCTGGAAAATGAAATTTTACGTCTGTTGTTTTTCTGATTTGGGGAAATCTTCAGTTTGCGAAGAGCACTCAAAGTTGTGTAGGCTTGTTTTCTGCTAGTGTAATTTACACTTTAATCCTGTGGGTTATTTCTTATTTTCACCATAGTCTACGCTGAGAAGTATCTTTCGGTTAATTTAAAAAGATCACACTGTAATAAATCCCTTAAACTTTGCAAGAAGACATTTACACTCGCTGGGTAGCATGGCTTGAAGTTATAAGAGGGAATTTACAGTGCGCTCGCATTATTTTTGGAATGGCTCCAGAATGAAAGTGTCTCATTCCTGTTTAGCGTAATACATTTTCAGCAGATATAACTGTTGCTGTAGTCAAGCCCTAATTGTTTAAAAAAAAAAAAAAAAAAAAAGAGAAAAAGAAAAAAGCTTTTAAGTGTGATCCTTGGATATTTTTAAAAAAGCTGAGTGAATTGCTTTCCTTGTTGAAACATTTTCTCATATTCTGAGGCAATCGACGTGCTCTTTGTAAGAACTATATTATCACGGTATTGAAGTCGAATCAGGTTCTCTGGAAGTGATCCAACCTTCAGGAAAGAAAAATATTAATGTATGTGTTGAGGGAAAGGGTTTCCCTTTACTTTGGAATTTGCTTGTCATGTTTAGCCAGTAAGCTGTTTTCAGATGCATTAAGGCTCTGTGAAACTCATTTTTGGGGCTGGCAGTTTTCTAGGCTTGGTTTGAGCAGAAAGATTTACATGTAATGCTTCTTTTTTGTTTGTTTCAACTGTCTAGGGACATGTACATTTGTTAAGTTATAATTTGAGTGCAGTGCATGTTTAAGGAGAACAGAAGACCAAACTTTAAAATGATGACAACAATGGGTAGCTTTTTTTTTTTTTTTTTTGACCAGTCATTTGTTTCAGTGTCTGAAATGCTTTGTTGCCACTTTAAATGTTGAAATTTAAGGAAAGTAGCCTCTGCTTGGAAGACAAATATTTGCAGTATGTTGTTTATTTGCTTTATGAAGTTTTGTGCTGTTTGAACAGTGGTTTTTATTTTAGCTATGAGTTTTGGCAAAACACATCCTAGCACATGTAGTTGGCCATAAACAAGCTGCAGATCTCTAACGCTTTGGTCCTGCAGCTGCACCGAAGCACACGAGGTTAAAATCCAAGCGGGTGCCTGCGTGTGGGGCTTGGAGGAGACCCGCGGTGCAGGATGCTCACAGGAAATTTCATAGATTCGCAGGCTGCTTAAACCTTAAAGCCCACCCAGTTCCAGCCCCATGCCATGGGCAGGGACACCTTCCACCAGCCCAGGTTGCTCAAAGCACCATTCAGCCTGGCTTTGGGATGGGGCATCCACAGCTTCCCTGGGCAGCCTGGGCCAGGGCCTCACCGCCCTCTGAGGGAAGAACTTCCTCTGAACGTCTCATCTAAATCTTTCCTCTTCTGGTTTAAAGCCATAGTAGAGGGGGACTTCTCTGCCTTCTGTCAGTAGGGCATCTGGCACCTAAGCTGATTATAATTTTATGGCCTTATTCAGGGGGAAGGGGCTGCACTGCAGCTTTCCAGGCTGGTTTATGCCTGAAGGCCAGGGCTGCATGCACACACCTCGCTGAGTCGGCCATGTTCTTCAAAGTGTGTGGGACTTATATGATTTTTGCACTATTTAAGGACAGCTGGGGTTTGGTAGAGGGCTGCCATTCAGTACATGCCCACTCCCCAACGTTAAATAAGCTGGAGCATCTACCAGTTGGTTTGTGACCAACTATCGCAGGGCTGAGGCAAGGAGCGGTGCGGAGGAGCCACAAGATGAAGGACTGCTGCTCCGTGCCTGGGAGGGTGCTGGTGCTCCTCAAGCTGCCCCTCAGGGAGGGCATGGGGAGGACAGTCGGGATGGCCTCCAGGCCGAGAACAAGGCTGGAACCTGCCTGAGGACACGGGTTAGGTAGCCAGTGTGTGCTTGAGCAGGTCGTTGTGCCAGCAAAACTGCCATGCACTTGCTGGTGGCTGAGGCCTCCCTTCGCCATTCCTCCCCTGTGAGCACCGAGTACTACATTGATGACAGTTTTTCTGCACCTTTCCAAAGTGCTTCTTTCGGTGTTGGTTCTGAACCAAATGCTGTCTCTGCTCCCCACCGCTGTAATCCTTGAGCTGTGGTTAAGGAATTATTTGTATTATTATTCTGATTTTTTATATTGACACATTTTGGATTATTTTCCTAAAATACTTTGTTTAGACTTCTGACATCTTAATGACTGAAAACCTCAGCTGGTTTTGTTTGGAAATGACTCTTCCTCAGGCAGAAATTAGACCTGAAAATGCATTCCTCTGAAGTATGAGAGGGAAAATCTCTCTCTGGTAGCATTGCTGAGTTGTTGAGATCAGCTCTGAATTGCCAGATAATGTAATTTCCTTTTAAGAAGAGCCTTCTCCATATCCTACCCAACAAACCCTGAAGTGTTCTTTGTGTGAATGTACTATATGATTTCTAATTATATGATCACATACCATTCCACAAATAGTGCGATACAATAGCAAAGAATTATTTCCAGGATCTTGTAGAGGTCTATTCAGTAGACTACCTTAAACCCTCATCTCGCAAGCTGTAAGTGAGGTGTAAATGGGCTCCCTCTCCTCCCAGAAGCAGTGTTTACTGCAGCTCTGTGTTGAAGCCTGGGTTCAGAGCTCCTTACAGAATCAGGGCTTGGGATGTCATTTTTGAAAGTTGCCATTTAACTGCTCTTATACAACATACGCATATTAAGTAGGATAGCAGAATAACGGTGAAATTGCTCACCTAGGTCTGCAGATGAATTACCATAATTAACTGCTTCTTCCCATGAATTGCACCTAACGAGGGCTGTGCTGTTGGCTGAAAATAAATTGCATAATGCATTACTGTTGACTAAATTATTTACATACCTTAGAGAGGAGATGGTATAAAAAGTCTGCAAAATAAGTGCTGGACCATTATGAAAATGAAATGTGGGGGGGTGGGGGGCGGGGAGGGAGCACAGGCAGCACATGGTGCAGTCTGCCTTCTCCTGGGTCAATGAAGAGCATTGTATTCTGTTTGCAATACACTGTGTGATTTCATAATTACATATTTATCACATCACATTGCATAATGCATACGTGCAGAAGGCAGGGTTAGGTCTGTGCACACAACCTTGGGCCTAGTCCTAAGAAGAGTAGATCTGTGTGATTATAATTTGCTAAAAATTGCATGTCTTTTTTTTTCTTTTCCTGCTTAACTTTAGTCCCAAAATATGTGAAATCAAAAGCAAAATGGAGTTAATAAATTATAAAACAAGGTGTACAACTTATTAAGTGCTTGCTGTTCTGAATTTATGCAGGAAGCATCCTTTGTGTTGCTGTTCAGTGCTGTGAGGCATTTAAGGATTGCTAGTCTATATGCATGGCCTGTTTTTCTTAACATCTTACTTAGCCAAGAATAATTTTAAAAGCCCAATATTTGGATATGTATATAATGCAGAATCCTTTAAGGGGCTATTTATGGATATTTATTAAAATAGGTGGCTCCTCCATATAGAGATTACTTATACTGATTTACTATAAATGTGTGTATGAGCCCCTCTGTACACAAGTGCTGGTAACACCAGAACAATTGCAATGACTGAAGATAGGCTCAACTAAAGGTATTAATTTATATTAAATTTTACCAAAGTGAGGCTTGTCATAACTTTCATTTTACATTGGTAAAAAAAACAGTCTGAAGTTGTGTAGACCTCAGTTTCTACTCTTTTTATTTTTATTTTTTTCTGGGACTTTAATTTGGACTTAATCCTAGCAATCATTGACAAAACTTGGAAATGTGCTTTGTTTCCTGGTGTTTTAAATGGGAACAGCAGGGTCTCTGGGCACAAAGCTGTCTTTCCCTCCCTGGGGAGGCTGTGCTTCCACGTGGGGTGAAGGGAGCTGCGCGTGGGGTCGTGGAGCCTGCGGAAATTCAGTCATTTGTTTGATTATTTGGGGTTATGATCCCCATGGAAATGTGGTTGCAATGGGGAAAAGCTTTGTAAAAACAACTGTGCTTGGGAAATTGGATCACATTTATTTTTTTTATAAGTAGGCTGGAATACTTCATGATGTTGTACCAAGCAGATACAGTAAGTTCCCCTTCCTGCCAAATTAGCTGGAACAGGTCAGCTGGTGTGATAACAAGGGCGAGGAAAACACTAGATATTTTTTTTTTTTTTTTTAACCCAATGAAAAGGTTTCTTGAAAAGCTTTATTTCCTGTTTAAGAATGCATGGTGGAAGTTTGGAAAAGATGTGACCTTTTAGTCAGGGATTTTTGTTGTTGGTTTTTGGTGTTGGGAGGGCTGTTCTCTAAACCATAAGCTGATGCAGGGAACCTTAACTTTAGTGTTTCTAATATGATGGACTTGACTGTTCAGGCTGGTGAATCACTCACGGTAGAGGGGTTGTAGGTAATATTATTTAAAAGCTATAAATGCTAAAACAGCACTGATGGGTACACAAGCAAATGTAAAGATGGCAGAATAAACTGTGTTAATATTCACAAACATTCATGCCATAAATGATGACAAAACATTTTTCATATGTTGAATGGATTGAGATTCTTAAACATGGCTTGGTATAATAAAGAACTCGCAATTTGGTATTTTCCTTATCTGGATGGATGCTTTTGAATTTATTTTCTCAAAATTTTCAGAATGCTTTCGAGCACTTTGTCGCACGATGTACTTCACAGTGATCAGTGATTTGTGGTACTGCAAGTATGTCCTGTGCAATACCATGGAGGGAAGGGTTCGCTGAGTTTTGTCTGCTCAGTTTACAGTTTTAGGGAACCGCCTGAAATCAAATTACAGAAACAAAGTGGAGATTTCCGTGGAAATGTTGCAGGATCTCAGCAGGCTGCCTGATTGTGTTGCTGCAGGCCTGCAGGCAGGGCAGGGCCTGTGCCGTTGTCACTGCCCTGTTGTTCATCACTGAGCCCCGAGCGGCCGCTTGGCAGAGAGGGATGGTGGTCAGCAAGGACAGCAGAGACCTGGGAACACCCTGCCAGAACCTGAAGTCGGAGCTGAGGAGCGGGGAGCACACATTTCCTTTCTGCAGGCTGGGAGGGGAGAGCAGGCCGGCAGGATGCAGGGGAAGGGGAGCGTTGGGTTAACTCCACGCTTCTGTTTCTCAGCAGGCATACCCCAGAGCATGCGGTCTCCACGCTCCGAGCACTGACATGTGAATGCTTTGAGCTCCGTGCCCTGTTGGAGTGGGGCAGGAGCGTTACCAGCTTCCTATTTCTGTTCGGTAGCAGCCAGCCATTTAGTGACAGGAGCATTGCAGAGCGCTGGCTGCCACCTGACGTGTGCTGCCTGCTGCCTGTGCTACAGTAATCCCTGCGTTGTGATACCAAACGGGGTCAGTTCTGCTTGATTGTGTACAGTTACCTCCTCAATAAAAAAATGAGGCAACGGGTGACTGGGCAGGGAGATGGGAGTGTGCACGGAGATGCTGGTTTTGTACTGTCCGGGGAGAGGAATGCTGCTTTCACTAACCTGCCACATTACTGTTTTCAAGTAGGTTTGGCTTTTTGGTTGGGTGGAGTTTTTTTGCACGTCACCAAAGAGAAATGTTTTGAAAGAAAGGTCTTGAAGGGAAAAAGAAGGAAAAAAAAAAAAAGAACTTGTGAATGCTCACGGAAGGCCTTGGGCAGTGAGAACCTATTATGAAGCATGCGTAGAAGGGCAAGGCTTTATGTTTAGTGTATAATTACAGGTATGGACTAATGTAAAGTTGCAGGTGAGAAAATGTTCTCCTTTGCATCACAGGCTGCTGAGTCCCTGTTGAGCAAGGATGGAATTTGTCTTGGCTAACATCTGTTCCTTTTTGGAATAAGTGATTTAGAAGAAAGCTTGAAATTTGAATATGATTTCTGTTCACCTCAATTTAACTCTTTATTTGTACTTTCAAAATGTATTTTATTCGTTTAGATTCGAAAATATAAGGACACCTATGCAGGCTGCTGGCTCCTTACATAATTAATCATATGATAATGCAATTAAATTGAAATCACTTCCATAGGAAGTTGGCTGGTTGCCCGGGCCTGACGTCACCCAGGAACCGCATACTCGCTCTTGGACAAATGGCTTTGGCTTGGCGCTGGGAGTGCCTCTGTAGTTGGATTCTGCAGGGAAACGAGCTCCAAAGCCTGAGCCTCTCCACCTAACGCCTTCCCAGGCGTATCCCTCCCCTTTGAGTAGCCCTGCTGGCCACAGATGGAGGGGGAATAATGCCAGCCCTCGGTTGTTAAAAAGTTCCTTCATAAATAACGAGAAGTTTCCATTCAGCCTCCCAGGCTCTCGTTAAGCGTTGCAGTAATCTGGGATGAGGGCTTAGTTGTGGCCAATGTAATTCTTGGTAAACTGAGATGAGGAATGATGTCTCATTAAAAAAAACGTATTGTGCCAATACAAAAATCATGTTTATTACCAGTTCTAGAGTTGTATAAATATAGATGCTAGACATATGCTGAGTATTGCTTTAGTAGAAATACTGAAATCACTTTTACTCGAGTTAATAAATCCCAGAGCTGAGAAGGAAAGTAGTGGAGTGATGGGAAGAAGCAAGACAAATGAAATGAACAGTGGAAATCAAACAGTGGGAGAGTTTTCTGAATGTATTTTCACAAGAAGGCAGTTGCATAATATTTATTCAATGTATTAGGCTTTTATCTACTTAGACTTGTTTTAAGGGCATGACAGAATAAACATGACTGCTGAAATCCTTGCATCTGGCAATTAATTACGCTTTTCCTTTTCTTTAAGTGAATGTAGGAGTGGTGAGAATATATTGGATTGGCACTAGTGAGAGTTGTATCTGCTGAATAAATGTTGGAAGTGCCAAGCTCCCTGTGCTGCTGGGTTGGTTGGAGGGGTAGCCCAGATAATAAAAGGTTTATCTGTCTCCACTTGCTTATACACCTGCAGAATTTGTTCTTGAAAGACAGTTGTTGCTTATGATGCAGTATGTTTTTATTTTTACTTTTTGAAACAGTAAATGCATCTCAGTAAAATGCTCCAAGACAAAACAATGACAACAAAACGCAAACCCGCAGAATAACGCTGCACGGTTTTCCATTCAAACTCCTCCTCGCTGCCTGACCACATAATTATCGATTACAGCAGCAGTAATGCTTGCTCAACACCTGTCGCTTCTCTCTAGTGTCAGCCTTTCTCAATAAAAAAACATTCTTCATCCGCTTCCAGTGTAACAGCCAGCTCTCCCAGCACATTCCCCACTGATTCAGCTTTATCCAAGCCCAATACCAAAACCAGATTCTTGTGGAGCACCCACCTGTTTCTCCAGTCTGACCCTAGTGGAGGTATGATCGTGGTTTTTTATTGTTAGAGATTTTACAATAATATTCCATTGTGGGCAGCTTAAACTGGAGGAGACTGACAAAATTTTTTTGATCTCTGAATCATTGTACCTTGAACTTTTTTTTTTTTTTAAAGGCATATTTACAAGGTATATTCTTGAGGTGGAAATATTGCAACATTTTGAATGTTGTCCAAATGCAGACCAGAAAACTCAGTGACCCTCTGACTGCGGCTGCAATATCTGCTTTGATGTTCTGTGGATGTGGATGCTGGTTTTCCTATATGTGTAAATGAAATAATAGTTGCGTTCTGTTTAATTCGAGTTGCAGAGATTATTCTAGTATTTAGTGAATTGGTATGACGACTAGAATGGGGGTAGCATAAAGACTGAAGGACTTTGCTATTTATGGGGTCATTTTTATTTTGCGGTCCGTTACATTGACTTACAACTAATTCACTGTGTGATTCCTATAAAATTTGTGTGAAAAATTATTTTAGTTATTTTAGAACATCCAAACTCCTTTGATAGGCATGCAAATAAATGAAATAAGCTACATGCAGGTAATTGTTAAGATACAGTGGAGATGTGAGCTGTAGTTAACACACCAGGACTCCGACCGGGCCTGGGAAGAGGAGGCCGGTACCAGTGGCTCCAGCTGCATTGCCCGTGTCCCGCTGTCACTGCTGCTCCTGAAGCTTGGGGACAGCTCCGGAAGAGGTTGGAGCTGGGGAGGATGGGGGTCTGAGGAGTAGGGGAGGCTCTTTAGGCCCATAACGGTAGGCGAGATGTTAAACTACAGCCAGATCTGTGCCTTTCTGGGGGCCTCTAGGTCCGGTTGGCTCCTGTGGCTGTGTCCTCTGAGGCTCAGACCACTGTGTCTTGTCCTCAGCTGATCTCAATCATCGTACCCGTATTGAAGTGTAGATCTGCCTGTGTCCTAGAACAATTGATCTTTTAAAATCTGACTTCACTTATGAAAATAAGTGGCTCCCAGAGGAGAAAGGACTTCTATTTTCATTTATCACTCGTGGTGATGAGACATACTTCATAGCTCGAGAAGTCCCATCTTGTATTGACTTCCTTTGTGTCGTGAGTTCGTTCTGGCAGCGGGGTTGGCTTTGATCCCAGCCTTTACTGGGAGAAAATCTTGTAATGGTTTGGGTGGCTTGTGGACAGATCTGATAAGAGGCGGTTTCTTATGTTTCGTGAACAGGTCAGGCTGGAATTGACAGAAATACGAGTTGACATAGATTTTAAGTATGGAGTGAGTAGGTATCACTGAAGGGAAAAAAGCTCATGGGAAGAATTGAATTGGCTTTGGGAACAGCTGTGGGGTGAGAAATTATTCAAGAAGGGCTGCGAAGGTGGATCTTTTGGGGTTATTGCTGGAGGATATGCGAAGCCCATTGCTATCATTAAATGAAACCGTATTTGAGTGTTTTCTAACTGTCTTATCGCTATACCACAATTGAAGGAAATTACTTTTTGTGCTTTTGGACTGCAGTGGGTGTGTGTGTTTAATAGCTGGTTTCAGGGTTGTTTAGTTGAGGATGAATGGTCCAAGATTTCAGTAACACACAGGGCATGTGGTTTTGAAGGAGGAAGGGAAAGGCGATTTCTCAGCACGTGTTTGCTTACGATGGGCTTAGTTAAGAAGAACACGTAATGGTTTCACTGCAAACTATTCAGAGCTAGAAAAATACTTGCTTAAACTAGTTCACCAAATTAATTTCTAGATGACGGTGGGTAACTTGAGCATACAGAATATATTGTAGTTTCATTTTCACATGTAGATTGGTAGTTTTTAGTGACCTTCCACATGTGAGAGCTCTGGCAATTTTAGACAACCCATAAGACAAAGTTGTTCTTGTATAGCGGTGTTTGTTCTTGGAATATGTTCTGGAGACAGTAAGTTGTGGTGGCAATTTTTGTTTGATATTTTGAAGCCTTTCTAAGTATCCTTGTACTTGTTGAGCTGGATGAAACAGTCAAATTTTAAGGGAAAAAATGGCATCTCATTTGGAAGCGAATCCGCTGCATTATTCAGCAGCAGCCTCTAACAATTTAGCAGCTGTATTGATGGTCGCAGCACCACTCCTCAATTTATTTGAAATTAGACTAAGTGAGTGTGTTTGTGGGAGAGAGTTTCTGGAACTTTGTAATTGATACATGTATTTATTATAGTATATTTTTCATTTGTATGCCTAGCTTCTGACGTAGGCACGTTATAATTTTGATCCTTCACAGAACGTGCGGTCAGAGCTGTACTGTGCTGAGGCATGTTGCTTTTGGAGGTCTTCCCTTGAGAAGTGGGGAACAAGCTGCATGAAACTCGGTGTAGCTCCAGAGCCGGCAAAAAAGCCTTGTGTTAGCCTGGATACCTGCCCTAGCACCTGGGGCTCGTTGGAGTGTTTCTGTGTTTTTAATTTTGTTTAGGAAATGCATTTTTTTTTAAATCCTATTAGCAAAGGCAAGATCTCAGGAGGCCATGCTGAACGGTCACAGTTGTTTGTGTGTAATTCAGAATGAAACTGCTCAAATGGCACGAACAGCAGAATTCAATACTGATCAAATGATGACATGATCGGTATCAAATGATGATGACATGAAGCATTGTGTCTGTGTGGCAGGGACTGAATTAGTTTAACTTGTTTGTGACTTCAGCTTCTGGCCTGTCTTGTGCAGCAGCGCACAGCCAGGTATTAGGCAGGACGTGTTCTTCATCGGTGATGACTTCTTGCAGCATTTTATTGAGCTGCTTGTTCCTGGAAATGGCAAGCTTGGAGTGGCAGTGGGTGTCTTTGCTATTTTTGTAGTTACTCTGAGCAACAAGTGTAGGCAGCTGTACAGTTTCAGAGAGCAGTTAGTGAACAACCCCACATCTAAATACTATGGTTCAAGCCTCCTGCAGTAATTGCCCTTAGTATGTGGCCAAATGGGAAACAACAATCCCATCTGCATTCTCATTCATCTTCCCTGTTTTAGTCTGATGTAAAGATGAGGCAAGTTACCTAAACTACCTAAAAACCCAAGCAGAGCTAGACTTAGGTGGGGGCTAGCAGGTGAGTTGGCCGTGTGCTTCTGACTGTCGCATTTCCAGGGAATCAGCAAGGACATGACATGACCAAATCTCTGCCTTGGGTGTCTGATCAAACACTGTGTGTGCCACGTCACAGCTACCTTTTTTTTTTCTTTTTTTTTTTTTTTCCTGGTCCAAATTCAATCTGGCCGCATAATTTCATACCTTTGCCTTGTGCGTTGTGGTGGTTCACCTTCAGGTGAAGGAGCCCTTGGCTTGGTTCTGCTGGGGTCCTCAGTGCAGATGCAGAGAGAATGGGAAAAGGGGATTGCATTTGTGGCAAAAAAAAACTTACAAAACAAGGAGCAGCATTTATCACTGTAAGAATTTAAATCATTACTGTGCAAAGCGTGAGGAGAGAACATCTCTATTAGCCTGTAATAGAACATGACATCATATATCTCTGGTATCCTTCTCAAGCCCTTCTGTGCCAGATGTAAAAGCAAAGGCACGCTGAAGCCTGTCCCTGCTGTCCTGCTGCAGAGGGCCAATCTGCTGCCCGGGATTCGTTGTGTTGCTCCGGCAGACGCTAGGTGAGATGCACTCTGTGGTCACGTTTTTGGGGTCGTGTTCGCTACCTACCGGCCCCTGTGTGCTGTGTGTGCTTGTAGGCTGTGGTCCCAGGCTCTGGCTCCAGACTCTTGCAGGTTGTCTGGTGTCCTCTGAAACTCCCTAAGAGCTGGAACAGCTTCTGGTAAGCTTGAGGACAACTGAGAGGTGAGTTTGCTTAATATAGAATCAAACTTCACAGTGTTTTCTGAAAGTGAACCTCTGACAGGAGTGCGCAGTTCAGGTAGTTTTAAGGAACTGAAGTTACGTGGTGCAGATGGTGGGCTCTTGCATCTCCGTATGACGTGCCCTTTGGGTCCATTGACAGTTCTCAGTCTGTCCTTCAGGATCGCACTTACTGGAAAGTGTTCACCGACTGTTCCCTGCCGTAACTACCAGAGGTGCTTGTTTGCCCATGGCACTTGTGGGTCTGCCTCTGGAGTGGGCACGTAAGTAGTCATTAACCTAGAGGAAGCTCGTGTTTAGCTTGCCCCAGGCAGCTTGTTGCAAGGTTGTTTAATTTTTTTTCTTTTTCTGAATAGCAGAACAAAGTCACAGCAGTACACCACTTTTAAAGTCCTTTTCCTCCCTGCCATTACTTGTTTGTTTGTTTTTCCTTTTTACCCTTGTCGTATTACGCAATATTGGGGCTATTAGCTTACCAGACATACTGCTTTAGCCGAGATGAAAATAGTAACCTGAGTAATACCATATGCCAGGGATGGCACAGGCCCTTACCTTTGCTGGAGCAGGACTTGAAGCTTTCACCCTACTGTTTAGCGGGGGGATAGGCAATGTGTCTGCCTCTCTGTTCTGGTGTTAAATCTGAGCTGGGCTGTCCCACGCCCAGCGCATTCAGCAGCTCCCCACCAGTGCGTGAAGAAAAGCAGCGGTGGTTTCCGCTGGTGTCCGCAGGCTGCTGCACAGGGAAGGACCTTCCTCGAAGCAACAGCACAACCAGCTCCCACGTGCCTGATGAGCAGCTCCTGGCTTTGATATCAGCTGCAGGTTGCCACGTGGTGACATTTGGTGACATGAGCATTGAGGAGCACCGCTGCTACCTGGCTCAACATGGGAGAGAGAAGGTGGCAGCAGCCCGGGATAAGAGCTAGGAGGCATCAGGTAGGGTTTGAGGACAAGGCGGCAGCAGCAGTGGCCTGGGAGAAAAAATGGCTGGAAAGTGTCAAGGCAGTAGACGGGTGGCAGGGGCTGAGTAGCTGGCAGGGAAAAAGCTCGTTTCAAAGTGACTGGGACCAGTTGGTTTATGTTAACACGTTTTTCTTCACGGTTTGGGAAGAGTGCAAATAAACTAGGTCACCTCATGCAAGCCTTGTTAAGAGAAATATGAAAAAATGGCTAAGAGTAGTAAGAGAAACTATAGGCAACATCAAAGATAAAACGCTATGATTGGTTTTATAATTTTTGAAGTGATTATTTTTATTGGATGTGCGGTGTTAACTTAGTGAGGTGCCACGGATTTTATTTTCCCTGATGATTATCTTGCTTCTCTTGGAGAGTGAAAAATAACAGCGATCGACTGTGGCTAGTAGCTTGGAAATATCTGTGACTCAGTGAGCAGTGGTTCTTTAAACAGATGTAAGACATCTCAGAAAAGAACAGAAAATGCTTTAACCATAGAGCACTGAAACCATAAAACCTTCCAGTGCACCTACCAAAGTTCTTGCAGGTTCACACTTCAGGGAAAGCAAAACCAGTGCTAGAGAATCTCTTTAGTTTGGGCCTGAGTCAGCTTCAAATCTCTACCGAAAATGGATTTCCTGACTTAAAGTTAAAAATATGAATTTATTAGGACATTACTGCTGTGCTGTGGGTGTCATGGGGAGGTTGCTCATTTAGTGGATTAATGGAGGCATGCATGTTGAACTTCCTTTTCCATCCCTTTTTGCTTCTTATAGCTGGAATTAGATCACTTTTTATTTTTTTTACCTGCTGCTGCAGAATAAGGAATTGGACCAGGAGGCTGATTAGGCTCTAACAGTGCTTGTATTAGAGCTGCTACCAAAGTGCACAGGAACCAGGCCTGTGGCTGCCCTGCAGGTTTCTGGTTCGTCACGGCTGCCTCTTCATTCTCGGTAAAGTTCAGCCCTTGATAGAAAACCTAATTCTTTTGTCATGGTAGTAAGACAAGGTGTGCAGATTAAATAACCATAGCAGCTGAGGGAAGGTTTGACAGATCAGTTTACCTTGTTCTCCTTTCCCTTCTGCTGGCGTGGGTGATGTGAAACATCTCTTCTCCTCGCAGCAGAAACTTACAGTGCTGGCATGTTTCCTTGTACTCTTGACACTGGACTCAGCATTTTACGTCCTTGAAGTAGAACAGTTCCAGAAGCTTGTCCTGCTGAAGAGAAAACAAACTCACCTCTCTTTGTCTTTACTAGAAACTTAGTGAAATATCCTGCAGAACAAAAAGCGAGGTCACCTCTGCAGGCAGAATCGGTAGCGGAAGATTTGCATTAAGCAGACCAGTGGTCTTCAGTTTGCACTGGGAGGAACCCAGCAACAGCTGAGTGAGGTTGTGGGAGAGGTTTGTAAAATCGTGAGCCTTCTGGTGAAGGTAAACAGGGAGTGATGGTTGTTTCTGTAAAGCAGAAGCTAAAGGCATCAAATGAAACTAGAAGGTGATGTCCAAAATAAGGAAAATTAAGTATATTTTCCTAGAATATTCTTTGAGCAGAATTCTTTGTCTCAGAACATGACAATGCTAAAGGTTTGTGAATTCAAAAAGCCATATATATATATTCATGGAAAAAAAATTCACCTGGAGCTACTGAACACACAGTTTTTGTAGTAGACGTGGAAAAGGAGACTTTTGAAAAGGGATTCAAAGAAGGCTTGTGAATTTGGGAGCACCTCTCATAACGAGCACGATGTGAGAAAGCATGCTGATGCTCATTTGAAAATATATCAAGTGCATCATTAGCCGTTTGGTGGTAGCTGAAGCTGGCTCTTTAGTACCAAATCAGTGATAAGCAAAGTGCAAAAGCCCTTCTTGGCTATTAATAAGGAAGCCTGGTAAGTGTGTTATGTTTGAGGGAATAGAAGGTGAAGCTGGTGGAGGAATACAAAGAGATGGGGTAAAATAGAAGATAATGATCTTTTCAGAAGGATCCTAAGTGGATGTGAGTGGGGCAAGCTTGCTTTTGGCAGGCCCAGCATAAGCTCAGGCAAAAGATAATGAAAATCTAGGTAAAAACTTCACTTGAATGGTTAGACAGAATAGGGCATGCTTTGGAAGTGCTATGCAGAAAGATTTGCAAAATGGAGATATAACCTAGTTAAATCTGAAGTCAGAAATAAAGATAGAGACTATAGACCAGTATTTTTTTTTTGTTTTTAATGAATAACACTGCTGTTTTGCATATTATGTATATACTTGAGCATACTGAAGATGTACAACCACAGTCTAAGCATATCGAACCAATTTCAAAGTAAAAATAACATTTTTTTTCCTGTCTGTTTGCTTAAAGTAAAAGTAGCCTTGGGCTGTACACTGAGCCTTCCAAGAGCGAGACTGGTCTCACTTTTCTTGATTATTTGAGTGAACGTTCAGATTGCACAGTCTTAGTTAACATGATTTATATTGAAGAACAATGGAAATTGAATGATGGTGTATGTCAGGTTTGAAGGAGACTGACTGTCACCCAGTATTCCAAGTATATGATTCAATTAACCTTTTCTATTCCAAAGTGATCATTATAGAAATGGAGTATGCTGTGATCTGCCAAGTTTTGCTCAGGTGCATGTCATAGGTTCTTTCCTGAAACCTCAATTTATGAATGTTTATGATTTCTGTTAGGAGATTGAGACTTCACTGTGGGAAGAAATTTTGCACTAAGCAGGTAATTGGCCTGAAGAGAAGGGAGAGGAATTTTGCAGGTATTTCAAAAATCTAGAAACACTCTAAATACCACTCTGCCAAATTAACCCTTCTTTAACCTCAGATGAAAGTGGTTTAAGCCTTAACATTTTCAAGAGAATTCCTGTTAACAACCCAATTTTTATCTACATAAGTGTTAGAAGCCTTGTGCTAGTAAAATTAAAATTTCTCCATACCATATGCTTACATTATGAATATTACAACAAATCTTGGTATATTTGCAAGACAGGATATGTTGAAGGTAGGGCAGCTCTTCAAGCTCGGGAAGATGCTCATGTTGAAGTTTCTCTTTTTATTCCCTCCAGATGCTCATGGTTTAGCCTTTGTGCAGCTGTTCTGTTCCTCACCAGAAGATAACTTTGTGTGTGTTGGGGGCTGTGGTGACAGTGTGGTTGCATGAGCTTAGCTCTCCTTGCGTGGAGGGGAAACAAAGCAGTGTTCTTCGTGCCCCCGGCATGCATTTCTTCATGCTTTCAAAATGTGCTTCTATATACAATATTTAAAAGTGTGTGTGCACATATACATATATATAATAGTCTGTTTGTATGAACATATTTCTTGGATTGATTTACTTTGGTTTGGGTTAGAAATAGCATTTATGTGCTCACAAACTGCCTATTGCATATGCCCAGTATACAATTTTTCCAGTAAATTTGTAACAGTTTGCTCAGTTCCAAGTATGTGTGAGCATGCGCACTCTCTCCAGTACATTTCAATTTTTACACGCCAAAATGAATTCATTGGGCTTTTTTTGTGTGTTAAGTATTATATTATTGAAAATTCAAATAGTGACTGATGTTTCTTGGGACTTTACAGTTACCTGATTTTTTTTTTAATGTGCTTGATAAGGAATCAGTTAAATACAAATTGGAGGATTCATTCATCCTTTGGTGAATGCGTGTAAATACTCATTGCAGTCACCATGTGGCTCTTTGTGAGCACAGGATTTACTGTGGAGTGCGTCCTTAAAGTGCCATTTGTGGCTTATTTATAGACATGGGAATCACAATTTTCAGTTATTTTGCTGAGGACTCTGCACTGATTTTATCTCAAGATGGTGTGCATGTCTTGGAAACAAAAAATTCATACCTCTCAGGAACTGCTGGATGTGGACGTGCTGATGTCGTTCTCTCTACCAAGGCCACCTTATTGTATATATATAAAAAAAAAAAAAAAAGTCAAAATAACATTATTGAGGTTTCAAAGTCGAATATTCCAGAGGTAATAAACAGAGTGACTGAGGAGCTGACAAACCTCTGCCCATGGAGCCCAGCAAGTCTGTCAGGTTCTTACTTGCCTGGTGGTGTCTCATCCAGAAGGTGACATCCCGGATTGTAGCAGGCAGTGTCAAAAGCCTTGCTAAAGTTGGGATGATAGCATGGATTGCTTTCCCTTTGCCCACAAATCCAATCGTTTTCCTCAGATAAGGCAATCAGATTGGTGAGGGGTGAGTTACCCCTGGTCAATCAATGCTGTGTGGTCCAAAGCACCTTTTTTGTGACCCGTAAGTGTGTTCCAAGAGGACTTGCTCCGTGGTGTTCCCAGAGACCAAAGTGGGTCCCTGAATCCTCCCTCAGGCTTTATCTGAAGATGGGCAACATCTACCTCCTGGCAGTCATCAGGGTTCCCCTCAGGCCCCAGGACCTTTCTGAGATGATTGTGTCCTCCCTATGGCATCGGCCCTCAGCAGCCTTAGGCACAGCTCTGCTAATCCCTTGGGCCAGGTTGTCTCAAATAATCCATCTGCTGTCACTGAATCATTGCCACCTTCAGCTGCAGGCCCACTTTTTCACTGCTCAGCCTTTTACTGTTAGATTCTTCCCACCATGACACGTCAAACTCTTTGCTAAGCTTTTTCATGAAACGTTGATGAGAAAACTTGTGGTTTATCAACGAAATATAATGCAGTATATGTTACACGTGCCCCAAATACATGTACGTGTGTGTAAAGTGTTCCCATAAAGAGTATAGACTAAATTTTGGAAAGTTTTATTAATTTTAGACTTACATTTTAGGGTGTGTCAGGCCAACCACTACATGAGATGGTGTTTCAGATTATTCTTAAGATCTAGTTGCTTCTGAAAACTTGGTTCTTCTTGTCAATCTGATGAAGTTTATAAGAGGTTTTCCTATTACAATGACAGCAACTCTTCTATGATTTCTGTCTTATCTGTTAGTTTAATTTTTAAAACACAAACTCTAATATTAGAAGTAACGCCATTATTGCTAAGTAACATTTTTATTTTTAAGATTTAAGGCAAGTGTGTGAATGTCTTTGTGCATAAATGAGTGCATTGGGACACTGCATGGAAAAATACTGAGTGCGTGTGCGCTTCATTCATTTTACTGTTAGGAAAAGCCTCGCGTGTCTAGTCAGAACAGGATTTTACTGTAAACCTAATGCAGCGTGTTCATTTGTATGGGTTGCTGCAGTTGGAATTTTTCAAACGCATAATGTGGTGGTCATGATAATGTGTTTACAGAGTGTAAAATTTCAGCTTGAATTATGATTGCTAAAATAATTGATCATCAGCATTTGTGCTTTGCATAAGAAGAAGAGTTGAAGAAAGCTGAATATTAAATAAACAGCATGTTGGATGAACAGCATTTCTTTTTCCTCACAACTCATCAATGAAACAAAAGCTAAGAGTAGAGCATGTAGTCTTATTGCCAATTACTGTCCAAGGAGGATAATGATGCAATCTTAATAACCTGCTAGAATTGTATGGTTAAAACAAATTTCCCATTGCATTCCTCTCAGTGTTAAAGCTCTTTGTACGTATGGATATGTTGTGCTAAAAATAAAACTGGAAAGGTCTCTCATGCATAGTTTCCAGATATTAAATAATGTACTCACTCCCCAGCCTTACCCACTGGGCTCTTCTGTTTTTTCCAAAGGCTTTGGGGATTCCTTTATGAACTCAAGGAGTCAGTGGAAGCAGGGGGTGAATGAACAAAATTCACGTTCCCCCTTAGAACCTCTTGCTGGTTTTGATTCTCTTACAAACAAGTAGAAATGCACAGGATTTTTGTTAGTTTTAAAACATTTTTTACACTGTATCTCAGATACTGACAGTACTGGAGTTAAACATTTTCTATTGCTCAAAAGGTTGTCATTAACCTTCTTCTTGTATTTGCTGTTGTTGTGGGGCAGCAAGCCCCATACTCTTTCTGCATACCAATTGTCCCCATATGGTAATTTATATTATTTCTTAACTGCAAACTCCTTTTTGTTCAGTAAATTGTCCACGCTTGTTTGCAGTAGATCATTTTTGCTTAATAGCATTTTCTATTACAGGGCACAGCAGTCTCCTAGGAGAAAAGGATTTTCTCCTGGTGCTCTAATGAGTTGTTTTCTTAGCTTTCCCAAATGGTGTCCCATTCTTAGAAGCAGTCCAGTAAGTGTACTTGTGGTGTGGATGTACATCAGACTTTGGCAGATTCATTCTGCCTTGTTTGGAAATTTCTCAGGCACTGAGCTGAATAAAAGTGAATTTGACAGCAAGTTGATGGAGCCAGAGTGGCAATTAGATGCCAATCCCATCTTGTTGGATCTTTTTACGCAGTTTTTGCTTAGGGACTCCGGTGTCTGAGCTTGATTACTTCTCAGAAGGAATGACTTGGCAGAATGCTAATCCCTAATATCTCCAAACCAGGAATAATCTGAAATGAGATTTTGCTGCAGCAATCCAAAGATTTTAAAGTTACTGTAAGTAAAATCCTTCCAGAACTAGCAAAAGGCTTGTATCTGCTGATTAAAGGGTAGTGCTGTGTTGCTTTGGCATCTCCAACCAGTGATATTTAACGCAAAGCGAATTTTCAGATAGTTCTTTAAAAAAGTTCTTTAAAAAGAGGGAAAAAACAGAGAGGAATCGTTAGAGATCACATTCCTTTAATAAAAGTTTTTACGTGAAGTGGAAAAAGCCTGAATGCCCTATAGAAAACAATTTCTCAGGTATGCATTTTCACATCATATCCTATTTGAAGATACAGGTAGGAGGGTTAGAAATGCTTGATATGTAACGTTTTGCTTCTTATTGGAAGGTCCACTTGGTTTATCTCTGTTTTTGCTGCCATACTGTTTACTGTAGTTAAAAACCAGAATGATTTCTGCACTTTAGTATCATATGGGTCATACGGATCTTTCAGGGTCCTTCACATTTAGGAAGTATGTAAGATAGTGAGACCTAAATTCAGAAGGGGGTTGCTGAGATTTTCTGTAATTATGTGTTTTATATTACTATTGATTCCTTATTTCTTACTGTACAAATGGGAATGAGTTTATTATTTTTCTGATATTGTTTGTAGTTAAAAACAAGTCCCGTTGATGTAGTAATGGGTATTTCCGTGTTGATGTTCCAGAAGTCATACAGAGGGGGATGAGAGGTACAAGTTATTTTGTCAATGACTTGAGATCTTATGATATCCACAGTGAGCTTTTAGGGGAGAGCTTGCTTGCAGAAGCTAGAGTAAGTGGGCAGTACTTGCATATGAATTATCGAAGTGGCATACAAAAGGATTGGTTTTGAATGCGTAAGGAAAACAAGAACAACTGTAGTACAATTAAGATAGGCAGCCTTATGTGTGACTGCTCTCTTCCTCTCTCCTTCCTTCTCAGCGTAATTACTTGAGGCTGTCATATAGTCTGGGTACAATTTTGTGCTTTATTTCAATTTTGAGTGTTGGCTGGATTAGAATTAAATGACAAAGCTAAACAAAACTAACAAAAATTCCTGAAGATGACTGCTTGTTCTGTTGATAATGCCTGGGTATCGACCTCTGTTTCTAATTTTTTGATCTGTGATATGTTAATACAAATCACTGGAAACGAGGCTGCAAAATTGACTATTTCAAAATAGACCAACCTTACAAATCGTAGAAACATGACAATCTGATACGTTAAAATTCATTTAGAAAGCTTTATTTTATCAGGACAGAAAGAGCAATTCCAACACCTGAACATTTCCGAATGCAATTTGTAGGTACTTTAAATTGTTCAGTGCCTGCTCTTTTTCTTGAAGTGCTGATTTGATTCCCCCAAAGCGCCAAGATGAATGCGTAGAGGATATTATGAGTGTCTCTCTCTTCCAGCGTAAATCCCAGCGCGAGCCCAGCTGCCGCACGGTCGATAGGCTTCCACCACACAGCCTGTCCCTCACCTTGCAGGAGGGTGGTGATACCTTCGTGCCTGTCCTGCGCAGCCTCCAGACCTGGTGCCGTATTGAACGTGTAGATTTGGCCGCCTTAGCAGCAAGGAGCTCACCTTGGTGGCTGTCAGCAGTGCTGTCCAGCCTCACGCGGTTTCCCTTCTCTGCTTGGGGTGGTTGGGACGCTTCTCGGCCGGGCATCTCTGCAGAACCTGCCTCGTGCCTCGGTTCCAGGTATAGGAAATCTTTGCTTGGCACAGCTGAGAGCCCAGTCCCATCACAGTGCAAGTAATGGTGATGCATACCATCACCGTGTAGATTATATTCACTTTTATTCAGCAGAATTTCCAGAATACCACGATACGAGAGCTCCTGTTCTGTTGCTTGGTGGTTAAACTTCCTTAATCGTTTGAGTTTCACGCCTGCTGTTTTACCTTTGAAGGAACAATACCTCAGGATGCGGACGTGTCCTTGCGGCGTTTTACTTTAATCAGTTTTCAATGACTCGCATCCAGAAATAGAGATGCTCCCTGTGTCAGTTGCTGCAAGCCTTTCCTACGCGGCTTAAAATCTTTTTCTTTTGAAAGGATTGGACTGCTCTTGGAATAGTGAAGCTTATTATAGCTGTTACGTTAAGTAGGTCTTTCAAGCCGTAATTTACACCTTTGAGTACTTAATAGCAGAAGAAATGTCTGCTAGGCCCAGGGTGGATCAAAGTGAAAATGATTCAAATCAACGTGCAGAAGCCCTTGTTTCATGTAATTGATTGTAATTTTGTTTTGGATTTAGAAAAAACAAATCCTTTTTTTTCCACTGAAATAACTGTGCTGAAATCATTAAACATTTATCTGCTACTAGTGTTGAGGGCTTTTTTTTTTCTTTTCCTTTTTTTTTTCTTTTTTTTTTTTTTTTCAGTAAATCTGGTATTTCTTTTCCTAATTGGGCAGGTTTACGCTTTTGCTGTGCTTTTGTTAACTTAGGTAACTTAGCCTTTTTTTAATGCAGTTTCTTTAAACATGACTGTTTATGAAGTAGGAAATTGATGAATAGTGCAGTTCATGTTTACTATGTTTATTTTTGCGGTGTACTGGCTAAAGAGAGACTATCCATGAAAACTACTGAATTTAAAGCTAGGAAAAAGTACTGTTTTATAAGTAGTGAAATGATCTGATGCTATTCTTTATGATTTCAGAATTGATGGGGTTTGGTCCTCAGAATTGGCAGGTACATGTCCAAGGATAAAAAGTTTGAAGTGCATTCAGAGTACTGGAGGTAGCTGAATACAAACTGGTTGGGGTATTAAAAATACTCTGTGCACCCATAAAAGCATGCTACTTAACACTTCGAACAAATATTCTTTGTAAACGCTGTGTCAGGGATTTCCAACAGTTCCATCAGTGGTTTAGCTTTCTTTAAAACTTAATGTATTACTTTAATATTTCATTTGTTCGAAATGATTATAGTAGCTTAAATCACATTTTGGTATAGGTTGCCAAAATTTGAAATTGAATTTGAAATTAAACTTTAAACTCAATGTTAGCAGGTGGTGCAGCTTTAGAAAACACAATTTCCCTTGCTCTGCCTGCCCCAGAGGCAGAGTTTGAAGGGTGGTGTCAGTGCCTTCAGGTCAGTGCAGGTCCCAGTCAGACACCCAGCCTCCTATCAGCCCCTGGGCAGCAGAGACCCGGGACTTCGGATCAGGTGGAGACCGACTAGTGTTAAGGGCTGTAGTCCTGGTGTGTGCCTGTGGTGCAGCCCTGAGGGGAAAAAAAATCTTTAAAAAGAGCAAAAAATTCTTCTGTGGCTGTCCCCTTTCTTTTCCTCTACTCTGCTCATAATGAAGCTGTGAAACAAAGCAGGAGGCACTGCAGGCCAGTTGTCTTTAGGCACTCCCTGAATTTATTTTTGCTTTCTTTGGGTTGGTTAAAATAATAAGCTGTGGTGTTTAAAAATTATTGTATGGTAACTTATATTTTAATCTTTGTTAATTTAAAACACCATTTTTGATGGCATGAAAGTGCTGCTGATCTGTATTCCTTCCAGAACTCCTAAGCTCACTGTGTCACCAGGCCTCAGTTCTTGCTTTTTAGGTCTGTTTCTCCATGAATAACTCCAGTGCTTATCTCAGCCGGAGTCCATACCTTTCCTTTGTGAGAGACAGCTTGCAAAACACTTGTGCATCCCAGCTCCGCGTAGCCGTAGTAAATCAGTGCTGGAAATGTCATTCATCTGACAGGGCGGTGGCAGGAGCGATGCTGCAGCTCTCTCTCAGGGGGCACAGCAACTCTCTCTTTTAAACGTAATTTATATGGCTGTGAATTCATGGATAGAAGTGAGAAGTGGTTAATTAGAAACAAAACAAAAAGAAAAAAACAACTTGGGAGGAACTGGGAGGAGTGCCTCAGGTGTGACTGGTGAAGTGGCCTCACCAGGTCATCTTCTAGTAACTAAGGATGAGCAGACTGTTTGGATCTTTAGTGGTATCTTTCTGGTTCATTAAGCAGAAGAAGTGCAAACATTTCCTTTAATACTTTACAAATACATTATCTCTTTCTAAAATGTGTCATGTGAGAGATCTTTACAGGGCGAGTTACACCTGGACTCTAAGTGCCTTAATGGCAAATTGATTATGTTCTAACAAAAAAAAAAAAAAAAGCTGAAATTGCAAGCCAAGAAGTAAACCTCCATCTATTTTTGTTTCCCCTCACATATATGTGCACATACTGCATTTCATTACCCCGTGTTTCTGGAGTTCCCTTCTGTTCCCTTATCTGACCATTTCTGGCCATATATTTTGTGCTGGGAGAGTGGAATTCTACACAGCGATGGGGAAGCTTGCAGATCGCCTTGTACATGTATTTCTAACACTTTATTGTTGCTTCTCTGACAAGATATTTGCTCTCCACTCCTCCTACATGTCTCCATCCCCACTCACCTGTGTTCCTTGGGCTGTGGTGTGTCACTGTGCCACGCAGCCGGTGTCCTCGATGTGTGGTGAGAGCGCTTGGACGTGTCCTTGCGAGGGCTGGCGGTGGTCCAGATCGCTTAAGGACTTTGTCGTAAAGTCTTAATGCATTGAAGTAATCGAAGTTAAGCCTTCGTATGCGTACTAACGTAAATGAATGTAATTTCATATTTATTTTTACTACTTTACAAGAGGTTATTATTAGGAGTAAAAAGATAAAACCGGTAATGTTTTTTGAACCATTGTATGGACGCTTTGTTTAATTAAAAATACCACAAGGAAAGTGTCTTAACTTGACAAAGGAACAAAGAGTGCTAATCACTCTTAAACTTAGCTTGTTTAGTCTAGAAGTATTGCTAGAAAAGCATCATCCTGTTCCTCTTCATGGGAGGGGAGAGTTTGTGTGTTTGTGGTGTGCACACCAAGCCCCCGATGTGCCCAGTCCAAGAGGGTCAGATGAGACTGCTTTGGAAAGGTGTCAGAACGAGTCTAGTAGCAGTATTCCTGGGAGGATACGCCAGGCGGGTTTATTTCTGGGTAAAGTTAGTGTAAAAATAATTGTAACGTGTTAAATGGGAAGAAGTGCTAGTGTTTGAGACGTTTTTGTAATGCAAGATTTTTCTGGTTCCTTAGGCAGTGAAAAGAATAAGACCAAAAAAAAAAAGTGATAAATTATTGTAGCTCTACAACTTCATGCAACGGAATAGATAGATGTTGGATTTGGTAAACAGTCTAACAGTCTCTTCTGAAGTGCAGCAGCACGTAAACCTAGATTGCTATTACTCACGGGCTGATGGAATGTAGGTCATTACGGTGCTCTCAGGTTCTGTGCATTTATTACAGTGCTGTGTAGGTTCTGTGTATCTATTAGTGCTGAATACGACATACTGTTATACTTCAAAAAAAAAAAAAAAAAAAAAAAAGAAAAAAAAAGGAAAAGAACCACCCTTGACTAGGTGTGACTACAGTAATATCTGCAGTGTGTTCTGTTGGAGATGAACCAGCCCCTGGTATTTGACATGTCTGACACGGAGTGGAAATGCTTTTGCTAGGTGGAGTATTTTGACAAACACATTTATTTGATGTTCCTGGCTCAAGAATATGCTGATAGTTTCCTTAGTTAACTAGTGTGTTTTAGCATGATCACAAAATTAGCAGAATATACAGGCCTTTAGCATGGTCTTTATCAATAACAAGAACTAAAAATCTGTTGATTCAAGCTGAAAATACAGGCATAGATTTCTTTTTTTTTTTTTTTTTTGTTTAATCTTTCTTTATTTCTTTTAATTTGTAGTCATTCAGTGCTTTTATTTTTTTTATTAAAAAAAAAAAAAATGAAGTTCTTGACAGCTGATACTTATGGGGTACCTTGTGGATGCTTTACTAAAACAGTATCAGAGCAGCAAAAAGCATTCAAGGAACAAGTAAATTCAGTCACGGTAGCCATGTAGCATATCCTAAAAATAAAGTTTGGGTAAGTTTTTTATCATTCACAAGTTAGAAGATTAAGTACACAAATTTATTTTAATGGAGAGTAAGGAGTTGATTTTTTTTCCCCCCAAAGACATGAGGACTTGAACTCTTCATTACATCTTCGATGAATCTAGTAGATCACTGTGATAAATGTGCATTGGTTTAGAGGAGGGGAAAAAAAAAAAAGCCAAGAAGACAACACCCTTTTCCCGAAGACCTGACAGCAGTTGCAGAGGAATTCTGCAGGCAACCTCAGAGGCAGAATTCTATAAATGAAATTCCCAAATGGTAAAATGCTATTTTCAGCCTAATCTAGTTTGAACAGGAAGATTTGCAAGATGTGGAGCGCAGCCGATTTCAAATTCCAGGTGTGGAACAGTTGAGATAAGAATCATAAAGAAAGGGGAAAGACTTAGTAGATCAAACACGGTGCACTACGTGTCTCCTTGGGCAGAATTACTTCTGCCCTGGTCTTTTCTACTCTTGCTTGAAATAGCAGAAGTCCCATAGCACAGGCTGTTTCCCACAGCTGTTCTCTACTTGAGTGATTTTGCTTTGGGAAGGTGTTTCCAGATTATTTAAAATGTGTTTCCAGTTGCACTATCTTCTAGTTTCTCTCCTTTCCCTTGACTTTTGCACCTTTTAAATTGCCTTGTTCCTTCTCCTGGTCAGAGAAGTTAAGTTACTTACCTGAGTGAGATCTGATCCATTAACAGCTTTGTAAGTTATTGGGTAGACTTCCATTGAGCTTAAATATCTATTTAATGTACAGGGTAGTAACTAGTTCCATTTTTGTATTGATTTTTGAAAATGATAAATAACATGCTCGGCAAAACTCTTTTTTTTTTTTTTTTTGAAAGAGTGAAAAACAGTCTTTCAAAAGATAGTGAATTTAGTATCAGTTCTTCAGAAAAGCTTAAGAAAGCTTGAATTCAAGTCAGTCCTGATAGCATTGACACATCCTTTACAGTTACCGTTAGGACAGACGCATTACAGAGAAAACAAGATGCTATTAACCCTGTTTACAGGGAGCTCTGCTGAAGAAAAGAAGAGAAAATAAGAGTGGAAAGGTGAGACACTGAGGAAAATATTAGAATGCTGTGGGGGTAAGATTTAGAAGTTAACAGCTTCATGAATAAAAACTGGTATGTGAAACTGAATTCTTTGTAGCGTGAGCTGATGCTGATGAGCACGTGTTGGCCGATGCTCTTGCAAGAGTACAGTCTGAAGTGTAACACCATTCCTTCAAATAACACATGAACTGCTCAGTTCCCCATTTCTGAACACCTGTATAGATGGACACTTTCTCAATGAGTGTGTTGGGTGCTTTATTTTTTTGGTGGTATGTGAGTGATCTGTGGAAGGGGAGCTGTGTTACCGACCACCCTGTCAAGGCAGTAACGCGAGAAAGATCAGAAGTGAAGGAGGGTTGGAAACACAGTGGGAGATTTCAGTTAATGTCATGCAGAGTGTGTAATTGTCCTATTAAAATGCACTGTAGAGCCGAGGTACCCGTTTAATGCAGCAACTGGTTAAGGACAAGTTCCAGCATGGGAATGAGGCACAGTTAATTCTGCAGAGCCATGAAAACCACGGGGAGGGTGAATGGGGATCGGAGGCTCCTTTTCTCTTACAGGGATGTCAGATTATTCTGACACGGGACTGCACAAGTTAATGGAAGGTAATTCTGTAGAGATTACTGGATGCACAGAAACTAAACAAATTGTGCTCAGAGAAGCCATCTGAGTTGAAAATAGCTGGAGGCTAGGAGATAATTTAGGGGACTAGATCATATGTTCGTGCAGTTTTCACTCTTCATTCAGGTACCTGCCTTGAAGTCCCTTCTGGAGAGAGGGTAATGGGCAGGGGAGCCCGTCAGTCTGATCCGGTGTGGGCATTCTTTAGTTCTCATTCAGGTCTCTTGGGAATTCTTCTGGGTAAAATCTTTTATCTTGTATAAAGGAAAATACAAGGTCTTGGCAAGCTAACATCAGCAATCCCTTTCACTTTTTTTTTTTTTTTTTTTTTTTTTAACTGTCTGCGAAGCAGCATAATGGGTTATCTAATCATACTTCCATTTGTTTGTGGGATAAGCAACTGCTACGTGGTGTGCTGCACATGCAGTGCATTAGTTTAGAAGGGCTATAAATTGAGCCATACATCTGCAGCGATGGTAGGAAACTCAACAGAAAATATTTCCAGTGAAACAAAAATACTGACTTCAGTCGTTTTGGCAACAAATTAAGTTTGTGTGTTTTTTGTTTTTTGTTTTTTTTGTTTGTTTCCTCTCATTACAGTAAGAAAAGATATTTTCCTACAGTAGGAAAACCCAACATAATCAAACTGTTAATTAATGTAATTAATAGAATTTTAAGGAAAAGCTCTTTTGAGAGCTAGACCACGTAGGGTGGGAGGTACGTGGTATAGCCATAACAGCAGGACAGTGTAGACGTCGGTAAGCTCCTTCTACTGCTTATGACGGACTGGCATAAGGCACTGCTTTGTTGTTATCAATTAATCACAACCTAGTGACGGTGATATGGGGCCTCTCTGCTGTGCCTCTGTGTCTCGATGCTCATCAGATCCTTTGAGCATATTGTCATTGATAGATGAAATATATTTGTTTTCCGTGATCACGCGTAGGTCCTGTTGTTCAGAAAATTAGGTGAAGAAGTGGCGTGATTAGATTGGTTTAATGCTGCTGTTGATTAATGACTTCGATCCTCTTATTTAATAAATGCTATTCTCTTCGACCACGCTGCTAATGTAAATATTTTGCTATGTTTATCTGTAGGCTGCTTATTCTTTGGAACAAGTTTCAGTGTCTCTTCCTGCATGTATAATAAGTATAATATCAATGCAAATACGAACCCATTCCGTCGGTGTGACAGACAAACACAGGTTCTCAGTTCTGGTGTCTCAATGGTTTGAAAAGTCAACAGAATAATATTTCTCTTAATACCGTTTCTGTCTGTGCTATTTCGGGTATGATTCACATCACCCAGTCCCTCGTTCTGCTCTGCTGTGAGCTCTCGTGCTGGGATTCCCGTCGTCGTCCCAGACGCCGCTTGGAGACAGAGGTGTATTTTGACGACGTGGCTGTCGGGGCAGTTCGGCTCCTGCATTTCTTCCCTTTCAGGGTTGCATTCCCTCTGTCTCTCCAGCCAATTCTGTCCTCTGCTGCCCTCGCAGTGAGGTGGTTCATGGAGCTGAGTTAAGACAGTTAATTCCCTTATTTTAGGCTGAAGGAAGCGGCAGGAGTGCCCAGCTGGGAGCCCGCAGGTGGGGTGCTGGCACCTCCTGGCCCAGCGGCAGGTTGGCCTTGGCCGGGACGTGGCTCAGCAGAGGTTCAGTGCTTTGTGGATCGCTTAACTCCCCAAAACTGCCCTCCTGAAGATGTGGAAGGGTGTCTGTGGGTACCAGGATGTGGAGAGCAAAGGGGGCTCTCAGACATGAGGAAGAGAGGGTAAAATTCCTTGTGTGTTGCTTGGCCCCATGCAGTGCAAGCTGCTGCATGGTCCCGGGGTTCACCTTTGCTGAGAGAGCTTCCATGCAAGTTATTCATCTGGAAACACAGACAGGACACAGAATTTGTGTGGAAAAGTGGTGCTGCTGTGCACCAAATGCCGCTCAGTTGGGGAACTGAGAGGGAACTGTAAGCAGGAGTGCAAGAGCTTCTGAAGAGCAATGTTTTTTGGAAAAAATACGTAATGGTTCCTTGATACGTTTAATGGATGACTTCACAGTGACTAGTGTTACCTATCTTTTTCTTTTTTGGTAGAGAGCAAGGCTTATTAGATTTTCCTCTGGCTTTGTGCAAAATGGTAATAGTAGTAGTAATCCCAGGAAGAATCTCGAAAGCACTGTAAGCACCTTATTTTAGAGAAAATGCATTCCAGGAATGTCTGGAGTATGTGAGGCCAAGCTCCACCACAGACCTTATTTCTGACCTCTGATATGCCGTTTTCAGAAAAAAATATTTCTGTACCTGCGAATTGTAAGGAATTTGGGGTATTAAAAGGAACTCAGAATTTTGAGAGCTTTTTAAAAGAATTACTGCATCTGAGTTCTTCAGACTGTGATAGCACTTTGATGTGCCCAGGAACAGAAGTAACAAGGGTTGTAGAACATTTTGATGTCCATTTTGTTGATGCTTTGCTGTGGCTCTTGCAAAAGCTGCCCCTGTAGAAGGCAGGCAGAAGGCAGCCGACATTCCTTGAGGCATGGCTGCAGCAGCACGCAGTGAGCAGGGTCAGCGGCCAGAACGTGACTTCTTGTGCCTGTGGACACCAAGCTGCCTGCAAAGGCTGTGTCTTGCAGCAGAGTTCTGGCCCTGCTGCATTGCCTGCATGTGCTCTGTAGCTCATTAGCTTGGCTAGATGCAACATAGATTGAGGTTTTGCTCTGAAAGAATACTACGTTTGATTTCTGATTGCCCAAAAAGTAATGGGAATAGTGGTACTGATATTGAGAGGCACAGCCAGAGCTCAAATAGTGGTTAGGTGGTTACGTTCATTGGGGTTGAAAATAATACGTATAATATCAATAATATTGTCATGTCGTTTTGTTACTTGAAGGGAAGTCTTCATTGGAACATTTTGACCCCACTTCCAAATGTGATGTCTGCTTAAGACACCTCCCAAAGCATGGCACATTTCAGAGAGATTGTTTTAACGAATTCAATAAACTAAGCTCTTTAAGAATAAATGTCTAAGAAACATGTACAGTTGTACCCTTGCCCTACTCTAATGATTTCTAATGCCTTACATAACTTGGACTGCAAGTTATGCAAGTTACAACTTTCTTCTGCAAGGCCACCGTTAGTTAGTCCCAAAGCAGAGGAACATCTCGTCCTGAGGATCTGAAAACAGGCGGACATGGCAGCGGCGGTAGCAGAAACATGAACAACGAACAGTGAAGGTTTTCTGCCCAAGGCTGCACTTGGAGCTTTGTTCCATCTCCCCAGACCAGAGACCGGCTGAGAAGTCCCGGTAACCTTGCAGCTATCAGTGCTGCAGGAACACATTGCCGTGTTGACAAAAGCAGGTGTCTGCCTCCGTTCGGCTGCGAAGGCTGATCAGAGCTAAGGGCTCTGCGGGAGAGGGGACGGGTTGTCGCCGAGCACAGCTGAATCACTGGGGCAGGCTCAGTACAGCAAGCAGTACAGCTCTTCCTACCTCCAGGAAAGGGAATTAAAAAAAAAAAAATTAACTTATTCTTTTTTAATTATATTTTGGTAAGTGGTATATTTCATGTCTCAGTTCAGTTGTTTTATTTGGAATCTGTAATAAACTTGCTGAGAATAACAGTGACCCCTAAATGCTATGCATCAGATTTTTTTTTAAATTTTCTAATTTTTTTTATACACAAGGAGAATTGTTTTTACTCTGTGATTTGTGTTCAGAAGTCTGCTGAGAGCAGCCAGGTCAATAGGTTGTTATGCTCCTGTATCCAATGAATTTTTGCCTGACCTTAAAACTCAGGTCTGGAATAAAGGTACAATTTTTTGTTTGTTGTCAGTGAATCAACAAGAAATCAAACTATTAACACAAATTAAAAACTACTTTGTGTTTTCATTTGTGGGCCACCATCATATATGTGATTGTCTGTAAAGGAGGGATTTGGGGACTAGGGTGGAGGCCATGTCATGCTCCGCATCATTCTCTGCCCTTGGAGTAATGGCTCTGCTCTTTACTAGTCTAGACAGGATTTTACTTCATGCTCTAGGATCTTTTAACTTCCAGTCTGTGAATTGGGTTACTTACTAATGAATTTCATTTAAATGACTTGCAAGCGAAGCTGTGCTGCAGCATGGCTCTTCCTCCCTCCTTCCCCAATGGTACAAGCTAATTGGTATTGACAAGATTACTCTTGTGTTTTATGTGCTTTTAATAGGGCTGGCTAGGATGGTTTCCTCTCCAGCAATTTAGCTTCCTTTCCTTTCAGCTATCATCCGTGATTTCCTCAATTTTTGACTTTTCTGGAAATTGGTGTTTAAACCTGCAGGTAGCTGCTGCCATGCTACATTGTTCCTTCGCTTTGGTCTTGCTTTGTCTGTGTTTGTCATGCCAGAGTGAATCCTGTTTTGTGCACTTTTGAAGAGTGGTTTGTATATCTAGGTTTATTTATTTATTTTTTTTCCCTAGAGTAGTGCTGTCTGCTAAGCTGTTTTTTTATCCTCTGTCCCTCAGATATCCTGTTTTGTTTTGATAGCTGGTTCATGTACCTGTGTACGTGTGCAGGAGTTTGGTGTATGACAGAGCATTTCTGAAGTGTGGAAGTTGTGCAGTTCTTACGTGATACAAGTGTATATATAAGGAATTTCTTCTAAAAATCCAGGAAGTTAGCTTTCATCAGCTTTTTGCTTATTTCTGACATAATAAAGGCCTTAAAAACAGAACAAAGATTACGAAATAATTTCTCAGTTAATAGCAGAGGAAAGCTGTTTCAGGTAGAGTTTGGGCAAACAGGTGGATGGATGCTCCGTGGGGAGCTCTGGGACACTGTGAGCGATCCCTGCTGCAGCTCCCTGTCAAACGGCCATGGGACCCCGAGAGCAGCCCTGGGGCCGTCGCTGCCTGCTGCGTGTCCTTGGGGAGGAACTCTTGCTACCAGCCAGTTGCAAGTGATGACAGCTTTCAGTGTAGTCTTGCATGTGGTCCGGTATTTTTTTCTTCTTCTTCCCACTCATACATACATGTTTCTTTAATTTTTTTGGAGCTGGCATTTATCTCAATTCAGCTTCTGTGTCAGATCCAAAAAGCAGATGTTACTGTAGAACTGCTGAATAGTTTTTAAAAAATCTCATAGATAGTCATGGAAGCGTGCTTACAAGAAGTAACTTTTGATTCTCTCCATGTACGTTCCAGGCATGGCAGTGGTAGAATCACCGCTAGTTTTGTGTATGCCTATTAACCAAATGAAAGGAAGGATTCAATGGAGTGATTAGTTTTCAATTTAGGCTTTTAAAGCTATTGTCTGATGCTTTTTGCAGCCTAGTTACTGGGGGGAATATCCAGGATTTAGTTATTTTTAATTCTATTTTGATTGGGATGCTCTTTCCAGATACCGAGGCCAGATAAAAGTGGGATAATGGAGGAGAATTTAGTAGAAAAGATCGCGTGTCCTTGGAAGGCTTTTGTAATTCACAAAGCACAATGTTTAACGAGTAAATTTGTTGTTAAAGCTCAAATAGCACAAAAAATCTCAGAAAGCAGTATAAACACTGTGATCCGAAGAGGATTAGAAGAAAAGGGAGCACGCAAGATGAGCAGAAGCGGTCCCAAACTCGCGCAGCTGCCTTCTCCCAGCCATCGCACTCGCCCAGCATTGCCCACCGCAATTCTTTGGGTGCTGGATAGATGGGGGAAATTTTAGGTGGCAGCACTTGTAGAGGAAGTTGGTGACAAGTTTGTGCAAGTAGTTTTTAGAGAAATCCTTGTTTTGAGGAGTTTGTTTTTGGAGCCAGGTAAGGAATAGCGTTAAGGAAGGGCGCACGGTGGGTTCGTAACCGGACTTGCGCTGCCTGGAGCCCTGCAGTGGTGTCTTCATGGCCAAAGGTACTTCGTGTTGTTACCTGCGGCCATCTTGCAGGATTGGCTTTTTTGGAAAACGCCAGCCAAGTTTTATTTCTTTTTCAACTGGTGTTTTACCAGCTTCAAGGGCATTTGGTGGATTTCTTTTAGGTGTCACATAGTGTAACTGTTACTACACCTGGTCACCTGGTTAAATCACTATAACTGGTCAGTATATAAAGAGAGAGAGGCTAAAATCAATAAATTACACCCGTCACCTGTGTTATTTCAAGGCGTGTGCCAAAATAACAGAATCCAATAGGATAAATTTGGAAGGAAAAGATCTGCTGATGAGGCGTTTGTACTCAGTGCTGTAGTCTGCAGAAGGACATGGCAGTGTTGTCTGAATGTTTCCGTGTCGTTTCAAGCACAATTACTCAAAACCAGAGCCTACAACCAGCTAATACAAGCAAGGAATGAGCTGGTGAACCGTTTCTTTTCTTGCCGTCTGCTCTCTGTGGTCTTTGCCTTCAGCTCCTGTGCGGGGCACGCTGACAAAGGTGAAGGCCTAGAAGGCCCTTGCCTTCCCTCACCAGCTCTGGCCCAGGGGCTGTGTGTGGCTGGTTGCCCAAGGGTGTGTTGGAAGGAGGCGGTCTGGGTGTAGTGGAGACTGAAGAAAGCCTTTTTTCATTGAGGAAGGTTGTTGATGTTTGTGCAGTTGGCCCATTATGTATGTTTGCCACCTTCCTTCGCAAACGAAGTAACACAAGCTAAGCGTGGCACTCAGCAGTGGGCAGCGCAGCTCTCCTCCACCTTCCTGTGCACCCAGATTTTGCTCTGATTTAAACTGCTCTCTAAAGAAGAGCACAGATAGTGGTTGTGTGCTGCTTTGTGTTGTTTTTAAGGAAAACTCTGGTTGCAGGAAGGTGTAACGTTTGTTTATGGGGCTGCTGAGTGGGCTGCTAAAGCCTTCTCCTCAGTGCTGGCCCACAGCTCGGGATAAAACAAACTTTCGGACTAGCTCTGCATGGGAAACCATGCCACTTGGCAAGTGGAGCTTTCCTCAGCCTATTTACATAATTGCTGCGGTACCAGCACAGCTACGCAAGGGAAAAAGAGCATGTTTGCAAATTCTTGCAATTCCCTGCATACTTGCATTCTTCAGCATCCTCTGCAGCAGCTCCTCTACCGCGCCGATGTGGTTCTGCCCACCGTAACAGCACGGTCAGATATTTTAAGAATAAAATATGCCCAATTGCTGCAGGTCTTTGGTTATGTTTTTTCTTGACTGGCTCTGAAAACTGTTTTATAATAAGCCATCTCTTCCTAGTTAAGCTTGGAAATGGCATGCAAGAGGTCTGTGTTGATCAAGAGCCCTGGAAGCCGTAGTTACTCTTCCCTCATAGTAAAAGTTTTTGAAAAGTTTACAGATGTTTTGTAAATAGCCTATTTTTAGATTACGCGGGTAATGCTTTATTAGTCACCCATGTCCATCTGTCCCCCTTTCTGCTCTTTGAGTAGGCGATTAAATTATGTGCTAACAAGAAATGTAGTGTACAAGTATTTGCACAGAGAGTAATCACTCATAAATATTAGTGTGAATAAAAATTGTTTGTCGTTGATGCATAAAAGTGGGTACTTCTGTGCATGGAGTTGATGCATACTGGAAGAGTGCTTCTACTTACCTATTTTATTGTTAGGTGCATAAAATAATTACTATTGATATTTCAAGAAAATTACTAAAATACAGAAGAGTATGGATTTTTTTGGACTACTTTTTTCTTCTGTTTTTGAAGATGGGAAAGATTTCCCGTGAATGTTCCCCTGGGAAGATCTCTGTTATGTACACATCAAATGTAGCCAGCAGCTAGGGTGAGCTGTTCTCTCAGTTACTGAGGGCACTGCAGGAGGTGATAAACTGTCTGGGTGCACGGGCACACCTGTGTACATAAACCGAGTTATTTAGTGCAAGATGTGTTAGGAAAACAGATTTATTTTTTTTTTAACCGCTTCTCAGGGGATGCAACTGTTTTGGAGGAGAGGTCCTCAGTCAAACCACTGGAATGTTAATTTTTGTTTGGGGCTTTTCAGGGTGTTTAGAAGTCAGTAGCTGAAGTTTATTTCCAGAAGAGATTTGGCATGGGCAAAAGGTATTTTAAGCTGCCTATTTTGCCTAGTTAGCTTCCCAAAGCCTTTTCTGGAAAGTTAAGTCAAATCCAGACATCAGGATTTTTATACACAGGTTGTTTTGTTTATGCGTGCTCCTACTGAATGGGTGCAACTGTCTTAGAGGTCTGATGGTTTAAGTGTTCATTCAACAGGCTTATTTGTTCAAAGGTCTGTATTTCAGGCTCCCCGCAGGAGCAGTTCTTGTGATGTGGCAGGATATATGCAAAAAGCCAGCTCCGCTTGCTGTTCTGTTCCTGATCACCTCTGATTTAGGCTGTATACAAATTCGGCGGTGATAACTGAGCTGCTTAAACAGAGTAGGCTGCAAGGGCCATGCGGGCGTGTGCTTGATAATACTAATCATGATAACATCACTGGTTTCAGAAGAATAAATATTAATTTTTCCTCTGTCTCATTTCTTTTTCAGCATCACCCTTTTGTGGCAAGAGACACCTGAAAGGAAAACTTCCTCATATCAATGCACTGCCAATGGTAAGTACCTTCTTAACTGACTAATGGTGGTGTGGTTCCTTCCTGCAAATGTAAGGCAGATTCTGTTGCAAATTGTATTTTTAGAGTGGCTACTTTTTTTTTTTTTTTTTTTTTTTTTTTAAGTTGACAACTTTTTTTTTTTTTTTCCCCTAAGAAAAAATCTAGACCATTATTCTGCTTGACAAAATATTGAAATTGTTTCTCTCTTACCCAGCGGAAAGTAGGGCAGCATGTTAATTTTGAAGCAAGAAGTGTGACTTGACAATGACATAGCTCATCCTGTTGGTAACTGTTTTTGCTTCCTCTTTTGGCCAAAAGCCTGTTTGGGGCAAGCTGTAGATGAGCTGAGTGCTCCGTTGCCTCCCCTTGGGTGCTCTCTGCATCTTGTTTCAATACTAACAGTTTCTCCTATTACAAATCTACACAGTGCCAGGTGTATTTTGCTTCAGTGCGTTTGGCAGTACAAGACTAGTGAAGTTAAAATCTTAGCTCCTCTAGAAATAGGCTTGGTTGTTGCAATCTTCTTACTCTCATCTCTGGAACATTATTAAATGTTTTAGATTATTGGAGAATGGTATTTGCAGACTGTCTTTATGGTGTATTTATGCTTTCTAATAGTTGCACAGGTGAAAAGCAGAGGTGAGCTCTGAAGAGGACTGGAATTTAATGCTCTGGCTTTGATTACATTCAAATAGTCTTTCAGCAGTTCTGGTATCTTGTGTTGTTACATGTGAGGTGTATTATGAGGGTGTTAAATGCAGTGTTAGACTTAAATAAATGCATAATTTACCAGCTTGCATTTCGGGCATCTCTAGATCATTATGTTGAGTGCAGAACCTAAGGGATGGTATTTCTAACCACCAACTTTGAAACTGAATTTGGGATCCGGGAGGTTATCTGGATTCCTTTGTTTTGGGGGGCAGCATGGATCTGAAGAATCTGTAAATCAGTGGTACCTTTGCAACTCCACTGTCGTTGTCCTGTGAGCAAAACGGCACTCAGTGTTTGTGCGGATGTAACCGATTACTTTGAAATGTACTAAGTGATTCTCTTGACTCTTCAGAACATCACGGAGTGATATGTAATGCAGCATGTATTTGGCCACTAAGCAAAGCAAATATAACTCAGAAATCAGAAGATCTGCACAAGTGTGTATGTCATTTAATAGCCTGATGTTTAAGCTCAAAATCCAGCTTATATGTGTAAAGTTTATATTCACTTGGGATGAATTTCAGCTGTTGGGAACAGATTTGTTGAGTGAGAAGGCGCCGTTTTTACCTGGTCACGTAGCCTGGCATTTTAATTTTCTGAAACTGAAACTAGCAGTGGGCTCAACCTTTTCCATTATTGCTAAGTTTTCATTATTGTTGTTGACCTTTTTCCAAGAGAAAGCTACTCTGATTTACTTTTATTTTGTATTACTTGAGCGTGTTTTTAGTTATGATTAGAAATACAGGTTGGTGTTACTGCTTCTCTTAAAAACATGACTCATTCCATATTAACCTAGTCCTTATACTTCATAAAATTTTAAAATACCGAGAGAGTGCATTTGAAATGTTACTGCGTTTTGTCCTACTTTTCCCCCTGCAAATTATGTTAGAAATTCAGAATTGCACAGTCTCAAGGGCACACTAGTTGTTACAGGGATCATAAAACATACTCAACTGTTACTTGTAGTGAAGTGAAATACTCTTCACTCCTTTCTTTAAGAGCTGCATTTGTTATAAGAGGGTTTATTTTCCTATTCTGGAGATTCCTAAACAATTACTCATCTCTTAATTAAAACTTTGAAACGGTTTGAATGTAGTTTTAAGAGCCAAGCTAGACACATTAATCATCATCCCCAAAATAATCATATCTTACTCTGGCTTATAGTAAAAATTACTTTCACAGGTTTGTATTATGTTTTTCTCTTTGATGTGTGTAGACAAAGTATGAGACGGGTTGACCTGAAGAAAGCAGTTTGTGTTCTTCCCAGAGTGTTTTGTTTAAAATGGCTTCCCAGATTCAATACGTGTATTTCAATCAGAAATGCATTTTTGATTCCCTTGAGAAACGATACTGACATTTTTGATCAGTCTGTTAATCATGACTGTCAGTTCCATTTCTTCTTAGTCAAAAAAAAAAAAAATCACCACTAAAGAAAGAGGAAAAAAAAAACAAAACACTAAAATGCAGAAGTTACACATCCTCTTTTGGTTTTCCTTTGCTTTACTATTTTAAAGATGATTAAAAGATGCTATTTTTTGTATAGAATATGGTGTGTAAACACAAATAGGGTAGAATATAAGCTAATCTTTAAACATTGGAATTGTTAGCATTTTGTTTTTAATCGTGTATTTATACTGTGATCAGGTCTTTTAAAACAGTGTGGCTGTGGTCTAAGTGTAAGGTGGAGTAAGTTGGCATCTTAAAGGAAAGATGTGAAAGCTTAAAAAAAAAAAAAAGGCCTCGAGGGCAAGGGAAATTAGTATATAAGAATACTTTTTCTAGGATTTCAAAGGTTAATTTCAAGGCTGCTAATGGGGTGCTTACTCAAGGTCACAAGGGTTAATGAATGTGTTGGAAATAAAAATCAAAAGTCCTGCGCCTTTGGCCTAAGGGCAAGATCAGATCAAATTTTCCATAAATGTTTTAGCAAATTATTATTATTATTTTTTTTGTTATGTGATAGAAGAGGTAGCTTACCTGAGAGATATTTCCTTTGTACCTTGCAGGGCTTCTCTTGTGAGTATTAGAAGCAAGGCTGTTTGCCTTTGTTTTATGAAATTAGTGTTCTTTTTCTTTCTTTTTTGTGCCTGTGTGTGTGTGTATACATGAATGCGTGGCTATATACAGGTGTGTTTGTGTATATACATGCATATGTGTGTCTAGCTATTTAAAGGAGTGTACAGAAACACTAGAAACTTACAAAAAGCTGGGAAGTATCTGTTTTTTATCATACAGCAGCTTGCTGTGATGGGTTTAATTCCACAGGAGGTAACCAGAGGGGCTGTGAGGGAATCAAGCAAGAAAGGCAACGTGGAGGCTTGTTAAGAGGTGTCCTGAAAAACACTCTTTCCAGGTTCTTTTAATTCATGGATGGTTTGACCAAGTCAAAAATCAACACACTGACCCGTCAAAAGGTCTCCTTGCAGAAGAAAATAAAGGATGTTACCGTTTATTACAAGCTGACACAGGCAAAGTCTGAGGATACGCAGCGAGCAGAGTTGCTGAGTCTCCAGAAAGGCAGGGTCATCGCAGCGAAGTCCATGGCCTCATAGTCCTTTGGGGGGAATACAAAATACAGCGTGCATTACAACTCGTAGGCGTCTTAAATCCATTCTTCTGGACATTTATTTTTGGGTGAATATATCATACCATGTTTTGAAGGTGTAACACCAACTGTACGTTATGCCAACTGTTCTTACAGGTAAGAGACTTGTTTTAGGAGGACAACTCTGCAGGCACTAAGTCTCTTAGGTCAGGAACTTCCATGTGTACCACACTGCAGTGTAACTTCAAACCCAGCAGATTTTGCTCAGAAACAGCAAGAGTGGTTGGAGGAGCTGGGCAGAATGAACAGGACACTCCAAAGAAAATTCAGTGAAAGGATTAGAAGACATCTGCCAGAAATTCTCCAAGACTGCAGCAAGAGTTTTTCTTTGAACCCTACTGTCGTGCCATCTGTGGAGTCTTCCTGTGACCTTTCCACTCCTTTAAAGACAGCTGAAGGAATAAACGAATGTAGCTGTTGCCTGTGGTTCCACAACAGATAAACTCATCTAAACGCTTCCTGTCGGGTTAACTTTCTGCAAGTCCATTCAGTTAAATGGTTCCACGCAGGGTAAGGCAGGCAAGGGAGATGGCAGGAGCCTGCAGCCAGATCTGGAGGAGTTGGGTGAGGCATGGAAGTCCTGCCTCTGCCAGTGCTTGCCAAGAACAGTAGGAGATTGTGCCACCAGCCCCAGGGCCCTGGGGTTTGCACAGGAATTGCAGTGCAAAGGGAAGTGAAAAATTATCAGTTGTTGCCCTGAGTCTGTATGCCAGGTTTAGGCCAAGTCACGGGAGAGCTAAATGTTAGTAGGCCCAAAGACTGGTTCAACAGAAGCTGAATGCCATGTCACCGTCAGATGTATGCGTGAAAGAGTTTCTGTGGACGGACAGACCTTTAAAGAGTGGAAGAGCTTTAAAGAGTGGAGAGAGAAGGTGGGTTTTTGTTAAACCGTGACCGCTGCTTTCAAAGGGTTATGAAACCTGGCAGTACTTAAGACGTTGGACACAAGGCCCGTGAATAGTTGCTTCAAAATAAATAGCTCTGCAAGACTAAAGCCTTTATTCTTCAAATACATATGTGTGTATGTGTGACTTCAGGTGTAGGAATTGTTCTTTTGAGGTGTAAGAAAGAAATACTTGAGTGCGTAAAGCTAACCAAGCTTGAAAGTGTTTTCAGTGGTAGAGCCTACAAATGCTCATAAAATTTATTGTTGAGGGATTTGGCTGTACAGCTTACGGAGTACGCTTTTAAAAGGAAATTATATATGTGTATTTCTAGCAGTTCCTGAAATAGTCTAAACTGAGTGATGACATGAAATTTTGGACTGTTTTGCTCCTTCTCAAATTAATGGATGCTATTATCAATGAAGAAAGGTGGATTGCAGTGTTTTTTTTGTCTGATAATTGGTTACAGCTGAAAAATTGTGTTCCAGAGTGTGCATCCATAAATCGTATTTATTGGATCAGCATGAATAAGCCGATCTAGTGGTGTATGCACTGAAAAAAGGAAGTGCTAGTAATATGATACAGAGGAAATACTGACTGTCTACTATGATAAGGTGTGTACTGCGATAAGAAAGTTTATATAGAACGGCATTCTGGTATATTTTTGGAAGTTTTTTTAATTATATATATATATATATTTTTTTTTTTTCTTTTTTTAAAAAAAGAACAAGTTAAAGCCACAAGTAAGATCTCTCTCTGTTTCGGAGGGAAAACGCCTCCTTGCCTTTTTTCTACCATTAGTTGAAGTTCACTACTGTATGATTCAACCGAAGAGGAAACCGCTCTTTAAAAATTACAAGAAATGGTGGCTCTCTTTTGAAGTAGCATTTGTTGGAGAACTTTCTCTGCTGATTCTGTAAGCGTTTACAGTTCAGAAATAAGCTTTGACTAAGAATTCTCGGCAGAATCATAAATATGTAATTATGTAAGCAGCCAGGATATGTAGCCCCTGGCAAGTACCCAGTGCAGTGAATCACAAGAGCAAAGGGAACTGGGCCAGTATCAAACTAGAGGAACGTCCTCTGTAATAGGGTGAGGGCCATTGCTGTTTCTTTCCTATTGCCATTCCTAGTTTCTTAGTCTTAAAAGCACCCAAAACAGGGTGTTTCTGCTGCAATAGGTTGTCTTGTTACCACTTTTTGTTTTCTGTGTTCTTCATCGTCTTCCTCCCCTTTTGCCTCCACTGCCTTGGGCTTTTCTTTGTCTTTACTTCTTTGCACTGGTTTTGGTTCACAAGTTAATAGCAGCAGTAGTAGTGAAGCTAGCACTGGATTATATCTGACTTGATCGGCATGCCATCTGTTTTATGAAGGGGGAGATCGTGTGTTTCTGCTGTGGATTCACTGCCATATGCCCATGGTGGAGTCGTGTAACCTGGAATGACCCTTCTTCCACTCTGTGAATGATTGCACGGAAAAATTGTAGTGTTAAATGAATAAGAAATGTAGTGTTAAATGTTCTTGATGGTGACTAGGTTTGTTGCATGTTAAAAAAGTAAACTGGCTATGAGGTGTAGGTGAGGTAGGATGTTCTGGAGAAGACTTAAGGGCAGGCCCCCTTCTGTCTGAGCACACGAGCGTTGCCTTCCAGAGAGGAGCAGTGCTGTTTCATATTAGTACGCCACTTGTGCAGTCGGGTTGTGATCCTGGTTTCATTGTTGTCAACAGAAAGTTGATATTGGTTCAACTCAACAAAAGTAAAAGCTCCCCTTAGTTTCAGTGGTGTAGATGCTAGGCGATAATGAATATTGCTGCAAAACAACAGGAAGTCTGTAGGCTGGGGGGAATGACATTGAATATATGTACGTTATTTGCTCAGGAGAGACTTGAGATAGCCACCTGCTAGCCACCGAAGACCAGGTGCCCTACGTCTGCATGGCCATCAGAATGGATGGCAGACCTGGAAACGTGTCCTTGGATGTGAAGCCTCTAGTACTCCATATCAATAGAATTTAAGATGGGAGTAAATGGAGGTCACGTATTTTCTTCTTACTGTGATGTAATGAACATATTCAGGACAAGGGATCAGAATCCTCCCAGGGTTGATATTGTGTGTATGCGTGTAGGATCCATGTCCATGAATTTAGTGTTTGCACAAACGGAGGGTGTCGATGTCAAATGTGAGACATCGTTGGATTCCTTGTCCTCATTACAGATGTTCACGGCATATTCCCCGTTGATTTAATTTCTTTTGTTGTAGATGGACAGTATTTTATTATGGTCTCCTTGGGTGCTGAAAATGTTTTATCATATCTTAAGGTATTTGACATCCGTTTCCAAAAACTAAAAAGTTAAAGCCAGTAACATAAATGAAGTTAAGTCCCTCAAGAGAATATAAACTTCAATAACCTGGCAAATGGAATTTCATAAAATAAAAATAGTCATTTCACTGTTTTTTTTAAGGTTGTTTTGTGTTAGTGCAGTCACCAGATTTTCTGAAAGCAGCGATGCACATCTGGTAAAGAGAATAATACAGTTAGTCAATGTGCATGTAAGATGGACTATGAAGAAGTGATTTTAAGTGCATGCTTATTAATGGTGACCTAGAAAAAAGTCAGTGGTAGTTAAAATGAATAGAGGGCAGATGAACTGTCAGCGGATTCTTTTTTCATGAATAAAAGAAACAAATTTAAAACTATCAGGTACATAACACACAAATTAACGGGAAAAATAGATGGTCAAAGGTTAAAGAGGGAATGAAAACACAAGTTTTATGGTCACAAGATCAAATGAGGCATTAGTTAATTTTCCTTTTTTGGTGCAGTTCACCAGGAGTTCAAGTAATTCAACTGAGTGATTGAACTGGAACAGAGAAGAGTGCCAGAAAAACTGATTACTAATAACATAAACAGAGAAATAATCAAATGAACTTAAGACTTGATGTCAGCATTTCACATTAAAATGCTTTTGAAAAGACTGGAATTCCTTTCTAGTTGCATGGAACCTGATTTACATAGAAAGCAAATTTATAACAGCTATTCTTGCAACAGTTGATAAATTATTCTGCTAACGAGCTGTTAGCATGGATTTAACCGAGACATGGGTGAGGCACAGAAGGTGTTTTCTAGAGACTGACCATCTGGGATTTCGGAAGTAACCTGAGGAGTAGGTAAGGGTGTTTGAACCCAAGGAAGCGTTATTGTTAATTATATAAACTAGCAACTGGAAACTGTGCTAGAAATGCTGAGGTTTTGCTCTAAATGGAAGATGCCATACAAGTTGCTTTGAAAAATGTCATTGTAAGATCTGTAAGGTGAAGAGGGGCTTATGGTAGGAAAGTGATTATGCTGCTCACATGCAAGGCAGAACTGTTAAATCCCACTGCTGGTAGACCTTGTCCAAGAAAGATGAATGCGAAGGGAAGGAGGTGCGGAAGGGGACTACAAAATGGTGAGGGAAGAGCAGAGTTTGTCTCACAATAGGACAGTAAGAGGCAGATCTAATTACTTTCTCTACATATATGAGGGGTTGCCAAACACTTCAGTGAGTACAAGTATTTTTATTTTTTTATGTTAGATTGAAGATAGCACTAGGACGGACAAGAAGAAATGAATATATCTTGGCAAGGAGTATATTCAGCCTGGAATTTAGAAAACAGATCTCATCCATCAAGGGAGAAAGATTTTGTGATAATCTTCTAATTATATAATGGGACGCCAAAAAAAAAAAAAAAGCCTCACTAGTTTTGAGATGAGCACTTGTTATTGCGCACTGGTCCTCCTAACAAGCACTTGTTTGTGGCATTACAGTTTTTGCCTTTGAAAGATAAGGGAGCTTAATGTTTGTAACCTGCATCAGCTGTCTTTCAGCTATTTTCTGCTGAATTAGTTAAGTTTAACTCGTAAATCATGCCCTCCTGCTAGGGAGCAGTTTTTGTCCTGTGGCCCTGGGAGAAAACAACAGAATGAATGCTAACGCCGTAGCTCAGCAAATTCAGAAGCACGTAGCAGGTCTTGGACTGTCTTTTCCATTTTTTTTTTTCCTCTTGGTCTGATTTGGAAGACTGCTTATGTTAATCAGTTATGTTAATATCTTTTCATTTATACTTTGAAAAGGAGTGTTACGTACTTCAAGTCTGAAGCCATCCAGAGAGAATTCATGATATCTGTACATACCAAACCTATAGCAAAAATACTCGTTCGGGGTTCCTTAGCTTCTGTTGTTATCCCAAGATTAATGTGGGACTTTTTGCATTATGCATGAGTGGAGAAACGTCAGCAAAGGCAAAGCTTGAGCAGAGTGGCTCTGGAAGTGCCAAGTTACAGCTGTGGGTGATGTTTACTTAAAAAGATCTCAACTATGCAAGCCTCCTAAGTTAGCAACCCCAGTGCTTGCTTTTGAAGAAAAACATTGCAGCCTAAGCAAAGTTAACTCTTCTGCATACCCTTGTGACTTGTAACTCTTCCAGTGGAAAGTCCACCGTGGTGTGTAAGCAGTGTCCTGTGTAGGGAAAGGTGCATTGGGATACTAAGAGGAGATTTAGGTTATAGAATAACACACTTCCATTTTTCTTGCCCAGGCAGCATGCTCATTTGTGTTTCGAACAGTGCCACTTCCCTGGGAATCTTCCACTGGGAAATGAATGCGTGCCACGTTAATTACACACAAACACACCTAACCCTCGCCTATCTCTGCTGGCTACATCCCTGAAAACTGCCTAGAGGTCAACTAAAGGGCCTGTTTGGGAGCACAGCTGGGGAAAACGTGACGGCCTGGTGTTCGTCGTCCTTCCTGGATGCCTCGTGTGAGCTCGGTATCACGCAGAGCAGCGGGGAAGATAACGCTGCGGCGCGTTCACACGAGCTGCTCGCCGCGCGCTGTGCCCAAGGTGAGCGCTGACACTGCGCAGCCACTGCCTGCGTGCTCTGAGGGTGTTTGCAGAGCGACTCCATGGCTCACTCTGCTTTAAATGCACAGAGCACTCACCCAGTGCCTCCGCTATCATGCGTTGAAATCCTGTGATGGGAACGGTGTAATTAGGAAGCTTAGTTAAAGGATTGGGTGGGGGAGACACTTGCAGTGAAGAGTGTGTTCCTGAAGTGTGGCTGACTCGTCAGTAGGGCAGAGAGCCCCCCGACTGGCCGTGTGTGCTGAGAGTTTCGTAGCAGACATCTCGGGTTAAGCAAAAAGAGCAGTGCTGTAGAAAAGCAGGAACATGCTGAGAGGGGGAAGGGAGCGGTTGTTTCTGGAGTGACAGGCGGATGCTGAGAAATCCTCCAAGCCCGAGTGCTGTGCTGCTTTCCTGAACCGGGTCGCAATGGGAGAGGCGGCCGGGAGATCTGAGGTGTAGACTTGGACGTAGGAAAGGCATCTTGTTCATCACCTGCAACCAGATCCAGGCAGTCTGGAGGGTTTGGTCACACCTAGGAAATCGTTTGTTTGGGGAATCTAAATCTACTATTTTGATATTTGCCAAATGAAGAAAGAACTCTAGATAAGACAAGAGCATGTATAATATTTTGCCTCGCTATCCCTTTCTAGAGTTTGAGCTGTGTAATAAGGCATCCCCTAGCTCAGCCCAGAGCAGACGCGGTGCCTGTTCCTGTGATGCCTTTTCCCCTCCTCGTGCCGCCTGTTCCCTGCAAGCACTGCCCTGGCCGCTGAGTCTAGCTCAGTGCTCACGTTTCTGCCGCGAGCGTGGGGACGAGGGGAAGGACCCATCTGTAGGAGGCTGTTACGTGGCTGCTAAAATAACAGCAATATGCACTGTCACTGTTAGTTGTGTACAGGTTGTTTTTTTCCGAACCCAGGATGGATTTGTTACACAGCTCCTTATCTAGCTCTGCTGCACATAACCCAAGGGTTAGCGCTTAGCCCTGTTTCAGTACGAGAATATTTCATTTCATGGCCCAGAGAAGATATTACTGAATTCAGATAAAGATGGCAATATTCAACAATATATTTATCCTGACTCAGAAACAACGAGCGCTTTAGGAGCGATGAGAAAAGCTGTGTTACATCTCAGCACTTTTATCTTTGAAGAGTGTTGGATGCTTTTTGCATGTTTGTTAAAACACTTTTTCCTAATTGGATGTGCCAGGAGGACATAATCAGCAGCAGCAGAGATGCAGGCTATTTGGAGGACCTTGATCAGTAAGAAAGATTGGAGCAGATGGTCTAAGGAAAATATATTAAAACAAAACAACAAAAGTCCCGCGCAGGAGGTTTTTTTTGTTGTTGACATTTTGCTTTTATGTTGTTTATCAGCCTTGTCTGGATAGATTACAATCTCTTCAGCACAGGAACTAAGCCTTATATGTTTATGCAATGTTAGCACAATGGGGCCCCGATCTTGAAAAGGGGTCTTTGGGATGCTGCCGTTGTTCAAATAAATAGTGGTAGTAATGTTCATAATGTCTGGTTTTAATTGTTGGGAAGGTTCCTTGAGCAACGAGAGAGCTGTGTGAAATAGAAAAATGTTAGTGAAATGAGTAAAATCCCATGATGTGTTGCATGTGTTGCTTTTTAATCATCCATGGGTTTTGGTAGACCTTTTGCATACCTCCATTTTATCCAAGTGTACATAACCACATCGCAGTTCTTGTAAGGCTTTGTATCAATGCATACCGAGCTGTACTCTGATAGAAAAGATGATGACTAACAGGGTTTTTTCAGGTTTTGTATAACCCTGGCCTTCCAGCCTCGTAGTGCACTTGCTGTCTGTTTTGCCACGCAGCTCAGCCTTGTAAAGCCTGCACGTGGGCTGCTTTGGCTTTTCCTGCCCCGCACACCCACACGGGTTGCCACCTACTCCCCAGCACACCCACACGGACACCTTCCTCCAAGTGACTTCCAGGAGCTCTGGTTTGGTTCAGATTCCTGTGTTACAAAATGATTTGAGGGACAAAGTAAATAGGGGTGGACTTGGTAACACAGTGCTGTGCTGTGAGAAACGCTGCCATGTAAACACAGTTAATTTGGGTCTAAAATTGGGTCGTTTTTTAATTACATTGCTGGGGGTAGTTCAGACTTAAATAGTTTGCTTCGCAATGTAAACAGGAACAAAAATGGATCTGCTGTTGTCTCATTCCAGCACTTCAAAATACAGTGTATGTGTGTATATATATAAATATAATTTGCAATAGGTCAAGAAAGTCCTACAAACTTTTTCCTGCCTGCAAGTGCTCTCAGTTTTCTTGTTGACATAACGAGCTGTATTCTCAATAATGTCTGCTGTGGCATGCTTGCAGGCTGCCCCTTCTCACCTGAATGTTGCTATTCTGAATAAGCAGACAAATTTGCTTCACCTGAGGTAGATCCATTTTGGATCTATTTTTGAATAACAGTTTAGAAAGCTTAGCAGATTTAGGAGCCAGAGTTAAACCCCCTGATCACTTGACAGAGCTATCCTATTCTTCTGACTGCCTTACGTAGTCTGCATAATACTTTTTGCTCTCTGTCCACAGAGAGGTGGTGTACATAAATAACACAAGTGTTTTTCCTTCTGTACTGCATGGGGTCATCAGATTTCTCTCTCTTCTTAATTGCAGTTCATGGGAAGGATATGATGGCAAAGGATTCATCATTTCTGTGATTACATAATGTAATATTCGGTTATAATAATTCACTTAGTGTATTAACTGAATGAATTCAGTTAAAATCCGTGGAAAGGCAGTTTCACAGGCATCCTTGAGGGGGATGCTCCTATCAGGAGGTGCGGCTGGCTCGAACGCCCGGGTCTGTGGTTTGTCTCAGCAGCTCCAAGGAACCTGTGGGGTCTGGAATAAGCATCCAAAGCCATCATGCTCCAAAATGGATGCTCGCCTACCAGCAGCAGGGGCTAAGTGCCCGTTCTTGGCTTGTTCTTCTGCTATTTCAGCTGTGTTTTGAAGAAGTTTTTGTTGTGGGTTTTCTGTGTGGTGTGTATGAACCAGCACCTCCCAGAAAACCACTTGTCTGCATTTTCATAGCATACCCAAAACTATATATTCTGTCCCTATTTCTGTTAATTTTATGCAGAAACCCTGTCAAGTGCCTTTCACTTTGTAATGTCATTTTTTTTCACCAAGGAGAAGTGTAACTAAAAAATAACTTTAAATGAAAATAATCTTCTCCTTCTGCCGATAGTGTTTGCATGTTTGAAGATGAGCTGCTGCAGTTCCAAACTGATTCGGAACAGGAGAAACTAAAATTATAGAAACTGGGCCTTGATTTGGTGCCAGTTTGTTATCAACCAGGCCTTGTGAGGCTGATTGCAATGTTACAGCCACAGAGGGAAATTAGCTTATCAAATCTGGGCTCCGATATTTATTCGTAGCTATAGGACGCGCTGATCCCCACAGCCATTGCTTGAATGAAATTCACTGATAATGGAAAATTTCACTTAGCTGGTTGAGCCCATCCTAATCCTGAAATGTTCTGAATGATCTGCTTAGGGTTTAAGTATTTTTCAGCATATAAAAAAGGAAAAGCCCAGCAAGGTATAGATGGGACCACGTTCATCTTTCCTTACTTATCTCCTTCAGAAGTACCCTGCAGCTATCCTGCTTACATGTGTGACAGTTATTAGGGAAAAAAAAAAAGAGTGTACAATGGGTATAAAAATATCCCATGTGATGAAAGTGGCTTTGGATCCCAGCTGGTTTTGTGTTCTGTTTCTTCTTGCAGCTGGTTTTCTTTTCTCATTTTTGACTCCTCTAGGTTTTAATAGTTGTAGTCTTGGAGTGATTTTTTTAAGATAAAAGGGAAACCTAGGAAATGAAAAACTTAGTCCTGTTGCCCAGATAGCAAATGATGATTTTAATAATCCAGGATTCTCTTCGCTCCCCGTGGATTTAAAGGTGAACCAGCCACGTGCAAAGTTATTTGCAGCTACAGTTGATTTCTTTGTACCAGTAGTTTGGCGTGGATAAATACATAAGAAATTAAGCAGGTGGCACAGGGCCCCTGGTTTTGGGTGAATCTTAAGGCTAAGAGGAGGATTTTTTTCTTTTTTTACAAGACACAGTAAAAGAAGGAGCTGTAGAAGGATGTTCTGTAAGAGGTGTTATTAAGAAGCCTGTGCTCCTGCAAGCTGATAAAAGGTGATGTGATTTTATACCAAGAGGAAAGACAAGCAGCAGTGATTACTGTTTCATTTCAAGTCTGTCTTTCAGAGATTTCTTACTATTCCAAATTAATCTGCTATAAAACTGTAAAATGTACTAGTATCCACCAAAATGGGAGCTCAGATTATCTCTTGTTGAAGAGAGAGTCTGAAGTTTATTTAGGGAACGGTTTCTATGTAATTCTTTCTCTATTTCTGTTTCTTCTCTATGCCCAGATATATCCAAAACAATGAGTCCCGCTTCTCTTTCAGCAGAAGACTCGAGGCAATCCAGAGTGTATTGCCAGGATTTCTCTTGCCAACTCTCCATCTACAGTGAGCCTCTCCAGCACGCTCTCTTTTTTTCCCCACTTTTTCTGTGGATAGTGTCAGGTATCTGGAGAGAGAAGGGGAGGAGGACTGTTTTCAAGGCATGTCACAAAACACAAACCAGAAGAAAACTCAGTGGAATAGGCCATATTCTCAAAAACGTGACTGACCACAGTGACTTTTGACCTCGTCTGAAAAACTCAACGTAATCCAGTTTTGCCGGAGAAGTCCTGAATTACGTGATTTTACAAAAGTGGCAGAGAGTTCCGTGCTGGCTGGACTCAACTGCTCTTTTCCATGATAGAAGAGAACTGGAGAGGCCAGAGAGAGGCATCAGGATATGGCCATATGTAAAGCACTCCTCCAGCTTGTGTAGCTGGCAGTCACCAGCTGATTTGACGTGAACAAGGGTGGTTTTGTGCAGGATATCTTAAGCAGGTGCCTACATCTTTCTGTTATTGATTAATAACAAGTATTGTTAGAGTTGTTGCTCTTCTAGTGGTAACTTTAGATCTAATAGTATGTTGCAGTCTTACATTTCATAGCAAGTTGCTTGCAGTACTAGCAGTCAAAGCTAGTCTCTGGATGGGAAATAATAATTATAATAATTAAGATCAGGGATTTCTTACTAGTGTCACCTGGACAGTCACTCTTCCCTCCTCCATGCTGCACAGGAACTTTAAGACACAGCCCAGTCAGTGTCCAACCTAGCTTCATGCAGATGAATTACTTCATGATACCTTTTCTTCCCCCTCTCTGAATAGACTTCTGTAAGGAAAAACGTCTGCACCAGCTCATGTGATGTAATAAAGACTGTAAAAATACAGTATGACTTCTGTACGTATAGTTGCCTATAATGAGAGTTAGGTGTAAGGGTTTAATTTGGGAAAGTGCACAATAGGAGTATTGTAATTTAGCAGTGGTTGACATGTCTCTCAAACTCAAAGTAGGTTGTACTATAAATATAGCCTCTTGTTTTGCAATTGACATTTTGCTAGTGGGTGGCTAATTGCTAATTTGAAGGGAAATAGACCAGAGATCTAATATTAATAACTAATTAATAGTTATGCGGATATTTTAAGTCTATTTTTCTGCTTATTTATAGGCATATATTATTCATGTGCTGTGTATCCTTCTTTGCATATACATGTTTTATTCTGAATTTTTTGCTTCAGTAACGTTCAAGCCTGTGTGCTTTTGCAAACAAAAGCTGGAATGCAAAGGCAAGTCGGTCACAGATCTCAAAACCACTTTCAGAGGAGGATGATTTGGAAGTATGAGAATGGCACTTAAAAATGTTTCCTTAAGAAAAGCCTTCCTCTTGAACCAAGGCCTGAGAGGAAGGCCAACAATGTATTTGCCTGCCTTGTATCACCTTAAATTGTAATTACCAAATCAGCATCGGTACCGTCTGTTTTCATGAGTATAAAGTAAAACGCAGGGAAATTCTTAGGCCTCTGTCGAAAGCAGATAGCTCGTACACAAACTGAAGAGGAGTGAAAAGAGAGGGGCAGCTCACAACAAGCTTGGCTGAGAGCAGAGAGCAGCAACATTGGCTCAGGTAGGTGAACGTGGCCGGTCTGTGACTCTCCTGCCTGCTCCCCTGGCCTCCTGCTGCCTCTGGCACACCTACACTGGGCTGCAAATTAATGAGCGCTGGCGTGGTTCTTGCCTTTTACTGAAATCTTCATTTGTGGTAGGGTGGAAAGATTACGTGAGAGGTGCATTGTACTTTGCATGTGCCTGATATTCTCAAATCTGTTCTGTCACATACCCAAACAGTTCTAAACGCGTTCCTCTAAATGTGGTGGAGCAGTTGCTGGGCTCTGCCTGCTGGCAGCAGAGTTTGTGTCGTGTTTGTATCTCGTCCCTCGTGCTAGTAACTGCTGTCAGCACTCAAATGAGTAACTCGCAAGGAACAAAAGTTGCTTTCCCACTATCTGTGGAGTTCACATTATTCATTTCTCTAGCTGTCCTAGGAGATTTAAGCTGTGTCCTAGAAAGCATTTGCTATTGCTGGATTAAAACCTTGCTGGCTGCTATCTGTGAAACTCACGTGTTAGAGAAAGCATCAGAGGGGCCTCTGACAGCACACTACATCTTCTGTGTTAAGGTTTCCTCAGCATTTGTTGCAAGTATGGGGATAAACCTATCATTAGTGCTGAACTTGTAATAAGCAGATATACTTTTATGTCTTTTTGATACACTTGAGGGTAGCGTGCTGCAGCTGCTCCTTTGCTGCAGGGCATGCTTGAAGGTAGCAGTGGTGTGGGACTTGGAGTTTCCAAAGCCCTCCTGGCCACTGCCAGCACCCTTTGGCAGGAGGTGAGCAGCCTGCCCTGGCCCCCAGGCCTGCCCCGACGCACGCTGCACTGCAGCTCGTGGTGTCTGGTTGTGAAAGAAACAACCAGGGACAGAATTATGCCACTAGCTAGAACCCTCAACAGCATGCTTCTTGCATTTTCTTCCAGATATCCAAAAACATCAATTGTTTTTTTTTTTTCTGGCTCTAATGCTGTGTGTGACACAGCTCTGGGCAGGGACCCAAGCAGAAGCAGCTTGTGGCGTTACTGATGTGGGGCACATAGCAGGGAGAAAAGGTGTCCGAAGCGCTGCTTTCGGGTCCCACCGCTTCAAGAAATGCTGAAGGTTCAATTATTCTCCATGTGCAAAATGTTGTTGGTGCTTGTCCGATTCACAGTGGTCTTCTGAGGAGGGACTGGCACCGCCAAGGCCCTCGTGGCCCTGGTGACGGGAGCTGTGTGTAAAGGCAGATAATGAGGCACTAATTTAAATGCTTCAGGAGACTGGTCAAGGATTTATTTTGCACTTTTTTTGACGCTGTATGTTTTTGTGACTCCTGTATTACAGTACTTTTATTCTCAGTTCCATGTGATTGAAGGAATACTGTATTGATGTATCTGCTTACTGCATACTTACTGCATGTCCTGTAATTAGCGTAGTCCTGTTAATTTCAGTGTATCAGACAGTCATGAGGTACACATTTAAAATCTGTCTATAAATCTTGGCAGATCGAGATTCTGTAATAAGTTTTTAATCTAACACATGAAAAATTCACAAAATTTCTCGTGTTTCAAGTGATGACTTAAATATTTTCCAGTCTGCTAAGAAGCATATCTGAGTCTGGGAAACTCTGCTTGTCCTTGTAGTGTTTGCTTGCTAATCTCTTCTATCAAAAATAGTAAAGCATATTTATCAAAGTACTAATATAGCAGGCCACAACACTTGAAGGATCTTGAAAATTATCTGTATGCCAGTGCTGGTAGTGAAATGAAAGCATACCATGCTCTAGGAATATCGATCAATAATTTCTGTACAAAGTTCTCTTGCTTTGAAGTGCCACTGAACTAGTGGCAGCAGCAACGTCTAAGATCTTCGCATAGCCTGTGAAAGATTGCAAAGACATTAAATAGCCTGATTTCTTGGAAGTAAGTTCTTGAGTAACTGTTACAAGTAAGTTTTGAGGTAGGAGACTTTTTAGTGTTCGGATTTTCTGGTTTGTTTTGCATGTATGTATTGAAATATGTTCTGCCATATGAATGAACTTTTTACCTGTTCCCTCGATTTTTATTTTTTTTTTTTTAATTTCTTGTGTTCCATAAGTGCTTCAGTACACGTGTCTTCAGCTTCTGCAGGTCTCAGTATGGTATTTTCCTGGAGAAACATTTAACTTTTTGAACAGCACCAAAGATTGGTGTCTGTTTGCAAACATTTTTTTCATCTTAAATTACTGAAGGCCCTTTGAGTGTGAAAATGAAGTAATAGGGCTTTCCACAAACATAAGTATTTTTCCGTGTAATTGGAAGATGTTTTGAAATACTGTCTTTAGGCCTTTACAGCCAAGAAACCAATTAAAGGCATGGTTAAAAAGTGATAGCGCGTATTAGTCAGATTATAACAAGATTCTAATAATGTAAAATTGCTGTGTGACAAATTAGTTTGTATAGATTTTGACAGTTGTTGCCTTTAATAAACTAACTTGTTAAGCAATATGCAGCTGCAGTGTTTCCAAAATTGGCAAAAAATAAACTATATTTCCATGTCAAAGTCTTTTCCATAAAGCAGGGCCATGAGTGTGCATAAGCCTGTTTTGAATTGTTGGGTTATTTTGTGAACCGGTCTGTCCCAGGACAACTTTGGCTCAGTAAGCAGATGACCTGAATATTATAAAGAGCTACTTTTAAAACTCTGGCACCTTCTTCTCATTAAGTATTCTGTTACTTCTGACAAATGTAATCTTTGGGCTTGGCATTTAGTAAACCAAGGTTTTCTCTTTTTTCCATGTAATTTATGAATAAACGGTGATTAGATTGATGTTGCCTGTTCATTTTCACCACAGACCTGAGCCAAGAACTTAATTTGTGTCTCCTGAGACAGTGGAACAACTATGTTGTAACTCTATATGACTATTGAATTGCAACTCTGAAATCCAAGAGTTGCTTTCCCTCCAGTAAAGTGTTACTGGAATGCTGTAAGATAATGCAAAATCTGGAAAAGTTCTAGAAAACCTACTCTTCAATCCGTAGCTTTATTGTGCTTCCATATCCTGAGCTATGTTCCAGTTGCAGGTTTGAAAACCCCTGTGGCTGGCAAATGACGTTTGTATCTGTCTGCCTTAGCAAGTCGCTATTTTTGGTGATATGGATATTAATTAGATAACTCGCTTTCAGCCCAATTTAGAACTAAGTCACACTATTTTTATACGCGTAAAAGCAAATTAAACCTCAGTTTGAGGTCTGTGCTCCATCCCTGAAGTGCCACTTTATTCCCTTCCACACTTGATGGACTGCTGGCGTAATGTACAGCCTGAGTATGAATATATTCCCCATGGTTCCTACAAAAGGAAGGAAAACTTCTGGCATTGGCTCTTCCTTTTTGGAAGGAAGCAAGGCTCTTCCAAGACATGGTAGCTGCTCAGCAGTTCGGCTCTAACCTTCTCACAGTCCAAGAGCGTTAAAGGCAGATCTCATTTACACGTGTCCTTGTCTGCTGTCACAGGTGGTGCTTGCACTTTTCTCCAGGGAGAATGTGGTGGCACTTAGTTAAAAGGGGTGATTGGAAAGATGAAAGGTGCTATTTTTCAGCTTTTTTTTTTTTTTTTTTTTTTTAAGATTCTTAGTTCTTATCTTTATTTGTGGTGTGGGTGAACCTCATGAATTCAGAAGCAGGCACAAAGTATTCGGTGGCTTTTTTGCTTTGGGAATGGTGATAGCGATGCAGGTTGCTGCCTTAAGCTAAGTTGCTAGAGATTGTGCAAAATGGCAAGAAAAATTTTTTTTTTTTTAAAGGCTGCATTTTCAGTAAAAAGAGATGTAAGCTCATATGATCATTTTTAATGAGTATGTGAAGCAGCTCCAGTAGCATTTGCAGTACCATACATAAAACAGTGCAAGTGGAAGCAACCTTTAAAAATAAATAATTAAATACTTTTGACCTTTTGCCCAGTTTAGTTAAAAAGGGGAAAAAAAAAAATCCCCGTGTTTGATTTTTCACTAAGAATGTACATATAAAACTTGATGGCTTTAACCCAAATAGTTTGAATTATGACCAGGCCAAAGAATTGGAATAACTTAAAAAGAAAGAATGAGAACTTCAACATCTTGTTTCCAAAATAGCCAGACCAAGTAACTATATGCAATCCCATGAAAGCTATAAGCAATACACATCAGTTCCTTGGGAGCGTGCTACAGAATACTAAAGGAAAAGAAAAAAGGGGGGAGAAAAGGGGAGGAAGAGAGCCTGTCTTCCATGCGTAGAGAGTACTGGGCAGTAGGAAATGAAAGCCGCTCTAAGTTGTTTATTTCTTGGGTTGCTTTTAATTATGTTTGAAAGACGTGTCTCATATGAAGGTTGCATGGCATGATACAGCTCAAAAACCTGTCTGCTGAATGTATGCACCCATCAAAGCACACAGAGATGTGCGTACTGCTTCCTTGGTGTACCTTCAGTAGCTACTGGAACGTAAGACTCCTGGAGTACCTTCAGTGGTCTTTGAAAATATCATGTACAATGTAATATATGGCTTCTTAAATGGGTGAGTTAAGGAAATTTGGTGTGTGTGCGCCAGAGGATTCTTGCAGCGGGGCCTCGCTGGGCGCAGGTGTGGTTGGACCTAGCATACCATGCTGTAAGCTTTGTTAACTGTGGAGGCAGCCCGTGCTGGTGGGGCTGTAATCTCCGTGACCAGGAGAGGTGGGCAGGGGGCACGGCTCGTGCCGTGGCTCCCCAGCACGTCCCACTGCTGCTGCCAGCCCCATCTGCTCCGTCCCCTGTACTGCAACACGTGTGCAAGGGGTTGGGTGGATCATGTGTTGACCTAGCCTGCATTAAAACCTTTTCTGTGGTTCTTTATTTCAACTTGGATAACATTTCAAGCGATTCCCCATGGTCACTGAAGGCTCACCAAGCCCCACAGTGGCACGCTTTTACCGTTCGGCAGCCTTAGGGCTGTTAATGGCTTTGGAGTCATGCTCGCTGTGATGGGTGTTCCTTCTTTCTCCTGAAATTGCTAAGTCTGCTGTTGTCAAGAAAATGTCATTTTTATCACGCTTACTTTGTGATTAAAAATGCTATTCAGTAACTTGCGATCTTAAGCTTCTGCTATAAATGATGTATTGTCAGTTTAACTTCTGATACTTTGATTGTGCTGTTTGGAAGCTGGGGAATTACAGCAAAATATTTAATATTTAGCAGTGAGTGCAATCATACTAAAATATTAAACGGATTTGCCTATGTTTTGTGGAGCAATTCTAAGATGCTGACATGAATTTTTCAACCCAAGAGTTTGGTTTTCTCAAAGCCGCCTCTCCTATTATGATTTTTTCTCCTCCTTCCCCCTCCCCAGGTATGGCAAAAAGGAATCTGTAGTGCTGTTTGCAGGGACAAAATGCAGGAACGAGTCACGTCCTTATAGACGAACCAGCCCTTGTTTAGTGACTGCATTACTTGAATTTCAGTTTCTCTGCTGGTGACATTTGTTGGTTGGATGGTCTTTGAAATAGAGGGATTAGAGGGAATAAGTGGTAGTGAGCAGATCGAATGTCTCGGTGATGACATTTTGTTTTTGTGCAGATGGAGGGAAAATCAGACCAGGAGTTATGCTGTGCTTGTAGGACAAACTAAAGATAAGGCCTCATTCATGCATTGAGCTCTCTGAAAATCCAAAATGCGTGCGTTGCTCTAAGTTCAAGATTCAGGTTTTTATTCAGTGTCAACTTACATGATACAGATTTTCTGTACACAAGCTTTTCATTGCCTTAGCTGCATTCTTTGTTACAGCCGTGCTTATCATACAGAAAGAAAACAACGTCAAATACTATTAGCAGGTACTCCAGTGGGGAAGAAAGCAGTAAACAATACTACTTAAAAGTGGATAATTTCTCTCTCCCTGATGGGACACATTCAATTTATAAAATGTGCATCAATACTTTTTATGAGCACATCATTTACCTTTTTTTCTTTTTTTCCTAAGTGTGCATGATCAAAACAAGTAAAACACACGGGTAGTTGTTTGTTTGTTTTAATGGATTTTTAATAAAAAATGAAATTTGTTTGTTATTAAAAGAAAAATTACATTGACTAAAGAAGTCCAAATCTAATAGCAGTAAGGATTTCAGTTATAATTCAAGGAAGTGGAGAATCTGTAACCAAAATTGCTGCCCAAAAGCTTGGGAGGGTTGCAAACAAACAGCATTTTAAGAGAGAAACTTGGTCTAGTTTGGGTAGCGATGTTCTTTTAATTTAGAGAAATGCAAGACGGACTTTTTTCCCTATATTTCTTTAAGTTGGCAAAACTAAAAAGGTGGTGGGGAAAAAAAAGAAAACAAGGCAGGATGATATGGGTAACTGTGTGCCAGTTCCTGAAAGCAAGGAGGTGCTTCTGGAGCAAGGGTGCGTGGCTCCAGGCTGAGCCAGGAGCACGCCCTAGTGGCAGGCTGACCCAGCCTGGCATTGTGATACACGGTCATGCAGCTTGCTGGATGCTAATTCAACTAAAAGAGTGGATTTTTAACAGGTTTTTGTTTATTTGTTTATTTTTAATTTACCACATCTGTTGCTGACCTCCGCCAAAACAAACACGGTGTATTTACATTATGCATCATCATGTTTGTTAGTAGTGGTCTGATAAAATACCTGCTCTGTAATTAATTTTGAAATGTGGAAGTAATACCTATCTACTTTTTGTATAGTTTTTAAATGGACAGATATTTTAAGCTGAGGCGAGAAAGATCATGATCATGAATTTTTACCCTGTGACCATTTTCATAACAGATACCATCATTAAGGTTGACGTTTAGCCTCACGTAAAATGTTGGTTCTCAAAATCATCCATGTTTTTGAATTTGTTCCCGTTCTTGTCCTCTCCCTCAGGCTGTTGTTCTTTTTTGTTTGTTGGTTTTTGAGCACGTTTTTAGCTGCTCCATTCCTCCCCAGCTGTTAGGTTTGCAGGGTTTTTTATTTGGTTGGTTTTGCTCTTTTTTTTTTTTCTTTTTTCCCTCCAGGTTCCCTGAAATATTTCTAACAAGGCATCTTGTAGGAAAGAGAAATAAAAGACAACTCATGCAACTGCAAACCAATCCACAGCATTACTGTGGAATGAACATTTGAAGACTAAATATAGTAAGGGAAATTCCACCCTGTGATGTGCTTCATTTCACCACATCACTTGGTAGCAATACAATGAAAGGTGAAGTTTTTATCCTACATGCTACGAATTCTATACACGTCACTAACTTGATATTAAAAATTAAAAGCAGAAAGGGTAGCAACCCTGTTCTTTCTCTGTAATGTGTAAGGCTTTGCAGGACACGTCATAATTTTTACTGTATTTATTAATTTGAAACCTGCTAAAGTTGTTCCCAGGATTAGTACAGTTTGGGGGATTCTCTGGAGCTGTGTGATGCCGAGGTGGGCAGCTGCTGGGGTCTGTCTGAGGGCTGCTGGCGCTGCTCAGTGATGCTCAGAGCCCTGCTCGGTTGGACCCTGCCTCGAAGTCGTGCTGTGCGCCCTCTCAGCCCTCTCCATCCCATGGCAAATTAGCTAACTGTAAACAAATTTCCTGTTGCTGTTGGAGGGGAGGCTAATAGAGCAGTGAGTTTGTGGTGCTGTTTGCGTTGTTTTTATGTACGCTCTGCGGGGAATTGTCGAGGGGAAAGGAATTCCTCTTAAACCGGCTTCTATGCGGTGGGGTCACGCTGCTTCCCTTCAGGGCCTCCTTCTTTCTCCTACTTGGCATCATTTGGGGGGGTAATATTAATTAGTTACTTGAAACAGGATTTACTATGAATGAGTGATACATGCTTAATGCAAATGCCAGATGCAGAAAGTTCAAAGCGTGTAAATATTGAGACTCGGTGCTGCCTCCCGTTCGTGGAACCAGCATCCCCTTTTGATGATCTTCTGCACTATCGTTCATCTCGGAGTTAAAATTTTATAACTGTTTTAAACTTTTGCTTCTGATTTTTTATTTTTAAATTCAATTTTAGCAGTAGAGTTGATATATATAATTAAATTTGCAGAACGTGATCAAAGCAGTGTGTAATAGCCTAGCAGAGAATTAAACCTGCATTAATATAGGTCGGGACCTTTTCGCTTCTCCTGGGCTGTGTCTGTAAGTGTTGCTACCCAGAGGGACCAGGACACTTTTCAAGCCCAGGCTGGTGGATTTAGGGTGTTTTTGTAAGCAACGGCAGAGCCAGTAATGTATAAACTGACTTTTCTTGTTTGGAAGCTGGTGATCTTAGTCTGCATTTACTTCTCATCCGTCTAGGTCCTAGCATTTGTTTCACAGTCTGAAAAGGAGAACCATTAACGTGTGAAAACAAATGCTGAAGTCTGTGTACCTTGAGGAGCGGTGACGTTCCCCTTCTCACGTCTGCAGCTCTTGTTACTTCCAAGGCTGTCCCACCAGCTGGGGGGGCGCAGAGGGAAGAGCAGATCCTGGATTACTTGAACCTCTGGGGAATTTAATTAGGGAAAAGGAACATTAGCATATTCTGCAGTTCCTTGGTCAAAACAAGCAAAAAAAAAAAAAAAAATATTCCAATGTTATTAAACTCGGTAACAGACTAAATAATGGAGGGTTTTGTAGTGATTGTTTTGAAAGTGATGTAAAGCTTTAATGCTACGTGCTGTTTAAGGCGTGAGTTGCCTTTCTTGGTTTTAGTCCTTGTTTTAATATTTAAAGGAGACATGTTTTAACTTTGGGAAGTTTTGATGTTATCTGTGATACATTTTGTGGGCCTTTGTAGCTGGAGTTTAGTACTTAAAAAATAGTATGCTGTTTTCCCGATCTTCCATCTTGGGGCAAGATTTTCTGTTTTGCTAAGAATGAGCTGGTTCGAACAGCAGGTTTTGGATACGTGGCTGCTGCTGTGCCCAGACAGCATTACTGCACTTTTTTTTTTTTTTTTTTTTTTTTTAACCTTCAAGCCTTTCTCTAAATCCTGTAGTTTCTGTGAGATTACGGATGAAATCATTAGAGAGCAATGAATATCCGTGGTAGCAATCACTGTGTTACGTGAATGCAGGATCAGTAATTGTTCTGATCACAGGTGTATGAGGTACCTAACTCCTAGGGAGCGTTTAAGCTTTGAAGTCACTTGTGGAAATTAATTCAAAGAGGGTATTTTAAGGATTCTCTCGTATAGCACGCTCTTTTTAATGTGTTGATTTTAAACTCAGATCCAGGGTAGTCAATTCTGAAAAACACTGGATGGTTTGATCGTGGCCTTGTGATTCCTGTTTTTTATCTTGCTGTTGAAACGTTTTAGTTGTATACATCAGCTAGCACTGGAAAAGCTACCACATCAGTACTTAGCAGTTTGTAAACTTTAATCTGGATTCTCATAAAGCTCCCATTTGTCAATATGAGCAGCCAAAAAGAACAGAAATTCCATTACAGCTAATGCTCTGTTCTGTGCTAGGGTTTTGTTTTCAACTAAGGGTGAGAAGAGAATAGAGTTGAAACTGTGCCTATAATTTTTTTTAACGTTTTCCATGTAAGTAATTCAAAGATGGTCTTTAATTTTTGTTCATTTATTCTGTTATGTAAACGTATGTTGTAACCCATAGGAAACTGAATGTTGTTTTAATGCTTTCAGTAGAAAGACTGGTAGAAAAATAGCTTTTATCCTTTTTTCATCCGTTAAAATAAATATTGATAGAAACTATCATAATATGGTTTGTGTTACAGGTGGTGTAATACCAAGGGCTGTACTGCTGCCACATCACAATATTGTGGGGTTTCAGAGAGTAGTTCTGGTAAGGACACTCAATGATTTATCTATTTATTTGTCATAAAAGTGGACTGATAATTTGGTACAATTTAGTATTAGTAATTACAGTTACATGCGTTTACAGTATATGTTAGGTGTTGGTTTTTGCAGTCCACTGAATCTCTACATTAAGCCTTCTTTTACTCAACAGTATTTTAACAGCTCCTCTTGGAGCTGTTATTGTCTAATGTGTAAATCCATATTCATTTTATTGAGAGTTGTTACAATATAACACATCAATTCACAGCATGGAAATATTAATAAATAGACCTTTTGACAAAACATCTTGTAAAAGGTATATTGTCTACGTGATACGTGGATCCTTAGCGTGTATCAACAACAACAAAAAAAAAGGGCAAAAGAAAAGTTACTGAGCTTTCGTTATCGTATGGGTCTGGTGGTGTGTTTTATTTTTTCTTTTTCCAAGTACTAATGTCCTGGCTTCCTAAAGGAAAATATGAGTATGTAGTTCAGAGGGCAAATATCCAGACTGTGTGCTGTTATCAGTCTCTTTTTAAGTTTAATGTACAGTAATGATTTTGCAATTGTTTGCTTAAAATGTATGTAACTGTAATCCCTCTATCACTCCTCTAAACTTCGCATACTTTTCTGAAACGTACTTTCTTATCTTCAGTCTCCTCTCTCCTCCATGGCTAGGGTTGCAAGGCAGACGAGATTACCTTACTTCTTCTACCAAAGGGAAAATTCATTCTGAACCCATCTAGCAGCAGCAGTGCTTACGTATTGTGCAAGAGCACAATCGAGTGTTTGTTCTTTCAGCAGCAGCTAACTGATACTGCGTTTGTATCTGTAGAATTGTTAATATATGCTGTAATTTAACAAATGGCTTGTGGGTGTAGCAGATGTCTTTTCTTTCTTTTTTTCTTCTTAAAAAACTTTCAGGGATAGTGATTTAAGCAAGCCCTGATTGTGTACTATCTTAGGTCTATAGAGGGCACTCAAAGACAGAGGGAGTTGGTTTTAAAAAGCCTTATCTTGCAAGTAGGCCCCCACAGCCCAGAAAATGAAATTGCTGACTGTTCTTTATGGCCTTGCTCTTGCAAGGTACTATTGTACTGGCTGTGCTCCAACAAATCACTTAAGCAATTGAAGTCAACGGGACTGTAACAAGTTTGAAATATTCTTCTGGATTAATCCACAGCTCCTTGCACTTTCCCAGGTTCCTTTACATCTTCTAAAAACAAGATGGGGTACACACAAATTTCCTAAAGGGATTCCCTAGTCAACCTGAGGAACTAGTAGTAAGTCCAGCTGTGTTGGTTGCCATTAGAAGATGCAAGTGAACGGGTGTAAAGACTGAAATTATTTTCCCAGTTGTCGCTGCATTAGAGTGGTATAGCTAAAATAAGGTAGTATTCACAGTGTGATTTTTGCAGCCTTATAGATAGATAATACCTTGAGCATGCCCAAATAACACATGTAGACTTGCATTTGTTTCTAAATCTTGGAGTGGAAGAAAAATAGGCTTTCAGATTTATTCTAGGGCAATGGCATCATGAAGTTTTGAGTAGCGTTACTCAATATTAAAAGGCAATTCTGTAAAGTAAAAACATCTCAGTTTTATAAATATTGTAAGAAAAGAAAGATGATGGGAGCTCTTTGGAGTCTGAAAAATACAGAGAATTTTTCAAAATGTTGCGAGCAATTTGTGCAGTCCTTATTAAAGTATAATGTAATCTGACAAAGTCATGGACTTCTTCACCTCTATCATCTCTTGATTTTCAAATAACACTCCTATTACTGGAAATGGGTGAACAGAATTTTTCACGTGTGGAACCTGTGATTCTTGTGCTGGAGGTGACATAAAGATAATTTAGCATGGAGGGTTTCTTTTTTTCAAAAGCTGTCCTACCAACTTCCTTTAAATTTGAACTAGCAGTAGTTAATGTGGTAGCTTAATTCTGCAAAAGATAGCATAGAGGTCATTTATGGGACAATTTGAAGACAATTTGACTGCAGCTGCTTATGTAATAGTAGCCTCCAGTTATAAGTCATGATACATTTCCATCTCTGCTGATGTTTAACTTCTCCGAGCGAAACTGTTTTCCCTACACAAAAGATGAAACCATGATCATGTTTCGAACTGTACCAGCAGAGGAGACTGCTTAATTCAAAATACTGCCTTTTAATGGAGGGGGGAGGCCTTATCATGTAGATGATGTATCTTCATGTTTTGAACAGTTTGTTTCAAGGGGGATTAATTTAAAAATTTGTGAGTACAGACGTTTGATGTTGGCCAAGGCAGTCAGAAAGAAATGTCCTGGTTTTGAGCATCTCCTGCATCTACTATACAAAACAACAGGTTTAAATTTTTAAAGTTTTTAGGTGTATGTGTATAGGCATTCATGTAAGCATTTGTATACAGCTTTGAAGGGTGCTTCCCTCACAAAAACAAACAAACAAAAAACATTATATACAACAGGTTGCTTTGGTGTACAGGTTTTTATATCTATCTATCTATATATACACACACTATGTGCTATATGGAATAGTGTAAATAGCGTTCTTTTAACACATCTTTTTAATATTTTATTGAAATACATTTTGTATCCCTCTACAAGTGTGTTCAGATTATTTTTATTAGTCAGTCAAAGACCCTCTGTGCAGTGCCAACTGAGCAAGAAGGACATTTTGTTCATCTCTTTAATCTTTAGAGAAAACCTGTGCAATTTGCTCCTATAGATACAGGTGACTTTACACTGTGTAGGAGCCATCTGGGGCTGTTCATCTGGGCAGGCATATTCATAGCATCTCTGGGAATGTTTCCTTTCCCATACTGTAAATATATCTCTAGACTTAACCAATGAAGAATCAGATCTTGGCACTCATTCAGCATTGCCCATAGTCTAGGATAATTTGTTAGGTAAAATATTTCGTTTTCAGAGAACAAGGAAGGAAGCTTGTTTTTATTTTTCAGAGTGTTTAGTAAAAGAATGCTCTTGATGACTGAGATACTGGAACTGCTCCCAGTAAAGAAAGGATATATTGCAGGGTGTGGTAGATCTTGTCAAGGATGATGACTGTACTGTATGTATTTTCTGTGTTTTATAGGCACATCACCTCAGCATATACACTATTCCTAATATTTTTGCCAAAGACCCTTGATACAGCTTAATTTAGAGGAGAGGGGGGAACAAAAACAAGCAGATGCTGAAGGTAGGAAGGGGGATTGAATCAATGGCTAGACGACCTCTGGAAGCATAAGCAAGTTTTTTGTTAAATGTATATACTTTTAAATACTTAGCACTGATTTTTTCAGTTATTTCATATGGAAATAGAGGTACAGCTAACATAGATTGAGATATTCTCTGCCAAAACACACGGTAGTAAGACCTAGGTAGTGTTTTTTTGCTCCCGACAACTGGAACAGCCAAGCTTTGAGATAAGGTACAGAGTGGGATGTGGAGATGCTGAGACTGAATGTGTATATGCGTTATCATGTGCGAGGAACCGGAAAATTACGTAAATTCTGGAGGGACGCTTGCAGGCTTAAGAAACATTCTGACCCTGGTTGCACAGGTACTGGGGGGAGGTGTTTCTGTCATAGCTACCTGTGTCCTCGCAAGGGCCCCATGTGTGCAGCTCACCTTGTGGGGTGCAGTGGCATGTCCCGCAGTGGAAGCCGGGCCATCTGCTCCGCAAGTCATTTCCTTGACTCATTCTAGAGCGTGTGTGGTGGAGACGACAGCTGCAGGAAAGAGATGATAAGAGAACGGTAGCCCAGGAATGCCCAATCTTTCATGTCAGTCTTTTACCATATGTTGCTTGTGCTGTCACAAGGGTTTTAGTTCTGCCGTGCTCCATCTGAGCAGTTACAAAGCTGCTGAGCAATCCTTAACTCCACCTGCTCAAACACTGCTGCCTTGGATCCATCACCTCCAAAATCAGTTCTCTGTCCCACGACCCATACCACCAGACCTCCATTTGCCTCTGGACAGATGTTTCCAGACCCATCTCAGCACACTCGTGCTTGCCCTACTGCCTTGGCTGTGCAGTGGTTCTGAGAGGTTGCTTGGCTTTGGCTTTATTTCTCTATTTCTTCTGTAATAGATTGCACCAGTATTGCAGAATAGTATACAGGGCAGTGGAAGCAGAAATGAAAATGCTACTTCAGTCTCGTTTTTTATTTTTAGGTTGTAAATATAAAACAAGACAATTGCATTGATCGTACTGTGTGCCACAGCACAGACGGGTCATTGCGTGCGGTAATCGTGCCTGTGGCTGATGCTTCGTGTGTTACCATACCCAGCCTCATCAGGAGGGTTAAGATCATGGTATTAAACTCCTATCAAAATAATTGATTTAAATTTAACAAATGAGAAGTTCTTTGAATATTTGAATGCCACAATGTAATGTCTGTCAGATAGTGTTTATTTATTTATTTTTTAATTTCATGTTTTTTGAGAGAGATGTGAACTTGGTCTTAGAAAGTACCCAAGGAAGACAAGTACTTGACTTCTAATGAAGAACAGGATGTAAATTTTAATAAGGCTTCTAAGTGTGTATGTGTTTCTGGAAAATTTAGCTGCCTAATTTCAAAATCCATCAGAAGTTAAATCTTGAGGTGCTAAGGTAAATACATTAGGTTTATGATCCCCTTTAACACTCATTTTTCTGAAGTCAATCTTTAAGTGGTTAATTCATTTTAATTCTTTCGTCTCCCTTTTCTGAGGAGTGTTCTGATACAGTTATTTCTTCCTACTTATTAGTCTTTAAAAAAAAAACAACAAAAAAAAAAAAACTTGAATATGCTTACATACTCTCCTGGTGTACATGGTTTTGTTTGCATTGGTAACCAATTAGTTATTTAAGCTCAGATACTGCAATCTGATTGTTCTTATACAAGTGCATGCTAGCTGTAAGACAGCTTTTAAAGACCCCGAGCAGCAGTTTGCTCCTTTTTTAATACTGTTGTTGTGTTCAGTTTCATTAGACTTTTATTTGGGAATGAAAAGAAAGTGTTGTAGGTGGAGTAGTTGTGAGGAAAGTACGTTTTGCTTTGTAGATCAGCGATCTAATAATGCAGAGATAGTTGTAGCGATGTGGGGACAAACACATCAAATGTAGATTTACAAGTTCGTTTTTTTTAAATGTTCATATGGCCAGTTGCACATATATGTTACTTCTGGTTTTGCAGAAGTTTTTTTTTCCTTTTTTCTTAGGTTCTCAGCTCGTAATGGTTATTTACCCACATATTCCCACTGGTTCATTTAAGGCTACTTTAGTAACCCAGGTAGATGTGAAAATACTTGGGTAAAGGAAATAGAGTTGAGTTTTTAATCTGAGAGTAAACTTTCTTAAGCCTTCCTCATTCATGCATAATGCTACAATCAATCATGGGTTACATGTCTTTAAATCTTTTTGGTGAACATCTTGGGGCTAGAAAAAACTTGTCAGCTTACATTTAATTTATTCCAGGCTTTTAAGATGTGTTTCATGGCTATAGAGAACTTTTAACACTAAATATGATCAACGTTGGCACATATTTTCAATACCAAATTCCACCGTTCAGCTGCAGTGACATTCTCAACATGTTTAATATCTGGGTTAATATAGAATAACATGTCTAAAGCAGTGTATTTCTACTATTGACATTCATAAGTACCAATCTACCTGTTCATGACTCATAAGTAATATTGGCCTTGTCCCAAGTAGTCAGGAGGCATTATAAAAACGTACTGTAATCCTAATACCATTAATTCATTTTTTTCCCTATCTGAAGGGCACAGTTGGCTTTTTGTTCAGCGCAGTTAGGGGGGGGAAAAAAAAAAAAAGAGAGAGAGAGAGAAATAAATCAGGCTTCCTCTCCAGTAAGTAGCAGGCTCGGATGTAGTTGCTCTTAATGAACAATCACTAGAGCTGGGGTGATACCTTTCATGTTAGTGGTTTATATTTTCCTGACTTGAAATTGTAATAAGTTGTAATAGAAAGATCTTCTCTGTGTCCCGTGAGATTGCTAGATTTTTTTCTTTTTATTTTCCATACTCCATTATTCTGTTTTCTCATAGCGGTTTTCCATTTCACCCTCTGTTTTTCAGAAACAGTGGGCTCAGAGCTGTTAGTAGTCACAAAACATCTGCCTCAGGAAAAAATTGGCAGCTTCCATGCACTCACAAGGGAATCTCAATAAATTATTTGTTATCCCCAAACTAGATGTTGCCAGAGTACATAATTCCAAAACTTCTTTTGTCATGGGAAAGGTATATAAGCCTAGGCTTAATAATGGGGAAACAAGTCAGTTTAATTTACATTTAGAATAGGTCAACACCTCTTCACCTGCTCTGTGAGTGGAACGCCTAGTTAAATCTTTTTTTTTTTTTTCCTCCATGATCAAATTTTATGTTTGTATCTCCACTGCAGAAGTTATGTGCTATGACTGATAGCCCAAAAGCTTTTCTGAAGTTGTGTAGCAGCCAGGAAAGGCACTCAGCCAGTCTTGTGAATCCTTTACTCCAGACAGGTTCATGGGACAACTCTTCCCTCTGCCACGTGCTACAGGAGATGCTTTTCTTGCTCCATGCATGTGGTTAGGATTAGTGTACTTCTGTTAACTTACATGTCAAAAATAAAACCTGTACTTGATGCTAGCTCTTGCTAGAAAGCTGAGGTGAGCGCTCAGGTGTATACACCGAGGGCAGGACATGCAAGGGGGTTGATCCTCTGTTGGATAAGGTTGTGTAGCTGCATGTAGGCCTGTGTAAGAGTGGTTGGTTTTAATTTGTCTTTTGGTGCCGTGGAGTTGAGCGGAGTGCCCAGCCACGGGCTGCAGAGGCCAGCTCTGTGGGGAGGCTCAGGCCTGCTCCGCTGGGCGCCGTGGTGCCCCAGGCCTGTGTGCCGCTCTGCCTGCCCCACTCCTGCACCCATGCTTGTGCTGCTGGCTTGTATCTCTGCTGGGCTTTGTTGTTCTGGGCAGGCACAGCTTTGAATCACCTTCTTTCACTGTTATTATGGGCAGCATTCAAAAAAAAAAGTTCGTAATGAGAAGCCCTCTGTGGTAAATAACACCGAAGTGAGTCAGGCAGAGGCCTGGTGTCCTGCAGGTGCTTCGGGATGTGGCTCAGGGTGCAAGTCTAAACAAACAAGGACAAATAAAATGAAAAGTGTTTAGGTGGAATAAAACTAATTGGTGTTAAAGATTAATTGAATCTTACTCAAATAATAGATTTTACTGTGCAAATTGTTAGCAACCCATCTCATGTAACAGAAAATCAGGGAAGGAAGAACAGAGAAATTACTGAAGGATGTACAGATAAATTCAGTGCTCTTGCAAGTGTTCTGAGAGATGAATGCAGGAGAACAGAGTTAGTGTGGGCAACATGTGGTGGGGAGGTGAAAAACAGGGCAAATGCGTGACCACAGGCTCAAGATCGCATGTCAGATGAGGAGGTGAAAGCCAGAAGATGGATCACCAGCTTGAAGATAGCAAATACAATGGATAGAAGATGTAAAAGGTTGACAATACTGTGAAATGCAAGAGGAATCCATAGATCTTTTGTGAAAAAATCCCTGGTGGAGATAGGGATGCTCTTCTAGGCATGCGGAGATACCTTTCCACAGTTTGCTGTGAGAACTGCAGGTGCTGTTCTGTTACCTTCAGGTAGCAATATAAATATATCGGTCATAACAAACAGAATTGGTGCCAGGCTGCATGGTCACTGAACACCATTCCTCAAAACAACAAAGTTGAAAATCAATTTATTACAAAAGGATGCTAAAACTTAAGTAGTTTGCATTGACAGGTAAGCAGCATTAGTTCAGGATCAGAATGAATCTTCTTTGTAACCCATCAGTATGCAGGTCAGCAGCATAGTGAAAAACTGTGTCACTGTTAGTGCACCAATATCCATCAGCTCAAGCGATTGATGTAGATGTAATCACTGTCTCTAATAGAAGTGAAGTCAGGGTAATGGAACATTGTCACAGGATCAATGTCTCCTGTTTTGAAAATAAACCCCCTCAGCTTTGCCTTTGCATTTATGTACCAGCAGGCGACCATATTATTCAATTCAGTTGACACAGTCCCTTAGAGCTCTGAATGATCTATTGTGGGAACACCAGGAACAACATACTGGAAAAAAATGGAATGTTCTTGATCAGGCTTATAGGCCATGGGATTCAGTGGGTTTTCCAGCAGTGAAAATGAGAATAAATCAGCTGAAAGCACAAACTTAGCACGGTACAGAGATCATTAACTCCATTTTTAGCTTCAGTAGTTTGATTTCTGCCCATTCTTGATCAAGAAGTTTGAACCATAGCACTTGTGCTCATTTTTTGATGATGTGTAGTCACAAATAGAAGACATTTTTGGATGATGCCCCTCCCCTCCCTTAGTCTCAGCAGAAGCTCTTGATAAGGCTTATTTTGACTGATTCAAGTGCTCTTCTCATTCACTTATTTTCTCTGAAATTCTTACACAGCTTGATCCAAGTGAGGATTAAGGGGTGTGCTCCCACATTCATCCATAATTAATTTTTCACTAGAGCTTTATGCAGCACAGAACATTAGCAGTCCTATATTTGCATGCTTAAAACTGGGTGGATGTTTAAGAGGTGTATTGCATTGGATTTTATGCAACGTAGCAGGTAACACTTATTCCAATTTTATTTTTTCTTGCATTTGATAAATCTATTGCTTTTATATGTCTAGATCCAGAGAATATCAGCAGGTTGCTATTTCAACACTTATTCAGTGAAGTTCTTTAGCAATTTGACAAAGCTTTCTTGAGGCAGGGTCTATATAGTTGATTGCAAAAGTCTTAATTTGTTTAAATTAAGTATTCCTGAGGATTTGTAACTTGGTCTAAAGGGACATGGCCTAAGAATGGAATCTGCAACTTGCTTGATACCACTGTTTGTGTGATGGCCCCCCAGTAAGAAATTTTCCATTCTGGGGGCAAATGTGTCTCTCTTGAGTAATGCCAAGCGTTTATCGGGTGCTTCCTTCTCCTGTACAGAATACGTACAGGTTAGTTACTACACAGAACCTAGAAGGTGGATTTTGCTGGTCATGTTTTGAAGTAATCCATGCTGACCAAAGCTATACTACTGTTTCCTCAGGTAAATGTGCTAATTCTGGTAATCAGTCAGAAGCTAACTGCTTCTAATCAGTTTTAGAAATGCCACATTGCCAGTTTTGCTGCCAGGAGCATTTGGCTAGCTTGTGTACAGGACACTCTGACCATGAAGATCCTTCCCATAGAGCTGCTGGTTCTTCCTATCTGAACAGTTGCTTTGGTCTGGATTAGGTGGTCCATCTATATTTTCATGTTTGGTTGTCTTTCCTCATGTCCTCTGAAAAATGGTTTAAGTATTGAAAGAGGGGTGTGACTTTCTAACTAGTACTTCCTGGACAGTTTTAATTTTATCCTAGTTTTCCTGCATCAGTGGATTTGAGCTCTGTGCTTAAAAGCCCCCTCTTTGTCTGTCTTCACTGGAGTGAGACGGGATGTTTGGTTTTGGGATCTTGTGGAGAGTCAAGCAGGGATTGCTTTCATAAAGTATTCAAAATTGGGACAAAACTTTCTTTCTGGTTACTTTGCTGGCATATGGATGTATGTTCTAAGCAGCTGGATTTGACTTCTAAATTTTGAAGGAATAACATTTGGTCCTGAAGAACGATGTACTGAAACTACTTTCATTTCAACAACTATGCAATTATCATGCAGTGAAGTTATTTTGGAAAAAATGCCTATTTTATTTGTCCCCAAAACTGTTGAAAGGTTTTTAAATTACTGGTACGTGATTTCTCATTGCTATTCTGACATAGGAAATCAGGAGAAAAATCTCCCACCTGCCTCTCAACATTTCTTCTTGTGGTGCACTGTAACAGGAAAAAAAAATTTAAGAACCTAAACAGCGCTGAGTAGCAGTAGCTGAAATATCTCCAGTCATTGTAGGGATTTACAAAAAAATGACTGCCAAGAATCACCATCAGATGTCCAGGAAGCTGTGTCTTTAACTCCAGAAAGCACGGAAGTTGCAGCTTTTTAGCCATTGCATGTGTGATATTGAATATACTGTCACTGGTCTCTGCTGGAACAGCCGGAATCCCAGTCTCCTGGGTCACACAGCATATGACTTTGGGGAGGAGATTCATAGTTCAGTAATTAAATACTACTTTGCTCTAGGCAAAACCAACAAATAGGCTTCATCTGCAGCTTATTTTGCAATAGTACTCGGGACTGTGCTTGGTGTTTCTGGGGATTGAGTACTCAGATAAGTAGACAGTAACTGTTATTTTTAGCTGAGGGTTTGGGTGGTGATTTTTTTTTTTCCCCTTTCAGGGTTGTAATTCTTTTTCTTCAGAAAATTGGAAACTGGCTTTGTCATCTCGTATGCTTCATACTCTCAAATTGGCACGGAAAGACAGAGACTGTTGCCATAAATTAGGTCACTAAAGCTGAAGTACAGAATACAAATATTTATTGCCTGAGCTAAGGAAAACAATTCAGATGAGGAAAGGAAAATTTATTTATTTATTTTTGTATTTGGAAATGAAGCTGTGTTCTTGAGATTAAAAGTAAAAACAAAGCACTAGAGTTAAAAGATGAACATGTAAGAAGCATCTCTTGCTCTCTTGCTTCAAATTGCTTTTAAGGAAAACTACCAAAGGTTGACCATACGATAAATCACGAAGAAGGTTAATTAGGTAGAATTACAGATTTTTTTTTTTATGCAGGTTGACATTTGACATAGATTATTGAGAAGAAAAAAAAAAAAAGGAGAGGGCATTTAAAAATAGCAATTTAGAGATAAAGTAAAAATGCATACAATGAGATAATGTTAAAATGTATTACAACTGAGCTTACACATGTAATTTTAAAAAAGTTTTCCTTTAAATTCAAAAGATTGGAAACAATTCCTAATCACAGATCTATCAGGTAGTTGGAGAATCCTAATAAGGGCTCATTCTTATCGTGTGCTGTCTCTCAAATGAAGGTATGAAAGAGCGAATGGGGTTGTTTAGAGCATTTAGTCAATACAATTAAAAGAAGGAAAAAAAACATGTAAAGGATGAGGAAATGTTCATTCTGATTGAAATTAATGTCTAATAATATATGCAGGACATCCAACATCCGTTTAAAATATGGGGTTCTCCAGTTTGTTTATAGAAGTTTTCCATTATACTGTTTTGAAGCGGTTACAGATGAAAACCTCTCTGAAACACTTCTTGCTAAGTTTGGAGACAGTTTGGTGTGGAACCGCCGTGCCCTGAGGAAGAGCCCTGGGAGAATGCTGTGAGCAGGAGGGCAGCCAGTGGGAACACTGCTCTGTGGACCTTATGCTAAAACTTCAGCTCATTGTGCGCTTTGTGTCTGAGTGATGTCCTGCTGAAACACCACAAATCCAGGGCTTTGCCCTTTTTGCTTTCTTCATCACGTCTGGTATTGGTGCCTTGTTTTCTTAATCAACCTGGATGGAGGGATGCAGTTGGACAAGAGGTAGAGAGGTCAGTGCATCTGTGCTGTGCCTGTGCTGTTACCTGTCCTCTGAACCACTGGGACAGCACGCATAGCTGTCAGGTTCAGCAAGGGTAAAGCAGAATTGTAATAAAACTATCCAAGGGACTTGTATGCACCTTCAGGTTGTTGGGAGCAATTAAAAGACTATACGTGTCCAGGTCAGTTGATAGAATTTATTTATTTTCGGACTATTATGGTTAAAGAAAAAAAAAAGGAATATTCTTAAGCAGAAAAAAAAAAAGGTACCCCTGTGTATGTGTATATAAGCTGACACGCTGTTTGTCAGGTTTCTTACGGAAGAGGGAAAAGGTAAAGGCACTAGTGACAATGTTTTTGTTGTAGGAGATTTTATTGTGTCTGTATCCAGGCTTCTGTTTTCCATGGATAAATGTAGCAGCCTGTTTATATCCGAGCATTAAACATTTTTCAGAGCTGCCCAGAGCATTAGCTGTTCCCTTTAACATATCATATTTGGTATCAAATTAATGATTGGTATGTTTGGGGGAATTATTATTCACAGCAGCCTGCCAGGCTTCTCTGTTATCCTACCTAATTAGGATGTGTTAGAGCCCACCTAAAACTGCAGAACTGTTTTTTCCTTAAGCTGTTGTGTGATGATAGAGTAAATCTAACTGGAGTGAATCTACTATATGTTATAAAACTGTGATTAAGAGATAAAAAGTGCTAATCTGATGTATAAACTTTCTCTGCCAGCTCACGTTCATTTAAGAAAAAACAACCAACTATTGGGCGAGGTGCCATATCAGATGGTATCTCTTCTCTAGCATTTGGCATGAACCTGGAATAAGAGTACAAAGCTAGCGTAAACATGTATAGTAGAATAATAATTTGTCAGAAACGCAGTCAGATTTGTGCTGTTGGGTACCCACTAGTCTGCACATTCAGCGTTCATGATAGTGGAGCTTGATCACACTAGAATGGATTCTGCTTGTTACCCAAAATGTTACCTAAAGTATGAAAGCATGAGGATTGTCCTCGAGGGGAGGAGAAGCCCCTGTAAGACGCTGCAGGCTGTTTTTTGACTTACAGTAGTCACGCTGCAGAAATACAGGCATGTTTTGGTAAGTGGAAGCTAAGTTGGAGTTGGTGTGCAGGCTCTGGGACAAGAAACCTAATTTCCTTTGAAAAAAGTAGCTTCTAAATGACTTTTTGCTTGATTCCAGCCATTGGTTCACCACTTGATTGAGTTGGGTCAATTTGTCAAAGGCACAGACATGCATCGTTTCTGTTTTATACTGATGCGTGATGCACCGAGTTTTTGACTAGATCTTGAGGCCAGTGTTAAGTATGGACAGCTGATTTTTTATTTTGGGGCTGGCATCTTTTATGCCTGATTAATTTTGGCAGTTTGGAGACTTTCTGTAGTAACATTGAGAATGTCCTGGGATACCTTTGATTTGAATTCACTGTAAACCAAGGAAGAGCATTTGAGGAAAATGTGGAATTGTTACAGGGCTGCGTTGGGGTAGACTGCCCTAGGCTGGAATTTAAAAATGTCACAGTTGGTTTGGAAAAACTTGTCTTTTGTTGCCTTCTGGAATAGCGTCTGAGTTTTCAGTGATGTTTCTGTAAACAAGTGTTGAAATGCAGGAGGAACAGATGAGCAGGGTGCACGTTTGTGTGCTGCTTTCAGGTGGTTTGCACTGAACTGGTCCCAGTGAGGTCCCAGGGCCTGCAAGTCCACAAGTGCTTTGGGCACGTTCAGCAGGCCCTTGTGCACATCCTGGGTTCGATTCTACCCACAAGGAATTGAGCTCACGTGCAGTGGGGCTGCTCCAAGGAGCAGAAGAAATGTCATGGCAAGTGGGAGGCTTCCCTTTAAAAGCGTGCTTGGAACCAGAGCAGTAGTGGGGATGTGTCTGCCTGTTTGCTTTTCCTGTAAACCTTTGGCATGTTTTCAGGAAGACCTGGAATTTTTATTAGGGCCAGAAAAAAGGGCCACAAGAATCTTGATAAATTTTCTGAATGTATTTGGAATACGTGGTCACAAGTATTTTTAAAAAAAAATTTAGTGGGTCCTTTGCGAATTAGGCTGGACATGGAAGACTGGTAGGAATTCTGTGTCAGTTCTACTTACTTTTGGATGTTTTTTTGTCTTTTCTGTTATTTAGTTGTATCTAAAATAAAGAGCAATATCAATATGCTATTAATTGCCCCAAACAAATAGTTAATTACACACAGGAACAGCAGATTTGGGGAAAATAAAGTGCCATTACTGATGTATATTTGTTAGTACGTGGGGTATGTGTGTACATGCATGGGTACATTCACACATAAAGATAAATCTACTTCCACCCCTCTGATTTTTCTTATTTTCAGTCTTTCCTTCTCTCTTTGTTTCTGTTTACATTCATGTGATGCCACTTGTCCGAAATCTGTCAGCTCCTAAACAAACTGAGAAACAGCAAACTGTGGGGCTGGTTGACGTTGTGGCTGTGGTGAGTCCCCTTTGCACCTGGGGCTGGATGGGGGCTCAGGTCGTTCCTGCTCACTTACTTTCCCCAAAGTCCCGTGGGGAGCTCCTGTGGGAAGGTATAGGGCAGCCTGGTCCCCAGGGCTGGTAATAGCAGTGTTGTAGCTTCCCCATCACGTGAAACAGAGGTCACGGCTGCTGCTTCAGATGGCCACACGACTGGCAACTCAGGCTGTAGGTGGCCACGCTACAGGGCCTGCTGCTGGGGCTTGACCTGCTGCTGCTGCTGGGCAGGCTGACAGCCAGCCTGGCATCAGCCTTGCGTGTGTCAGAGGGGGAGAGTTATCCTGTCCCCTCCTATTGTGTGTCTGCTGTCTCCTCTCTTCAGTTTGACAGCTTGCTTTGGGGATGGAAGGAGGCTTTTTGGCTTTGCTCGTTCCTTCCACAATTCCTCCCTTGGGTGCCATGGGTGTGCCATGGCTCTTGTGGGGAGAGGGCGCTAGGAAAAGGCTTTGCAGGACAAATAAGCAAGCATTGGAAAAATGGATAAAGCAATATCTTGATTTAAAAAAAAAAAAAAAAAAAGGGAAACTTTTGCAGCCTTTTCAGTTTCATGCCCTCATCAGGCAAGCTGTGTATTTATTTAACACATTTCTGTATTTTTGGAGTTGTTACTGTACCAAAGCCAGTGTTACACTGCCACCTCTTGATAGCTGGGTAGGAAAGCAAGTTTCCAGGAGCTGAGTGGCAGTACTTGTCCTTACCTTACCAAGCAGCTTGTTTAGAAACACTTTGAACCAGCCTTGAAAAATTACACTCATTTGACTTTGGCAGGGTGAATAACACTTTTGAAAGACAAGCAAAATGTTAGCTTTTTCTTTAGTTATCCAGCTACATAACACGTGACAGGCAAATTTGCGGCATTTCAACAATTCTGCTTTGAGTGGGGGAACCCTTTTTATTTTAATAATATGGATCTTTTCTATGTAGCAAGTAGTGCTCGTATCTGCTTCTTGCATCTTGATCCATCTTTTTGGATGGCACCGTGAGATTTTAAAAATCAGTAAGAGACTCATGTCACAGACAATGCTGTTTGTGTGTTTCATGTAAAAAGCCTTCTTACAAGCCTTTTTAAATTTAATTACTTTTAATTACCTTTATTTATTTTTTTTTTTCTGAAGGATATTGCTTCTGCAGAACTTTTCTGCAATGAGGAGTGTTTGGAGATGATTTGTACCAGGCTTGACAACAAGAACTGGTTGCTAATGCATGAAATGGCTGAAGATGGCATTCATTTCACATGCTGCTCAATAAGTGATTCCCCAAAATGTGCAGTAATTTGCCAGGTATACACTGTACGCCCAGCACCACCAGGGGCTGTGCATGGGGGTAGTGTGAGCATAGTACCGGCGTACCTTTAAAAGTTGAGCTTCACTAGCTAAAAGTTTTACTGGAACCAGTTATTTTCTTCCCTTAAATAGAAATGAGAAGATTCTCGATAGCTCTGCCTTTTTGTTTATTTCCTTAAGAAACTCTGAGCATCTTGCTCCGTTCCCTAGCACAGCCCTCAAGCCCAAGCCTCTCAGTGAGAACTGGAAGGCACAAGGCCGGGATTTCCGTGGCCGCCTCTGGCTTGGTTCCCGGCTCCCTGTCTCCCAACCCCAATGTTCTGCGCTCCCCTTTGGCTCTTTGGGGTGTCCCTGTGCCCTGCAGCCCTGCCTGGTTTTGGGCAAATGCACCCCTTTGCTGCCCAAATTGTCTGTAGCCTCTCTGTTTGTGAGGGAGCTTGGCTGGGCCTCTTCTCTCTCCCAGCTGCCATGGCTGTGGAGCCCATAGGAAAGCCTCGTCCCTGAGAGCTCTCCCCTGTCAGATCCGCTTGAAATGGGACGGTGAAGTTCAAAAGTCAGATGTTGAGAGGTGGCGTGGTTATTTTGTCCTGTTTCCTTGGGGAATCTTGCTGGGAAAAAAATGCCTGGAAGCAATATGTAAAGCCTTTTACTATTTGGCAGCCCTATGATGCAAGTCAGTCTTTAGTTGCTGTGTGCTGCTGCGTTCGCGGCTTTCCCGCTTGGAGCAGCAGCAGCAAATGAAGCTGATAGTTAACACCAAGAACTTATTAGACGTTTTTTATTATTACTTAAATGAGGTCCAGTCAAGCCTTGTCCAATAACAGTAGGGAAGTCACTTTCTCTGCCTTCCGTCAGAAAACGATGGTGGCGGCTGGGTGTAACACTTGCAGGGGCCTGCTGGCTGGCGTGAGGTGCCAGGCAGGCAGTAGGGGCAGGAGGTGCACCTTATTTCATACTCTTCTGCCAGCTGACGTCTTTCTGTGTTTGCTTGGTTTTACGGAAATACCAGGATTTTAACCTTCAGACATTCAGAAGTCAGGAGAATGTTCTCAAAAATGAAGCTTAAAGTAAGGAGGAAGAAAAAAAAAAAAAAAGTATGGCCTTATTTTCATGTTTTAAAGGCTCTTGATGCTTTTTATTTTCAAAATTTGTCATCAAAAGTGTATATATTCTGATGCATTATTTCTCTTGCTAAATATTTACTTTAATTAAAATTGAGCAAAATCCTTGTGTGTACGTATATACCTGTGTATCTGTTTATATCCATAGATATTCTTAAAACATTGATTAATAGCATGGAGAAATGATTTTACTAAAAAGGTTCTGCTTAAACTTTGTCTCTAATTTTAGGAATTATTTTTGCAAAGCATAAATATACGGCCGAGGCATTTTTCTAATTTTTAGTGGAAAAAATGGGCTTTCTTTGAGCATATACAGTGTCTTAGCCTATGTTGCACAATTTTCCTAGAGCAGGAGGACCTAAAAATTGAAGCAGATTAGAAGTAAAGGTGAGAAATTGCCTGGATACCGAAGTGAAAACAAGTGCTCTTTGTTACCCAATATAGAGAAATTCAGATTTTGAAAAATGTATTTCCTAGCAATACTGTTGATTAGGTGGAACTCACTTGATTATTTGTTTAAAGACCTGTGAAATGAGGCATTTTTAATATCGGCGTTAAGAGGAATGCTTTCTCAGTTCATACCAATTTACGTCATTTGGGAATCTGGCCCTTCAGTATTTAATTTACTGACCTTAATGTTGCTGAGAGATAAATGATGTTTTAACGGCTATGGTAGACTTCCTCACATTATCGAATAAAATCATTGTCTGTGCTGCCAAGGAGCTACTTAGTTTATAAATATAGCATTTGTTGAGAAATATGTTTTAGTTGTTCAAAAAAAAAGTCTAATTGACCTACTTTTTATTTTTAGGGTTGTGTCCTTTGTCGTGACCTCATGGTTTAACTGGGAATAAAGATGAGTATAAGCAGTGATGAGGTTAACTTCCTGGTATATAGATACTTACAAGAGTCAGGTGAGTTGTGGTTTTTTCCTTTTTTTTTTTTTTTTTTTTTTTTTTTCAATTCTGGTTGTTCTAACAATGCTTAATTTATTTGGTTTTCATATGCAACAGACTTTAGCCAATGCCAAGTTATTTAATTATTTTGCCAGTAGGCATGTGCTTCTGTCTGAACTGTTTCTTGGTGTTTCTTCTCAACAAGAGAGTGAACTCCTGCCAAGTTACCTTCTGTAACTTAATCAAATTTAGTCGTTTGGAGATTTCAGATGGCAGTCAACCAAGAACTCACTTGATTACTAGAAATGCTTTTTCCTGGTGATCCTTTTTAGCTACAGGTTCACAACGACACTTCGCACCATATTCTTCGGAGGGGAGGAAGGATGACAACCAAAAATACAGTGATTTCCTGCTCTGTCATGAAGTATGCAGGATGGTGCTCCCGTGAGCTGGTGTTGTGTGACCAAACATTTTGCTTGACTGTGACTGGGGAAGGGCAGACATTGCTGTATTTCAAGGGAAAAAAATGGCAGCTGTGACTGTATTACTAGTATCATTTGAATATACATACAGATGAACAGCTTTATTTTTTTTATTTTTACAAGTATGACTTGGATTCTGAAAAGCCTTCCCAAAGGACGCTTTCTTGGAAGGTTTTCTCCTGTGTAAGGCTAGCCAAAGTCTCCGGCTGCTTAGGAGTAAGAGCAAAACAGATGAATATTGTCAAATTTGCAAAGAAATGTTTTTTCCTGTCATTTTTATCTGAACTATTTCTGCAAAACATGAGCAAGAATACTGTAGTGATTATATGATCCCTTGGCTTATTTTAAAAAATTCCAAAAGCGCAGCAGTTTGGGTTGCATGTTTGAGTTTCTAGATGTGACCATATGGCTGCAGTGGTTTTTGTGGTGGTGGATGCTCTTGAAACTAAGACTAGAAACAACATTAGCTTTTACTTACAGCTATAATATTGATTGCTTAAAGCAGTCTACGTTTAGAATAGGCAAAATTGACTGGAAATCAGGGCGTGCTCCAGTCTTTGAACAAATGAAGATTGTCAGCTAGCAGGAGGGAATATGGTCTTACCAATATATAAAAGAAGTCTGTGTTTTAAATCAGAAGTAAACTCAAATCTTAAGGTAATAATAGTTCAAGGGATCAACTTCAGTGTGCATGTTACTTTTCAGCATCAACTGATTATTAGTTTTCTGTTGTTGATGGGTGGCTTCAGACTTCTTTAAAACTTGTTTGACGGTTATGCATCATAAAATAATGTGTATGCTAAAAATAAATACAATGTTAAGAACCCTTTTACCCAAGTTTGTTCTGATGAGTTTTTACTGAGTAACTGTTGAGATTACTAGAGTTTTGTGAAGAAAAGAATCCAAGAATTTTAGGAATAGTGGGGTAAAATAAAACAAACACACTTTACTAGTTTTACCAGATGAGTGGAATTCTTTGCTCCAGGTGATTAGTTTAACAGGTTTATTATTAGCTTCTCAGATTCTGTTTTTCAAATCTCATCCTAGCACATTGCTGGTGACCCTGACCTGAGGACAGGTGAAACCTTTTTGATGATGAGAGAGGCTAAACCTTGATTATATATACATATTATTTTTGCACTGGCACAGGATAGATGTTTGGTGTTGGAAAATAATGTCATAGATAACTAACTCTTAAGGGTTAGAAGTAATTGTCTTTTCTTACATTTCTATGCAGGCGTCAGTAACCAGTCATGCCTTGTAGATGCGTGTGTAAACATACATGTTTTCTTTGAGTACTTACCTGAAGCTGTCTTATTTTTGCTCAAAAGAGGTTTTGGGGCTTTAACACCCCAAACCTCTCCTTCAGAGCTGGTGGAGGCTGATGCAACATCTGTCCACTGCTTATAGACTTCTCATGTTGAGACACAGACGCACCAGAAATAGTGGTGGATGGCAGGGTTTTTCAGTCTCTGTCAGAAGAAAGAAGAAACTCATTGTTCCACCTGAATTTGCAGAAAGCAATTATACATTCCTGTTCCACTTGCAGATTGCTTTTGTCAGAGAAGCCAAACTTAAAAATTGCTTTATCTTCATTTGAAAGTTTGCAGGCAGGTTCTTAGTTATCTGACAGGATTTAAAAAAAAAAAAAAAAAAAAAAAAAAAGGCAGTAGTTTAAGAAAAAAATTATATGACAGTAAAGTTAATTTGCTGAAACAATTACTTTTCTCTAGGTTAAATTTGTGTTTCCAGGGCAATTAAATAAATAGGAAGCAGCCACCAGTGCTGCACCATAATGCGCTTGTCACTTCTTAATCAGCACACAGTACTGGTGGAGTTCTAAGTGCTAAAACATGCACAGTTATGACAGCACCGTAACATGAACTAAATTCTGCTCTATGTACAGATTCATTTTATTTTCATGGGTAACAAATCACTGAGAAAAAAATAACAACTGCATCTATTTAAATAAAACTGTCTATTTATATTTTATATTTTTATACTTACGTATAAATGTTTTGCCAGTGGTAAAATTAATAATTGCTGTGCTTATATACAAACTTAGTTTTTGTATTTTTTATACATTTAAATTAGAAGCATTAAGAGGGAAACAGAGGTGTTATGATGAGCTTTTCATATTTTGTAAGCATGCTATAACTTCGTAAAACTTGCTTAGATTTGTAAACAGAAGATCTTACTGTTCTTTGGTGCGTAGCATTGTCCATCTACAAATCAATTCTGGTGTTTTTGCCTCGTCTTTAGGGTTTTCCCATTCAGCATTTACCTTTGGTATAGAGAGCCATATCAGCCAGTCCAATATAAACGGTGCTCTGGTGCCACCAGCTGCTTTGATTTCCATCATCCAGAAAGGTCTGCAGTATGTAGAGGCAGAAGTCAGTATTAATGAGGTAAGCAGGCTTTGCCTACAGGAACATTATGTCCTTGCTTGCAGTAAGTTTCAATGCTAGTATTTTTTCTTAACTTTCTTGTATCCTATTTATTTACTTTTACTTCAGATTCCTCACTGCTGGTGTTCACCATGACTCCAGTGGTGGAACCAGAATGGAGTGACATAACTGGGTAGGGGTTCTGCCCTGTGCAGCCACACAACACCAGGCATGGTGTTCTGGCTCATTGCTTAAAGGTCCGTTGTCTGTAGAGTTTTTACCCTAATATAATGTTGCAGTAAATCCAGAAAAGTGCAATAAAATAATAATTGAGACGAGTAACGTCTTACTTTGTGTTTTCGTAGACTTTCGCTAGGGAGGGAGGAGAGCACTCCGCAGCTCTCACTTGGGTGACTTGTTATAATGAGATAATGAGAGCCCAAAGGCAAGATTTCCAAATAGAGAAATGGTTTCAGTCTGTGGCAGGAAGGATGAAGTATGCCAGTTTGCTTTTTGCCTCTGCTGGCTAATTCATCTTTGAACGGGATCTATTGAACTTGATGTTTAAATGGTTATTCCATCAGCACAGAAAGCGAGGTGTCTCCCTGCCGGAGACTGCAGATTCTCACCCTCGATTTTCATTCTTATTTATGCCTGGAAGGTTAGCAGCTTTTGTGTGTGCCAGTTCTATTACAGAAGGAAACAATTTTTCCACTAATTCTGCTATCTTTCCAGTCTCCCTTATGTCTTTTGTTTATATGTTGTTTTCATAGTCCCAATGAGGCAAATCCTTTCCCTCAGAAAAATAAACCAAGTGATCGGAATAAAAGAAGGAGAACCTATATTTATCACAAGGAATCCTTCTAGGTCCTAAAAATAAATCCTTGCAAAGCCCTAGCGTATGTATAAGGGTATTTTTAACTGGGTCTTGTCCATTTCAGGATAAAATTCTTCTTTGTTGTTTGAAAGCATGCCAACAGTGTTTAAAAAAAGGAAGAAAAGTAGTGAACTCTCCAGATAATATGGTTATGGAAAGTATTAGTCTAATAAGATAGAATAACTTCACAAGCCAGTGACCTGACTTGCAATGTTTGCTGCTCTTCAAACAAACCATTAGACTTTGTTACAACCACTCATGTTTGAAATCATATTCATAGATAGCTTACAGAATTTTTTGCTTTAGCAGACAACTTAGCAAACCTGAAGCATATAAATTTCGATTCCAGAACCTCTGCCAGAGGCCTGCAGTGGCTTTTTTACATATTTATGGTGGCCACTTCATTTTAGAGTAAAATTCCAATTCTAACCACAGAAATGATGAGAAATCACTTCCAGCACCATTTGTAAACTGTTGCCTTCTTATTGTATTTTGTTTATATTAGAGTTTTTGCCAGTTATGCTAATTCATATTTGATGTTGTCTTTGTTTCCTTCTTTCCCTCTGCTGTGATTTAGGATGGTACCTTGTTTGATGGTAGGCCGATAGAGTCTCTCTCACTGATAGATGCAGTGATGCCTGATGTGGTACAGACAAGACAACAGGCCTACAGAGATAAACTTGCACAACAGCAGGCAGCAGCTGCTGCAGCCGCAGCTGCAACTAACCAACAGGGATCAGCAAAAAATGGTGAAAATACTGCAAATGGGGAAGAGAACGGAGCACATACTATAGCAAGTAAGTTGAGACAAATTAACTTGGCCTAACTAAACCCTCCCTCACAACCTTCCATGGCAGGGAGTTGGAATTAGATGATCTTTAAGGTCCCTCCCAACCCAAACCATTCTGTGATTCTATGATACATCGTTTCCTTCTCCTTTTTCATACAACTTCTTCACCTGCCTTAGTACTAGCTAGCAGAGAATGTGATAAATATGTATAGGTATTAGTAACCCTTCAACTTGCAAAGAATACTTTCTTTGCAAGTGATACTTTAATAGTGTCTCACCTTTGACTGTCCCTGCTTTGATGTTCAGAGTTGTAGGAGGAGGTGTGAACTTCTGAATTCATTAGTTTACAATGTACCATTGACCAGTCTCTTACTTTCAGTACTGCTACTTCCCTGTCATTTGAAGATTTTCCACATTGCCCTGGGAGTTCTTAAACTGAAGAGAAAATGTTGGAGACAGTTCTTTAAATATTACACCTCCCCAGCCGTGAGCCCTGTACAAGGAGCAAGGAGAGGAGCCTGCTTGTCCTTAGCTGGCTAAAACACAGTACTGCTTGTCGTGCTCCAGCAAGCACTACTTCTGCCAGGTTCTGCTAACCAACTGAATCAGAGATCTGTAACTAATTCTCTGTTGGACAGACTTCCTTGTCATGCTGAGAAGATGGTGGTTGCCTAGACAAATCCTGTGTCCTTTGTCTTATTTTAGCAGTATCAGTTTTCATGATTCGCTATGCAGCATTACACTGCATGGTTTTAGTTGTGACGGGTGAAACAAGTGAGCTTTATTTGTCATCAGTGGTCAAAGGAGCATAACTTACAATCAGGCTTATTATAGAAAAGTTAAGGTAAGACATCAAAATTAGGTTCTGAAAATATTATTCTGGAAGCCTCAATTTGAGTTGAGAGCAGGAGTTACAGCTTCTGCTGTAACAGCTCCTGAAGAAAAGGCCTTTTTGAGAGAATATTCGTATCAGGTCATGTACAAGTTCTACATTTTACAACTGGATTTTTTTTGTCATTATTATGTATTGTAAGTAAACTTAGAAATATAATCTTTGGTTTAAACAAATAAGCTCTCAACTTTGGTGCTTTCATTTAAAAATCTTCTAAGATTTGATTGTGAATTGTGAACTGGAATGAGTAAGCTTAAACTTGAGATCTCAGCTCCTGTTAAATGTGATATACCAGCAACCCCTACTGGCTGGAACCTCGAATTATACTAGCATTGATTCTCTTTAATTGAGACAGGGTTTTATATGGTACTGTGTCTTAAAAATGCTCATTTTCTAATAGCTTTTTCTGTTTTCTCACACATACAAACACTGACAGAAACCCTTAATGTTAAATTAAGCAATAAATGTGAAATAGTTTATTTAATCACAGTGAGTAAATATGGAGCAGGTGAACTGTTTAGCATTTTTTATATTTTGCATTTATCCTCAGTGTGAAAATATTTTTAATAATAGAAAATGATTGATGATAGCTGGCAAGAAAACTGTTTTGTCAGTTGAATTACCCCCAGTACATTTTACAAAACAAAATGGATTCAACATCCCTTCCACACAAAAAGCTGTGTATTGCCTCAATTTTGCAGTAATTGCCAATGCAGTTTAAGAAGCTCTGTTAGCAGTTTGCCATATCACCAAATGTTACTATATTTAATCAAAGCCATTTTAGAAGTGAAGTGTCAGAAGTGTTGCTTTAAAACCTGTTTGAATTCTCTGATGATTTCTGAATTTGATTTTTGTAAACTAATGTGCCATAAACGTATTTTTGAAGTACGAGATTAACTAGCAGCATATTGTACTAAGCAAGATAGTTCTTGAAAAACTGTGAGTACTTTTAAAATCAGCATTTATATTTTAACATAAAGTCATTTTTGGCATCAAATTTTGAAGTTTCATAAAAAGTCCATTTGGATGCTGAGGTTTAGAAGAGAGGTTTCTCACTTTATTTTTCCAAGTTCCAATTTATGAAGCACTATAAACAGATTAGGATTTTTTTTTTTTTAAAGGAATGTAGCAGCTTTGTCAGCTTTGGTCCATATACACTGTGATTTAATTGTACTTAGTCCAGAAGAATCCTAATCATACAGTAATTAAACTGTATTATCCCAAAATATTGAAATCCACCTCTCTTTACTGTTGTTTCCCATAATGCAGATAATCACACAGATATGATGGAAGTAGATGGAGATGTTGAAATCCCTCCCAACAAAGCAGTGGTACTGCGTGGCCATGAATCTGAAGTATTCATCTGTGCCTGGAATCCCATTAGTGACCTTTTGGCCTCAGGGTATGTGCTGCATTAGCTATGGATATACATAATAGTGATGTTCATTGATGTACTTTTGTATGGGTACAGTAACAAGTTAAAAGAATTCCAGCCTCAGTGCCCTCTAGATCAAATGCCACAACGTTCACTGGTTTGAAAGGAAGACCTTTTTAATTGAAACAAATCAGAGAGAAGGGTAATAATCCTCATAACTGTTTTGTAGATCCGGAGATTCAACAGCACGGATATGGAACCTCAGTGAAAACAGCACAAGTGGCTCTACGCAGCTGGTACTTCGACACTGTATACGAGAAGGAGGGCAGGATGTACCGAGCAACAAAGACGTGACATCACTGGACTGGAACGTAAGTCAAAACGACAGTGCTCAAAGTACTGCAAGAAAATTGTGCCTACAGTTTTGAATAGTCAAATTTTAAGTGACAGCAACTATGTGTCATCTGTAGCTGCACACAAAGTATATCTCACTTTGAGTTGCATTGTAATTGCTTGTGTTGTACTTTGGGGACTTCTTTTTAATAATTGTAGTCTGTGGAATAAATATCATTAGTCTTATGTAGATGTCTTCTACCTGAAATTTGCTTTGTGCTCCTTAACTTTGAATTATACAGTAAAATTAAATCAAAATAACCTTTTTGCTGGCAGAGTGAAGGTACACTTCTAGCAACTGGTTCTTACGATGGCTTTGCAAGGATATGGACTAAAGATGGTATGTGAAATACTTCTTAATTTCCAGTATTTTTCCTTTATTGTGGTTCACAACATAGCTTTTTATTTTTTTAATGTATTCATATCAATATAAATTTTCAGGTAATCTTGCCAGCACCTTAGGGCAACATAAAGGTCCTATATTTGCGTTAAAATGGAACAAGAAAGGAAACTTCATTTTAAGTGCAGGAGTGGACAAGGTGAGATAATCTTTGGTAAAATTAAAATTCTTTACTTCACCGTTATAATCTAATTGTAAACATAATAACAAAGCTGTAGAAAGTAAATAACTAAATTTAAACTAAAGGCATGGGACGTAAATATGTACTTACAAAGAACTTGTTATGTTAGCTATGTTTCACTGTGTTTTATAATAGTTTATTGAAATACTTTAATTCATTAGATTTTAATGTACCTGGGTCTCTTCCCAATTAGGTTAGTGTAAGCTGCAAAGTAAGTGCATTGAACGTAGTAACATTAAACCTTTGGAAAACCAAATCAGGTACAATTTAGTGAAGCATTTGATACAAAGCCTCAGAAAAAAATCGTAGTAGAGGAATAGATTCAGGCTGATTTGGTTATCATTCAAGCTTGAAAGTGATTAAAAAGGTTAGAGCTGGAACATAAGAAAAGTCAATATATTTGATTGGGAGGTGCTCGTAGCATAATGCCGTGAAGCCCATTGTTTAACTATGATTTTATTTCATGCCTCTAAACAAACTTAAAGACTCGCAAGGTCTTTAAGTTCAAAGCTGCAGTTACTGTGAGAGATTTTATAAATGGTAGGAAGGATACAATAATGATGAAGAACAGACCTAAGATGAGTTCAAAGAATAATAAAAGTGGTTTAGTTTTTCCTGTTTATAACCGATTCAGGGTGCAGAAGTAGGACCACAGTTCTGCAATACTTGAAACTGGCAGTACCCTTTAAAGTAGTAACAGACTCTCATATATTTTCCTCTCTTTATATGGCCGTTTTTCCCCACATTGACTTAACCTGGTTTGCCTTAGTGCCCAGCTTTATAAATGCTTGTGCTGGCACAAAGGAATGAAAAAAGTAAATGTTTCAAAGCATGGAAAGGATGGGTTTCTTCTTTTGACAGCTCTGATGGCTCATGCCAGTTTTTACATTTTTGTGGGGATATAAAAGACGTAAACCTGTACCTTTGTGGGGCTTCAGCTTTAATTTGCAGAAAAATATGCTGGAGGAGATAAAAGCCTAATTGTTTCAGTCACTAAGACTCATTGGACAAAGCAGCTGAGATGTTGCTTTGAAAAATACTCTGCGTTAGCAGAAAGATTGGCTCAACATTATGTTTCTTTTTCATAAATAACTCGTGGTCAGTTCATGCTTCTGCTGACTTCAGTCTCAAAATTTTCATTGATAAGGTAGATCAGGAATATTGGTATGTAATATATTGATTATGAAATACCAATTATACTACAAAGTTTTCTTTTATCAGAAAGATAGCAGGAGTATTGGCAGAGAAGGACTCAGAACAAGAACAAAATTACACTGCAAAATCTGAAAGAATCTGAAAGATTTGGTTTATGAGGCTGTGTTTGTATAAAGAGCTCCATAGGGACAAATAAGGATTTGAAATGACAATTTGAATATGCAAGTATCTGAAATTAAATTAACTGTGTGGAGTGGATTAGAAGAACATAAGTAGAACTGAAGGGAGATATTTATTTAAAAAAACAAAACAAAAAACCACAAACCCCTTCTTCCCTGTAGACCCTAAGATGTTATGATAAAACACCTGTTTAGGTGTTAAGGTTCTCTTCTGTTGTCTGTAGATCTACCACTATTTCCTTCAGTAGTGGATAAAACACTAGAAACATTTAATTGTGTAGGTGAGGGCAGTGGGGAGTAGGCTAGGTAATTTGATACGTGTGAATGGTGGAAGTTGTGGAAAATTAGAAAGTTGTACAACTTCGTTTATTGTTAATTTATCTGTTTAATACAGACCACAATTATTTGGGATGCCCACACTGGTGAAGCCAAGCAGCAGTTTCCATTTCATTCTGGTAAGTATAGATTTTGCTTATTCAGGTTTGTCATCTGGGGGGGAAAAAAAAAAGGTATTTATTAAAAAATGAAGTACCTGAAGTTTATGGAGCTTATGTACACAGTTTTAAAGTCTTACAGGCAGCCTTTGGATACTGACTCCCTTATTTGTAGTCTCATCTAGTTTTAGAACTTTATAACTCATAATTTTATTGCAGTTACATGGAAATCGTAAGAGACAGTCCAGGTTTTAGCAACTTGCTGCAGTACAGGGGCAGATATCAATTGGTTGGGCCTCAGAGGATTTATGTTTATCAGCCAAGGACTCTATTCATCACCTTCCTGCTACAGTAATCCCATCTCCACATCCCATTGTTCTTTACTTCCCGCTGTGCCATCCCCAATTTGTTTGGACACAAACCAGCTAAAGGCTGTTCACCGGCCAGCTGGGATGAGAGCGCTGCCATTCGGGGAGGTCAGACAAATTGCTCTGTGGGCTGCATGCTGTGCAAGCCTGCCGGAATCAGCTGGAAAATAGAGCGAACAACAAACAAGTTATTGAAAGGCCTTTAAGAAATGTGTCTCGTTTCTACTTTTTATTCTACTTGTCCCGTGTTTTTGGTGGCATGACAACAATCAAGAAAATCAGTTCTTGGTAGCACACAGAATTGTTTGGAGTGTGTCTGTTGTAAATATCGCAGCCTGGCCAAGTGGTGTATGTGGACTATAATTAAGCCTCCTGTTAAAACACCTAAATATGTTGAAGTTAAAAAAACTCATACCACCTTTCATTGTCTGCCATCTGTGAGCACAACCATGCACTGATGGTGCAGATGAGCTTCTGTGTGACTGTGCTAAGCTGAGGGAACCTGTTTCTGATGTGGACTCCAGAGATTTATTTGTAGATAACTATTGCTTATTGTCTTGCTGTTGTCTTCTGCATAAGAGTTTCATTTCAGATAAATAGTTCTAGTGACTATCAAATTTTGTCTCATTTTTCTTTGGAAATTGGTTTTGGCTGCATTTCACATTGTTCTGAGTGTTTGACTGTCTTTAAGAACTTCTATGCAATCAATAGTTGCTTCCTGTTGACATTTGTAGTAGTGCATGCTGAATTTGTAAAGCAAATTTCTGCAGAATACATGTCATGGTTTTACGTATCTTGTTCTTTTAGCACCAGCATTAGATGTTGATTGGCAGAGCAACAACACATTTGCTTCTTGCAGTACAGACATGTGTATTCATGTCTGTAAACTAGGACAAGATAGGCCCATCAAAACCTTCCAGGGTCACACAGTAAGTACTGGAAAATGGCAGATTACTGCATGATATTTTTATTAATTAGAAGTTGGTGGGAGGGGGGGAGTGTCAATATTTTGCAAGTATACAGCACTTGCACAATGGCTGGTCTTTGGCAACAAGTGATGGATATATCTGCAGGTAACTGTAGTTAACATCATATGTGGAAGTGTAGTGTCATTACAACAATACTTAGTCCTGTGTGCAGCCTCTTTTACCAGGATTGCATACTAAAAGTGAGCTTTAGAAAAAGAAACACATTAACTTTAGGTTTTACTGTGTGTTGTGCATGTTGTGTAAGAGCATGCATGAGAAAATGTGGTGAACAGGCAGCAAAAAGTTGTTGTGCTTGAAGGGGAGGCTAGGAATGAAAATGAACTACTAAAATACTACTAATAGTTGTATTATGCAAATACAACTGCTGCCTAACTTTGTCTTTTGTGTGCTGTCATTTGTAATGGAAGTGAAGACTTCAACTTATTCTCACTGTTCAATTTTAGAATGAAGTAAACGCAATCAAATGGGATCCAACTGGTAATCTTCTGGCATCCTGTTCTGATGATATGACTCTAAAGGTAATGGGAGTTTTGGTAACGGCTGTTTTAGGGTCCTGCAATATGCACATTAGCTTGGGCAGTCCAGTGACATCATTGTACTTTCCATATCGTCTAATATGTATTCTTTTTTAATATAACAAGAACAGGCAATCCCAACAAATCTTTGTTAATCAGAGCCAAGCTTTGTTCCAGAGAACTTGTTACAAGCTGCCACCCTGAGACTTGAAGCGTGATTTATTAGGTGCTTTTAGCTGTTTACAAAATTAGGTCGTTAATCATTAAGCTGTCACACTTGTTGGTTGCTTTTGGTTAACAGGAATAGTTGGAATGCATCTAATGTGTAACACACACAGGAATGGGTGACTAGGTCCTTTCCTAGTTTTCTTCTGTTTTCCCTTTCTTTCTAGTCAAAAGCTGTAGCATATTGTTTCCTTTAAGTCTGTGTGTACTCCCTTGTTTTTCCAATTCAGCCAGAGTCATTCTACAGTTCTAATTGCCCCAACGTGTTTTCCCCAAAATAATTAACATGTAAATCTTAATTAAATTAAGTTACTGCATTTGTTGAAGGCTAGCTTGGAGGAGTTGGAGTCCTAAGTCCTCCTCTGTGCAAAGTAATGAACAAACACCTGCCAGTGCAAATCGTTATAAGCCAAGAAAATGCCATAATGGTTTTTGCAGTATGCATCTACCGCTTTGTACAAAAACAGCATTTTTCTTTACTGTCCCTTTATTTTACTCAATCTGTGTAGCAAGGAGTTCATTTAAAAATAAGACCGGGATATTTTGTCAACTCAGACATGAACATACACAAACTGCTCTTCTCATTTTAGCGTCTGTTATTATCCCTGTATTTTTCAAGTGGCTTGTAGTTAGCACATGCAGACTGGTTTCGATAGACAATACCTTTATTACTTATTAACCCCATCAAAGAGTGGAGGGAGCTGAAATACTTCTAATACTTCTAATAATTACTCTAGAAACCCAGTAGTCATAGCAAATGTTTTGAGTAGTGTAAAAGGGAACAGTCAGGCTGCAAATGATGAAGAAAGATGTACAAAAAAAAAAAAAAAAAGTATTTTGGTACAATACCGTGCTAAATGTCTTTGTGTTGTCTTCCATTTTATCGTAGATCTGGAGTATGAAACAAGACAGTTGTGTCCATGACTTGCAAGCACACAACAAAGAAATTTATACTATCAAATGGAGTCCTACAGGACCAGGAACAAATAATCCAAATGCCAATCTTATGTTAGCAAGGTACTATTTAATCCTGTTTTTAAATTCATTTTAAAAAATTGAGCATTACGTTTGCTTCACTTTTTACATATGTATGTTTGTGAAATGTTTCCAAGAACATAGGATACTTTATCATATTTGTATTTAACACAAAATTGTGTATAACTGAGAAGTAATTAATCTGGTTTTTTTCTCTCTTGATAGTGCATCCTTTGATTCTACTGTTAGGTTATGGGATGTTGACAGAGGAATTTGTATTCATACTCTGACAAAACATCAAGAACCTGTGTACAGTGTAGCTTTCAGTCCTGATGGCAGGTACCTGGCCAGCGGCTCCTTTGATAAATGTGTACACATCTGGAATACGCAGGTACAGCTCTTCTACCTGTTCAGAAAGTTTGTTTTTCAGTCTTTTCCATTGTGCTCTTCTAACCTTTGCTGCTCTGTCGTGTTTTGGCTGCAAAGAACTTGGCCTTTGATACCATGCTGATTCACTTTCTCTTTACCCTAAGGTTTCTTTTATTAATGAATGTATATTTAATTTCTCTCAGAGAAATTTGCCTGCCTGTGGTGAAGGGTATATAATTGTCTTTATGTTATTACCAAAAATCCCCACACCCCAAAACACATTCAACAAAGTGTCTTTTATAGCATGTTCCTTCCAAAAATTGTTAACTCTGAAACTCCTGATAAAACAGGTTTGCTGTGAAAAATGTTGACGGAATATAGATGCACAAATCTGATACCTGATAGCTATTCTATTGAATTTCACTGAAAAGCAAGAGAATGTAAAATAAGACATGATGATGACAGATCTTTCTACAGAACTTTTTCTTAGAAAGAACACTACTACTGTTTTTGTTTCTCTGGCAAAAAAAAAAAGGGGTGGAATGCAAATGAAAGTGTAAAGACCTTATTGTTAGGCAATATATGATCTCTGGCTATTGGGGATTGGATATTAATTTTTGAAGGGCTTGTTTTAGTCATTGAAAGTGGTCATGGCCATCTACGGTTTCGTATTTGAAACACAGGATACCAAGATGCAATAATTTTTAGGTGAGTCTTTTCACACAGTTCTTAGGTTGTCCATGAGGCTCTTCTGCATCATTTCCTCTGAGAATTTCAGCTTACAGTGGGGAAGTTTTGCATGTTGTGGAAATTTACTTGTTTGCGTGTACTTTATTATATTAATTATGTGTTTTGTCCCTTTGTAGACAGGTGCCCTAGTTCACAGTTATCGGGGAACAGGAGGGATTTTTGAGGTTTGCTGGAATGCAGCAGGAGACAAAGTTGGAGCAAGTGCTTCAGATGGTTCAGTAAGTGTAGCTTGACTTGTTTGGCAGTCTGATGACAAACATCGTTTGGAAATCTTTTGGCTAACAATGACGACAATATTTTCATATGTACCAGGTGCTGAATACAGCCAGCTTACATGGAGATTTTTTTCATGTAAAGGTGCTGTAATATTGAAAGTAGGATGCGTTTATTCCAACTTGATGTGGCATTGTTCTAAACCCTCCAAAGTTAGAAGATGAAAAAGCATTAAATTTAAATTTTCTGTCTCTATTGGTGCTTAGTACGGAAATCTGTTCAGTGTTCCTGGAATGTTATTTATATCATTTTTGTCATGTAATTATTGAAAGTATTGTGGAAGCAACAATAGCTCAAGGCATATCCTAAGTAGAAATTATCATTCTACCCTAAATTACCCTTTTATATACGTGTGGCCTAACCTTTCCAGTCTTCCAGTTAATTTGACCCAAGAGACTGGTTGTACTTGCAACAGATATTTGTGTGGTTTTCATATAGTTTCAACTCTTCTTAAAATATGTGGGTTTCTTTGTTTTGTTTTACGCAGCTTGTTAGCAAGAGCTTGCCTCAGCACCTCTGTTTTAGATAATGCTGGTAATAACTAAGCATGGGAGAACTTTTGAACTGCTTGATGACTAAAAACATAGTTTGTTTATGATTGTTATATGTGTAGATTTCTGTATCTGACAGAACTAGGAGCACTATTTAGTGAAGATTTTTGGAAGCTTAAAACTGGAATTTATAATGTTACAATGTTAAATGTCTTTTTGAGATCATTCTGATCAGTTCTAGTATTTCCCCACAAAGTATGTTTAAATTCATCTTACTGTAATTTTGTAAATTAGATTCAAGTAAGTTCCTAGCTTTCTAATATTAAATAACAAGCAAACAGCTTACATAAGATGTTTTTAATGTCCCAATCATAATTCATTAGGCAGCAGGTCTGGCTGCGTGCTCATAAAAGTGCTCACCTGGTGACTTTTTCCCCCCGAAGTCGCTAATAGACTTTAGATTAAGCTTGAACAATCTGTTTCATGGGTTTTGCTTAGATATTTTACACAGAATTGTATAAACGTGTCATGCTGTGCAAAGTGCAATTTCCATATGTGTATTTTTCTTTCCCTTACAGGTTTGTGTATTAGACCTACGGAAATAGCGCTACTAGTTGGAAGCCATGGACCGACTATGAATGTGTACATAGCCAAAATGACTGTCCCTGACCCATGTACTGCTATAGTCCCAATTGAACCATGGCCAGTCCACTACAGCCAAACAAAAAGAAATATATACATATACTGTATATAACAAAAAAAAAAAAAATTACACCCTGAAGAGGATGACAGAGTTTTGTCACAGCTTGTGAATCCTGTTCACCAAGTGCTGGAATCTGCTGTGCCCCAAAATAACATTTAAATGTTTTGGATATGAAAAACAGAAGAGAGAGCGAGAGAGAGAGAAATATACCGTATACAAGAGCAGACCCATATACATACCAAATTCAGAAGATACTAATGGCAGCCTTCATTACCCCTTTTCCCCTCTAAATCCATTATGACAATGGATTGTGGGGTAATTTTTTTTCTTTCCTTCTCAGTAGTTGAGCAGTTTGTGTGTACAGAGAAAATGGACTTACAGAAATCTGCAGCAGTAGTTTTTTCTTTTCTTTTAAACATTGGGTTTTCTGTTTTGTTTTGGTTAAGTTTACGGATGCATGAAGTAAGGGAGTGAATTAGTTTCTTGTTTATGTTTTTGTTTTTTTTTTTCACCTTGAAAAAAATGTTTCTTTGAAACGTATTTTAATGCATTCTTTGAAGAGGTAGACTGAACCTGATAATGTTTGGTACATTTTGTGGCTCCCAGAGCACAATTGTGTGAACAGAGGGAGGGTGGAAAAGGGATTATGGAGAGAGAAGAAAAAAGCCTTCTTTGAGGCATGATACTTCACATCCCACTAATCTACGAAGTATGACAGTAATGGGTATAATGCTATGTTTTATTTTCTGGTGACATGGCTGAAATGCAGTAGTTTCTTATTTGGGACATAATTCTGCCAAACTTAAGAATAAAAGGGCACAAATACACAGAAAAGAAAAATACAGGGATGCGCAAAAAAAAAAAAAAGACAAAAAGGAGGAGAAAAAAAATGCATCTTCTGTTGCTTTAAGACCATAGCTAAAATATGGTTAAATTGTGCACTATTGTGAAAAGGAGCAAAATATAGCTGGGGGATTTGTTCTTTTAAGAGGTTAAGATCTTTCTGGACAAGGGTTCATGCCACAGCTTCTCTGAGAGTTGGCCATCGTTATTTGTAGGAGCTTAGATGTATAATTGTAACCAAACTCCAGTATTAAAAGTATCTCATGTAATTTTTCTTTATTAAAATAAAATCTTTGGCATATATTTGATAACACTGCCATTAAGAGGCAAAATGTTTACTACCTTAGATTTAAAAAAAAATCTTAAACAGAAGACTTGCTTCAAGTTTATTTTAATAGCAGTGATTCAGCTTATTTAAAAGATGAATACTTGCACTAATTCCCCTGCTGCTCCAGCCCTGCAGTTTATTGTATCTTGTGACTACATTTTTTTCCAAATATAGGGTAGATGTAAGCTGCTATTTTTTTAATAATCACTACTATATAGTGTCTTTTACTCTGTTTACAATATCAAGTATTTTTCTTACAATGACAGATGTATATGGCAAACCTTTTTCTGCTCATGTGATTAAAAGTATACTGATAGTGATTTTATTTGTAAATGATAGCATGAGGTTGTGTTTACGCGTATGTGTAGTTGAAAAGGTTGCATCATGTCTTGCATAAGATTCCAAGAGTGTAAATTTATAAAAAGAGAGGTTGTCAAATTTATGTCACAGGCATTTTACTTAAGGAATGGTTTATATTACAGAGCTTTACAAAGTTATCAGTTTTAGAACACTATTTCAATCACAAATAATTTTGTGGCTTATGATTGGTAGTCTAATTTTTTCTCCCTCCCCGCCCCCACCCCTAAGTTACATATAAATTGATTTAATCAAGGTAATGCAGCTTTGACATTTTAACAATCGTTCTTTAGGCATTCATTTCTGCTATTTCCATGGAGTAAACACGACTTGAAGCAAGTCTGAGTTTGGCTAAGGTAGGGTAGCAATTTGCCAGTGGTAAAGAGAAGTCGTCAATACATTCTTTATATATACCCCAGGAATATAATACTATCATATACAGCATTTAAAATAACAAAAAATCATATCCATAAAGGCAGTCATCCATGATGGTTTGGTGCCAGCTGTTTTTAGGGTTTTGGAACATATTACGAATGTTTAGAGCATACCCTGTGAGTTACAGTATGTAGGAAACCTAATATATTGAGTGTCTGGCACTTGAAATATTGCTTTTATTGCTGGAGGTCCATGACTGTGGCTGACCTCTGTCATTAATGAAAAAAATAAAAATAAAAAAAAAATTCTGTGCAATAATTTTAAACTGTGCTCCCAGGAATAGACACAAATGTTTTGAGTATGTTTAAGCTGCATTTTTCATTTAGCAATGCATTTGTCAATTGCACTGAATTTAAACCTGAAAGTCAGAAGTGATTCTTGATAGTACTTTTGTATTTTAATATGGACAGTTTATTCATTTTCATAAAAGTTATCCAATGATTCTTTCAGCCAATCTAAACAATTGTGGTGGAATTCTGTGACATAGCTGCAAAATCACACAGCCATGTTTTAGGGTATTGCCATTTTCCTCTTTCTCAATCATCAGCTGTTTTGGTTGTAATTCTAGTTGCTTAAGCATAGTATCACATATTCATAAATAGATAAAACAGAGCTTCAGTATCAGAGGTCTAGGGTTTTCAAGTGCTTGAAGCATAGTCCAGCGATGCCAGATCTGTTGACGTGAGTGCTCTGGACGCGCAGGCTAACACCCCCAACCCAGTGTTACTCAGCAGTGCCCCACTGTAGTGGAATTCTGCCAGTTCCCAGTAGCGACGGGTCTGGCCACTCGGTATTTTATTGTTGTCCTTTACTAGCATGCCACAGTGCTGCTCCTGCTCACACCTCTTCTCGCCTCTTGTTTTATACACTGTTAAATGCATGCATGCCAGGTGTGCTAGGTTCTGTGATTCTGTGAAGCAAAAGAAAAAAAAAAAAAAGAAAACCATGACATTATTATATTTTATAGCACAAAGACCTCGTATTCGATAGTGAGGTAGACTATCCAAATTGTTCCCCTAAATTGAGTACGCCAAATGTCAGTAAGACCCTAATTTTGTATAGATGTATGCACATGCTTAACCTTACCTCCTGGTTAATTCTGTTGCGCCTGTTTTCTGAGTGTAAAGGCAAATGTGTGCATAAGCCTTGGCACACATTGAAGTTAGTATCTTTTCCAGTTCAACACGTTAACGGGCAAATATCCAGATAGAGGATAAACGGAAGGGGAAAAGCTGGGCTCAGAGTTAATGAAGGAATAAGAAAGGAACTGCTCTCGGGTTTGCTGTCTGTCCGTGCATCAATCTCAATGCCGTTTCTCATTTCTGCATAATGAGGTCCAGGTTTCTGTGGAGTTCCTCTTTTTCTACTTTACTTTTTCTGCGTTTTTAAATTGATGTAAAGATTCCCGACCAGTGAACTTGCTGGTGTAGTTAAGAGAATATCTAGGTCCTCATAAAAGCTTTTTTTGGATTCTTTGTAATGTTGATAAACTCAGTTTATTCTGGGACTACAATTGTGCAGGGTTATTTAGCGTGTCTACTAGATGATTGGAGATCTTATATGAAACACTAAAAGTGCCTCTTTTTCTGGGTTGGGTGGAGGGAGGTAATAGTTACCAGAGTCAGAATGACATGGCATTTTGAAGCATGTTTCTTGATTTCATGACACTTTAATGCATCTTGAGAGAAAGGCCAAAGATTTCTACCAATTTTAATTAATTTTCATTTTAAAAGCACTCCTTTTTCCTTACACTGCTTACCTCATGCTAGGGTGTATTTAACGGGACGTTGTACCTTTGAGATGTTCTTTGTGTTTAGGAGGACTAGTAGGGGGAATAGGGTGGCTGTGCCAGTTTGCCCACAGAGCAGCTTTAGCAGCTGCCACATTTAGTTCTGCCGAATGAAGGAGTTTCATTAAAACCGCAAACTGGGCTTTTCAGCGTGTAAATAAAGGTTGTGTGTTTTTGTCTGTTTAGCAAAGAGGAGCCTTGGGACCCAATTTTCCAATCTTGACTCAATCAGAAATCCCATTGTCTTTCACTTCGTGAGAAAACCTTGCCAGAGTAAGCACTGGAGGCTCGGGGTCCGTGTCACACCGTACGTACAGCATGCTGCTCAGGGCGAGCGAGCCTCGGCTCCCCGGGGCTTCGGCAGGGGCTTTGCCGGAGCAGGGCTGCCGGCTTCGGCCCAGCGCTCCTTCCCATTGACGAGCCGTATCTTCCACCTTCACAAAGCCCTGCAGAGCCGTTCCCCTGCGGGGTCGGTTTCACACTCTCCAGAAGTCTGAAGAAAGCAGAAGCAACATTGTGGCATGTTAGAAGCAGATAAGGCTTCGGGAGGCAGCAGTAAATCTCCATCGAGATCCCTGACATTTTCCGTAGGGAGAGAGCCGTGGAGCAGCCTTCACTCCTCCCTCTAGAGAAAGCTCTGAAATAACCACGGTCTGTGAAAGTGTGGCTGCCTTCGCTGTCAGTCTGGTCGAAGGCAGACAAAACAGGAAAATCTGCCGTTTCCTACGGATTGCAGATTTAGTGTTAATAGTGCTTCAGATCAGTAGCTTTGAGTACATACTCTCTTTCTCTGCCTTTAAGTTTGAAGCTTGACAATAACTTTAAGGCATGTTTTCTTTTTGTTTTCTCTCTTTTTTTTTTTTTTTAATAATCATTCATTTTTACTTCATGATGTTTTTGACATTTGTGGGTAAATACAAGAAAACAGTCTGCATGTTGTTGCTAGTCCAGTGTACTTTGCAATCTTGTCCTCAACAGACTGCAGTGTGCAGAACAGTAATTCTAGAATACAGAAGTAATTTTCTCTCTCTCCTGACATTGACATTGTAGTTGTAATGGTTTCATTTGGAGTTACAAATCCTTTGGGTCTAATTCTGTGAGCCTACCTATAGCACTGGATTAAAATGTCTGCATCATTTCTTCAGTTATCCAGTTAAATTACAACTGTTGTAAAAGTGTAAACCAGCCCATGACAGTTTTTTGTACTTGTTTAAAGGACTTTTATTGTTCAGTTTTCATGATTATTGTCTAAAGAAGACTGATATAGATGTTCTATACTGTCCTGGACCATGTTAATTACACTTTATGATGTATTTTGGTTCTACATCACAATGATTTGTCCCCAAGGCCCTTATATCCCTTCTAGGCACATTTTCTGTTGCAGTTTCCCTTTGCATTGTATTGCTTTGACAACTGTAATTTGAATCAGATCTGAAAGAGGTCCAGAATAAAATATATTTTGATATTACCTTGGCTGAATGTTATATAACAGTAATTTTAAAAGCTTGGTACGGAAAACTTACAGATGATTGAGTTGGAAAAGTGACAGATTTAAACACTTCTAACGCTTATCTTGGCACGCTTTCGTGTAAGACAATAGGCAAGAAGCCATGGAAATAACGTGTTGTACAGTTACACAGTCCGGGTGAACAAACAGATCCTCTGACAGCAGCGAGGCTGTTCACAGCATCCCTTCACTGCTCTGCCTTTGAATTTGAGGAACTGCTTTCTCACATGTGTGCTTCAAGGACTTCACCTTTTCACTACTCATCCTCTTGTGGAAGAGAAACCGAGCCTGGTGATGCTCACAGCTCCACTCCGGCTGCTTAAAGGATTTTCGCAGGTGGGAGCAGGTTGCTGTACAGTTGTGCATTCTCATCTAGAGAGATCCATTCTTATGGAGTAACTCAATAGCACTATGCCAAAGAATGCTATTACTGTGTTTCAGGTATTTGAAACCGTTCATATTTGCACATGAAATAACATCCATCCAGTTATACACAATGATGATTTAGTTCCTCTAGAACTGTGAATCGTGTCATAATGAGGAGAGCGAGCCCAGGCAGTGTTCAGAGCTTCATGGTGGAATTAGTGCTTTGTCGTATAATGCACTTATTTGCTATCCTAAGTTCAAAAGTAATAGCTTTCAGTCCTTGTTTTACTGTTGAAGTTAATGCGAGTACATTATCAAAATCAATTTATTTTAATGTGCTGAAACTTGTTTCTGAAAAGCATCCCTGCTGGATTGAAGGTGGAGGAGGAGGGACTGTATTTTTTTAAGGGGTAAAACTATAGGTTTTGTTCATCTGGAGTCTGAGCGTGCTTCAGGATTTCTCTGCCATTGTTTGAATTTTGAGAGAGCAGTGCTGAGGCAAGTTCGTGTCTTTTCAGACAGACTTTAACTGATTCATGTCATAATACAGAAAGTTTGGGTATCTTGGAGTTTCATTAGCCTAAATGCTCCATGCTTGAGTGTGGCCACCCCGGGCTGAGGAATGCAGAGGAGCGTTGTGGTACGAAGCAGTGCTTACATGGGAGCAATGCCTGCCTCTGTCCTGCACGGAGGAGCCTGCTCCAGGTAGGTTCATTACGCCATTGCTGCTTGAATTTTCTGTTTGAGTTATTCTGTAATAATCTGTGTGCAGTTCTTTAGGAACTTGTGATCGTGGGTATTCATAAAATGCGTGTTCCCTGCTTCACAGGGAAATGATTTAATGGAAGTCTAAGCAACGCTTTTGTTTCTCTGATGGCAGGGCAGCTGTAACAGAACAATAATTTACGAGAAATTTGATTATGATTGTGTAGAGATTGGTGATGCCCCAGTTAGTACAACTTGTCCTTACCTGACCTGGGAGATCTGCAGTACAGAGGCTTTCTTATTTATATCCCTAACTGCAAATTGGTACCATAAAGGAGGGTAGTTTGAAGGATTAAAAAAAAAAAAAAAAAAAAAAAAGGTTTTCATAGTAGACTTAATGTGGAAATGTTCAGCTCCCAGATTCATTCTTCAGATCCCAAGCCAAGATTTTGGATTCAAGAAGATGTCAAGGTGTGGAGGTGAAGTACTTTCAACAGACTCTTCTCTGTTTCCACCAAGACTCTTTTTTCATTCGTTCTAGATGCTGGGGATGCTGATTTGTTACCTGAGGAGCACTGCATTCTGAGCTTTCTGAATTATTTGTTTTTTAACCTTTCAAGACTTCTTTGAGGGCTTGTGACAGCTCAGATTGAGTTTTTTCCCTTTGGTGTTAAAAAGTCAGGTCCCTGCCCACAGCAATGTCAAGGGCAAGTTTCAGTGATTTCAGTGCAAGCAGACCAGGGGCAGCACTTCTAAAAAGGTATGTCAGGTAAAGAAGGAGGTGTGTTTGTTTTCTTTTTCCTCCTCCAGACAAGCATTAACAATCTGTATGTTAAATACTGTGTTCTCCATTCTGCTGTACTGGAGACCCCATCAACAGGTCTCAAGCACCAGTTGTTCTCACATGCTGTCCTAGCCTTGATAGACAAAATTACATTTGCAGGCTCCATTTGGGCAGTTTAATTTCTACCTCTGTCCCCACTTCAAGTGTTTTCTACTGACAAAAACAGGCACAGGGTCAGCCTCTATAAACCACTAGGCACGGAGGAATAGGTAGGACGTAAGCCACCTGAGTATGGCTTTTGGTTCTCCAAAACCGTGTTGGGTCTTACAGTCCTTCCTGACAGCGTTGGGGTGATGGGTTGTAATTACAAACACTTCTAGGAGAGTAATGCCTGCTAGCTGTTACACTGAAACTGCATTGTGGCTTTACATTTTATAATTATGGAAAAAGACTTTTTAACTCTACAATAACTGCATTCCTAATGCTTAAGTTGGGAGCTGCACTTGACCTGACGTGTCCCCTAAGTTCTGGTAAGTGAATGATTTTAAAAGGTAGGAAGTTCCTGCTTCAGGAAAACAGTGAAGAATTGAAATTACTGATGCTTAATTTACTTTTTAAATTGTTAGCTGAAAGGCTTACAGTTCTTTCACTTCCTATTGCCACATCTCATCTATCTTTGGTTTGCCTGATTAGTGCAGCAAAGTCGGATGCTGATGAGGTGGGTGGGAGCAAACTGTGTTGTAGCAGTAACGGGAGGCCAGAAGCCAATTCCCAAGGCAAAGCAGCAGAAGTATGTGTAGTTCATTGCAGTTGTGTTGCTTACAATTTCATGCTCAATTCTGTACATTTTGCTGCTTGTGGTGGATTAAACACTCTATTATTGTATTCTGTTAAATATTCTATTTCAAAAGAGAGTTCAGTTTCCGCTGCTAATCTTCCAGGAAATCATTCAATAGAGTTTCCATAAAAAAAGAAATAGCAGCTTTGCACTGTGTGCTTTTAAAACAAGGAAATTTCCTGTTTGGGACCCTTTTGAAATGTCAGCCAAACAGAGGTGCAGTTTGTTGTTTCTGGGACAGCAGCTCTGCTGGTCAGTTTGAGTTTCAGGTATATGATTTCTGATCTAGAGCATCCAAATGTGAAATACCTACTGACCCATTTATTTACCTATGTTCTGGCTTGTTACTGTTCTTGTTACTTGGCAGGGTGGATAGATCAACTTACTATTTCCATCAAATGCTTTTCCCGCTGCAGGTAAGTCATGCCTCTGAACTGAGCTAAGAAATCTGTGCTGACGGTGCTCTGGTACGCGAGCATCGCAGTGTTATGTGGCTTTCTGTGTTGTTCTTGTGTGTGTGGATACAGGAATCGTCAGAGTCCTGTCTCCAGCTTTTCAGTCATTTTATTTCAGTTTATTTACAAGAACTGTTAATAAGCAAGATCAAATTGAATACTGTTGCTTTGGGGAGTTCTGTTTGAAAATAATTGGGTCATCAATTGATCAGGAAGGCAAGTGGAGATGGCTGCGCTCGTAAGCCTGGAAGAGAGCTCAGCAGTTGGGCAGGGTGCTCGTGCCCACCTTTGACAGCTGCTGGTCTGGTCTCAGAGGCTTTCCTGGGCAACCTATTGCACCACTGGGATAGCGGTACTGATAAAGCACATTTCTGTCTAATCTGCACCTTCCTTGTTGCAATTAAAAACTTACCATTTTGTCCACCCGGAATGGGAGGACGGAGGGGGGGGGAAGCTGTTATTTTATTGTTTGTAGCAGCCTTTTACTTATTTGAAATCTCTTATTGTGTCTTTTCTTCTTTAGGCTGAACCATCCCCAGTGCATCTTAATCAATTCATCAACACCAGCTGCTCTTCTTGACAAACAATCTAATGACTGCTGAAATAAGAATCTTGTTTGTAAGAAATTCGGTCTCTGGCATTAGTGAGGAAGGAGGCGGGAGGGATGGGACTGAAAATGAAGTAAAATCCCCAGTTTTGAAATTCTGCTGTAATAAATGTGAACAATGGCTCAATAATTTGTGGGTTTGTATTACTGGTGTTCCAGCAAAGATGGGCCCAATTGTTCTTTGGAAGTTTTACATATGCATCTTCTTTTTTTTTCCCTTCTGCAAGGGTTAGTTTGCACTGTTACTCCTCCTGACTTTCAGGCAGTGATAGGCTTTGTCCAGAGTCACCAGCAAGTCTGTGAAGTGAGGAATAAAGCTCAAATCTCTACTCTGAAGGCATCTCCCACAAAGCAGGACCGAGGATCTGCTGAGGGTTGCAGCTGCCTGCAGCTTCCACTTGGGACCACCCTCCCACACCAGCCCTGCCACAGAAGTTGTACACGATGCCAACATTTAAACAAAATGGAAAAATGAATTCATAAAATGCTCCTGTGATACACTAATGTACTTGGTCAGAGTACTAAGAAGGAGAATTTTGCTGCTTTTTATTAAACATGCTTTCAGGCAGTAAACATTTTCTAATGTGATAAAAATATCTTTCAGTCAAAGCTGCTTCTATCTCATGGTGGAATGAGGGAGACCTGCATGTCCCTCATCTCTGCCCACACAGCTATTTTGTCTTCCAAACAGCTGCCTTTAAACAGACCAATGTCACAAAAATAACCAAATCTGTAAACATGCAGCTCTAAAAGCATACCACTTTGTAGAAGTGGAGAACTCCAGATACCCGCAGACTAACCAAGATGATGTTTCTCACCTCAGATCGCAAACAGATAATTTCAATCCAAATGGGGATTTTGAGGGAAAAACAGCAAATTGTAAAAACCAAATCTATGAAACTTCTCTCAAGTGTTCCCCTTAGCAGTTGCAGCGGGATCAGAGCAAACTGAGCGTCCTCCCTGCTCGAGCTGCTCGGCAGCACACGTGGATGTGCTCGAGTGGAGATGTTCTCATACTTACGCAGGGAAAGTGCTGCTGTTTCCAAGCTGAGGCGTGCTGAGGTTTCTGGAGGTATTCTCCAGCAAACGGGCACCTGAGGGTGCTCTTGTGTCTCTCTGTCTGAGGGACGTGGGGAATGACTGAAGCTGTGCTGCTGCATGTGCTGCGCCTTGGGCATACAGATCGCCTCCAGCTCCGGGTTCCCCCCTGCCTGTAATGGGAGAGAGCGACCTGAACCCATCCTCTCGGGTCCAAGTGTGGCTGCTGCTGCTGCGTTTGTCAGTTTAAAGCCATTTCCCCTTGCCTTATCACCACAACCCCTGACAAGTCCCTCTCCAGTTCTCCTGCAGCCCCCTTCAGGCCCTGGCAGGCCGCTGCGAGGCCTCCCCGGAGCCTTCTCCTCCCTGGGCTGACCAGCCCCAGCTCCCTCAGCCCGTCCTTACAGGAGAGGTGCTCCAGCCCCTATCCCACCTTTGTGGCCTCCTCTGGACTCGATCCAACAGGTCCCTGCCCTTCTTATGTCTTTTCCTGCCCCTGGTGCCGGGGCAGTCATGCTGTGCCTGGGCTCCCTGTGCTTCTGGTACCGCTGCCAGGCCTCCCCGTGCCTGGAAGGCCACAGTCAGCAAAATGGGTAACAATTTGGGCTGGGGTGGCTCTCCCAAGGCCTCCGACTGCCCCTTCTGAGCCATCGTGCTGCCCCTGGCACCCAGCAATGCGGTGTCCGGCTTCTGTAAGCATGGAAAAAGATAAAACGAACTGCGGCGGTGCGTTGGGCAGTCTGAGCTAAACTGCGCCACGCAAACAGAAAAGTGCCTCGGAACGGGAGCAAATGTAGTCAGTCAGATTCAGAGCATAAGTGGCGTTATTATTTCCCATTTCCTGTGAGCCAATTTGCTGTACTTCCAGCCTGCCTTCTTCTCTACACAAAACAGCAGCCGGAGGAGTCATTAAAACAAAGATTGGATCCCAAGATTGCCTATAATTCAGATACTTCAGTGATAGAAAAATGTATAGTTTCAAGAGAAAGCATGTGCAAGCACCAAATCTCACCAAATTGCAGAGATGTTAGTTTGTTCAAACCAACCCCTCTGTGCTTTGGAGGAAACAATTTACTACTTTAGTAAATAAACACAGCTGTTAAGAAGTTAAGATTAGCCTGTCAGATCCATCGGCTGCTGAGTAAATGATAGTGTGCAGGCCTGCAGAAGTGAAGATGCCGAAGTGTGCTGCAAGCACAGAAAAAAAAGGAGATGGAGAGGCAGATACAACAGCTGATGTGTTGGGACTGCGGTCCCTGCAACTGCTGGGGGGTGGAGGGCTCCTCAGAAATCCCGTTTGCTGCTACTGCAGGTGCATCGGTGTGGATGTAGATGTAAGGTGGACAGGGGAGAATTTTGTGAAGAGCACCAGGCTGTCACCTTTGCAGGACGTCAGGGAAACTTCCCCAGGCAGAGCTGTCACCAGGGATTTGGGATCAGCTGCATGTGCTGAAGACCTTTCCATATGTTGGCCTGTCCTGCAGGAGCGCTGCCTGCTCCGCTCCCCTGCTCCCCGGGGCACAGCCCTCAGCCATTAGCATTAAATGCAGGATTTAAAGCGATGCCTGTTCTCCATTAAGATTTGCTGCTTTGCTGGCATTTTTCAGCGGTGTCCTGCTAAGCCGTGCTGCACCTTTCCCTGAAGCCGCTCAGTAAGGACGGTGCATCTTTTTCATACTTAGGGGGGAGACCTCAGCCCTCCAGGCCTGGCAGTGAGTGACTCTGCACGTCAGCTGTGTCCCCACAGAGCAAAGGGACCCCACGTGCCACAACTTGGGGCGATGGTCCTGCAGGGACACCCCAAACACAGCCCGAGAGGGAAGCAGGCAGGCAGGTGGGGAGAGGAAGGATGGAGGTGTAGGGTAAGGGAAGCAGATCCCAGCAAGGGAATGGGGGTGAGGATGAATGGTGGAGCAGGGAGAAAATGTCACAAAAGGGTCATGAAGGAGAAAGAAATGCTGGAGCTGAAAGCTGAGCTAGAGAAGTTTACAGGGATCGCAGTGCAGCAAGAGGCTGTCATCTGGCAAACACGGAGATAAGATGCTGATATCTTCCAGGAATGGCCTGTTGTTTGAGTCTCTCCATGTCAGCAGCCTCACACTAACTAATCCAAGCAGTCAGTTTTGTTTCATCTATTTTTCATCAGCCCAAGAGAGTCTCCGCGGGTGTCAGGAGCCCTGCTCCTTCCCTCTCTCTTCCCAGCTAAAGCCCTGGTGGTTTTTGTGTTCATTGCCCATCCTGTTTTAGTGAAAACCAAAGAATTAAGCACTGTTCTGCATCAAAACAAATAGCTTAGAACTTAAAGGTGATGCATCTTGCTTTGAAATCATCCTTTACCTTTTTCATTTGAATCAAGATTTGGGAGGTTGAGTTTTTGGGGGAGTTATAAAAGGAGTTATCTACTTAATCATGCCTGGTTCCTAGTTGCCCATTCTGAAATCATCGCTATCCATATAAAAGCACATAGGTAAAACAGCCATGATTAATAGCAATTAAAAACAAAAACAAAAACAAAACAAAAACAAAACAAAACAAACAAAAAAACAACCCACCACTAATTTGAAGATTTATGTAAGTGATGTATGTTGGATTTTTATTATTTTTTTTTCTTTTTTTTTTTTTTTTTTGAGATACAAATAGACAATTTGAAAAAATGAAGTTGTTCTGTTTCTCTAGAAAATGTAATAGTTGCTTACTGGAATTAATTATTCCATGTGTTACTGCGTGGCTGCTCTTGCAGCTGTTGGCAGAGAAGGGCTCCCTCCTTTCAGGGACTCGCAGGCATGCTAACGAACCCCCAGGGCCGGCTGTAGTGCTGCTGCTCCAGCTGGTTGTGGCCCCAGATAATAACAGCAGAGAATCCCTTACTTAGCAGAAACAAAACTACCCATGACAAATGAGTTTCCTCTTTAAAGCTGTAAGGATTGATGCAAATTCAGTGCATGCTGTGAAGACAACCACAGAGGCTTGTTAGAGAAATCAGACAGCCTCTTAAAAAAGGTGGGAGAAATGATTCAGGCACCCATCTGATTTTTTAGCTATTGTCAGTCAAAATGCCTGTAGGAGATAAAGCTGTTCTCCTTCCACCCAAGGGCCTTACAGCTCCAAGAAACTCAGACAGAAGTTCTCCCTGTGACATCCTCCTGACTGCATGCTGGTGTTTACGAAGTGCTTGCATCTCCTCATCCGTGCCTTTCACTTACAGGCACAAGCTTTGGTTGACAATTGGGTTGATTCTCATTTTCTATTGCGTTTATGCCCCACCGCTGTGCCTAATATCTGCTTAAGAGACTATTTTTGCTTCATTTCCATGCTTTGGTGTCATTTACAGTAGAGCTACCAGTAAATCTATTGCTTGTTTCACCTTCGCAGCCTGCACTGAAGGCGCGTGCCCACTTTGTGCCACGTCCTTACACCCGAGCTCATCAGCTCTGGACGGGATGTTTGTGCCTTAGTGCTGCCTTTCATTGCTGCTGGTCTTTAAAAGCAAAAGGTGAAGTACCAAAAGAAAGAATTAAAAAAAAATAAAAATAAAAGAGAGTAGGGGGTGAAAGAAAAGAAGAGAGAAAAAACAAGCCGGGCTCTGTTGCTGCTCTCTGAGCACTATTCAGCCCTTACTTGCCTTACCCGGCTCTTCAGAGGTATGCAATTATCTGGCAAAGCCGTGTACTTTCCTATCCCCTCTCTGTGCTGAGACAAAGCTGCTGAGCCTGTGTTCTTTTTGCAAATAACAGTAATAAAAAAGGACTTTAAAGGAAAAGATGCTGTTCCCATGCAGAGTGTGCTTGTTTGGGCAGTTTGATGTCCTATTTTTATTATAAATATAATTGAATTTCCAATAGTTACACGCAAACAACTGTCGTCTGGGAATAAAAAGAAGTAGACGTATGCTAATTGAAAGCTCTGATAATTACACAATCTTCAAATTAATTAACGAGCCAAAGGCAGCCAAACATTAGCATTTAGAAAGCGCTTTGCTGCATTAACCACTAATGAGTTCATTTAAATCTATCATGCAACCCATTTTGGAAAGCATGAGCCATATTTAATCATATTCAATCAGATTTAATAATGAAATCCTTAACGCCAGGCATTGTTGATTGTGAAATTACCAGGGAATTTGGGTTGTTCAGTACGGGGGGCAGGATATTGCTATTTAGTGGTAGCTGCAGTGTACCTGGAGCGAGTTGCAGAAACAAAAGGCACACGCGTCCAGGTGAGCATATTCTTAAGGTAAGGAGTGCCAAAGGCTTTTGTATATTCACGTGTTGTTTTCCTTTTTATTAAATGACAAAAAGGAATACTGGTTATTTTTGATAAATGAACAAGCAATTTCTAAGATATACTTAGCAATTCCGTGATCAAAAGAAAATGCTTTTGTTTTAACCATTTCCAATTTCCAGGACAAGCAGGCGCAGCACTGCTGTGCGCTGGCACAGCGCTGCTCTGTTTCATTCCTTTGGAGCTGAAATAACACAAAAGTCGTCACAGGAGCTCCTCTGCATTTAAATCAGAGTAACTGAGGTGGAACCTCTATCCTTCCATTGCCTTTTCACAAAAAGCCTAATTTCTGGCCTCCCTGAAAGCACAGCGCACTTTGTTATTGGGCTTAATAGAGCGGATAAATCACCGTCAGCTCCAAAAGCTGACGTCTCCCACCCAAGTTAGTGGAGTTACTAAACTCACAGCATTTTGGGGGATAAAATACCTGTCTCTGCAAAGTGCTTTGTTCAACACTGCAGCCATATAGAGCTGTTCTGATGAAAATTTCATCCCAACAGCTTCTTGCACTTGGTGCTACATGCAGCAGTCATAGGCTAGGTTGCCCACCTGGGATGCAGCAGAGAGGATACCAGCTGAGAGCTCTCCAGGCACGGGAGCTCCCCTGCCGTGGGATTCTTCCCATTTTTCATGAGAGGCCTTGTACAGGGCTCAGTTTTGTTCCCATATCTTGAATTTGCATAGTGTGGATATTTGGTACCCAGAATATGTCAGGACACTGGAGATCAGCTCCCCAAGACTGTCCTGGTATGCTACAGCACTGGTATGGCTGCCAGTGGTGATGAAGTTAGAAAAAAAAGAAAGGAACAAGATCTATAATCCTAAAAAAGATGGGATTCTCTGAGGGCTTATTCATGTCCTTTTCCCTGGGAAGAATTTCATTAAGAAACAGAAGAAGAAAAAGAGACTGAGAGTAGAATAAAATCAGGCAGTTGTTGTCTGCCCAGCGCTCTGCAGGTATGGGAGAGGAAGCCTGATGCTCCCTCCGGCTCCCTCCAGGCTCCCTTTGGGATTTGGGCTAAGAGGTGTCCCCTGGGATCTCTCCTGACGGCTGCGTGATGCCTGTCCAGGTGATCTGCAATGCTTGTCTGCCCTGTCTCTTCACCTGGGGCTGGAAGGGGAAGATCTAGGACCATGCATGTAGAAGGTCAAATTCCTTTTTTATTGAAAAAACAAAGCTGGAATATTATTAGAAATGGAGGTGTTTGCAGCCTTTGGGTCCTGGGGTGGGGGTGCAGGTTGTTTCATTGTCTTCCTGAAAAGCTGGATAGTTCCAGAGAGATGAAATCCTCTCTCCGAATAAAAAGGGTGTATTTGAAAACACCTTTAGTAACAACTCATCGTTATCTTGAATTTCCTCATAAATGCCTCTGTACTACCTCTTATCCAGCATTGTTAGTTCAAATTCAGCTTCCCATTTTTGTGACTGGGGTCAGGGAGGAATGGATTAAATCTTTAACCACCTGTAAACACCAATAAAAACACTCTTAACAGTGCATTTCACTGTGAACCTCAGAGAACCTTATCAGCAGCAAAATGCCCTAGGGAGAGCAGGCAGGTGAGGGGATAAATGCCCCAAAGTCACCCTTTTATTGAGCACTTGTGGACGTATTTTGCAGCAATTTCTTAGCAATGCCGTTGGGCTTTCAGTGGGTGAGGGATTTGGTGACTCACTCTGGGGACAGCACATCGTGTCTGGCCTACAGCTCAGAAGACACCGAGGAATCCAAATTCCCAGTCTCTTGGTGTGATTATGGAGCCTTCCCTCGTGAAATGGTGGCTGTAGGACCCTGACACATAAATATCCAGCAGGTACAGCAGCATAATAGAATAAATTTGCCAGGTCTCATGACAACACACTGACTAAGCCACTTGATTACGACTAGTTTAAGGCATCAGAGGGTGTCTTTAGCTGCTAGTAAAGATGAAAGCAATCATAAAAACTAAGTAACTCGCAGTTTGATGCTCTATACTTAAGCTTTTAAATGTTTTAAAATGAGATTTCTGTGTTCATACTGGCACATCCCTCTAATTACCAAGTGCTTTTTGGTACAGCACGCTTTGCAAGCAACAGGGCAAAGTTTCAGGGTGTTGTGTTTTTGCAAGTTGAAAGCCATTACCGTTCTAGAACTTCTTTATAACGGGAAAATTGCACTGGTATAGGAGTGATTTTCTGCGAGCACAGTTAAACCTGTGCCAGCCAATGTGGGTGTTCATTTTTCATTTAAGAACTGTTTGTTTTCCCTTAATTTAAATCAATTGAGAATGCATTCAAGTCGAACTAAATGCAGTCCTTGGAATCCAAAATGCGTACAACCACGTAGCTGTTGGTACTGCCTGAGCTTCATTGTTTCTGAGGCTGAAGCAAGCTGAACCGATGCAACCACCCAGGGCAGAATCGCCCCAATCACCCCCAAATGCACCTCTCCCAGGCTGGTGGCGTGACACAGTCCTAAAAGAGGCCGTGAGCACCCTGAGCTGGAGGGCACGGGGTGCTGCTCCAGGCTGTCCCCCTTCCCTTACTCTCGAAGCTGAGCCATACGAGCACGTGTGCTGCTACCCCGAGAGCTGAGCGATGTACGCAAGGAGAAGACGCCACCAGTTTAATTATACGGCGCTCCGAGGAATACTCACATATTTTCAGGGAGGTTTATTTTAAGTGTTGTGCGAGACAACCTCGCGAGATGCTCGTATAGCAGGAAGTGTGTGTCCAACTGTGCTCTGGAAATATCCTACTCGCTTGAAAGCGTGTTTAAGAGAACAACTATCAAATTAGATAGGCCCGTTAAACATTTGTTCTTTTTGTGAGGTTTCTCTTGCTTTTTCCTCTGAAGGGATGATGGGAAAATCATGAGCCTGCTACACTGAAATGGGGATGAGCTGAAACAGCGGCGAGCTAATTTTCCCTTATTTCTAAAATCAAGGCAGTGTTCCACTATGGAGACATAGACTGCAGAAAAAAGGTTGTGACCAGTGATCCCTGATTATTCATGACTGCTTGTGATCTTAATTCCCTAATTAAATGGCCCCATAAAATAAGACAGCAGAATGTCAACAGACGTGACAATGGCAAAAGCTCCATGCTATGCCCTGGAGGCTTCCTTTATACTTGATTGACCTTTCCAAGTGTTTTCTAATCTACTGTTAGTTGCCGGAGTTGGTTATTCAATCCTTGCAGGTAACTATTATAAATACTCGCTAAGCCTCTATCTGCATCTACAGCAAGGTTGTGCTTTATTAAACCTCGTATTTGCATGTGGCAAATAAACACAACCAATTCCTAAACTTGTCCAGCCTAGAAAAATCCCAGACCTTCATCCTCCCTTCTGCAGGACCAGCCAGGGCGGTGCAGAACCACTGGGCACGGGGCTCCCATTCCTGTAGGAGAACCCTGCTGCAGGCACTTAGCCCCATTTTAATGATTTTCTCCATCTAAGCATCTAATTGGGTTGTCAAGAGGTTCATTAAGACAGGATTGGTGGTGTATGCCATCCTGTTCCCATCTGAGATGTCCTTAATGTTCAAGCTGCTCCCACGCGCTGAGCAAGGCTTACAGATTGAGCTCGGGGTGATCTGTGCTCTGGTTATGTCCACGAGGTGTTCTGGATGAACCTGGTTGTACCTTGCAGTATCAGACCAAAATTACACATAGCCCTCCTGCTAGGGTCCAAGCAGCAGAGAAATGGTACTGAAGTTTTGTTATCTTGCAAGAAATGAGTGCTGAGTCCTGTGCCCCGATAATATGGTCACATGAAATACAAGAGCTAAAACCTCCTGCTTTGAAATGAAAAACCTGTGCATCGCCAAACATCAGAACTTCAGAGGTGTTTGAAATCCAAAGAGTTTAGTAGCTTAAGCCTCATTCCTAATTGAAATAACTGAGAGCGCCTATACTCTTTACTAGTGTTGGTGTCATAAATATCTCCATTAAGTAGCAATTAAGCTGCTGGGATTTGGGCTGTATGCCATTATAAGAGGCAATTATAAAAGAATTGGATTAATTAGTTCCTGAATTATTTATGTAGACATAAATATTGCACGAGATCAGTGTTAAACAGGATACTGGCATGAAGAGAGGAAGGGTATGATACATTGATTTATGCTATTCCTTTAGTTCTTCCTCAGCAAAATTCAAGAAAAGTTGAAGTTTGTGCACACATCACCTTATCAGCTTTATAGAAATATACTCCCCTGATAAAGCCATTCTGTGTGCTTTTTGTAATCTCTCCAAGTCACCACAAATAATAAGCATTGAGAGTTCTCTCTTGTCAATACAATGAAGTCAATCTTCTGTCTGTTGCAGTATAATTTAGACCTAGGGGAAATGACTGATTTCACAGATATTAACTTTATCGAATATACAAACAACAGATGTATTATAGGGGAAAGGAATTTTGTGCGAGCAGCACAAAGAACTCCAACAATCAGCAAATTCAATCTGCTTTTGACACTACAGTGTTCCCACAGTATAAAAGCGGTTGTCAGCTGTAAAAGTAATATAATACAAAGATGTGGCAAAATGGAAACAAGGCAGGCTATTTAGTATGCAAACAGCTAAGAACCTTAAACAGGAGACATTTATGAAAACAAAAAACAAGGTTTGAAATAAAATTGTCCTCTCTGAATTGATCTATTTTCATATTTCAGAGCATAACTTGATAGGATGAGGAAGAAATTTTGTGAAACATAAAATATGGTGCTAAAGTGGGAAAAAGTCATACTGCAGAGTCCAGCAGAGACAAAGATGGTCAAGGGGCTGAAGGGCCTCTCCTATGAAGACAGGCAGATTTGGGGTTGTTCAGCGTGGGGAAGAGAAGGCTCTGGGGAGAACTTACAGTGGCCTTCCAGTTCCCAAAGAGGGTCTACAGGAAAGCTGGGGAGGGACTTTTTGTCGGGGGTGTGGTGGTGTCCCTGCCCATGGCACCAGGTTGGAATGAGATGATCTTTAAGGTCCCTTCCAACCCAACCCATTCTGTGATTCTATGATTCTGTATATCCATGAAGCAATGGGTATTTATGGGGCTGAAGTCAGTCTGGTTGTTCTATGAAGAGCCGGTCTAAAACACAGGCTGGAAGAATTACCTTTGGGGAAAGGCAGTTTTGTTAGTGTTGAAATCTCAGGTTTCTGGTGATTTGACAATTTTTAAAGGAGAAAGTCAAAACAAATCATTCTGACTTCCTTGTGCAAATTAATTTCATTCTGGCTTATTAAAATGGTCAATCTGTTTACTCTTTTGTGTATAAATATTTTAGGCTGTTTTGACATCATCAAAATGAAGTGGTTCAACTGTATGGAAACAGAATAATTTCATGTTTCTGTCTTGTGAAGTTTACTTTTCTCTTAACTGTGAGGAAAAAAAAAAAAAAAAGAGATGTCTGTATTTCCTCTGAAAATTCAGGGAAATTCAGCTTTCTGGGAAGCTGTAATTTTATATCTTATGAAAACTTTCCTGTACTGGAAAGACCCTCTATCACGCAACTTTGGTGGGATTTCAACCCTTAAGCCACTTCCATCTGGTGGAAAACAGCTAGAATCAAAGTCAATGGGGCTGGGTGTAACTGCTGGTGCTGAGTTTGCTGGTGGGACATGTGGAGTGACATTTGGGCAAGTGAGTCCATTTGTCTGCATCTCACTCACCTGTTATATGGGAACAGCACTCTTTGTTTAGTGCATCCTCAAAAGGGGCTGAGATTGTGCTAACACTCTCCAAAAAGCACTTCTGAGGTAAGACTGTTCAGGTGTACAGCACTGATCACAACGTAATGTAGAAGCCGGTAAGCTTCATGCTTGCTGTAGTCTCTGTTCATGCCGAGTGCCCCAGCCCTGAACCAGCTGTGATCCTCCTTGGGGTCGTGAGCTCGGAGCATCAGTAGCATCGCACTGTGTGGTCTGGGATCACCCCCTTCCCTCTCAACCAGCTATAGTGGCTTAAACACACAGACAAATATGAATGGGGTCAGCAGAGAAATGTGAATGTTTGTACAAGGCATCCGCAAAAGTCAGTTGATAGCTTCCCAGCTGCAGACCAGCTCATGCCAATAAGGGAAGCAGGCTACTTCTGGGCATATCCTGCATCTTATCTGTGCTCTCCTGGGCTGGCAGCAAGGCGCTGTGGTGACAGATTTGTTCCCTGAGATGTCTGAAAAGTGGTGGGGGAAACTTTGCAGTTGGTTTAATTCATTTATCTGAGAGCCCCACAAAAGCCTCTGCAGCAGTTGTCTGCATTCCCTTGTCACAGTTAGGAGGCTGAGCAACCCTCCCAAAATCACAAATATTCACTCTAGACCCCGTGGACTATCTAGTCTGTACGTTCAGGCTGCGGTGCTGGGAAGAGTCTCCAAAATCAACCATGGGTGCCTCAGGGAATGGCAGAGAGTTGAATCCAAATTTCCATTTCTACATTCCAGCTTTTCTCACCTTGAAAGCCAACAGTGCTGCATAGTCATGAGTCCTCAGTAACGTCAGTTTAGGGCCTAACATATTCTTAGGTCCCTTAGCCTGTGGAGTTGGATGACACAATTCCATGTGAATGGCTTAAATCAGTATATTTCACACCATCTTTACTGACATGATATAAACAGTGATACAGTCCAATGTGTCTCAGATGGTGGGTTGTGATTGCTCAGGCAATGCATAACGTGTGTGTGTGTGGTTTTTTTTCTTTTGTTTTTTGAATAAGTAGAAAAGTGGAGGGGGTGGAGGGGTATCAGATGGCAGCAGTCATTCAGCAGCTCAGATGGGGAAGTGGTATCTGTAATTACTGGTTGCAAGTGTTTACGCTCTCCAGGATACTGCTGACTCCCTCTAATTGCCAGAAGAGTTTATTTCCTTCAGAGCAGGAACTGAACATAAACGCCTGTAAGTCCTTTCTGCCAGCTCTTATTCCACCGCTTTCTGAATGAGACGCACAAGGTCCATTGGAAACGAGGAATGGGCATCACGCAGCTCTCTCCCCTCTGTCCGCTGGGCTTACAGCTGGTTATGCAGAGGTGTTTAAGGTCTCAGTGTCCAAACCCATCTCCATGCCTGTGAGCTGACCTCCCCCTGCCTGAGGGTGCTCCAGGAGTGGTCCCAGCCTGGTATTGGCAAAAGCTCTTCAGCCACCGAGCAAAGTGTCTTACAAACACAACCCAAGCGGTCTCTCCTGTTCCAGACGTACAATTCCAGGAGTGAAATCCTGCTCACTGAAGCCAGTGGTGAAATTTCTCCCTGACCTCACTGCGCCCAGGACTGCGCCTCATGCACTGCCCCTGCCCCGTGCTGCTGCCACCTGCCCAGGCACAGGACGAGGGCAATGTGGAGCCCACCGAGACCTCACCAGGCCAGCAGTGGCCATGGGGCTGTGGAAATCATCAGGGTTACTCGTCTGGCAGCCGAGCAGCTCATCAGAGTGAGGCAGTGCTGCTGTGGAAGGTGAGAAGTTCAGGTGGAGAGGGTTTGTTAATTTAGTATGAATCCTCTCCTCTCCCCCCATTTCACAAAGTTGTGGAGGAGTGCCAGGAGGCCCACGGATGGTGCTTCAGGTGCTGAGGCCATAAAAATGGTACTACGGGGTCTGTCTTTGTTTTTCACTAGGTGAAGCTGGCAGTGGAAGGCTTAAGCAGGGTGCTGGTGGTCACAGCCCAAGAGAAGCTTTTCTCCTTCCCCAGCGGCCATGAGGAGAAACCTCAGCCTAATTTTGCCCAAGGTGTGCCAAAGCTGAGGCCCTGGGGGTGCTGAGGAGACAACAGTGCCTGTGAGAGGCCACACAGCTGCCATCACCACCCTTTGCCATGGCCTTGCTGGGCTCATGGTGGCACCTCACAATGCCTGGTGCTTGTAGTGTGGCGTGTGGTCATCTCCCACTCCCCACCCCTTTAATCCCCTCGCAGCCTCGCCTCCCATCTACCGTGCTCCCAGAAGAGCGAGGCAGAGGGGGCAGCTGACTGAAAACGAGAGGAAAAAAGGGCTGGAAAAAAAAATAATAAAAAAAATCACCTCACAGACCCCAACCTGGCAGCGGGCCCCGCGCCGCAGCCGCCGCCAGGTGGCGCCCGGCCCCCGCTGAGGCGCCGCGGCCGCCGCCCGCCTCTGGTCAGCCGAGACCCCGGGACCCGCTGTCCCCGGTCCCCCTGTCCCCGGGTCCCTGCCGCCCCCCGGGGGTCCCGGTGGTCCTCGAGGTGGTCTTGGGGTGCAGGAGGCGGCTGCCGAGCGGGGCCCCCCGTAGCTTCTTGTTTGTTGGCCACCACGCGATGCCTGCTGAAATTCGTGTTCGTGTGGTGAATGGCAGGGAAGAATGTAAAAACGCTTGGAAAATGTTTTTATGGTGTGGCTAAGAAACTCTCTGGCAATTGGGATCCACAAGGGATAGTCTGTTTTGTTTTCTTTCTAAGTCCAGAGTGTCCCAAAGGCCCACTGAAGCAGTTGCAGGGGATGGGTGCAGGTTCCGAGCAGCAGGGAGCTGCTGTAGGACACCTCCATCTCTGAAGCGTTATCCCCCTCTACCCACAACGCTTCCTCCTCAGTTAGTGCTGAGCTCCTGCCACAGACCAGCTCCGTTTCCTCTCCGTGCCTCAGGTTTGGGTCTCTGTGTCCCCACCCTGCACAGGAGAAACCCCAGGGAGCAAGGAGGAATGGCGATGATTTTAAGTGAAACTCCCGTCTTGTGGTGACTGGCACAGCTGGGAGCTCCCTGTGGCCAAAAGTACAGCATTGAGCAAATATGCCCACCTTAGTGAGCAAAGATGGCATGCATCACCTCGCTGTTGAGTCTCCTGTAGCCCCTAGGGGAAAAAAAAGGTGGAAAGGGGAAACTTTTGCCCTTAGGAGAAGGGATGGATCTGTCAAAGCGTGGGATGTTTCTAATTTGTTTGCCCCAAATCCAGTGCTTACTGATGAAGGCCATAATTCTGTAGTGCTCATCTTCTGGGTGATCTCCTAGGGACAAAATCACCACAGGAAATTATGTGGGAGATCAGCTGGGGACAGGGCAGTGCTATCTCTGAAAACCCCTCTACCAAGGAGCTCCTCATCCAAACTGCCAGGGTCTGGGGTGGTGCCTCCCTCACAAAACCATCATCCCAGGGCTGTGTGGTGGGGCTTGTGTCCTGGCTGCAGCTGGACAGGCAAGGACAACCTGGATGGACTGCCACCTCCAACCCCATGGTTCTCACTCATCCCTGTACACCAGGGCAAAGGAGAGCAAAGCCCTGTAACACATCACTGCTCAGGGCAAGAGCTAAGTGTAAATCTCAGGAGCTCAAACTCTCGGTTCCATTCTGTGACCTTTAGGAAACCTTTCCAAGTGCTGCCTCGCAGTGAAAGATTCTTTCTGCTAGAAGAAGCAGACTTTATCCAGAAATCTTCTAAAAAAGGGGAAAAAAAAAAAGATCCCTGGCCTGTTTGCGTGAGATATCTAAGCCCATTTCTAACGCTCCACAGGAGGCAGGGTTAAACAGGTGAAATGGGATGCTGTGCATTAAAATTGCAGCTGAAACCTCCTATCACTCATTATAGCTGTATTATTCTGCACCACTCCTGACAATGGAGAGCTAAGGAGAAAGTGCACGGAAAATTGTAGAACAGCCATCTAAACACGTAATGTGGCAGCTATGACAAAAATGAATTGCAAAAATGCACTTTTCCCCCTTTCTGGTGGCTGTGACTGACCATCACATGCAGCAGCTGAGGTACAGGGCTGGCAGGACCCCAGCACCAAACTGGGTGTCCCCATGGGACCTGCCTTTCCATCTGGAGCATGGAACTGCCGATAGAGAGGCCAAGAGCCCTCTGTAATGTGCCTGATTTTCTGTCTCAGCCCGTTGCCCCGTGGAGCAAAGATGAACAGTGTTTAGCTCTTCAAAAAATAAAATAAAATTGCTAGCTCATGTAAAAGTGGGAACCCAGCTCTGTTTTCCAAAAGCCTCAGAGAAAAGGCATGCCTCGCTGCCTCTAGATTAGATCACAAATTTTCTGGCTGATGGCAGCATCTTAGTGTTCACCCTGAAGGCAAGGATCTGAACAAATTACGTTTTACTATCACAAGTTCATATATCCCTGCCGAGTTCCCACAGAAGGCAGAGGAAGGTACTTACGTGAAATGCAGTGGCTTTGGGGAACCCAGAGGATTTCTGCTCTTGGGAAGGAGCAGTGAGGGAACCGTTGTGCTGCGTGTGTGGTCGGCAGTCTGCGGCACTTAGCACGTGTCACCAATTTGGTGAAATATAATCCTCTGGGGGAGAAAAGGCATGTGATGGATATGTGTGCTGCAATCTGGAATCACTCATGTAGTTTATTGCCAAGCCTTTTATTCAATCAAATTCTTCATAAACACGGGAAGAGCTGATGTTGACATATGCTATCTACTGCATCGATGGATGTGCTTCTGCATCTCTTCCCTTGTCAGAAGCGTTGTCATCAGGCCCGAGAAGTGCCCAGAAATGATTTTGCTACAGGATCTCACTCTCTTCTTGCTGTATGCACGCAGCTCTCACCGATGCCTATGCATTGAGAGCAGGATCTGACCTTCAAGAAACACAAGGTGACACTCATGACAAACCAGGAACAGATGCAGCTGCATTTCTAGTCTTGGCTCTGAACTCTTCCTTTGTTCCTCTAATTGATTGTTTGCTACCAATATTAACGTTTTCTGTAATGAGGATGTTTTCTGAGCAGGAGGCAGTGGCACTTGTGCTCTCAGCTCTTCTCAATGAGCTGCTCAAGCTCAGAGCAGGCATCAGAGTGGGCCTGGAACTCCAACAGATCCAGGCCGCAGGGCACATTGTGTTCAGCTCCAGATGCTGCAGATCTTGGCAGAATTTAGATACATTTGATTTTATAGGCATTTCATGTTCCCGTCAGGAGAATGCTAAAGATTAAGGAGGTGGATGCACCTAAACTGAGCAAAAATATGTTTGTTGTTCCGAACAGCAGCCCTCACTGGAGAACACTGAATGCCATTTTCTGTACCACGTTCCTGGAAAACAACCCCTGCCTGCTCCAACATCCCTCCTCTGGGAGATAATCTCCAAGAAGCCCTTTCTGTAGAGCTCTGCCCCTCTGTGTTGCTCAGCCTATGTGGCATACAAAACCTTGTCTTTATTAGCACAAACATGTTCTAGACTGAGAGGAGACCCTTAATGAGAGATGGGCAGTGCTGGGTTTTGACAAGGAACTCTCAACAGCTGTGAGTGCTCAGTGCCTTCCCAGTCTCGAGTTTAGCCACATGAATTAAACACTTTAGTTTAGGCGTAAGGCTCTTGTCTGTTTATTTAACCTGATTCAAGAACAAACCTTTCACCTATTGAAGACACCTTCAAACTTCCTTCCCTTTGCATCTTGCCATCCCTCCTCCAGGTAGCCGTGACCAGGACGACTCCTCTGCGGGGCTGTGCCCTGAGGTGCGCAGCAGCTCCTCATACCGGTGCTGCTCTCACCGGTCTGTGTAGGACTGCCACTGGTCCTGGTGTGCCAGCACATCCCGGTCCTGTCCTTGACCTGCTGGGAGCCTTCCCTGCTCAAGAAGCATTTTTGGATACAAATAAGTAGCTGTGGCTGTGAGAGGCGGTGTATCACGTAGGCTGGCAGAGGAATGGCACAAGTGTATCTTAGAACTGGGGGGTCTGCACTTTGTCCCTCCGCCCTGCCCCTGTGCAGATGTGTACACAAGTGTGCGTAGGAAAGGCACGTCTTGGGTTTTTACAGGGATGCAAACCATTTTTGCAGCACTTTGAGAGAAACAAAGATAATACCTTCTCAAACATCCCGGTGTAATCCCATACAGAACTGCTCTCTGAGTTTTTCTGTTTGTTTTACGTGGGAGGGCGAGGGATTTTCACAACCAAACTTCAAAGGTTAAAACCAGTGAAGTCAGCAGGAAAATATGTGAATTTAACCTTTGGCTGTAGCTATGTAAACCACTTAATTTCATGAAGTTTGCACTGGAATGACAGAAGGTTTGTATGTTCCGCTTGTCAGAAGGATGTAAGCTTTGAGCGTGGGGAGGAAGAGCAAAACAGCTCAGTGAAGTGTTCTTTAATGACTGCTTGTGAGCGCACTCGGTATGAATTCATTTCATGGCAATGCACATACAGATAACACAGCCTTCTCCAGGATTTGTGTAGGCTTCTGCCATCCCTTATCTCTGTCTTGATGTGGAACAATGCATAAAGGTTGGTGGTGCTGGGGCAAGGACCCTACCAGTTACTGTTGTTACCACAGGGACAGCTCAGAGGGGAAAAACAGCTCATTCTCCTCGCATCTCTCCCTGAACCTCATCAGGACAGCTGCAGAGGGGGCACCCTGGAAACATTTGCTTTCCTGACCTCAAGATGTTTTCTCCATGAGAGAGGCCTGAGAAGATCAGCACAAGATATTTCCAGTCGGCGAGGCGTCAGTGCTCACTTGGGATGCGACGCGTGGACCTGGTGGTGATGTGCAGCAGGTGGCTGTGGGAAGGCACACACAGCACGGCCCCAGGAATGAGGGGAGGCTGGGCTTGATGCAGAGCCACAGCAACACTCTCTTGAGAAGCTGGGCAAAATATTCCTGTGGTAACACTGAAACACATTTTGCTTGATAGGAAAGATTTATAATGACATACCGTACATTTTTTGCTGTGCCTTAGTTTCCCAGGAACAAAGGGGCAATAAAATGTCTTTTCTCGATCTCTCCATTCTGTTGCATTCTATTCTATCAGGCAAAAACTCAGCTGCAGCAGAAGAGGGACCTGACATCAGCCATGGGACACTGGGCTTACTTTAGTGCAAATAGGCAATAGCAGAGTTTTTGTTGTGTAGGCTATCAAAGGTGCCATCAAAGTGGTTAGATTGCTCTGCTGCAGTTATATCACCAGTCTAGCAAGTAAAAAAAACAACAGTCCAACAGTCCCGTTGCTGTAATCACATTATTTTAGGCAAATCTCAGCTTCATTAAAAAAAAAAAAAAAATAGAAAGAAAAAGAAAGAAAGAAAGACATGATGGATGGAAGGAAAGAAGAAAAGAGAAAGGAAGAAAGGAAGGAAGAAAGAAAGAAGAAAAGAAGAAAGAGAAGAAAAATGAAAAGAAAAGGTTAGGCACTTATCTTCCTGATCCAGAGAAAAGTTTAAAATGTTAACCAAATATGACCCTGGATTTCAGAGATCAGAAGTCATTTCCTACCCAGAAGAGCAAACACCATCCGCAAATGATTGTTAAATGCTATTATTATTTATGGATTTTTTTAAACTTTATGATTTTAAAGACAGTGCTGTGTCTTTACAAAAACTGCAGACAAAACGGCAGTTAAGATTTTGATCACTAAAAATTGGCAGTGCTTTGCAAAGTGTTGTGTAGTCAGTGAAGGTGCTTCACAGCAGCTGGGAAGATCAAGACAGATCTTGGATTAACCTTGCTAATTAGCGCTAAATACAAAAAGCACATGCACAGAATGCCTTGCTAAATTTCCCAATCTAGATCAGGAGAAAGCGCACTGATATACCGAGATTTTATTTTATTTTTTTTTTTTACTGTTCTGCTTGCTACCTCTGCACTCCTGCATTATCAAAAATACCCACCGAGTGTGTGCTGATTATGCATTTTCTTGTGGTGTATATTTGTTATGCAAATTATTATATTTCCTTATGCTTGCAGTCTGAACTCATATTCATAGAGATGAAAGGTTCTTACATGCCTCTACCAAGTTTAATTTTCTAAAAAGCCTCTTCTGGGGACATGAGTGAGAACATGATGGCGTGGGTGTGTCTGCGGCTGTTTTGGTGTTAGAATTTATACATCCAGTGCCCTATCTGGAGATTACTTAACCGTGATTGCAATTATTATCTTCATTGAGCAGCAAATGAGTGAGACACGCCACGAGCCAGCTTTGCCTGTGGGGCAGGCCAGGAGCGGGAGGTGTTGGGGCAGGTGGGCAGCCTGCAGCGGGCAGGGGCAGCCCTGGCTCCTCTCCGTCCTGGCACAGCTGCCTGGCTCAGCTCTGGAGAATTAACATTTTGGGAAGTCAGCGATGAAATTCTGCCATCAAACTGCTGACACGTAGCTGAGGTGACCGTGGTCAGGAGTGCTGTAGTCAATGGAGGGTGATGGGCTTCTCTAGAGGGGCTTGGCTTGCCAAATGGCCACTATTTAACAGCCTCAATCAAGCGCCTGAGATAGGCGGACCCAGGCTGAAGTGCCAAAAATACCCTTAAAAGCAGGCGCTTCTTGTCTACGCTGTTATTTCTCTGTGTAATGAAGGCAGTGCAGATGTACCTGCCTGGCTGGCGAGCAGGGAAGTTAATTCCATTCATATTTAAGAGTCTCATTTCCTTGCACATGTGGGCACCTAACGCCTTTCAGCATCTCTCTGCGCCTGAGTTCCCTCATTCATAATCCAGACGTGTTCGGAGGCTCGGGCACGCCGCGGTCCCGTGCAACTTCTGCGCTTCCCAGTCCACGAGGAGGCTGTGAGCAGGTGGTGCTTAGAAAAATGAACTCACACCCTGACCAGGAGATGAATTGGTTGTAACAGTAATTCCACCGATGTAACGACAAGCTCGGCTTCTGCTGGCATTTGCACGAGCGTAACTAATAGCAGAGCTTGCTCTTCCCTCTTCTCTTGGCTGTAACCACTCAGCTCTGTTGCTGTAGGGAAGGGAAGCTATTCAGGATGGCTGGCTCATACAAGGACAATAATGATAGCCATAATATTTTACATGTCTTCTGTTAGCAGTGCTTGTTGGCAGGAGGAGAGAGGGAGGGTATGATTTCTTTAAGCAATACCTTATTAAGTGGGGAACTATAACTAAAAAGTGAGTGAGGCTTACCAGGAGCAAGTTAGAGTTTATTATTAATGCTGATTAGTTTTGTTCTTTCAGGTTTTAGAGTGTGTGGCTGAGTGATAAGGGATGTGCCTCAATGTTTATTTGATTAGAGCCAGCAACTAAGTCCAGAGGGTGCTTGCTTTCACTTGGTGTTTTTTAATAATCAAATAATTTCTTTGGTATCGTTTCACAGACAGCCAGTAGGAGTCACATCATTTAAGGCTGTCATCTGCCTCCTGGGGTTGTTTCCAATGATGTGATGATTTTTTTTCCTGGCTTATTTGCTTATTTTTTTTCATGGTGAGAAGTGGACTGATGCCCTCTGATTGGAAAGTAGCTCTGAAATACCTGGCTCCAGCCTCTCTAGGAGGTACGTAGTAATTAAAAGCTGGCCAGCCCAGTTAGGTAATATATGTAAATGTTCAGCTCTGATTCTTCTTGAAATGTATCAGATTGATTTGTGGCTGAACTGAACTGTGAGGTGCTGAAGATCGTGTTTCTGCTGAGGTAACTGGTAGATCCCCATCTATAAATGTTTAATCACTGGCTGTGCAAAAAGAGCTGCCCAAAAAAGGGACTTTGAGGCAAAAGCTTGAAAAGATCTGACTCACTGCAGTTGCGTGCAATAAACTGTGCTCCTGAAAGGAAGTTACAGTGTCCATGAACCTCAAAAGGTGCTCTGATTCATGAAAGTTTGTCATGTGCTAGTCACCCTCCCCTTTTTCCAGAACATTTATACTAGCAGTTTTAAGAAATGTCCACTGCTGTATGCATGTAAGCAATCCCATTTTCTTTAGCAAAGCTCCTGAGCTTGATGAAGTTACTTGTGTACGTATGTATGTGGAGGTTGTGGGCCAGAGCACTGACTGAAGCTGTGTTCTCAGAATAGTGAGTTTTACAAGAAAGTCTCTTGTCTCTTCTAGAAATGGGGTTGATTGCATCCAGCTCTGGGTTGTGTCTCTGCACTCAGATGTGCTCTTCAAACCTTCAGAGGTTTGTGCGTTTCCAATTACTTGGGATGCTTGCACAGGTTATCCTGACAGCTAGAGGCAGAAAAGGCATTTGCCATTGCAGAGAGATGCAGGAGGATACAAGTAAATTAGAAGAAGAACACGTGTACCTGGCCCTTGAAGATAGCTCACATTTGTTGGGTCCTGCTCTGTGGTGTTGATGTCACTCCGTTTTGTTCAGAGGTCCCTGCAATTGCACCAATTTCATCTTCATTCAAAATAATGCAGGATGGAAAAGTTGAGGGAACCTGAACTGGGATTCCCCAGCACTCAGTGTTTGCTCTTATATGTATCTCTCTGTACAGATATTTCTGGGGTATGTGTATATATATGTGTGTTTGTATATTTAAAACAAAACAAACCAAAACTTTATCATGGAAAATAAGCCTGATCATTTGAAACATTTTGGGTAAGAACAAGTTGGATTTCAGTGTCTGATGGTGTTTTCTCTCAGGGCATATTCCACTGCTTCTTGATTTATTCACTCTTCAGTAAGAGATACCAGATCCTTCAGCTTCTTGAAGGTGAACACTTCTACATTTTCCTTTTCTCTCCATCTTAAACAACAACAACAACAACAAACCTTCTCAGTTCAGTATTTTCCATAGTCACCTTTAGCCACTCAGAAGGGAATATGCTATCAGGTGCTTCCAAGAGGCTGGTAGTGCCAAGGATCTGCTGGAGGCAGTGGCAAAACCCACCCAGGATGTCATTGGGGTGAGATTTCTTCCGTCTACTCAAGGGAGCCGAGGAAGAGGCTTGATACAGGCTCTCGGATGTTTCTGATGTGCGTGAATCTAGTGACTGCAACAGCGCCATGCCAACACATGTTGATTTGGGCCATGGGATGCCCCAGCCTTCTGCAAGCTCGTTTACATGAAGATGGATGTATTATACCCCATCTCCAAGGTCACCTCTGCCTGTAGGTTTTCTGTGTGTGGTTTTTATTTTGTGGTCTTATTGATGGTTTGCCCACTTCCACCATTTTCATGTGGCAGCAACAGGCGCTGCAGAGCTCTCTCCTGATCCTAAGCTGACCCCTCCGGCCTGGCTGTGACACTTCGGTAATTTAATGGACAAGTCTGCAGGTTGTCGTCATTATGTTCACTCCTGTAAAGTACTTTATGCTTCGGGAACAATTTGGCCAAGGCAGCAGGGATACTTCTGTGTAAATATGTCATGAGTTCAAGCATTTTAATGTTCATAAAAAGACAGGACGTCAATTTAAAGCCTCAGCTGTCCCATGCATCTTAGGTCTGCTGATTTATGAAGTACTGAAAATTGGAATCATATAAGCCCGTAACACTCTGGCAGCTATTTAAATAGCAAAACTTTCTTCCAAAAACATGATATATAGAAGACATAAAAGTTTTAAAGAGGTAGTCTGCCTTAATAGGGAGAGAGCATTAGCATTCATTTACTGACAAGAAAGAGCTGATTTTCTTTACAAGAAGCGCTCCTTCCATAACCACCCCATGCTTAGCATTAATCAAATCATAGCTTTTCTACTGCCTAGCGAGGATTCTGTTTGCAGGAGGGTTGGAGAAGGTTAATATTCTCCCAATACTTCGATGACAGAGCTGAGCAGCCAGGGCAAGCGCTGAATTTCTGGTCCCCGGTAAAACCAAAGGCCAGGTGCTCCTTTGCTGGGGAAACCACACAAGTGCTCACAACCAGGAGGGGAGTGGAAGGATGGCAAAATAAATCAAGCTGAGCTGTCAGCGTGAAAATCCGAGGGCTAAATGTCACCCTAAGTGCATGGCCCTTCACCAGGGATGCTGTGTTAAACCCTGCCTGCCTCTGGATGCTGTTCCAGGTGGCTCCCTTGGGAGGGGGATGCCAGCAGGCAGCGGTGCAGGCACCTGCCAGCTTTAGGTGCATTGGATTGGCACTTCTGAGATGATAAAAGACACACGGGTCTCATGAGATGGGAATAGGGGATTCGAGCAGTCTGGCTAACTCGCTCGTGTTGGCGCAGAAACCTTTGTTTGAGAGTAAGCTGAAGTCTTCAGCATTTAAAATAGCTCTTATCAGGCCCCAGTGACAAGGAAATGACTGTTTATAGGTGCCGCGCTCCGGGAAGCAAGGAGAGGAGCAGGGCAGGAGTGTGTGCTGACGTGATCTTAATATCGGAAGATAATTGCATCTCAGAATAAGAAAGGGAGGGGAATGATTTCCCGTGTAACAAATCTCATAGATAGTAGAGATATTTACAGAGAGAAAAGCACAACTACAAGGTAGGTCTTGCTTTTTAACGCTTCACTGTAATTGGCCCCCGATCAGTGTTAAAAACAAAACTCTTCTGGCTGACTGGGATCCTTCTTAGGTCACCAGATCAGCTCATAATTTGGAGTATCTTAGGAGGATAAATCTCCTGGGGAAAAAGGTGTAATTCTTGTTGTTTTATGGATGGGCTACATGTGCTCGTCATCCTAAGTGACTGGCCCCAAACTGCACGAGATGTCTGCAGGAGAGAGAGACCTGAAAACAAATCTCTCAGTATAGAGAGCAACGTGCTGGTTGTGGGATCATTCTGGTCTAAACGAGGCCAGTTTGGTAACAAGGGTAACTGTGTCTTGGTTTTAGTACTGCTGGGATTTGGCACTTGTAAAAGCCCCGGGGCAAGGAGCACGGGATGGCATCTGTTTGCCTAGGGAAGTTCACAGGGTTTCTCACTTTCAGCACTGGCAAAATCTTGGAAGGGAGAAGTAAAAATCCTGCTATTAAATGTGAGCCTAGCACTGAGCACTAAGCCTGAGTTGTGTCATCCAAGGATAAACGAGGCTGCTGAAGCCTCTAAAGTAATTGCTCGCTAACAATGCTAAGTGCAGCGTGCATCTTACCAAACAAAAGCCTGTCTCTTTCACACACATAAGACTTGCATTTAATTTCCTTTAAGCCCAAGTCCCTATTATAGCATTATCCTTCAGGTGTAACGAGATAACTGCTATGTTGATATTAAGGCTTGGAAAGGCCACCGAGAGGCCTCTTGGAGTCATGCTGTGGAGGAGAAGGAAACATCCAAAGCAAGGAGGGGCCATGCATACAAGCTCAGCATTTTGCATAGAAAGGTATTGTGAAATTCATGGTGCCTCCCTCACCCTGCTCGCTGTGCTGACGAGGAAAGAGCTCACAGCTGCAAGCCTGCTTTATTTAGCACTGGCTGGGGCTCTTTGTAAGAAACCCACACAAAGAGGAGGCAGACCTGTCTGGTCAGGCATTCCTGGGACCTAAAATGGTGCTTGTTTAAACTGCAGGCTGGCTTGGGGGCTGCAGGTATGTACTGTTCTGTGTGCCCCGTGCTCTGCTGCACCTCATTTAATTCTACTTTTGGTGGTAAGTCAAAGATCCTGAAAAGGAGATGCAGCTTGTTAGACTGAGCATATGGTGCTCTCCACAGAAGCTGATTATCTGCACACCTTGTGGCCAGATTTTCAGTGAATATTAATTTCTGTACCCCCTCTAAATTTAGGGATGTGAAAATTTAACTCATAAGCTTGAATTTCTTTTCCAACACAGAGATTTTCACTCAGAGGGAGGTGAGGCACTGGCACAGGTTGCCCAGGGGAGCTGTGGATGCCCCATCCCTGGAGGCATTCAAGGCCCTGGGCAACCCGACCTGGTGAGTGGCAGGGAGCATTGTTTTGGTTTCTTTTAAATCCGTAGGACAACTTTTGATGTTTCTTATTGTCCTGTGTTTTCTCACATGTGGTTTCTCTCATGGGCTCTTTCAAATGTGTTTGAAGATCTGCCCCTCAGTGTGACTAGGCTGAGCATGGAATCATTTCTGAGGCACTGGCTTCTGAAGCCCTGCATTTTCTGCCTTTTGAGCCGGTCTTCCAGTTGGCAACAGCAGACAGCACAGTGGTGTTCATTGTAGCCTTATTGTCAGGAGAAATCACTTGTCTTAAAAGCTTTTTTCTCACGACTGAATTCCCAAGCTGGAGACTTCAATAAAATAAGAGAGAGATTTCTATGTTTGGAGCCAAATACACTGTCGTTGTTTTCAAATACCTTTTAGTTACTGAGGTGATGTTCGTGTGCAAGAACATATAGATTAGACCATAAAGGAAAATAGGAGTGCTTGTGCTTGGTTAGAGTTACTGCTTTGCACAGCAAATCATAAATACAATGTAATTTTGCTGCCATTGGTCCTGTTATTTGCTCCCTGACACTTTGAGTTTTGCTGTGGCAGCAAGTGAAGTTTTGTGCTCCAGATCCTTGAGCCTCTAGCAGTAAATCAAGGAGAACCTCTGGTAGCTGAGACAGCGAAGGTTTGTGGTACACAGTTGCTGAGCCTGGTGGCCTGATTTCAGAGACAGGGGTCTGTGAAAAATCAACTCCTTAACTCCGGGCAGTGCCGAGCTGTAACACGCACACAGCTGTTTTATTCGCCTATGTTTGGGTTTATTACTGGTTTCGGTAGGCATGCCCTGTTAAATTGTCTGTGACTGTGTGATAGCTGGGACAGCAGCACTGAGAAGGGCTCTTGGCTGTCGGGGAAGAATTAAAGTGTGTGCCAGGGCTGGAGCACTTGCTTACGTAGAAAACAGTGTGGTCTGTGTTTGAGTTAGATGTGGTAGAACTGCAGCTGTTGAAAACGTGTCTGGATATTTTTCATATCTAGGTAGAGCCATAAATGCTTAAATCGGGACTTGGATATTGCAAGGTTTTATTCAAGATGCTGAAAATCTCTATTAATAACCACAGATATCTCTCAGCTTGGAAAGGATTCATTCTTTCAGCTTAATCATTCTTATGTAAAATTTGGATCCACAGAGAAGCTGCTCTGTCTGTCTCTGCCTACAAGCTCAGGTTGGTTTGGACACATGCTAAACACATATTTTTCAGGCACACCAGCCAGGACAGCACTGCTCTGGCACAGCTTGCAGAGAGAAAAGCCTAAATACTTTGAAGTAAAAGACAAAAAAAAAAAAATCCTTGGAGGAGAAAAGTGGCATCATCCATGTGAGAGAGTGTTCGTAAGGATGGGAGCCTGGTGTCTCCAGCAAGGACAGGGCTGTACGTGGTGCTGATTCCCTTTAGCTCCTGATTATGCCACAGGATAGCATGTATCCCTGTGATAAATCTATGCCATTGACTTTGCTTTCAGGAGTTGATCTGTGTGCGTCCAAAAGGGAGGATTAGTATGCTGCTCTACTGCTCCAGTGATTTACACTGGACTTGGAATAATAAGACACAGAATAAGGTGTTAGGCAGTTCTTAGTTGCTTTCAAAACCTGACAGAACTGAATAATTTGTTTGCCCTGAGTGTGCTTCATTTAGTAGCTCAGGTCCCATGCCGAGTTTGGGCCTCTTCTGAATGTGAGCATTGGTTTGTATCTGGACTCTTGGCTTTATCAAATTTTCTGAATTCTTGAAAATTCTTTTGCTGTCTTCCAACAGTCCTTTGCTTGCATTTGTTTTCAGTCAACCCATCCATTTTCTGTCAGTTTGGAGTAACAACAAACACTCCAAGAAGACAAATTGTCCTTGGGCTCTAGCAGCCACCCGAGAGGGAGCCGAGGATTGCTGCAATGAGTGGTTCGGGCACCACAGCAACAACAGATACGGAGAAGTGACTGGTACTCGAGCAAAGGGAGAAAGAGAAATGATTTGCTCCCAGGTCAATATTGTTTTATTCTTTTCCTGTGCTAAAAACAAATCTGGAGGGTTTGTTTTTTTGTGAGGATTTGTTTACAGCCTCTCAGATAACAGCAGCTGAGAGCAGGGGAAGGTGACGTGTCCTCTCACAGACACAGTGAGGGACCCTTATTTCCAAACTCGGCATGGGACATGAAATGAACATGGTGCTCACGGCGTTCAGAGGAGTTGCTGCTTGGTTTACAGGCCTGATCCTGAGACATCCTTACCTACTATAAATAGTTTCCCTAGATAGTATTCCAAAGCCTTGGGCACAAATTTTGTATGCATTTCCTAATACCTGGAGACGGCAATCAAAGTGCAACCCTCTGTGTTATGTTCTCATCTAGGAGCTTTTGAAAAAAATTACCTTTTCTGGGTTCTATTTGGTTAATGTAACAGGCGACTTTGATTATTTAAATGAAGAAAGGAGTGGAGAACAGCCTGACTGGCCCAAAATGTCAACCTGAAGAAGGGGAAACAGCCCTGAGCTTCTGCATTACCTGCAGCACGCAGCTCAGAGGATGCCAGTATGGCTCTGCTTTCCTCTTCTCATTGCACATGTGTGTTCAGACAGAAAATCTTCTGGAGTCGGGGTTTTTGGCAAATGAATCGGGAGGATGGCTCAGAAGGTCAGCTAGTCCAATGTCCTGTGTCCTAAGGCCAATGGGCTCCATCAGTGCTGCATCTTACAGAGTTTGTTTAACATCCTTAAAGATAACCAGTGATAAGACTACAATTCTCCTGGCAGCCTGTATCAATATTTTATTTTTCCCACTGGAGAGACACTTAACATTCAACATGAACCTGCTTCACTGTGATTTAAACCTGTTACCTCCAGATCTATCCACCACAGCGCAGGCTCTTCTAATGGGAGGAAAAATAGGTAGTGCATTCCTTGTGAAACGTTTTTATTTGACTCTTGGTCATTCTGTCCTTCCTCTGACCTTTGGTACCTGTATTGCAAAATTCTGGACACAGTGCCCTAGCTGAGACCTTATTAATGCTGAGCAAGGTACTGAGAGGAAGGATTACGTGGGATATAGTCTGTAATCCATTCTCCCATTAAACTCTTCCAACAAGGTGCTTGCCTTTTTCATTGCCCATCTTCAGCTAGTATTCCACAACCCTCGGATTCACTTTATTTCTTTAAAGAGTTTCATAAATGAATTCAGCAGTTGATAAATTCCACCCAAGTTTAGGAAGAGTGTACTTCTTGTGGTTGAATGCCAGATGTCCAGATAGTTTTCTCCATTTCTTAAAATCATTTTGGGTTCTGAGCATGTCACTCAGTATGACTGCAGTCCTTCCAAACCTCATCTCACCTGAAAATTTAATGACTTATTCCCAATTATGTCACCTTGTTAATTAATGAAAATATTGAACAAGATGGGTCCTGGGGCAGGCCCTGCAGCACCCATCAGTACATCCTTACATATTGAGATCGTCCCGTGCATGACCACTCTTTGGATACAGTCCCCCCTTCAACATCTGCTTCCCTATTGCATGAAAAAAAGCTTTAACAAGATTTTTCCCTAGCTTGTTCTTGAGGCTGGTGAGTAAAACAGTATTGAAAACCTTACTTTGTCTGAGATCGATGGTATCTACCATCCCTTACCTCCAGAAGGTTTGTTGCCTGCTGTAGAAATAAAATATATTTCTTTGGCATGCTTTCCTCTTAACAAATCTACCACCAACTGCATCTCATCTCCTTGTTATCGTCCTGATTCTGACAAATGGTTTGATTTGTTTCTGCAGGAACTGGACTTAATCTGATTGATTTATAAATCTCTCAGCTAGCCCTTTTTTCTCTCTTTAAAGAACTGCACTATGCTGATCTTTTTTCAGTCCTGCAGTAGCTTACTCCTCCTCTTTAGGATCACAAAGATGAATGCTAATAGTTCTTCAATTGATTGAGCCAGCTCTTTCAGCACCCTCAGCTAATGTTCCTCACACCCTGTCTGTCTGAAAGTTTGCTCTTTTCTCAAGTGCACTAGTTGTGCTGACCATTTGCTTGCAAGGTGGCATTTTAAGTAAAGCTTGTTTCAGAAAAGCCCCTGGAATGATGGGACTTCCCTCTGTAAATAGCTTTCCTCTGTTTGTGGTTGACAAATTCTATTTCCTCCTCCTCCTAACATTTTCTTTAAAGTGATTTCATGTTGTTCTTCATGTCTTTTAATAGTTTGAATATTTTTTACCCTGTGCCTTGTTCTCTGGGATTTTGTCCATACACGCTCTCTTAGTCTCTTCTGTAAACAATTCATCTTGGTCTTTGAAACTTCTTCTTTATAAGCATTAAGTACATAAAATCATTTGTCAAAAGAAAACAAAACAATCTCCCCTCTCTCTAAATACTTCTCTATTTTTCCCAGCCTTTCTTAAACTGTCTTGATTTGTCTGCTTCCCACACTTCTTTACATGAAGTTGCTAGTTTTCAGCCACACAGGAGACATTTTCCTGAGTTTGTCCATCCATGCCCTTTCTTCTCCACTTGCCCCTTCTCCAACCAAAATCAAGAGGTTCTAGCCATGGGAAACTGCTTCATGATGCCTGCCAAACTGGGTCACTTTAGTGCCTGTCAAATTAAATATATTAGTGCTCAGACTTTTCTAAAAATGTCTCCCTGCCTTTAATTTGGCAGAATCAATTCCCTAAACTGGAACTGAATTTATGAGTAGTTCTGTGCCCCTAAAGCTGCAGTCTCTAATGGTTTTACTGCTTTCTGAAAAAAAAAAAAAAATTTCAACCGGATCTAATTACATTATTGGAAATGGTTGAAGCACTATAATATATGGGGGAAAACTTCTGTGGTCTCTGAGAAATCCTTTATTCAGAAGGAGCCAAAAAGGCCATCTAATGCTTTCAGGAAAGAGTAGTCTGCAGAGATTTTTCTAGTTTAAGAGTGGGAGTCATATCAATACTTAATTCAGGGGTGCATTCAAGAGAAAGATGTGGGCTGTGGAGGTGGAAACTGCACCTGTTGCAAGGCAAAAAAAAAAAAAAAAGTCAGGAAATAATTTGTAGTTCAACAGCAAAAGCTCCTGAATACTCTTAGTTCCTTACGTTATTACTCTCTGTGAAGCAAGGCATTAACTCTCCATGATGCCCTAATTAGTTTACCAGGCTGCATATTTGGGGCAAGCTGTGGTTGCAATGGGCCCAGTGGTTGCTTGTGATTAATGCGGCATTTGGATGAAAAACAGAACGTCAGGTAAGCATTTCTCCAGGTCGGTAAGTGTCAGGAAGCAGAGAGAGCTTGGGAACAATGGCCAAAAGCAAGGAATAAAGGTATGAGCTGTGCATGAGGAGAAGTCTTGTAGAATTTCTGGCCCAAATGAAGTGGGTATAAAAGCAGAGAGTCTAGTCAGGAACTGTAACTTAAAATATTAATACTGACAAAGAACAGAAGAACAACTGCACTTACTTTATCTCGAGCCATTAGCTTTGATTTAGTGCAGCCATGGAAGCCTTTCGGTAGTTTCCCTAGTATCTTCACACTCTGCTTTAATAGCATTTGTTTAAATGAGGAGTGGACCCTCAAGCAATATTTCTCTTTAACAGGCAAGTCCCAGCACAGAGTAATAAGTAAACTGGGAACAATATATTTTAAAGGAAGAAATAGATTCTGCCAGCTCAATTTAAGGAAATATTTATTACACATAATTTCTGAACTGTTTTCTGAGTAAGCAATGGAAAATGATCCTTATGAACAGCGAAATGGGAGGAAGGAAAAAGTCTGCATCATTATGGAGAGCTTAATCTTCTGCGTGTGTGCTTGTCATTCCAAGTGATGTCTTCACCTACGTGAACTGAGGGCATCTACCCTGGGTCTCTCAGAAATTTTAGCCCCTATATGACCTCATTTTAACATTAGCATGCACTTATGCCCTCCTTTTGATGCTTTGATCTTCTCTCTTTCATTTCTTCCCTTTTTCTTTTCCCACAGACCTGCTGTTTGTTTATGTAAAAATGCCACTTCTAAGTTTTGAAGCCCTCTTGTCTTTTTTTTTTTTTTTTGTATTGCTTGCTTTAGAGAAAAGAAAAAGGCGTTGCTGTCTGAATTGGTGCCCCATTAGGAAAGGAAACTCATTTGCCTACTGATAATGCTCCTTCTTTCTTCCCTTGCCTCTCAAGCAGGCTTGTCTTGGCAATCCAGCCCCTGCCCAAATGTTTTCTGTCCCTGTGAGCCCTGGGTGTGATGACACTTGGCAGAGTGGAGATGGAGTTGCTCTGTTTTGTACTTGCATCACTACTTTAGTCCCAGATTAGAGCGTCTTGTTAGGAGTAACTTCCTAAAACTCACAGCCCCAGTGCCTTGTAGTTCATGGTTCCCTCTTTGCTGCTGCCAGTCTCCTCTCACAAGCAGGTAGGCTGTGTGCAAAACAGGCTTAAAACATGTGCATCACATAAAAGTAACATAGTTCAGCAACCTCAAAATAACTCAATTTTTTTTTTCCTTTTTTAAACGTACTAAACTGGTGTTGAGTTTCCAGGGAACCATTTTATCCCTAGCTAAAAAATACAAATTGGTGTGTCACATTTTGGCAGATTTATCTCCACAAAATTGTTTATATGAGAAATGTTTCCTACTGTGTATCACAAATAGTAATTTAGTTTAAGAGTGTGGCATCCCATTGAACCAAGAAGCACTGCTGTGGAAGGAAGATGTCCCTCCCTCCCCTCTTCAAAATGCCCTGCTGACTTCTCGCTTTCCCATCACTGTGAGCCTGGTATGCCTTTGCAGACTCAGACCCGTGTATTTTACAGCTGCATTATTAAATTATCTGAGTGCTTCCTTTCTCTTACCTCCATGGAATTATGCTGGTGCTCTACATCTTGTTCCTTTTTGTATTACTTTTATTAGTCACAAGAACATAATAGAAGTGATAGACACAGCTTCTTAGAAATTGATACGGTATTTTTTATTTTTTAATCCAGTTACCTGTGGCTTTAAACTCCATTCTTCTTGTTAATGCAATCAAACATTTGCTTTGTTTTGCTAACCTCAGAGCTGATGGTTTTGGTGTTATTACACTCGCCTCCTATTTCCTGTGGACTTGCTCATATATATATTTTTTTTGTATTCTTCTTTTATGGAAAGACTTTCCAGTGAGCACATCCTTGCCATATGTACATATCCTTGTACATATGTGAGTATGGCCAAAGACTGGCCCAAATCTGCAGTGCTGGGAATATACTGGGCAGTGTGGTGAAAAGTTCATCAATATCTGATCCTAGAGAACGATGACTACCCTCAATGTGCAGTGGGCCAGGTAATCCTTGTGGCTGAGATGGTATTGGGATGGTTGTTGTCCTGTCAACTGAGAAATGTGAGTGGACAGCTTATGGACTTGCAGCACGTGGAAAAAGGCGGACGATTCTTTTAACAACTCTGTAATTACAGATTTTGGCTATGACCAAAAAATCTTGCAATGGAAAATTATTGGCAGCTTCTTAATCATATTTCTTTTTATTGTACAGGGAACACTGTGTACCATGTGTAAAGTGTCTTGTAATAAAAGATGTCATTTCAAAGGTCAGACTTAATATATCAGGGGGATCACAAATCGAGCATATGATATATCTTGCAAATAAGCACAAGCTAATGTGAGTACAATTAATGCAGGAAGGAACTTGTTACCAGACACTTCCTGGTTGGATGCCCCCATCGTGGTGTTTGGAAGATGATATTCAAGAAACATTTTGGCAATGGAAGGGGGAGCAACTCAGTGATAAGCGAGGCAGATGAGGAAGGAAGAGGTTTCTGAACAGAGTGGATTTAAATAGCAAACCATAATGTGCCAGTGGCAGTTAGATTTTTAGCACTGAATATAATAGCAATATGGCTCTTCTCTGTGAGAGCTGTATTTATATTAAGAACATTCAGTTCTTTGGAGGGGTGCAGATTACAATTAAAATGTTCGCTTCCCATGTCGAGTCCTCTTGAGTTTTGTTTCTCGTCGCACACAACAACAGTGTGAATGAATTAGATGTCATCGCGGTGTGTGCCTGAGTGTGCCCACAGAATGGTGCTGGAAAAAGCTGCTTAAACTTGTTCGCTACTGATGTCCTATGGAACATGATAATTGAAATACTGGCATGGTAGGCGTGGTACAGAAAATCTGACACTCACAGCAAGGCTGCTCTTAAAATAGCTGTGGAGCGGGAGATAGAAAGGACATTCAGCTGAAGTAAAATGCTACAGATCAATTTGTGTGCTTTCTGAAGAACTAGAAATAGGACTTGCTTTTACAAGGCAGCACACTTTAGAAAGAACTCTCTGCTACATTGTCCAGTCTCTTCATATCAATTGTGCTTTACACTTTGCTCAATTGTAGTTCTTGTACATCTATACATTCCTGGTGCAAATTATTCTGTGCAATAAAGAACAATAATTCTTAGAAGCAGTTTACTTTTCTTCCAGTGGAAAACAAAATTCCAGGTCTCAGAAACTTTGCCTAAAGGTAATCACAAATTTGAGTGATAAAATGTGAAGAGGATGCAAAGTTTGCTTTATGGTCCATATGGCACCAGTTCTGGTGATTTGTTCTGTTGCCAGTTGGCTGGATGCAGCAGTGACCGTGTAGCTCTGGTGAAGTAGTTCAACTGACGTTACAGTATTTAGGGTTATGAGGAGAGGAGAGAAATTAAATTGATATAATGAATACTTCAGGAATAACGCAGTTCTGATCCAAATGTACTCAGTCATAGGGGACAAACTGTGTTGTGTGGTTTGGACATCGGGCATCCTAGATCATTGGGAGAATGGTCCTGAGCTTGTGATGTCTGTTCCATGGGAGGTGTCTTGAAGCATCTGTTTCCCTGTTGCAATAACAAAGATGAATGGATTTTTGGACCCCAGGACAGGGACACGAATTGATTTAGAAAAGAGAACGACACGCGTAGACATGCTCTTGCCATTTCCAAAGAGATTTGCTCATTAGAGTGATAGGGCTACAGCTAAAGCTCTCTGCTGCTTATGGTGAGGCAGCTTGAGCTCTCGGCACAAGTGTAGTGGGGAAAGCACAGCAGAGTGTGCTGCGGTGGAGGAAGAAGTTGATCCAGGGGGCAAAAACAGGCACCTTAAGATGTAGAAACACTCGTGTTTGTTTCTCAGGGAAAGAGAAAATATAACCTAAGCCCACCAAAATAAACAGCTTTAATGGATAGTTTGCTTTTGTCTGGGCTAAGCCACTTCACTGAAAACAAAGTCAAGTGAGAGCTTTGGCAAAAGGAGCCTTTTGCAAATACAGCAGGCTAGAGACAGCGTGAGAGCTGTTCCGCACAACCTGGATGTAACCGTCCTGCTCTCACACCTCTTCTCCCCTGCCTTAGGGAAATGGGCAGTGGCCAGCTTTGGGGTGGCCTCTGCGAGGTGGTAGGAACTAAGTTTCACTCATGTCCACTAGCTCCTGCCTGTTTATGTTAGCCAGGCAGACTGGTAGGAAGGCAGTTTCCTGTGTACGTGTTAGTCATGAGTGGTTTCAGTCAAGTCCCTGGTTTGAAAACAAGACAGTGATGTGAAATCAGTGTATCTCATGAAATAATTAACTCCCAGTTGCTCTCACCCTCAGTCAGATGTTGTGTAATTGTCCCACGTGCTATGGAAACACTCTGTGGAATCAACAATGCTAGATGTTATTTAACGTGATGAGCGTGGCAGGCAAAAGCTACTCCTTCAAGGTAATAAATCATATGACATTTAGCTACCTTTATCTTGGCAAGAAGCCATCAAGGCTTCAGGCTTTCATGATGTATGAGTTGCTTTTGAAGTGTTTTTGCACTCAGAAGAGCGGGTCTGCAAATGAGACACAATGAAATTCTGCATTTCTTGTACCTTGTGATAGTCAGATTAGACATATCTAGGCTGCAGAATAGCTGATCTTTATCTGTATAGCTGATCTGTGTTTTTTTTTTCTTTCTTCAGATACTCTTTTGTCTTTCCAGCGTCTTAAGTTTCCTTTCATCCTCATTGCCCACCTATAACTCCAACTCTGTTTTCAGAGGACGGTAGAAGGCTTACATGTACATTTCCCAGGAGATGGTAAGGGGAGTCACGCTTTTTCCCCATGTAGTTCTGTGCTGGCCTGACATGCAGTGACGGATGATGCTGGTAGGATTGGGCTCCACTGGCTTTAGAGTGGCACAGATACAAAGAAAGAGTGACTGTGTGGAGCTGGGGTGGTGCAGGGACAAAGCAACGTCACCTTGCACAAGCAGAAATGCATCAGTTTTCCTGGTGGCTTTTACGTCTGATTAAATGTCAGATGTGATGGGGCTTGCCTTTCTTTTCTGGATGGTCCTACTAAAAGAAAAGGCTGTATCTGATGCACAGTCAGTAACGTTTGGTGGGAGATCAGGAGAGAGAAGTAAGCCGTTTGGGGTTATAAGCATACAGGAGCACATCTTCAGTAAACTTTTGCAGAGAGAAATCAAACGTTGAAAGCACACAAGCAGCAAGGGCACCTAGAAGTTATGTGACTGTTTTAGGGTATGTGACTCTGTAAGCCTGGCTGGAAGTCTCTGCTCTAATTGGTATTCAGCACAGAACTTGGAAATGTACTCGGAGTGCAAGTGGTCTGACCTGTGGAGGAAACCATATGTCATGACTTGCTGAGTGTTCCCCTGAGTGAAGCACAGGAAGGAGCAGGGTGCATCCAGTATTTCACTGTCACATCATCCTCCTGCCCTGCAAATGTAACCAAGAATCAGCTGCAGAATTTCTTTTATGCTCAGTTAAAGAACTATTGACCATGGCCTAAGAGTTTTGTTGTTTTCTTCTTTTTTTCTTTTTTTCTGAAGAACCATCACAGGTTGAAATTAAAGGTTTAAACTCCTCCAAATGGTCCCTGATGGATTCAGTCCTCTGTTATTGTTCCCAATAAAACAAGCGTTTTCCTAAATAGAAAAACTCAATTTTCAGACAAATCATCTCCATAGTAACTGGTGATAAATCATTGCCACAGGAGCTGGATTGCTCTGACATGCAAAATACAGTATTCGTACTCTCAAGTTGCTTTTGTCTGGTCAGCTGGACGGAAATAACTTTTTAATTCTAAAAGCGAAGGAGTTCATTTTAATTATGAGAAGGCAAACATCCAGATGAGAAATCTTGGAGCTGAGGATACACGTGAAACTTCAGTTCAACTCCTTGCTTGCACTGTCTCTGGTCTTCAATTAAATTATCCCTTTCCACTAGCCCTCACATCGTTCGATGGGGATTTACATGGTGTTTCTTCTTGCTCCCCACATTCAGTGTGTGGCCAAGAAAACTGACTTTTTGCAGATCCAGATGAAACTTCACTTACTTGTGGCATTTCTCTAGTGCTTTTAATATTATTTTAAAACTTTTATGGATATAAATGAACTTATCTCCATATAACACTTTTCAGAGCACCGGGTGACATTGGTACTGTAAGTCAGGGGGGACTGAAGCCCAGAAGAATAAAGTCTAAAATTCTAAAACTGTAGGAAATGTCACCCAGTCTGGGATTTTTAGATGGAAACACAGAGGTATATTTAAGATATCTTAGCATTTAAAACACAGCTCTAATTGATCTCAGCTGCAACTCTGTAGGTCCTGCCAATCTGCCTGCGAGTACTCAAGTGCAGGCAGCTGGAAAGCAGGAGCGGTCCTGCATGAGGTGATTGCTCACCGAGTATTACAGAGGAGATCTGGGTCAGGGATGAGCAGAATTCCCTTCTCAGAGGTGGCACTTGAGGGCTGGACTGTGAGATAATCACTTTTTCTTCTGCCATCCTCCTCCTTATTCAGTACATCCTACAGGTAGGTGCAGTGCCAGTTTTCTATGTGGGCAGAAGGATTTTTCATGTTTATTTGTATTTGGAGCTATTAATTTGAGGGTTTTGTTTTTAAAGGTGTACTTTTTCCTTTATTCATTTCCATTTATTCATTTCCAAATGCTTTAATTTCTGAATTGAAAGGATTTGTAAATGTAGGTGCAAAACTTTTCCCATTTTCTCTCTTTGTGTCAAACAATGAAATGACATTGGCTTGCTGCGTTATATGCTGCAGTAAAAGCATCTCTGGGAGTACCAGTCTATTCATTTTCTTCATAGAATTAATCAACAAAAGTTGTTCCAGATAGGCTTATTTCTTTTGGTTTCCCAGGAGCTTTCTTGTTCTTTCCTCCATGCTAGCTGATGCAAGTCACACTAAAAAATCAAAACCAAACCCCAAAGCAATAGTGAAGCCGCAATCACAGTGGTACAGGAACAATTAAAAACAGGCTCATTGCAAATGGTGAAGGAGACAAACACAGCCATGGAGGAAAACAGCCCTTCCTACACACCAGAAAAGGCACTCAAGGCAGGATAGGTTTCTAAAACGTTATTTTAAAAAGCTATGATTTGAGTATTTTTGAATGTAATCACCAAAGCTTGTTTCAAGGTTTAGCTGAAGATCAAGATCCTGCATAAAAGCTTTTTCCCCAGTAGGTGAAGGTAGTGGGGGTAGGGCCAGCAGCATCATGGAGCAAAGATTTGCATTGCTTACCATGCCTCCTAATAGAAATGGTAATGGCTGGTCTGGGGAAATCTAGGAAAACTTGTATGCGCCGGCCTGGGTGCACACAGGTGTGAGTACGCACATATATATTTGATGTTATTAGTGTTGTTAGTGTTTCTTTTTTTTTTCTTTTTTTTTTTTTTTTTTTTTTTCCCCTGATGATTTAGCAGTATCTAAATGTGGGAAAAATATGTGTGAAACCTGCTGTTACAAGAGTTAAATTGTGCTGAAAGTTTTAGATCTTTGTTAGCAGACAAAATCCTGGAACGTTGTTCTCTCCAATGGGAGTGAGGAGGCACAAGTGGTAATTACTGAGGGACAAAATGGCATCAAGTACTTGCTTGTGCTTGGCCTTGGACCACTGGTTCTCTGAGTAGAGTATACTAATGATGTGGCATGATTATAATACATGGGATTCTTTTCAAATAGAGGAACACAACTTTTTTTAGATTTTAAAGCTCTCCAGAATTTTTTTTAATTGGCAGTAAAACAGTAAGATGCTTAAAATGCAAACTATAACCATAAACAGGGCTTTGTTTTATATTTATGGCTTGTGAGTAAAGATTGCACAAAATGGTAACTTTTAATTTTGCTTTAACCCAGCCTCCTTCCGCACCAGGCAGGCTCTGGGGTTGTGCTGGCAGTTGAGGGAGCCTCACGTGCAGGGGAAGACGAATCAATTGCTGCCTGTGCCTTGCGGTGGGCTGTCCCCAGTGAAATAATCTAAACCTGTCAGATTGTGACAGCTTGCTCTACCTGCACAAATAACACCGTTTTAAGAAATCAAGGACTGCTGATATTGCTGTAATAGATCTAAAAGCGCATACTGATGTGATCTCCCATCTCCTGCAAGATGGCATTTGAAGCTGCTGGCGTGCTGAATATTTCTGCAGTATCAGCCTATCATCTGAGAAACATGGATCAGATTTTTTGAAAGAGTTCAGCATCGAACAAATCTCCCTCTTGTCTAGCTCTGATACTTCAGATCCTCATACATGAAAACCTGTAAATAAATAAATAAATAAATAAAAACAACCAACCTTCCCTACTCTAAAAGCCACAGCAGGCTTAAACAACTGCCTGGAGAACATCCTTGTGTATTCCAAAACCTATATTGTACTGAAATGTTATGTCCACGTACTCTGTTACAGCATGTACAAGTCTATTGGAGCACTTCTCAGGTTTCAGAGTCCCAGAGAGATTCCCAGAGCACTCAGCCATGTCCTTTCTGTTGGAATAGAGCTTGCAAATTGGTTTGTTTGTTCAGTGTTTTTGAAAAAGTAAAAACTGAAGAGAAAAAACTCAATTTGGATCAAAGCAAGGCAGCTATCATTGGTATTTTTTAGTTTTGCAATGAATGGAGAAGCGGTGTTTGGAAAATGTTTGCTCTGATTAACCTGAAACAATTTGTTAAAGGCAAGTGAGATACATGAATTGTGTGGGTGTTTGGTTTAGTTTTGTTTAACAATTAAAAAAGCCATTTAAAATAGAAAATGCTACATAAAAATGAAAAGCTGAAAAATCTAACTTCCAGGTATTTTGAAAAAAAAAAAAAAAGCCAACAACAACAAAAAACACTTATTCTGACTGAAATTAATTTTTATTTTAACCAGATTTTGCAAGTATCTTTATCTAGCTGTATGGAATAGCCATTTGGGGGTGCGTGAACTTTTTGCCAAGATGTTTTCTGCCAGCAGAGTAGGAGAGATGGACAAATGTTGTTTTTACTGTCCTGTTAAGAGAGAGATCACAGAGCCTTTAACGCCTTGTGGTTTTTTAAATCGTATCTAGGAGATGAGTGAATGAGCTGCGTATCCAGCCACAACAAAATATACATTGGTCAGCTTTAGGAGGACACTGTTGACAAAATGAGACTTTAAGGTGTGAAATATCTTTCTGAAATTGTCCATTCACGTTACTTATTTTTAGTGCTTTGAGCACAGCCATAAATCCAAGTAAACAGTGTCTAGCTGTGTCTCTGCTCTAAATAAAGTGCATCAAAAAGTGAAGTTTAATTTCTCCTCAAGATCTCTTGAGACTTATATTTTTGAAACTCCATCAGTTGCCTTGACACTGTGGCAGTAGCCAGTTTTTTTTCTAAGGGATCATTTTCTTGCTCAGAAGTGCAGTTGACCTTGATACTGCCACGGTCTCGATAGGAAAGGATGGTCAGAGGCTACGCCGATGGCTGACATAAGGGACAAAGGCAGTCCCTAAAGCTAAAACCTCATAATTTCTAGTAATCTGATAAATGTAAAGAAGCAATACAGAACTGAATGATCTGCGAAGAGTGAGCATTGAGCAAGTTGTAAGGAAATGCGAAGGTGACCATTGCAGCCTACCTTTTTGAGTTAGAACATCAAAAGGCTCTACAGAGCTGCGTTCCCACCACACTGCCTGTTGCGTGTGATACAGGATGAAAGGCTCTTCCCTGAGGAATTTGCAGTCTCAGATGACAACAGGTGAGACTAATGCAACAGTTGTCTTTCCATTTGACATGGAGCTTTATCACAAAGGATAAAACAACGTTCCCAGAGCACGAATGGTGCAGAGCCGGAAAATGACCGGATTTGTTGTGATTCAGTTCATTGCTTTTTTTGCCATAAGGTAATCTGTCTTCCTGTCTGACTTATGCTGTGTATTTAATCAGGTGCTGAGTGAATCTCTTACTTTGAAAATCTAAACTAATAATGGACATAAAAATCCTGGTAAATGATAAGCTGCAATAAGACAAGTCATATCTTCCCTAATGACAGCATAATGAACTGAATTTAAAATGAAATCCTATCGTGAACAGTCATGGCCCATTAGACAATGAAATTTCTTGTTAAACTGACTTTTTAAAAGCACTTTGCAAAAAATGAAAATGAAACAAAATTGCACAATATTGTTGGAAGCCACTTGCAGCCAGATCCTAGTGATCTTTAGGGGTAAAAACTAACCAGCTACAATAAGTACTCTGCCTGAGCAAGGACATAACCTCTAAAAATGTCAACTGTGAATTACGTGTCATCCAAATCATTCCAGCAAGATTTAACAGCTAATATCACTGTTTATTGTTTTTAATACTATACCCATCAAGAAAAGATGGAAAAAGAAATAAAAAGATAGGTAAGGGTTCTTTGCTTGTGATGAGTGCTGTTCTACATGGATCACATAGAAAAGGGAGAAACATGAAGATCACAGATGTTAAATACTGCAAGTTTTGAAAAAAACATTTCTAAAATAGCAATTGGGGTGACTTCCCAAAGGCAGCCAAAACGAGGTGCAGAGAATGGAAGTGATGGGGGAAGCGTTTGGCTTTGTTGGTAAGTGTTCCACAGCAAGCCTTTCATAGATCCTGTACCGTTGTAGTCATCATCTTTGAAGCAAATCCAAAACAGCTTTCTAATGAAAAATTATTATTGCAAACTGGACTAAGAATGAAAATTTAAATCAGAAAAAAATAATAATTGTAAATTTCCAAATCTTATGGAAGTCCAGGATGGTGTAAGTTCCTATAGCTCACCACTTCCTTTGGAACCATCTAGCTGAAGATGCTTTGAAAATGGATCATAAAATCCCCAGCCCCCCCCCCCCCCCCCCCCAAGCACTTGAATTTTTTTTACTCTTCATATTTCTTTCATTTAAAGTCTGAATGTTCCATATTATTTTCACCTCTTCTATTTTAGGTATTAATGATATTTTAGCCATGAGAGACAGATATTTCAATACCTTTTTAAAAAGTTTCTTTTTCTTCTTTTGAAGAAAAAAGGTGCACAGCAAATGCAAGATTATTGTTCCAGTAGTATTTACAAAAATAACAAATATACAAAGAAAGTGTAGTACATTATTGTAGGAATGTGTTTTTTTTTTTTTTTTTTCTTTCTTTTTTCCCCTTTAAGAAGGAGCATCTGTTCTATAGTTATTTCAATGCTTGGGTAATTCATCTAATGATTACATGGATGTTGGCTGGAAGGCAACACAGTACATTGTAGAGGAAGCTGTAGAGAGGCTAGTAAACACAGGCTTATGTAGTTTTAAGGGAGGCAAAAAGAAGAAAATACACTGTTCTGAATGATACACATAGTTGGATATCATCAGTCTGCATTTTCAAAAGAGCTGCACATTTAGTCACTGCCATTGTTCCCAGCAGGAGCTCTCATACTGAGTTCTTTTGAAATCTGACCATTAGAGATTATTTTGATCCATCCTTGAGTGAGAACACAAAAGCCAAAGTAAATTGTTTCATCAATACAAGTTTATAATTTTAGTCCAAAGATGTCTAGGGCACTTGCACACAGAGAGGACCTCTGAATAAAAGATAATTGTGTATCTTATTCAGTGTACCTATCTGGCTATGCTGTTTAGAATTGATATTGGAGGAAGTAAAATTGAAATGGAGAGGATGCTGCCTGGAAGATTTATGTGATTATAAAGAATTGGTTAAATTTTAACTAGTTTCATTTGGACTGATGTAAAATGGGATAGGTCGTTTCTCATTTCACTGTGATGGAAATGGGCCTTGATTCAGATGTCTCTTTTGGTGCTAATCTGCTGGCTTTACAGCAAAGTAATGAGGATTGAGGCTACAGTGTTTGTGTCAGCTGGTAACACAGGCTTATAGACAAAAAACATTTTACTGGTCAACCAAAGCATTTACCAATAAATTATCAAATGCTTAGTCCTTTTGACCCTAAAATTAGTTATTTAACAACTGTAGTGAGAGCTGTGGAGCAGCTTGCTCTTGCAAGTTGTCTTTTCATGTTGCTATCCATTATGATGAAGCAAAATGTAACTGGTTTCCACTGTCAGCAGATGTTAGGAAATAATGAGCTGGTAATGAAATAAAGCTTCCCAGTAGGACCTAAGGGTACAGCACCAATGTGATAATAAAAATACACTGAGCATGTTAAACAAAAGCAGACTGCCTTGGCAGGAGTCCTAGAGGTAGTGAACTGAGTTAGGTCAGCCTTGGCTAAAAGACCAAATGGGGTCAGCAATATTTAGAGTAAATAATAATCCCCATTGTCGTTCCAGTTGCAGCCTTGGACTTTTTTCTTCCTGTCCTTTAAGCATCTTCCTGCTCACAAGATGAATTTCATCGAGAAATGCTTTTAAAGAAAAGAAAAAGGCAAATAATAACCAGTGCACAAAAGTCTTTTAATCTCATGAAGTTTTAGTTGCGTGTCATAGGTTAAGTGGAGGGAAATGAAAGAAGGAACCACACAAGTATTTGCAAATGGTGATGTTGTGCGTGAAAGGAAAATAAGTCACAATTAAGAGGCAATCTTCAGTGTATTTCTACAAGTAGTCCCTTAAATAATATTGAGCAAAAGGGGCTGAAGCTCAGACCGGCATCCTTAGAATGAGCTATTTGGACACATCAAATCTCAGTGCTATTTGATTGTGCTTCCTTCGTTAAACATAAATAAGAAATAAAAGTATAGCTGCATGTGCCTATGTGCATGTGTTGGACAAGTGCATTAATGACCACAGATCAATATTGGAAGAAGCAGGCAATGAAATATTTTGCAATAATAAACCAGCTGACATGCTAGGTAACACTGCACAATCATTGCGAAACAGTTCCTGGGAAGTTTCCATCCCGTAGCTGGAGCCATTGGTGATGTGTAAGGAAACCCCAGATTACCAGTGTGTTGTGATTTTCTCCTCTACCAGCTGCGCCCCTGACAGGGGGGTGAAGACGTAAGGATTGTTAGTGGGAAGGGATGACTTTTTCTCAGGGATGTGTGAATCAGTTGTCAAGACTGGCAGGGTATAAAGGGAAGTGCCACAAAGGTCTGATTGCGCTCAGTGGAATGGGAGTAGAGAAGTGATGTTCACAGAAGGGAAACTGGAAAATTTCTTTTGATAGGCCAAATTGAGTAGAAACATGATTGAGGAGGAATAACAGGTGGATTTGTGAGAGAGCATTTTGGAAGTAATGGGGTTTGTGTGTGGAGCTAAATAACTGGCAATATTATGTATCTGAAAGCGTGTACAGTCAGCTTTTGAAAATGGAGAAGAAATGTCAATGAAGTCAAAGCTACTAATCTGGCTGCAATAGCTGCGGGGGTGACATGGGGTCCAATAAGTGGGATAAGTGAAGAAGGAATTAGCAAGCCATCCGGAAATGATTTAGGCAGCTGTCTCATCCCTTCCCCTGCAGTAAGTCGTGCGGGGAGTATTGCTTCCCTTATTTCCAACTGTAGAAATCTCAGGAGGCAGCAAAATTTCAATGAAGAAGTGATGACAGCTCAGGGAATGGAGTTCTTAATGGAAGCAATGAAGCAACCTTATCTTCAGCACGTATTTGTGCTCCCATAATATAGATCTCCTATCTTATTTTATCTATATTAGTGAAAAATAGTGTCTCTTAAATTTATTTTTAAACTAGTTCCTGAAAGAAACAATACATGCGTGATTGCTGGGTCTTTTTCCTCTCCAGTTACCAGCTGGCAACTTTTGAAATAAAGATAGAAAGATAATTATGCTCCCACATGCTAATTGTAAAAAATTGGCATCAGATGGGCAAGGAGAGACCCAGATTAGTCCCTGCAGAAAAGTCAGGCTGAGCTCTGCCACGGCACACGTTGGCTTTGCAGGGGTGCTGGGAAGTCACTTGCCGGGTGCGCGTTTGTCTCCAGGATGGTTTCAGCAGAGATTATTGCTTACATGCAGAGTTAATTCCTGGGTGAGAGGAAGGTTAGAGAGGAAAGGGGTAGAAAGAAATGGTGTCATTGCTAATAGGGAGTGTGAGGGTCAGAGGGGAAAAGACACAAATCTATAGGGAAGCAGGGTTATGGGTTCTGCTGCTCCGGGACCATGCTATGTACCTGCAGGATAACACCCCGGAGTGAATCTGGGGCTGTTTCCTCTGTGGAAGAGGTAAAAATGGCATTGATTCCTCTGGATTTCACCTGAGGCCAGAACGGTGTTACTGATCCAACTCTTCATGTTCACCAAACGTTGGTTTCTTTTCCAGGGTAATATTCTGTAGTCAAAATGATTAAAACTAAGGGCCTTGAGTCAGCCTGAGTTCAAACCCTAACTTATTTTTTGGTACATAATTATCTGACCTTTGGGGTATGTGATCATCCAAATTCCACTGAAGTCAGTGGAGATGATTGGCATATTTGAAATTTGGGTCATGTTTACGTCGAAGCACAGCTTCGATAGTCTAGCTTGATGGCAACGCAACTTAAAAATATGCACCGTGTATACTTCTCTTCAGGCCTCTCACTGCTGCTTCTCATTTCCCATAGCTGTGCCCTGCAGCAGCACTGAAAAGTACATTAGTTCTTAGCTTTTGCTCAGCAGCTGAATTAGGGCTGATCCTGCAGAGGTGGCAAAGGTGGAGCTCCTGGTGGCCCTCGCGCTGTAGTGCTTGCTGGTCCTGACACAAAAGTGCAGACCTGCCTTTGTGTTCCCAGCGAGTCCCAGGAAGCATGAAATTCTGTTTCATCAAAACACGGTGACCAGTTTGCCTCCATCTCCCCAGACAAGTGCCTGCCTCTTTCATTACTGTTTGATGTGGATCCAGCAAGAGTAGCAGCCCTGAAAAGCAACTGCAGTTTGCTTGGTTCTCTACCAGTGAGGAGGGAAGGTCTGAAAGGAAGTAAGACGAGGGAACAGTTGGATGTGAGCACAAGGAAACAAAGAGAAAAATAGGACATTGTAAATAGTGATTGCAGTACATTGCCTATTTATACTGCTCACAAAGAGAAAAATAGCACATTGTAAATAGTGATTGCAGTACATTGCCTATTTATACTGTTCTCTGACTGTCGTGTTTGTCCTAAAGCTTTTAGAAAATACAGAATTGTTTAAAACTCAAATGGCAACTTTTTTATTAAATTTCTACTAACCCGTTCTTTGATCTACTCTAACATTGTTTTTGTAGTATTTGTCTTCCAGCATGTCACTCTGTGTAGTGTTGAACTGCTGTAAATTGAGGCTTATGTAGTTCCTTCACAAGGCTATTTCGTAGTCCAATATATGAGACTAAAACCCTTCCCTATTTGCCGTCTCCATGCCTAAATTTGACCGAAATATCTTTATGAATTTCTCCATTTACTTTGTATATATATAAAGCCATACATTTGATTAATTCTCTCAACACCGAGAAAAAATTCCTTGCCTGGGAAAACTTTAATTTTACTTTCTTAATCATTCCTTACGCATACACTTCATTTCCATGAAAACCCATGCAAGTTTTACAGAAGAAAGCTTACTTCTTTTTTATTTTATTTTTTTTTCTAGAATTTATGGAGAAAAGTAATTGTCTCACATAAACCCTCTTCTATTAATTGTAGAGTGGATTTTTAACATCACAATGGAAATATTTTCCCAATAAAAAAAAAGTCCCTCCATCCTTAGCCCACAAATGGCTAGGAACTAAAATGTTTACATGCCTGTTACTGCCATCACTTATACAATCTAATTCTACAGTTCTGGTCCCACCACTCTATAAATTTCAATTATACTATTAGCAATAGCTCTTCAGTGCAATAATTGGTACACTCACTTTATCTAATGGAGTATTTTTCATCTAATTGACTTCGAATTTATCATATAAATGTCAAAGCCAAATTTTCCTATAATAACCTATTATCTCTGCTGTTCTAGCTCACTGCACTCACAAGAAACAGAGCAATAATAATCTTTTGGGATAATGAAGGACAGCAGCTTAATTCACAGAGTGCTGAGAAGAATGACAGCTACTTTTTACCTGTCAAAACTAAAAAGTTTTAATATATTCATTTAATTAGCCTACAGGTCCCATTCACATGATATTTTTCCTCTTGATGTAATACAAGGATAAACCTGGCTTTTTTGCTAGAAAATGAGAATATCTAGAAAACGGGCTTCCTATGAACATGTTTTTATACAAATATTCCCATAATCAGAGGCTTTCAACTTTCTCTACTTTATATATTATAATCAATTTTAGCACAAGAAATAGGCTATTATACCATGACACAGAAGTGGCAAAAACACAAAGAAAGAGACCTTTTAATGCATAATAGAATTTTTAAGAATAAATATGTGGAGGGAAAACAATGCAGGTGTAAGCATCAATCCCATAGGTTTTACAGAGGTCCAGGTAAATCTGAATTACCATATTGAGTTCCAGAATAGAGATTTATAGTTAAATAATTCTGGAAGTTGAGGCAGATGAATGGAATAGTGAACTTGAGATGGATAATAAAGTGGTAAACTTGGACTTAGGTCTGTGCCTCTTTTGAAATTTCATATCTTTCTGAAGAATTCTGAGGACATTTTTGGTATGATATGTGGCTTTGATACTTCTTGTTCTAGCATAAGGCAGAAGGAATTACTATACCAGGAATACAATACAAACCTGTGTCATTTGCGAGGACTGCTGCAGCAGCTTTTTATGGCAGTACTGTGTTTCTGTTACTGTCATTTGCCAATATTGTTCTTCCTACTTGAAAGCAGATACAGTTGGTGAGTTTGCCTATACCTCCTTCCTCAAAAGGAGACACCTGCAGAGAGTAGTTCTCTCCATTTCTTCTCTGTATTACCTTTTTGTGCATATGAACAATACCTGGATAAAAATCTTCCTGGTTTCATTCTTGGAAATGAATTGATAAGATGCAAACCCTACCTCCTAAGAAATACAATTCTACTGCAGTTATAAAGTTTTCCATTTTGCGTGTATCAGGCAACATAGACGGATGCTGATTTAAGTTCAGATAAGTTGCTAAATTTTAATGCTGAGATTTTATAGGATATTACAACTTTTCCCTTAAAGATGCAAAAGACTGAATTAAAATTACCACATTTCTGTTTATGATTTTTTGGGGACAAAAGTATCACATATGAACAGAGCAGCACGATTCAGTATACTTGCAGAACTGAGCTGCACATGTGAAGTAATCCTGAAATGTTACTTGGACATAATTTCCAGAAAGGAAAAAAAAAAAAAAAAGCTTACAATTGTATAAAACTGGAAGGCATGGTACCCTTCTAAGTATGCCATATGGCAAACATTTATATGGCTTTACTTGAGGAGTAGGAGTTTAACCTACTTAAATTGAACTTGTTGGCTAAAACTATTTTTTACTTCTTCAGTTAACAGAAGTCTACTAGGTGAAAACAGTGGATAAATTCTTATGGAGAACAGGAGAAGGGGGTGAAGGTTCCTAGAGTGGGATGAAAGCATGGGAAGATTCATCCTGCAGGTGTGATCTTGAACATACAAATGTAATACCAAAAAAATCAAGGGTTAAATAAAAGTCTAAATGTAGTCCTGTTCTATGGAAGTGTGCTCCCTGCAGGTTTCATCACTCTTTCCCAGTGTGAGGAAAACATTTTTGATAAGGGTATAATACCTTTCCCCAAACTTTTCACCACCATTCATTCTTGGCAGAAAATGTAAAGAAGCTGCGGAGGGAGTGACAGGCCACCAGATCACTCTCTGACTTCTTTGGCACGTGGGTGGTTGTAAATCATTTGAAAATGGGCTGACAAGTGACTGCTCTATCTAATCAAGTCTCTTCTTTGGCAAAACCTGTTAGAAGCAGATGATAGTCCATTTATTGAATGGATTGTGCTATGTAGCATTTTCTTAAACAGCTTGACTTACACCTTTTATACTTTTTACTTTCAAAAGTGAATAGTTATATCCCAAGGTGGCACAATTAGTTTTTATTGCTCATTCTTCTCAGAAGAAATTCCCAAATAAATGGCCCAAGTATCTTAGATAATTCCGCACAAAAATAAAGCTAAGTTGAATCTCAAGAGCTCACCACTGAGACTGTTTCAAATATTTTCAGGAACTGTGTTTTCTGATGTTCCCATTATTTTACTGCATAATGCAAGTACTGTCAGTCTAATGATAGGTGATTAAAATATATCAACAGGATATTGGCTGAAGAAGCACATTAAACAATTTTAAGGGAAATGCTCATCAACCCAATTTCTTTGCATTATAAAAACCAAACTAAATTGCACGTTCACTTTTTAGATGGCAAATGTTGCTAATATTTTTCAAAGTGCTTGAAAATACAGAAAGGACACACTGAATGTACTAAGTGCATAAATGTCTAAAAGATCAGAGGTTTTGTTTAATGTGGACTTGTCCAGATATATTAGGTTGTGGATGGAAGGTTTGTGTGATCTTTTGAGGTATCCTCATTCACTTGCCCTTTGTCTTAGCTCTCTTGGGATGTCTTTGTTTCATTTTCTTTATAAAACTAAAAGGGGGGCAGCAGTTATCATAGTAACATTCTCTAGAAATAAAAATGAGTAGTGGAATTATTGAGGAGTTAGTGTTCAGAAGATTAATTTTAGGCATGAGAAATAGGAAAAGAAAAAAGAAAAGACAGGACATTACAACAGGAGAAAGTAGGTGCAGAAGATTTAAAAACTTTAGACAAAACGTAACAAAAAACAAAACCACAAAAGCAAGGAATGAGCCATTCCTATGAATGTGGTTTCTGTCTTCTCCAATGAATCACTGTGGTAGTTTAACAACAATTACAGATGATGATTTGACAAGTAGAGAAAAAAATTTAAGGTACAAAGTGAGAGAAATTTAATTTGTTAAGAATTTAACTAAAGCAAAATACTGTGCAAACCATTCAAAAAAGTAGAGCATGGCTGTACAGAATGAATTCATATACCCCTTTAGGAGTTATGACTGGTGTACCCAAGCTGAAATCTAATTCCTATCTGAAATAGGTATCCTGTCCCCACTATGTCCTCCATATTACCAGTTAACAGGTACTTATAACAAGCTCTCCTAGTCATTACTGTGGACTAGTGACATAAAAATCATAAATTGACCTTTTGGTCATATGTTGATTTTTGTTGCTCCCTTTTGGATTCCGACCAAAATATGATAATAGCTTAAATGTATAAGAAGTATGGAAAGCATCTCTATATTTCACTCTCAAGGAAGAGAAACAAAATTGGTGAAGAGTTATCTTGCATTTCTTAAAATGCAAATGTGACAGAACCTCAAAATAATTTAACCTTCTCCTCAGAGTAATGTATTTACAACAGAATGATTCAGGACTTGGTTGATCTTTACAAATAGCAGTGTTTCAGTACAAGGTCTCCTCAAAGGTATACATATGCTATAGCTTTGCTGTTGCTTTTTTTACCTACTCACACATCTGTAAGCTTCAGCTGCATTAAGAATAAAATAGAAATTTTATACCTAAATGCTTAACGCAACTTTGGAAATATCATCAGTCTTTTATTGTTACTTTGCCAGAAGGCCAAATGGCTTCCATCAGTAGAAAAATGACAGTTTCTCAATCAGTGTGGGTTGAAAAGACAATTTGAATTGACATCTGCTTTCTTTAAAGTTTCAACTCCTTAAAATAATTGTCCCTTTATAAAGAAAGTCCTGTCTCAAACAAGACAAATTCCAACCTCCTACATTAAATAAATAAATAAACAACAACAACAAAAACCAACCTTATAGAGGATGAATTAGAATAGTTGCAGCTGAACTAGAAAGATTTTAGATTAACTTGGTGTTTGTGGAGTAGTAAAAGGCATCACTGCTCCGAAGTATAAGCATTGGTTGAAATCAGTTCAGTCTGCTATGTCTGCCTGTGCAAGTACTGCAATAAGTATATAATATATGGTAGCCAAATTTTATACATCTCTCTTTTCTTGTTGGCGACTTTTCCAAATTGAAGAGACTTATACTTCAATAAGCCACATAGACATATGGGAGAGAATGAAGAAAATTCCATTTCTGTGTGCTGAAGAGGCTGAATTAAGTCCAGGCAATTAAAAATAAAAAATAAAGGAATCCATTAACCCATTTCCTGTCATTCTGGTTCTGTATGCATTATTAAATGCAAAATATGGTTTTAGAAAGGATGGTTTACAGGTATATTTTTATTGAAGACCTTTGTAAAGAGTGAAATGGGGAAAGATTTGTCTGGGAAGCTGTGCCAGATAGATGTTTTGACTGGCTCCTTTTTCTAGTGCTGAAATGAAGCTAGATCAGAGAAAAAATTACAGTTGCCCATTGAAAAAATTGGAAATATTCTTGGTCAGATATCCAAAGTCTAGCCATATACATGCACAGAATAGTACGTAATTTGTGAAAAATGTACATGAAACTTTCTGAAGAGTGTCAGGTGGTTCAGATTAATTGAAAGATTTTACCAGCTTCTGGGAAAGAGGTGGAACTGAAGGGGGTCGTGTGATGCTGATAGACTTTGCAACTGTATGTCACAATGTCACAGTCAGGCATGGACTGCTGCCTGTTGTCTTCCATCTTCATGTGCAGATGTTTCAATGACCTATGTAGGAATTAGACTTGATGTTCCTTTTGGGTCCCTTCCATTTTGGGATATTCCATGATTCAGTGGTTTGCCATCAAAAGAGCTCAATCAGATTGTCTGGTTCACTGGAAATTAGCAGTGCTGGGTTGGCATCCCTGTTCCTGGTACAGGACATTCCTGAATAGTTTTGGTTCCAGCTGTGGTGGTGCTGATCACTTTGTGCCTTCTCTAATTTTCTGCGAGATTTGATACCCACTGAAGAATCTGCCCTTCTCCCCCAGTCTCCTTCCTCTCTTGGGTCCCATACTCTGCAGTCTTGTGCATATGAATGCATTTATATAAGTATTTTTCTTTAGCAGTGTGAAGAAAATACTCTTGTGTAAGTATTTGCCAGATTGAGCCTTAAATCTGCGGTGTAGTGTTTCCTTGTGCTGTTAAATATTTATCATGCTTTACCCCAGAGATGACTGTATTTCACTGAAGAGCTGAGTTGATATATCAAGGCTTTGAGTCTTGCCAGAATTACACTATATGAGTAGTCTTACTGAACATAACTGGGTCATAATATAGCCAAACTTGCTTACCTCTGTAACAACTGATGGGATCAACTCCAGCTTCTACACATGTTCAAGAAAAGAAAGGGTATAATTGATCTTACACAGAGAGGTTTGCTGAAGAAAACAACCAATGAAGTATATTAAAATAGAGAAATTACTTTCCATCTGAGTGATACAGTAGTATCTGAAAATTTTTTGAAACTCTAATAGTGTTGACAGCCATGAGCAGTGATGAGCGGTAAGAAACATTGCTCAGGAGATGTGCCAGCACTATGAAAATAACATTGGCACTCAACCATTTCTTCATCTGTGGTATTTATCATCAAGCAATATTCAGGATCTTGATTGTGAGTTCATGCTGTGAAATACAATAAAAGTAATATCTAGAAAACAGGAGAACAGATGTAGTTGGGTTGTACAATCCAATGCAGCATCCATCACATTGTGAAAGGAGTAACAAATGATCCTGAAAGATGAGAATGTATGGAACAGAAATGGTCCAAATTTTGTCTGGATTAAAAAGAAATGTATAATTTAGAAAACCTGGAAAAATCATTATGAAGTAGGTTATTGTTTTACTTGTTCTTAACAGAAACAACTGTCTGTTGCCCTATACCCTAAAACCTCTCCTCTATCTTTTGAGGTGCCTGATCCTACTACAGCTGTTTGACAAATAATATAAGATGGTATGAAAAGGAGGTGAAGTTCTTTATTTAAAAAACACAACCACCTTTTATTTACTGTAATTTGAAAGTCACATCAAAACATGACTGTCTTTCTATGATCACCATTTTATAGTCAGATTTACACAGAACCCTATATATCCCAAAATTTCTTGTTCATTTAAGTGGACATATATATATTCATAGTTAGTAATCTAATTAAGATTCAAATTCATTAAAAAAGCACTTTTTTTTTTTTTTTTTTAATATATATAATGTAATCTAGCAGGACAATGATCAGTTCTGTGTGTCTAGGTGTATGCATGAATGATGACCTCCAGCTCAAAAGAGACTTTGACATAAAATGCTTGCAGTACAATCTGGTTTTGCTTTTACTTTTGCCTTTTAAGGTGAATAGTTTTGAGGGACATTGGTAATAGCATTTGTACATATAGTCAAGGATGTCCTCTCTTCAAGGAAAAATGGAGCAGACTGTGTCTTAAGAGGGTTAGAAGAGCTTTGTTTTATCAGGAAGGCTTTTGGTAGTCCTTTTGCAGTGTTTTGTAACTTTGTTAATAGTATTAACATAAAATTCATTCTGCACCTCAAATCTTTTATGTACTCTTGATTTGGGTTGCAGTTTCCCAATGTGAATGGATGTAATGGTGCACTGGCCCCTGCTGGCTCCCAAAGCATCTACTGTCAGAGCCAGGTTGCTAGATGGACCTTTGCTCTTCTTCTCTACTTGAAATCCTTTGATGCCTTTTTTGAGTGTGGCTAAATATCAAAATAGTGAGGGGACTCCCATGTCTCCTAATTGTTTCTCATCTCCTGAATTAAAATACTGCAAGGAGGGAGCTCTTGAACCTTAGAAGCTGTTGGCAAAATACACACCGATGTTAACAGTTTTGAATCAAGTCTCAAATGGACAAGTTAGTGGTAATGTGCAGGAAAGGCAGACTTCACTGTACTGGGGTTTTGACTGCCTGCAGTAATAAAAATGTTCAGTATTCTCTTTTTCCATTGATTCTCCAAGATCTTTATGGGCAATTGCAGTTAATGATAAGCAGGTTACAGATATGTATTTTAAATGTGTATGTTTCTAAGTATTTATTTAAAGTTTTATACTGATTGCATAAAAATCTAGAGAAGAGTCTCCAGATGTTGAATAAGCTGCACAAATTCGATGAAGTACTCATGTATATTAGCATCATTGTCAATTGCTATGAGCACAAACAAATTCAATCTTTCATTGCCCATTGTGCTTGAGTACTTTGACTTAATGATCCCCATCCTAGAGAGAACTCTATTAGCGCTTGCAGATGTCACTATAAATGTAGGGGTGAAAAAAGCTTTAGGATGTGAAATAATCAGGCTATATACTGCCAGTCTCTTGCTGTTAGTGGAGTATTTGAAAATCTCAAATTGGTTTCTTTTGAATGAATACTGAATTTTAAACTCCTGCTTACAATTCTTTGTCACTTAGTTAATAAGGCATGCTTGAGGGTGACTAAATTCCATCTTCAAGAAACTTGCCAGTTTTAGAGATTCTAATTTACATCACATAATTAGAGCATCATGAGAACTCTGAAACGGTACTAAACCTCTTACAATGCTTGATCAATAATATCGCATCTTAACTGTTATGTAGAAAGGACTGCCCTCTGTTAGTCTAGGTGTTTTGTGAACAGTTGCCTCCTTTTAGGATCTATACTAAGCACTGTTTTATTTTTTTTCCTCTTTGAATACAGAAATCTGCTCTAAGTTTTCATTGACCTCATAACTATCTGTCTGTTCCACTGAATGGACTGTATTAATGCAACTATGATGTTCAAGGTCGAAATGCTGTAAATAGTAATTCAGTACACTGCAGAGTCCCAGATGATGTCTGTGTAATAAGGCACAAGGAAGCTTGAATGATGACATTTTGCCCAAACAATCTGCTCAATTCTATTGCTATATCAGGGACTTTTGATGTCTCTGCAATGTCATCTAAAGTTTCCAGCATTGTTTTAGAGGTTTTTTTGTGCATTTCAATTATAGCTTTTATTCAGCAATACCATTTAATTCTTGACACTTACTTCAGTTTGACAATCTCTGATTTAGCTGTTATCTATTTTTCAGCAATGTCAAGAGCAGCATGATAAAGTGGGCTACTTTGATTGAATATAAACAGGATCTGGACAGTTCAATAAAAGTTCCTTGCATGTTTAATTCCTAGCTGTCATGGCATCAGCAAAAAGCACATAAGAAGATTTAAGATGATCTTGGTTCACTTCCTTTAGCTCACCTAAATGCAGTCCATTAATGGGCTTATGTTTTATGCATATTAACTGTGCTGCATACTATTTTTGTGTGGCAAGACAAATTAGAATTGAATTGAAAATAATTTTAGCCATGTTTTTGCATTATAAGGGAATTTTCGCTGTACAGAGGGCCCAAATGAGCTCTGCATGTAACTGAAATTATAACTAAACTCTTCAAAACCAAGTCAGTTTACTGAGGTTGTCACTGTTTCAATTATTTCATACATACAAGAAGGATGGAAAATGAATTAATTCTATGTATACCTGCGTGGAGAACCTGGTGAGTCAAAGGTTCACATCTCTACACAGTTTAAATTTGTTTTCCTGTTATGTAAGTTAAAATAAATAAATAAATAAAAAATCACAATCAAGTCAGAATGGATGGGATTTTTCATTTAAGATGATGTATCCAACATATAAAAAAAAATGGGTCCTTAAAATTTCTCATATTGTGAGCTCCAGCTACAAAATTTCTTTGAAGATATAGCCTGTGCTATTACCATTGTGTGTTTTGTTTTGCACTTTATTTGGCACCATTTTATCTCAATGATAGCTGACAGTAACTTCTAGATCTTTACTTACGTATTTTTGCTTTAGCCCTAATGGAAGATGAATTTGATAAAATTTTGTATTTGTTAACCGTGAGGAATGCTTGGAACAGTCAGCAAATTTACAATGTCTCAATTAATATGAACACAATGACAATTCAAAACTTAACTAGCCAGCTTGCAATAGCTGCTTAATGAGGTTATAGCTGCATGGGAAGGGGCTGGGTTAAATGAATATGTTATTATTTTTATTTCATGGTGGAAACCACAGAGCATGCTCTAAGTTTTCCTTGTTACCTACTCAACACGGAATTAATTCTGAAGAAAGCATAATCATTAATTAAGTACTGGTGTAGTAGAAGCTAGTAAGTGGTACACTTGTGAATAGCCTTAGAATTCTACTTGACTTTGAAACCAAAGAAACAAACACCTGTGTAGTCATCTTTCTGCTAGCCACATATCTGTTTTTCTAGGCGCCGGGGGAATACACTGTCACTGAGGAGAAATGTCCAAGGTACAGGAATATAATATTTCTGCATCCTATTCTCACTTGATTTCTCCTTTAGCAACAGCAAAAGCTGGACATTTGCAAATCCAACCACATGTATGTGGTTAAGGAGTTGGATTTCAACTTGATAGATTGACTCTTTCTAAATACTGCCCCATCAGGGCTTAATTATAAAATAATTGCAATGACTATATTGTTTGATCTGTCATACATTCAATTTTTGCTGTTTTACATCCTTGCTAGTGTTTAAATACTTGATTCTGATGAAAATGAACAAAAGCAATAGAACTTGAAATAAAGTTTTATTCTCATTTTTACTTTGTTTAAGATAACAAAGCTGCCAGTTGATTATAAGCAAATTTGAAAAATCACTTTAAAGATAACTGTCCTTCTCTTACCTTTAATTTTGGCTGAGAGCAGTCCTTGTTGCAAATGAGACAGCCAAGGGAAAATAGATAAATAAATATATATGTCTCTCTCTATATAGGGGCTTTTTATTATATAAAATACTTAGTTTATGCTGGACAGAGAAAAGGCTATTGCATTTTTTACTAGGAAAAGCAGAGCTTAAGAAATGGATAGGTAAGTCTCGAGACCCTGTCCTCTAGGCACACTGTAACTTAATAGCCAGAATGTGTCACGGTAAGTAATGCATCAGAGAAATATTCTTAATGGGTAAGAGTAAATCACCTCCAGCTTCAGCAGGGGTTATCTGGGGAAAGAGAGCTCTTCATGATAAACTTCTCCAACTTTTAAAAATAAACATTACAGGCCTGATTCTACTCTCATCACTCTTTAAGTCCATTGTGTATAATGGAAGTTATTTCTGATTTACATCAGAGAATTAAGAGGACCAGGGCTCATAACCTCTGAGCACAGCAGTAGTATCGCTGTTGCCCGCAGTGTGGTGACGAGTGACGAGCGGAAAGCTGTGGGGTCACAGCTCAAAGCCTCCATGCTTGCCTCAACTCTTGGTGCCTTGCTGAGTTGCAGAGCTGCAGTAAACTATGTCAGAACAAAGTTCTTCGTTGTAATAATTCTCTCATTTCTGAGTTGTAGGCTGGCTGTGAAGGAGGGGAAATAGCTGTTCTTAGAGTATTTAGACCATCATTCCAGCTTTACTTGGACAGAAGAAATTCTCTCTCCTGTCTCCCTCCAGACTCTCCATCTGTCTTCGATATTGAACTGCCCAGTAAGAGCCCTGGTGCCTGCAGGGTCGTGTATCCTGGGGGTTGCTGGAGCTTGGAGTCCAGCTGCGGTGAAGGCAACAAAAGCCATTACTTGTATGTCCTCGACTTCTATGCTTGAGGGATTAAGGACACTCTTTTAGTATATGTTTTTGGACTTGTCCATGAACTTACCTAAACCATTTTTAAACCTGCTGATGCTTTCTGCTTCGATAAGCTCATGTCAACAGAGTCCAGTAGATCACTCCCAGCCTTGTAAAAAAGTACCTGCTTTTATCTGCATATCGTGATAGTTTGAGTGCTTCTCATCCTAGTATCGCAGGGTCTGGTGAACAACAGTTCTGCGTTCACATGGTCAATTGCAGACATGATTTTGTGAACCTCAGTCATACCCCTCCCCGGCACAGTGTGGAATATATTTTATTTTTTAATTGGGTTTCTCTGAAACAACACTAAGGAGAGTGGGAAAGACAGAAAATAATGAAACCAATAGTTCGGTAACGAAGAGAAGAAAGTTAGAAGGTGAGAAGGCTTATTATTTTTGAAAACCTTTTCTAAATTTGAATGCAATTCTGCAGCATTCAGAAAGGCAGAGAATATGAGGAAGCGGTGAAAATCAAGTGTAATTAAAGTATGAATAAGGCTGCATGATTTTTTTTTAAGTTTGTTACAAAGAAGTTCTCCATCTGCAGCTCACAGGCCACCTGTGAGATGTAGGAGGTTTCTGCTGGGCTACAGCCAGAAGCTCTTGTGTGCTGAATGTGATGTACAATACGCCCACTCCTGAAATTGTCTCAAAATCAGTGTCACAAAAACTTCATGAACAATAGAAAAGTAATGAAGCCTCCAGGGCTGCGTTTACCCGGTGACAAAATGCAAACAGAATGGGATTCCTCTGAGCCTCCTCCCAGCCCACAGGCTGTGGGAAGAAGTCATCTCGCTGAAATCCAGAGGGCTGAGGCAGGGACCGAGCTTAGATAACACTCTGGGATGAGGGTGGGATGTGACTGCAGGCAGAGAGGGTGAATAGAGCTAATGAGGATATGAAGGTAGGAACTAATGTTATTTTTAATGGCGTTTGACATAGGGTTGAAAATCCCAAGGAGAGAGAATGAGGAACAGGAAAAGGCACCAGAGAGGGGCAGAGATGTGAAAAATGAGGCACAGAAGGGTCCTTCCAAGACCTGGAGGGAGCCTATGGGAAGGGGCTGTGTGGTGGTGCGGGGCAGCAACCCGTATGTAAACCTCAGCTGGTTGTCACGTGATAGGCAATTTTCATGTCAATTTTCTTTAAATAAAAATACTGATAATCCCAGAAAACAGTATCAGAAGGCAATCATTGAAGTCGCAATAAGAAGAATTAAAAATGTTAGACAACGACAAATTAATGTCCATCTTTATATGGATATTATGGTACAATTATGAACAAAGTGGTTATACTTTTGCTATTTTTTGTGCCTTTTACCAAATAATATTGTCTAAAAATTGCAGATGGCAGGCAATATCTTACCCATGGCCTCATCTTTTAAACTCGATTTCTGCTGAAATGCAGCAGAAGATGCTCATTGCATCTCTGTCACTTAGTAAAAGTCCTGGCTCCTTACGTATGGATGCAGATGTATGAAGAGAGTACGTCCCATCTGCTGGAATTCGTGTGACTGTATCTGAGGTTGGAAGTGATCTTCCAATGAAATTTAGCAAGCAGAGGTAGAGGAGAGAAGCTGTTGGTTGCATTTACATGCTTTATGCATGCATCACGTGCCTGCTGTAATAAATGCGGAGGATCTTCCCTGTGCTGTCAGCTCCTAGTAATGTGTATTTAATAAAGGGAGTTACTCTTCATCTCCCCACTGACCTGCTTACTGCAGAAAGGTGTGTGTTAGCAGATGCAAAACATCAGGTGGGGAAACACACACAAAGTAGCTGAAACTATCTGTCTCTTGGCGTTTTTTTTTCTTTTATTTTTTTTCCTTTTTTTTTTTTTTTTTTTTCTTTTTTCCTTTTTGACAGTCTTTAGATACAAGCTGTACTTGTTGTGAACTAATGAAGGAGGTGTTCGTGGCTGGGGAAGGGATGTCACGAGGAAGCAGTCACTGGGAGTCTGCCTGGGTGACAGCTCCATCTATTTGCCTCTCCAGAAGCGTCACATGCACTCTAATGAGGGAAAATGCCCATCAAACTCTGCAGCTTCAGTTGGACTTGGGAAAGAAAATGAATGTAGATTCAGAGAGGGAAAAATATCAAGGTTGTTCAGTCATTCTATGAATTTTAGTATTTTTTTTTTTTTACTAACTGTATTAAGGCCCCTTTTTTTTTTTTTTTTTCTTTGATAGGATCTTCTTATTCTGTGCATTTCACAGCATAACGCTCCATGAAACCTAGAAGGAAAAAAACCCTCTGTGATAAAATTTTAAAGCAGAATGTTTTCAGAAGCCAGGGGGAGTAATGATGGGGGGAAGTGATGCGAAATTTCTTTTGACAAGAAGATGACAAGAGACGCGACTGAAGAGATTTATGCATACTTTGGGAGGAAAAACCTAAACTGATACATCTGATAGCTGGCTTGGGATGAGTCATTCACTTTTTATCTGCAGTGAAAAGCTACTTTAATGATTTTAACATTTATCCATTAAATTTTTCTCCTTGATCTATAATTCAAAATGCTATACCAGCTCCTTGAAGGTTAGGACACACATTTATTTTAATGTGGAAGTGGATCACCAGGTTGTTCCATCACTGTGCTAATCTCAGTGCTTGGTGGAAGGTTTTAGTCAGTACCTTCTGTGGAAGAAAGCTCCTGCCAAGGCAGTTCTGGTAGAAGATATTTAAAATAATGATTTCTGGTGCTGAGTCACAGTGTTGTCACAGCGCTATTAATAATAAACTGGGAGAGCATTTGTCTTGCCATATGGGATGGAGTCTAAATAGTCCAATGTCTGCCTCTGGTGCTGGATGGCATTATATAATGTTATTGCATGAGGCACATACATTGCCACTTCCCTTCTGTCCCACCCGAAATGCTCAGGACAGATTTTTAACTCTTTGAAGAAATTGGAGTGTTGTTAGAGTTGTGTTGATTCCTTTTGAAGGCTGTGGCACTTGTCAAGGATTCCTTCTCTGCCTCAGTTACATGTAAGGAAATCTGGTTAAGCTGTGTTAATTCTGTGTACATGCTCATATTCAGAAATAAAATGTCTTTAATTTGATTTTAACTTAAATTGCTTTGGAAGTCAGGTAAAGAAAATTGAATCAAGGCATTTTTAATTCAGAATACAAATGTCTAAATAATGGCTTAATGCAATTTAACTAAACCACTTCAGAAATTCATTCAGATTAACCCTTTTGCTCCCATGCTGACAAACCTAGGGCGTGCTTTATAGACACTCTTTATACGGCATTTTTAACAGGGTGGTAATTGGCAATTCAGAAGAAATTTGGGGCTAATCTTGAATCCTGTGTACACATGCACAGGAATGTGTTTACCTGCATGCTGACCAGCAAGGAATCCTTGCTGGGGTTTAAGCAGCTCTCTGATTATACACCAGTCTCTCTCTACCTCTGGTAAGATTTCAAACCATGCAAGACTTCATCTGTTTGGCCAGTGAAGAGCACAAAGTTAGCCTCCCAGCATGTGGCAGCTAGGAGAAAGTCCTGGAAACCTGTACCACACATCTGCTTGGGTTTAAATGAGGTTTCGGTCCCCCACAAAAGCTCAAAGGTACTTCAATTTGGTCAGGCTGTCTTTCTGGACAAATGCTACTGATATATGAAGCAGAATTTGTGTTTTTTTTTCTGCCATCTGAAGTTGTCATCCTCATCTGTCAACGATTAGCTTGCTTTTCACCTCCTTACACATCTGTCCTTCATATCACCTTTGGTATGTCACCTTTCCCTGGAGGAAGACTTGGGCTTTTCCTTTGTCTACTAAACCTTCTGAAAATACCCTTCTTAGTAAAAAATTAGTGCCAAATATATTCCATAGCCTTCCTGCCCCAATTCATGTCCCTACTATTTTAAAAATAAGATTGTGTAAGGAATAGCAAAGTCAACTATCTGTAAATATCCTTGGTGACTTAACTAATGGGGAAGATACAAAGAAAAACACAATGACTAAGGCAAATATTTAGAATAGAAAAGCAGTGGAGTAGAGTTGCTTTCTTACTGTTATCTCAATCAAATTAAATCGTTAAACAGGTATTCCAGTAAATTAAAACAACAAAAAAAAAAATCTCTTAGACTGAGATGAGGGAGATTGATCTTAGTTTATTTATTTTTTTTTTTCTATCATAGTGTAAATCATAACATTCTTTTTTTCTTCTTGACAATATTGTTGGTATCTTTGTTTAGCTGAAGACTGTAACATCACAGTATTGCTAGACATGAATAAATCTAGCTTCCATGTCTGCTTGAAAACTAGTGGGAAAACCCATTAAAATAAGGAAAACTGAATTAGTATTTTATGATGTCTGAGAAAGCTGCAAACCTGAGATAAAGAATTAGCATTTTTTTGTGAACAGGCACAACATGCATCTCAGGACAAGCCTACATTTGCTTTAGTGAAATTAAAATGAGAGTGGATGGGAAATGGAAAATATCTCCATTTCTAATCATGCTCTGTCTCATTAAGGATAGACAACATCCTGATTCTGAGAAATTATTCTTTTTCTGTTACAGAAGTAAGAACCTCAGGCTGGTTGAATGAAATTTTCCATATAAGACTACTCCAGTGCTAATGACAGCAACAATAAGGGAACCAGCAATTCAATACTGGAGGATGCTGCTGAGGGAACATTGACATAAGGGCAGGTAATTAGTGCTGCTATTTCTATTAAAATTAGTGGAAAAAAAAAAAAAAAGAAATGTAGTCACTAGAGCAACGGGATTTTTAAATTGCAAAGAAATCTTATTTATGCTGTGAATCCAGCTGAACTAAGCCAGCTAATCAATATGATGGGCAAATTCTATTAACAGTATAAAAAAACTGACTGAATAATTAAACTATAGTAAAGAAGAGTAAATATTTTGAAGAAAGAGACAAAGTTGACAGAGCCTGAGTTGGTCAGTGAAGTGGAGTTACTACTCCCCAGATGTTTTCCGTCTCTCTAAAATAATCAAAGGCGTAACACTGCATGTCACTCCTAGCAGTACAGAACCTTTCCTTATTGCCCAAATGAGATGGGACATATGAGTGGGAAATGGGAAGAGAAAAATGAATCCACCTGAACACCAAAAAGAGTTCGATTCAGCTGAAGATGGAAGAAAATTTCAGGTCAAGTTTGCAGATGCTTGATCAATAATTCTAATGGAAAATGGACCTCGGGGGACTAGGGTTTTGTTCTTGACATAGCGTCAGTGGAACCCACTGAGTTAGAACAATTGTAAATTTGGTACAGATTCTTCAATGAATGTATATGGAATTAGCCAACTGGTAGGATTTTTTTTTTTTCCAAATTCCAAATAGCTTTTCTATTAACAGAATTATTTTTTCTACCTTAATTAACCGTAAGTTTTTTTCTTCTAATTTTGAATGATATTATTTGATTTAATGGAAAATTCTGAACCTCTTTTGAGTTCAGGGATGGGCTATTGCTCTTTTTATATAGTGGCTAGAATAATAGATTCTTGATCTTGATAGGAGCTTTTCATGGATTCAAATAAATTGAACTATTTTTCTTGCTTATACCTTTGCCTTTGTGTCTGGGGAATTGGGACAGGGAATTGGGACTGGTTTTGGCACAGTGGTCTGCATGCTGGGCAGTGGAAGAGTGAGTAAATGAGAGTTAACATGTCTGGTAAAAAAAAAAAAAAAGCAATTTCTCTTACAACATTACCACTTGCAGAAAATAAATCTATTTGGCTTAATCTTTTTATTTTTTTCTCCTTACTGCAATCAAATAAAATGAGGGGTTTCGTTTTGTGTCAATATGAAAATTAATTAGCATAAATTGTAAGCCCACTCTCTTTCTGAGAGTGCTAAGCTTTCTTGTTATTTCCCTTTTAAATGGAATCCTAAAGGGGAAAAAATCAGATACCGTGGCATAAATATTGCATTATGCTTAACTGATTTATATTTATAAAGCTAATTCCACTCCTTAATGCAATTCAAACAGGAAAAATGCTTCTCTGTTAAGGCTGTTGTAAAAGTTGGATCAAGCATGCCAATGCAGTCAAAATGAACTGGGGCTTCGGGCCTGATTGTCTCATTTTTTACATGGCCTCTTCCCATTCTCTCCCATTATTTTTCTCAGTTTAGTAACATACTCTAGTGAATTTCTTCTTGGCTAAGAAAATAACTCTGTGCAAAATACACATCTGAGGTGACAGCTACGTCTGACCTTCATGCATATTATATTAAAGAGCTGGTCAACTTGGAGCTCTGGCATATTGGAAATTTAGCCCTTGACATTGTCACTCTGTTGAGATGAGGACAGGGGGAAATTGCAGGGTTTTTCACAGCATAACATAAATGGCTGGCACAACAAGGCTGATCCTTCACAGTCACTTTGGTATTGGATAATGTCATAGGAGGTCAGATGTATTTCTTGATATAGCGTGAAGTGCGTCAAGTTACAGCAGGGATTAATGAGGCCCTTGAACAGTTTGGTTTTCCGTGGTCTCTCTAATTCAGAAAGGGAGTTGTTTATTAGCCTTCAGAGATTAAAGTATGAGAATTTTTGATATATTGTTTAATATGAGTTAGCTACAACACAGTATTAAGAACTTTCATAAACCACACATTTGAACCTCATCACACAAGAGGGAGGTAGGAGATAGTTAAACTTCATATTTAAACTTTCCTGCCTCAGAGCTGGTTAAGATGAAATAGGACATCGGAATAATTTCTAATTGATTGCAATTTGCAGCAGAGCAAGAGAATACAGGTGGGCTCTGACATCTGGCATGTAGTTCCAGAGACAAGTCACTCAGCCTGTTGGCTCTGCCAGTGTAAATGATGCTGTGTTGTAAAATAGATGAGTTAGACTGAAAACTTTGAAAACTTTCCTTAAGAAGACCTGAAGAGGCCTGAGTATAGCTCCTCTTGTCTGGCACGGAGAAACAATGGCTCTTTTTTTGTCTCTTGAATCGCACTTCCTACGTGTGAAATTGTGTAACTGCCCACCTTGAAGGCTGCTGAGGGAACAGACATTTGCAGGGAGCTGACATTGATTAGACAGAAAACAGCATGGTTGCACAACATATCACTATCACAGAAAAAAAAAAAAAAAAGCCACCCAAAATGAAGACAGTACATTCTTTTAGACTGCAGTATATGGGGTCTGTAGTCAAACCTGCTCCTTCTCTCCCCACTGTCCCATCTGCTGCAGGTGTTTTCTTCCGTGGTAAGGCAACTACTTTTTCATTCATGATAAGGCAGGACCATGTAGGAACCATGAATACCCAAACTCAGGCTACATGAGAATTAGTTGTCATTGTTTTTATCAAACTGTAACGTCTCTGAGTAGGTGTAAATCAAAGTCTTAACCATGCCAGGGTAGAGTTTCGCATGCTGGTTACAAAAGTGTACCTGGAGGTCTGTCTGGCTGAACCTTTATTGCAAAGAAAGCTGCTTACATGTGGTCATGTTGTTAGAGAAGGCAGAGAATAAAAGGAAGCTGAGCACAGACGTGCCTCGGATTAAAACTGCTAAAGATGTCAGAAGGCAGACAGGGACCATCTGTTACGAAGCAGGTTCTGTTCCCCACAGGCATTGAACGAAAGGTTTCCTTTGGCTCACTGCGTTTGGCTCCCTAGGGTTTCTGTTTAGGACTGCCCTTTGGCTCATCATCTGAAGGTGTCTTTGATCCCAATAAGACCAATCATGTTTTAAATATATATTTTTTTCTCTCTAATTAGCCTCTTGCTCTTTTTCCAAATGCTGTTAGATACTATCTCATTTTCCTAGACCATTTTTTTGAGTCACTTATTTTATTTAACAATTCTAAGGTATGGCTAATACAACACGTTGGCATAATTTATTTTCTCTTTGGCATAGAAAGCCATTAACCTTAACTATTTATTCAGCAACATTTTTATTCTATTTAATGATGCCCAATCCATCTCTGGGATTAGCAGTGTGAATGTTAGCCAAGCTTTTGCAAGTTTTCCCCAAAGGCGCTACACAAACCCCAGCAGAAGTTCGTATTTTATGTAAAATATAAATCATAAAATATCATATAATTTTACAACTGTAATGCAGAGTTATTCATCGCTTGCTCAAGAACAGGCATTTATCACAGCCTCGACTACTGTAATTTAACGTATTCCAGCCTAAGTGCCCAAGGTTATGCTGGTCAGAGCATCATTATTCCGCTTCCCCGTTGTGACTTACAAGCCATTGAATTGGGATCAGGGCAGAGGCAGCAGCAGATTGGCAAGGACATCTCAGCACCTCTAATTCACTGGAATTGTGTGAGCTCCATGGACTTTACAAGATCCAGTCTATACTAAATCATGGCAGCCAGCCTCAACAGAAGGGATGCTTTTAATGAGGAGCTTAGGATATCCGCTCGGTAGATAATAGAGTAATTGTCAGAGAAGCCAGATTCGGGTGAAAAGAAAGTGGCACCGCTTTCTGCGCTGGGTTGAACTGGTAAATGGGTACTTAGTGCTAGGACCTTGCACTTCAGAAGGGCTGCATGAATAAATCCAACTCACCAAATGAATCGGGGCAGCTGGAGGCCGGTGTCTCCCTAGCTGTTGGCTGGGCTGCTGTAGCTGCTGGGAGTACAGAGGAGGGCAGGCTGGCACAGTAAGCAGGGCATGCAAGGTTCAGAGTAATTTTTCAAGACATCACCTGAGGTGGTGCTGGATGTGCCCTGCCCTCCTGGTGCATGTTGTTATAAAATACATGCAGCAGAGGTGTGCTCCTGCCTAACCCCTTAAATGTTGCATCCACTCACTCTCCCTTGTCTCTTTTTCCAGTGGGTGGGAGCCCTCACTGTGCTGGTACCAGTCACCAGCCCTGGCCATCCTTCCACCTTATTAACTTCCTTAGGGAGCTGAAGGTGTAGGTATCCTTCTTTCTTTATAGCTCTGAATTCCACTTCCCCCCTGTTTTATATTATGTCTATGGTCATAATACAGCCTTTTTTAATCTCTGTAAAGCATTTTGAGGTGCTGACTGTGCAAGTGTATGGTCTTTTGTTACTTTACTTTTGGTATTGTAAAAAATAAAACCGGGAATAATAATTTTAAAAATATTTTTCTTCCGCAAATCATTTAAAAGTCCTGAGATACATCATCCACAAGAAATATAATCTGAGAATTAAGTTCACTCACAATTTTTTGGCAACTGGTGAACCTCAAGCAGCATGTAAATTGTAAATATTTTCATCAATAAAAACCTGAAATTAAAGTTTGTTTTCTATCAACTTTCCTGGTAATAAGGGCCTGAGCTTTTAGGCAGGGCAATAAAATAGTCAAAAAGACTCAATGAGAAGTCTCAGGATGTTAATTATATTATTGATATTATTTTGGTAATAGTAGAACCTCACCAAGAAGAAGAATGCTGTATCTTCTAGACATCATGACCTAGACTAGTATCTAAGGATTCACTTCTGACTTGCCATTTGTTTCTTTTTGTGACAGAAGTAATAAAAAAGTATTATGGTCAAAGCTGCTGTGATGACAAACCTCGTCACTGCTGTAGCACCCAGTACTCCACCCTGCAGAGGGGTGTTCTCCAAACACATCTGTCAGTTCTTGGCCATAGCAGGCAAGAGTTTTTACTGCTCTGTTCTTGGAAGCCTACAGTGTTTTACCAGCTGCTGGAAACAGTAGGGTCAGACAGGGCAAACTAAATGGCAGAGTAACATATAAATTTGTGCCCTCTGCAACATCTTCAGCATTGTTACAGATGCTGTTGGTTCACAGCCTAACTGCTGACTGCCTTCAAGTATGAACTGCCATCAGCTCAATCTGGAAAGTCTCTTAACTGTCTTGATATCTTAATGCTGACAACCCCCTGCTAGCAGTTGGATTGTTATGCTTAAGTATGGGAGACTGCTAGTTTTGAAATTGAAATGAATCAGCTTTTTTGTCTCATCTGTTTGTCTCAACTAGACCTGTGTGAAGCTGTCAAAAGAGAAACATGAAACCAGGATGTTCCTCTGCATGCAGCAAAGTTACACCTTCCCATTCTACTCCAGAAACGTGTCTTGTGGACTAAGAATGTTGAGATAAAATTGTGAACACAATTGATTTTCTACTTTGACCACTGAACTGAGAAATGAAAATATGTTCAGCTTTGGTCAATGGGATATTTATTTTTATTTTTTTTTAATTTTGGCAACTGGCTGTGGTTTTATTTTTTTTCCATGTATAAATTAGGGAGGAAAAATCAATCTAGCACTTCTCAATGACTAGAGAGCCATCTTGGTACATTAAAATTCAAGTTTATGACTTTTCTGCATACATAGAAAGCTTTCATCTCAAATTTGAGATCCCTTGTCTTTTTTATTGCTCCTGATTTTTTTCTCTTCTGATTTACTTTATTATTTGATTCTCAAAAATGAAAATGTCTTGCAGCATTCTGTCTTTCTTGAATTAAAGTCAATAACCACTTTTTCTGACATCAAAGATCACACTTGCAATCAGATTATTTCATTCAAGTTGCCTCCTATGACCTCTCCAGCATTTCCCCAGTACTTATTGATCACTGTTTAATTCTGTTTTTCTTCCTTGTCACACTAAGAGAGGTTTGAGTGAAGCTGCTCTAATTCAGGGCTCTTTGATGATATATCACTTCGGTTTATGGTGTTTCTTGGGGTGCTTGCTCACCTAACGTAGCATTTGAGTCCTGAAAACATTTTATTTTCATTAGCAGAATGCTAAATGTGAAACCAGCTTGAGAGTTAACTCTAGAAGGCCAACATCTCTAAATAATTCAGTGTCATCTTGAAACAATGCTGAGATTTAGAAAATAAAAAATAAATACAGAGGTTAAACAGCTGGCTTAAATTTAAGCAGCTGTCTAAAATTAAGTGTTTTTTATCTCTCTGGACAGTATATTTAGTTCTTGCAAAGGGATATCCACAGCCAACTGTGGTGAGTGGCGCTCCATCTCACATAAATGTGTCTTCAAAGCTGAGAAGACAAATGCTGAGGAAGGCTTCTCTGAATCATCTGAAGAATAGAGTATAAAATTTTTGTATGAAAAAGTAACTTACATCAATTTCTGATGAGTAACTAAATCAGAAGCCCCTGGTACTTAATGTTTCTTTTTGTCCTGGTGCATAATTCAACTAGATTAAAGGAAATCCCTTGGCTTTATAATGTGCAAGACAGTAGTAGCTGATTTAATATATTGCTTTTGTTGGTGAGCCATACTATTACTGGATAATTTGTGAAATAGCAGTTCATCAGCCTGATCAAACAGGGCTAATTTTGGGCACTTACATTTTCAACTTCAGTGGTTTCTATTCCTTGCTTGTAAAATCAGTCTTTGAGTACTGCAGAGCTTCTGTGCTGTAAATCCTGTAGATGGCAATGTTACACTAGGCTAAAAAGGAGTGGAAACCATACATCTCAATAGCTTCACTCGTTATTAATCTGTGTAGAAAGGCATTAATAGCAATTCAAGATACAGTCTCTGATACTGCTGCAAAGGTAAATATCTATAAACACATCATTAGCAGTAAAATGTAAGCCTGATTGGATCGCTGTTGTTTGTTCGGCATACGGACCTACTGAGGAATCATGCTTGCTATGCTTTTCTACAGCAGTCTCATATATGGTTCCAAAACAACAGCCAATTTGCCCAAATTCTTACCTGGTTTAGACAGATGTTTAAACAGATTCATTTGAAAGGGTTATCTTCATCTAAGAGAGCTGTAATTAGCCCAGTTAAAATTGTGGTGTCCTGATGGACCAGCTCTGCCACCCTCTTGGCAATAACAGTAACATTTTTGGGAAAAGCAAAGAAAATTTTTTTCACTTCATAGACATCTTATATTTCATTTACTTGCTTTTCTAAATGTTTTCTGAATCTCATTTGCTGTTTCATCAAGTGCTGTGTGTGTTGGTTTTACTCTAATTAAGCACTGAAGTATCTGTGCATAGATGTCTGAAGTAGCCTTAGTTAGTCTTTTCAGAAATTGTATGTTACACCTATCTTTAATGATTTTTTTTTTTTTTTTTTAAGTAGACAGTTCCTTAAAGACGTTCTGTAGTTTGGGAAAATAGTTAGCTCACACACATACACAGAAGAGAAAAATGCCAGCTAAGAATCCAGGCCATGCTCCATGAGTTAAAAATCCAGTTCACAGAGCCTGCAAAGCAAATGCACGAAGCTCCATGCAGGACAGAGAATTTATGAGCGATCATTAGGTGAAAATATATTTTTGAACAAACCATCTGTTCTGTAACTTCGAATAATAAACAAAATGGTCAGAGAAGTCAGCACAAAGGAATTTTGTAAACCAATAATGGCCGTAAATTAATCAAATAAATTATTCCCTGTGAAATGCTCATCCAGCCCAACAACCACAGAAATGAAAATGCATTTCCTGAGGCCAGCTCTTAAAAAGCTTCATATAAATGGGCCACTACAGTTCTGTAAGTATCATCATGCTGCAACTTTATTTGCCATCATAAGTAATGCAGTTGTGGAATAGAGTGCTTTATTTGGACGACTGGGTAACAGTCTGCAAATCATGTAGCTGGATGTGACTGTTTCATTTACTGGGTGTACGGATGATTGTGCAGACAAAATTATAAGCATCAATTTTGACTCTGAATTAAAGCTTTTCTCTGACAAGGTAGTCTGCGGAATATCTGCACTGTGGTGAAACCTGTACTTCAGCTGGGAATCCCCTTTGTCTTAAGTGACCTTTTGCAAGTATCCCTAGGGTTTTCATTGCAATTTTGTTTGACCTTTTCTTAAAAACCAAGCTTTTCGAGACAACTGATATTTGGCAGAGTGATTACTTAAGAGGAGATTCATTGGAAAAGATTTTCAAAGGCACCAACAGGAGTTGGCAGCTGGACAGCCTTCAGTATCACAGAGCTGCACAATGTTGTGACTCAACACACATGCTGTACATTACCGAAGTTTTTTCTTGACAGCCAAAAATAAGTCAGTTCGATGATAGGAAGAGAAACCAGCTAAGGTGGATGGATTAGGGAAAGGCACACTCCCAGCTGCCCCACTCAATATGCCCTAAGGAACTTGTCAAATATACATGAAACAGGGATATGCACCATGGCTTCTTCCTGGGGTACGTGTCTGGTATGCTCTGCCTGAGAAAATGACACATTTGCAGATACTTATTACTATTGTAAGGGCTGGTTTCGACTAGTGTATCCAATAGGTCCAAAATCTGATCAGGAAAGGCAAATTGATTAAATGCTCTCAGCACATGAGGTTCAAAAATAGTGAAGTCTGAAGTTAAAAACAGAGTGATGGGAAAAACAGCTTTTCAGATGTAGTGGGGGAGAGATTACCTGCACATTTACCATGGGGTTGTGCTCCCCAAGAGTACAGAGGAACAATGTGGGAGCACAGTGTGCAAGGATGTAACACGGTATCACAGGTCCTTGAGTAACATAGATGATGTAACACAGGTTTTTATAGGAACAAGGGTACCCCTACACTATGCATCTGGGAGTGGTTTAACTGTGTAACAGAAGCTTTGGCAAATGATGAGTGTTTAAAGATGGTAAAATTAAACTGTATGTGGTTAAATTCAGTCATTTTTCTTTACATACTGTAAATCCACCTGGCAGTTGTTAAAATTAGTGGAAAGAAATCAGGGGCCAGACCCTGATTTACGTATCAAAACCAGTTTTGAAATGCAAGACAAATAAAGATGGGTATTAACAAGACAGGAAAATACTTATTATTTTAAGACACTAGCTACATCATCCATAGGACTTGCCCTGAACTTTGTAAAGGCGATGATTTTTGCATTAAAGCAGTTGACATAGCCCATGCACTTTCTTCTGAAGTGTGGAGAAGAGTAAGATAACTTGAAACCTAGCTTGTTCAATCTTATGTTAGCGACTTAGTACATGTGGAAACCTTTTGAAAATACTGTCATAATCAGCTGAAATTCCAGATACTAGAATACCAGATCTCTAATTGAGAAGCAGTTCCCAGGAACTGTCCAGTGTTGCAGTTACCAGCAGCCCTGAACCTTAAACTAAGAAAGACCATAACCAATCAAATAAAATCTGTTGGATTTCAACAGGTATTTAGAGTTTCAACAGCAAAAGTTTAAGTCTAAGCAGCAAAAGAAAAGACAGACAAAGAGCGTACGTGGATGAAACGTTGCATACTAGCATAAAATTGTGCTCAAAATCACTTTGCAGCACTAGATAAATATTGAATCTGATTTATTACAAGGTAGGCAAATCTATAATTCACCTATCCTAATAAAGGAGAAAGAGCAATGTGATGATTTTCAAAACTGAGGAAATTTCCTAATATCTTGCAGTTTGTAGGGTGGGCTGCTAGCATAAAAATAAGAAATATTTAGAAGCTTGTTAGCTAGAGAAAATTACCTTCCCTTGTCCAGAAATGTTGCTGATGCTGTAACGTTATTGTGTAGCTGGAGAGGCCCAAGTATTCCATATCCCAAGGTAAGTAAAACAAAGGCTTCTGGCAAAGCTTATGCTTCTGTAACTGAAAATCATGTGCTTGATACAGTCATACTTCTTTTTTGGCACTGTGCACTTTCTAAAAACATGCACCAAATATTCAGCATTTCTTGCAGTTTGCAAACTTCAAGATCAGTTCTCCTATCATGGTCTCTAGAATTACAGTTTTATGCCTCCAGTCACATCAATGACTTTACTTCAACAGCAACTTAAAAATTATCGTTTCCTTCTTCTTGCCTTTGTCTGAATGCCTTATTGTGTTCATGGAAATGAGCTATTGTAGGAAACCTGGGAGAACTTTAATGTCATTCTTCTGCTCAGGATAGTTCTAGTTTCCTTCTCTTTCTTGGCTGTATTCCATAGTTTCCTAACCTCCCGAGGAGAAACTGGTTAAAAAATAAAGCTCCCTGCCAAATTGAATTTCTCTCTAAAACGGTTTCTCTGCTATGATCTGGCTGTCTGTAGGAGCAGTGCTCTGCTGAAGGCAGACCCCACCACACTGAAATGAGAAGATAGAGCATCACTAGTGGGGAGCAGGGTTCTTCCCAGATAAAGGGGAGGTTTAAGATGTTTTTATTTAAAGCTCAAGTAAACTTGAAGTGATGGGTAGCTATATTCTGATGAAACAATAAACCAAGTTTTTTTGTTGTTGTTTTAATTATGTTTTGTCTAAAACTTTTCAGTTTCCTGTAGGAGTCATAGCAGTAGCAAGCCTGTATGTGGATGAGGAAATGTCTGTTTGCCCTTCAGCTACAGGTACATGGGGCTTAGCTGTGAGCCCTTAAAACCATCACAGCAATCGTCTTTCAAGGCTCAGCCTCACTTCAATGAACACCTTTTTCATACCGTTCTACCACTAGCTTCTGTGATGTACAAAGGTACAATGGAACTGTTCATAGGATTAGATTTTGTATGCTTATAATGTGTTTAAAGGCCAATTTTAATAAGAGAAGGTCTTTCCATTGTCTTGAGTGATTTTTAATTCTGGAAAATATTGTGAAAGCAGGTAAAGATGAGAAGTCCGTAACTAACAGTCTCTTGAACGTCTGTCTGAATTTTGAAATGAGTTTTCTTATTTTCTTTCTGGAATAATTTGATTAATTTATCTCTTGGAGCTGAGCCACCAGTTCAGGGAACAAGTGATGAATTTAGTCTTCTATTCATGGATGGTCCTTTGAGATGAGATAATGCTTTCAAGCAGCTTATCAGTTGTATTTTGAGTTGCTTTTTTCTTTACTTGTTTCACTCTTTTCCTGGAGAACGGCTTCTTGTGATTATTTGGTAGACAGTATTTAACATGCAAGTCTTGTGGGCTCGTTGTGATAAGTCACACAATGCTGCAACTGTTTCTGTAGCGAATAAACATAGCACAGGAGAAGAGGCTGAAGCTGTCCCCAGGACTATGGAAGTCTCAAGGAGAAACAGAAACTTAGGAAACAGAAAGGGACATTTAGAAAATGTTAAAACTAATTCCCAGGCTTCACCAGACAAACCTTGCCCAAAGCATAGTTCCTTGAAAACTTGCTACTGTGAGGTTTATTAGGAGGGTGCAGAGTTCATATATAATATTCACTTGTCACATTCAACACAGTAATTGTTTTGGGTGTGAGATACTAATGAATGTACAGCACTCAGGTCTCAATCTGGATCATTTAATTTCTGGTATTGTTCTTGTACGGGAGTTCTGGAACGGTGCACTCATATGTTTTCCTAAAACCGTATCTTAATGCAGGCCAAACCTGCTGCCTGTGTGTGTGTCCAAGTTTATGTGTGTATCTGCGTTTTCATGTGAGAGTGTGAGAGTGTAGAGCTTGCTGTCCCCAGCCAGGTGAGCATGTAGGCACACATCGCTTTGTTTGTTTGTGAATGTATGCTACTCTCAATCTCTGAAGTGCCCACTTGAGGCAAGCAAAATCAATAAATCTGTGGCAAAAAGTTTTATTTTTTAATAAGAAATCTTTCACATGGAAAAAAAAATAATTTATAATGCCTAAAAATGAATTACCAAGTTTACTGCTCAGCTACACTGGCCATGCAAGTATTCAGTGTGTCCAATGACCCCTGAAGAGATGTTCTCATTCAGCGTGCCCCCCACACACACACACGCACTTTTTTTGTGTGTCTTTGACAAAAAAATGGAAGCTCCTGGTGGGTGTCTGTACTGAGGCAGTCTCAATTTAGGAACCTTGTCTTATCTGGACCATTAAAAAAAGGAGTGTGAAATAAATATATATGGATTTGTATGAATACACTACAGAATCAATATAAGGCCATGTTCCTAAATGATTCTGGAAAATTTTACCTTTGTGAATTAATACTATCATAAAATGAGCGTTATGCCAAATGGCAGCCATTAGACTATTTTTTACAATACTACACTGAAAATACTTAAATGTGTCATTCAGAATTTGCTAGAAATGACTGAAGGGTCTCTATTCTCAAAGGAATATATTTATTCTCAATAAGTATATTCCTTTCCTCATTCTTACCCTTCCCAGAAATTAAGAAATGACCTTTGAGTCACTGAGAATATTTCCGGCATTGTACATGTTGAGATGTAGATTTGCAGATGTTGAGTTTGGAAAGACTTCCCCACCAAGCCATAGAAATTACTTTGAAATATCACTTGTCTTAAAAGTAGCAAACTGATGTGATAAAATTAAATGTTTAAAGACACAGTTTTATTGCACCTTTGTGACAAGTAGGGAAATACCAGATACCTGCTTGTAATCATAGACAGTATCCAAGTATCTTTTAAAAGGAGTGGATGTTCGAGGCATCTGGGTTTAATTACAGCCTTGTTTCAAACAAGCAAAAAACTCTGGTCTAATTGTAGTGTCATTGTTAGATGTGGGGAAACTTCCACTGTGGTAGACAGCAATGTTACATCTGTAAGTACTGGATTTTTTTTTTTTTTTTTTTTTTCACCTTTTAGGAATGACAGGTGCGTAATAAGGAGAAAAGAGGAGGGGTGGTATCTTTGCTGAATCATCTACTTGTTTCTGATATTCTTGAATTACCTTTTCTTTTCAAACACGCCAGCACCCTACAGGGGCAGACTTCTTTTCACTCAATAGAACAAAGGAAAAAAGAAAAGATGTAGCAATTTAAGACGCACTGCCATGCTACCCATCATGTGATGTGATGTAATTTTATTTTTTTTTGGCACTGGAATAAAGGAATTATCATGACTATTTTGGTCAAAAAACACCACTTAATAAATATACTGAGTTAAATGGAGCAAAAATGTGTTTCTTTCAAGCCAGCTTTTTGTGTTTGCATGCTATGTAAAAGTACAATGGCAAGTGAGATTATAATTGTGAAAGAACCCACTTTCTTGTACGCTACAATGGACCGAACACTCATTATATCCAAGCACATTCATTTGGCATGATGTTAAGCATTGGCATTGCTTAAAAGAAGCACTATTTTTTTATTAAAAAAAAATAAAAAATATATGAATTCTCAAGTGCTACCATTTAAAAGAAAAAAGAACACAACAATTTCATAAACTTTTAAATGCTAGTTATGTTTGTACATCTCACTGCTCTCTGGTTTGTGTAGCATCTTCTTCCCTCCATCTATTCAGAATATGATGTCTCTAAGGGCTCATTTTATCCTCCTGTGTAAAAGCAAAGAAACTATCCCCACTACCAGTTCTCCCACTACAGAAATACAAATAATAGTACTCCTATTTAGAAGGCACGTCAGATATGAAACTTTGTGCTAAAGTTTCTCTTCCTACTTGCTCTCACAGGTTTGGGAAAAGAAGTCTGCCCTCTTATAAATTTGAGGCTAGATATAATTTAATCCTAAAACCTAAGGGCACAGGTATCTCTATATAATCACACGCTGTACGTATATATATGTGTATACAAATATGTAATAATAGATATGTACATTATTTTGTAAATGCCAAGTAATTCCCCAGTAATTTGGTCTTGGTTAGAGCCCACTTTGTGTGAGACTGCTGAAGTTTAAGGATCATTTCTCACACGCTCCATCTTTCTTCCTTCAAATGTTACGTGAATAATTAATATACTGTAGACTAGAGGTCAGAAAATGGTTTGCAACATATAATTCATGCAACAAACAGACTCTTTTCTGTTTTCTGAATCTCTGCAAAGGGATGGCTATTTGCTCACTTAGAAATTCATTGAATCTCTTGCATTTTTTTTTTTTTTTTTAGTTATTCTTAATATTAGTGGCACGATATATCTAAAGGGCATGCTAGGCAAATTACCATTCTAATGCTAATATCCCATAAGTTTCTTTATTGAATTTGGCACAATGACAGAATTGTGAAATGAAGTCAATAGTTTACTGAAAGTAGTTTTGGTCATTTAGTTTTCATTTATGACACTTGAATAATATACAGAATCCCTTGGCATACTTAATAATAACTGTACAATGCATTTGGTAATGGCTGTTGCTTAAATACATGTATTATCAGCTTTCACTGGTACCTACTCTGTTCTCATCTCCCTGAAATAAAGTGTTTTATTTATTTGCAACACCTGGAGAGCTATGAGAAGGATATAGTAAAAGCCCATCTGGGCAACTGAGTAGTAGAAATATAAATTATAGTACTGAAAGGCCATATGCATGAAGTAAAACTGGAGGAGCTTTTAGGTATTCAGCCATATATTTTATAAAGATGTCCTTTTGTCTGCCTTGAAACAATAATGTTGCTAGGTTGCTTATAAATGATATGTGGCTCAGAAAGTTACCTCCTGAAGTTTTTCATTGTCTTTTCACTCAGATGTTTTGTCTGCAGATACTGCAAACCTGCTGTTAACAGAAGGTGAGCAGTGATTCTTAATTTTTTATCAATGACTTTGAATATCATTGGTAGAAATCGACATACCCCATAAAAAGCCAGTTAATATCATTTCAGTCTCCTGGTCCTCACATTGTAAAGCCAGATCCACACCAGGGTGGTGAATGGCAGCTGCTCCCCATAGCTCTTGGTGCCAGCAGTGTATCCTTCTGCCTCTTGTCCTTGGCTCCTCACTTGGGGTCTTCTCCACCTCATCCCCTGCCTGTTTGCTCACAGAATCAGCTGTGGTCTTTGGTGTTTGACACAATGCTTGTGCTTTTTCTGAGAATTTTGGTCTGAATCCCAGTTGGCTAGGTGGGTTTTAGCCCCCACATAGTACCATAAACCCATTGTTTATCACATTTTGCCTGAATGTTTATTTTTTCCTGAGGGTCCTTGGGATTTGAGGCTGCTGCCTGGGCAAGGCTGGCAAAGCTTTCTAAAAATTATTTTTTTAAAATCCATTTCCATTCCTGTCTTTTCCTGTTTTCCAGTTGGCAAACATTCTAAATCCCAAGAGAGTACTGGAGGCAGACACGATGATTGTGTTTACGTGATTTTTAAAACATGAAATAATCTCATAAATTACATTTTCAGGCTCTCTGCTTCTGTGTGGAAAATGTTGTGCTTCAACAAAAGTCTGCAAAGATGTATCAGTATATGAAATGGAGGGTACTTCAAAACAGTCAAAGCTTCATCAATACTTGAGTTTAAATAGCCACAGGAATAATCGTCCATATACACAGCACAGCACTTGAAAGTATGGTAACCGAGGGGATTATAAATTCCAGAAGAAAAAAAAAATTGGCAAAGAAACCTACTGTTAGAAAGAAAGGAAGAAAGAAGGAAAGAGAAAGTTCTTTAAATACTAAAAAAAAAAATCCTGTCTAAACCCTGAGATATTCTTAACTTTCTGCTTCTAACTACAACTGTATCTTCTTGCTGCATAGAAGAGAGGGTAATTTTTTTTTCTTTGGAAGAAAAATTACTTTAGATCTCCTATATGAGCTTTTACATGTTATAATTTGCCTAAGAATATCTTGTGTCCTCCCATAATTTTTTAGCTGACTGGAAGCAGGCCTATGTCTTCTTACTAGCATACAGGATTTGTATTAATAGAAGCAGCAGCAGATCCTGTTGTAGTGAAGGAATAACATAGACACGCAGAAGTCTTTTTGGGGCATTTAATTGCTTTGAGAGTTTGGTTATGCCTTTTTTAAAATATATTTGCAACCAAGGCCAGCCACCATGAAGCTAGCACTGCCATTAAATGTTGCATTAGTACATTGAGTTTCTTTAGTTACGTAACATCCCAAACTTCAGTGGCAAAGCAAACACCATCTTCTGGTTTCTCTTCCTAAAACAGTCCTCTTTCCAGTGCTCTGTTCTTGTTGTAGCTCGATCTGATGCTGCGTTTGTATCTGCTGCTTTGGGCATGTTTAAATAAGACGACACTACTACTTTCAAAAATATTTTAGATATCCTGAAGATACAGTGGGTTCATATTTCCTTGTTATATTTTTCCTCTGTTCCTTCACAGCTTCCTATTCTTTGGTGATGATTGTGGTTTGCTGTTTTTTGGTAAGAGTGATATAGCTATTCCTTTGGTGGCATCAGTAGATACCCATTCCTTATGCGTACATGGATTGGTATATATTTTCTCAAGGTGACTGTTTTTCTTCCAGTTTCCCCTGCACCTGCAAGTTAATAATTAATTGTTATGAACTGGAGGCAGGCTGGCTTCTTATTCTGGACTCCTCTTGGAGGCCTTTTGAGCCAAAGAAGGTGGGCAGCTGAAAGCTGAAATTTTAGGATCTGTATTCCTGATGTGTCTGTCCTAAGCAAGGACTTAATATGTTACCAGGACAGTAATTATTTTGTTCCCTTTGTTCTGCTTCATGTATCACTCAGGGTCTTGTCTGTATGTCTTTGACTCAGAGTGTATGCAACGTCTCAGGCAATTCTTGAATGTTAAAACAGGTCATTGCTAAACACAGCAGCTAAAGATTTGTGAAATATAGTACGTCACTTGTGAAAGCCTACTTTAAGACCTACTGAATTTAAGAAAAGATAAAGACAGTAACTTCTGTTAGCTTTGGGCCTTTTATTTTTACACCACTAACTGCTTGGTTAGATTTCTAAGAGCTTTAACAGAAAATAAAAGCCCCTTTTACTACCTCTATATTTGATGCCATTAAAAAGGTAAGGTTTTGCAGTTTCCTTGCTATGCTGACTTCATACATCTTCACTCAGCAAATTGGCACAGAATTCTTTACTTTTATTTTTTTACTCTTTTTTTTTTTTTTTTTTTTTTTAGATTGAGTGAGCTCCACAGTCACTGCATGTCTAGGTATTTCAAGACCAATGGTATGTGAACACTTCATTGCCAAGAGCTTTTAGTGTGTAATCATGTTGAGTTGGCTTGGGTACTCTTAGCCATTGCAGCACTGATTTCAGTGCAAGCCAGCAATCTAAATATTTGTTCTGCTTTTCAGAAGGGCCCTACAGTCCAGACTGAACTCTTTTTTTCTTGCAGCTATACTGCTCTCAGCTACTTAGCTGAGGGCTAAGACAGGTACTTCTAGCCCGGCTTCAGTCTTAGCAAACAGCAGTGTAAGCAAGACTTTCAAACGATGTTCATGAATCTGCAGTCACATCATTTGACCATTTTTAGGATTAAGTGCAAACCGGTTACTTCTTAGATTTACTAAAATCCAAGTGCAGCGACCAACCAGTATTACTTCGGAAAAAATATATTTTTGATAAATTCAAATTCATAGTGTTGTTTGGGTAGCTTTCCCACTCCTTTAGTAATACTGATTTTGAAAGGTCTTTTCAGTAGACCTTGAACAGCAATAACAAACAAGATGACATTTACCATCCTAAGTTTTCTTTGAGTATGTGCCTGTTTGTTTTCTGACTGCAACCTCTTTGAACTTCTACACTGCTCTGCTGCTTTCCGTGTAGCCAGGGAAAGTGTCTGTGTGAGTGTTCAGCTACAGAGCCCTGAATGATGTAGTTGTTTTGCTGGTGTTTGCCATCAATGCAACAAGAAACTGAGCAGAGATGGTCAAATTTGCAAAGCAGATTCTCAAGCACAGCATAGAAATTTTTAAAAGATGAGAGGAGGGAATGGTTAAAAACAAAAAACAACAACAGTACCTTCATCCTTTCTGTTAGCTTCTAGGTTTTTCTGATATAATCAGGAGGAACTGAAATTTCAGGTTGACAGTTTCCCTTTAAAATCCTTTAAAATGCCCTATGCATCAGTGCTGAATGTGAATTGTATTTATGTCTTTTTTTTTTTTTTTTTTTTTTTTTTTTTTTTTTTTTTTAAAGAGCAATATCTATTAATAGATCTATGTAATAATTGCTTTCTGGTTTATGCTTATGTTTTATCACAAAACCATTCAGGAGGACTTGTGGTAAAAATTGTGAGGTTTATATAATTGCAACTAGCAGCAGAGCTTTGCTTCAGGGCCTGCTACAATATCAAAATCTGCAAGAGCAAAAAATAATGATGTAACTCCAACAATTTGTTCTGGGGGCTGGGTGATCTTGTTTGACCCAGCAAGACACTCTTTGGCAAGCAGCATAGCTTTGAATCAGAGCTCCTTGTGATTAATACAGCGCTGTCACTGGCCTATATTGCAGTGATCTTTTGATCTTATTCACGTATTTTCAGTGGGATGTGATAATTACATTCAAATGGTATACGGAAATATTTTAACTTTTTTTTTTTTTTTTTTTTTTTTTTTTTTTTGTGTGTGTGTTACCTGGAGTTACATTTGGGCAATAGTTCCAATGTAATATAGTGGAAAATTACCACAGTGGCAAAGCAGCAAGTTTACCCTGTGCCATGAGACTTCAAGTAAACTAGAACTCTTTACAGTTTAGGAGAGCTGCCAGCCACTCTGAAATTACCATTTTAATTGGATTGATCATAAACACTTTGCTCTGGCTGTAATACTAGACCTAGGAGATGCAATCTATTTAGCCATAGTTTAGGGAAAGGGTGACCTTTCAGCTGGCTTGTTATAACTGAAAGGTTGCTCACTCTTCTGGCTGGAGCTTGGTGCATGGGAATGCAATGTGAATTTGTGGTATTAGAAATGGTGCTTTTACCTAAATATGTAACTCTTGTTGGTAAATACACATTTATCAGTTCTTACTACTATTATTAAATCATATTCTTATTATAATATATTTAAAATGCGTCAATTTGGAAATTTTTTATTACAGTTAGGGACAACAAAAATGGCTGATGCACACAAAAAACACAACTTGCTTTTAAAGGAATAAAGTGCTGTGTCTTAAAATAGAGAGTATCTTCTGGCCTCAAAATTTCCAGAGCCAGTTCTCTTTCCTCTGAACGATGCTGTTTTAAAATTGCCATCAGCCTAAACATTATATAAGACCTTTTTGTCCTGCTGGCATGCCCATCTTCTTTTACCATGCTCTTTGCTGCCTGTGGTCTTCATCAGCTCACAATGGAGAGCCCAAGCTGTTCCTCTCAGTCTAATTAACCCCAGTCCATTACTGGCATGTTTGGTGTTATACTTGCAACCTTTTCGTCTTTTGTTATTTAAATGAAAAACCTGAATTCAGTCTTTCCTTCCTATCAGCTCTCTGAGACAACACTGCACTAGTCATTATAACAACTTGCTTTCAAACCTTTTTCCTTTTGTGGCTGACCTTTAGTAGGAAGAATTCTGTGCTTTTTACCTATAATTTTAGTAATTTTAATCCAATGTTTTTTTACTTAAGTGGAAACAGTCATAGTTAAAATGCAGAATGCAATTTTGGCATCTCTGTTCAGCATTCTTTGTAAATAAAAACCTAGTAGAGGCTTAAGTGATGGAAAATCTTAAAGGCAAAAAATGAACGCTTTCCTACCTTATTCAATAGCTTTCTAAGGTCTGTAGATTTAAGAGGAAGTCTGCAAACAGAAGATGTGTCATCCTGACAGTTCTAGACTAGTTTTCCCTTTTGTTCCCATAAATGGTTATTCTGTACTTAGTGGTTTTTCTTTTTAAATGAAAAAAAAAAAAAAAAAAAAAAAGATTTCATGGTGGAAAGGCGGAAAATGTTGAAGATTTCTAGTATTGACCAGTAGGAATAACAAGTGCACAAAATATTTAGGCTCTTCAAATTCAAGCATTGAACTACCCTTTTAAATGTTCTTTCTTTCTTCTAAAATACAATACAAGTCAACAATATGTTATTGACATTGAAGCTTAGACCATAACTTGGACTGTGTGGACACCATAATTGTGATTGATCATGTACTGCAGCAAGCTTTCTTCTTGGATTTGAGTTCAGAGACACAGAGAGTAAATACAACCCTCTACTTTCTTTACTGACCGAAACACAATGTAAAGTTCTGGGAAAGAATCAAGAGCATCAGGCATGCTGATCCCACGATTCCCCAAATATTTCTGCCAGCAAGAGTTCTCAAAGCTGTGTGGGGATGCCATGGATGAGAACAAAGGAGACTCTCTGCTTCTGGGTACAAAGCTGCCACAATGGATTGTCATCATGGCTTCAAGAAACAATTATATATTATGTGTTAGATGAGCAGACTGTTGTGCAGAGGGTTAACTGTGTCTTCCAAAAAGTTATACAGTGTCTGGAAAATTTATTGGATGAGTTCCCTCTGATTGCTAATTGCGTACACTATTAAGCCATAATTTTCTTTCCTTTCTCATTTGCTTTATGCTTCAAGGTAAAAGATGGAACACGAGACTATGACAAATTCTCTTCTGGGATTATGTAGTGGGGCTTGACTTTGATCTTCCTTTTCTCTTGCCCTTGGAGACCAAAGGCATTTTTGCATATGGCAAATGAACAAAACTTTGGTGCTCAGAACTGCTGTGCTGATCAGAGAGAAGTTTCCTGGAGGGTCTGGGTTCTGCATTATTGAAATATTAAAAAGTTTCTTCCTTTTTTGTGTGGTCATTACCCACATGGGAACTGGTGAGTGGGTAATATAGGAGCTGCCAGTAATTTATGAAAGCCGGGCTTTCCTGCTAACTACTTATATCGTTGGCTAGCGAATTAAGATTATATTGGCCACAGATTTCAAAGCGAAGTCTATTAGGGAAGCAAATCCTGTCGATCAGAACTGTTGATATCTAAGACTGCATGTTGAGACCCTATGCTATGGTTACTTTGAGAATCTCCCCAAAGCAAAGTCAGTATCAGGCTTTGCTGACTCAATGGTATAAAAAGAGCGGAGCTGAGCTATGTGCATTAGAGAGAAGATGAATTAAGGGTTCTTCTGCAATGTGGTTAGGTTACTGAAACTTCTGTATATACCTGGTTTCTTGGAACTGCTAAATTTATCCTGTTCTTGGCAGGTTGTATTAACCCTCCTTGAGAGCTGTCCCATTGTAGCCTACCTGCTTCTGAAACCTCAATTACATGTCTGCAGGATGCTGTGGGGTGCAGCTGTGAATGTGCTGGTCGCACAGAGCAGACCATCACAACGGCTGTAAGATGCAGACCAGATGGTGGTAAGCACACCACAGAAATTGGAGGGGTGTGTGTGTGAGGAGAGCAGGGATGGACATCTACACATGAGAGTGAACAATATAGGGTTTGATCCACTACAAACTACCAAAGATTCTTTTAATTTTTTGTCTTGATTACAAGATTTTCTTGTAACTGAGTTAATAGGGGTATATCTAGGAAAAAATAGGGCTTTTATTTCACTGCAAGCTTGCTCTGTGCACCCTTCTTCATTTCCCTGAGCCAGTGTTCATCCATAGTTCGTTTTTTTTTCACTTTCTGTCTAGGGGAGAGGAAGGGAAAGGCAGCCTGCAGATGCTTTTTATTATACATATTACATTTAGGCAATGAGACCTTGAATTCACTGAAAGCTGTGAATGCTATCACGATGACAATAAAGCATATAGTCTCATTTGTAATAGGCAATGCATAGATGGTACTTTTTTCAGTTTGCTTCTGAAGAAGGTCCCCCAAATTGTATATGCTCTGTTGTATATAAGGCAACTACTGGTACTGCTTTTGATCATATATATATATGATCATTAATATATATATATGTATATATATATATTAATTTCCCATCATCTTCTCTCCACAGATTTGTTATTTTATTTCTGTTATCTTCATTTTATCTTTTGGAGTGGTAGTGTGTTTTACCAAGAAGAATGGCTCTTATAATCATGGATATCACCTTTTCATACACTTCAGATAGGCTGTCAGATGTAAAAACTTTTTCTTAGGCAGCAGTGGAAGAAAAACAATTTGTTAAAAATAGCTTGTATTTTGACTAAAAAAGGACATGAACACATGAGTTATCCTGCCTCCCCAAAATAAAACCTCTTCCTATTATTATATTAAGAAAATTGTTAGGTCCAACAGCTTCACAGAGATACATTTTGCTTTTCAATGCATATTTCACTCCCTGATCCAATTATTACTGAAAGTTTCAGAGGCAAAATTAATTAGCAGTCTGCCATAGTTCTCCAGACTCCTGGAGTTCAAGTAATGACTCGATTTTTGTAGAACTGTGCTTATTACATGCAATAGGCAAGTCTGGACATAACAACATACTCCGTGAAGCTTCTTAAAACTTATTACTATTATCAGCATCCTCTCTGCAACTGCAAACTTACCATGTTGTTGGGACTGTAAGCACAGAATGCAGAATTCAAGTTATACCTTATTGTCTGGAAAAAGGTCCTAAGATTTTCACCCATCTCCAGCAATTATCAAAAATTATTATGGACATTTTTCAGGTTAAATAAAAACTAGCAATGAGGGGAAGTCCATACCTGAAGCACTTGTTAATAAATAATTTTCATATTTGGCAGCTTAGATCTGCAGAGTCCCTCCAACTTTTCATACGTTAAGGAAAATAACAATACGATTTTTTCTGCTTAGATATACAATAGTTTTGGACTTCTTAGGTCAGATCTTCAGATCCTATCGTTATGAATGTTGTAAAATTGATCCACATTTGCTGAGGCTCTAATTCCATTTCTGAATGGGGCATGATGATTGAAAAATCCTCTTTCCAAAGAATATTAGCTTGGGCTTTTTCCGAGGAGTCTGGGTTCTTGTTTTGGCCATGCTGAGCCCCGACACTTTGACCAAAACAGGAAATGGACATTTATTTGAAAGAAGTGGTTTTTAATCTTCGGTATCATAATACATGTGTTGCATTTGCAAAATGTTTGTAGCTCCATGGAACATCTAGACATTTAGTGCATACTAAATAAGTGAAAAAAAAAAAAAAAAAAGCACTAGAAAATAAAAACAATAAGCACTTTATCTTAGCCTAAATCTTCTGAGTCAAAATACAACATGTTTTTAAGTGCTTATGTGAAGTCTTAGTTTTTAAGGCTTTGTGCAATAACCCTGGATTACAATCTGTTATTTTTTCAGTTGCTTAGTGAGAAATAACAATGCACCATAAAAAATATGATAATAGCTATATATTATTGCTTCTTTTGTTGTATTAATTAAATTAATCAAAAGCATCTATCAGTGTGTCCATTGCCTAATATGATTAGCCGCATGAATTTAGAATAGCAAATGGATCTGAGATGAAAATGTGTTTCTGAGCTGTGGTTTACAAATTGACTCAATGTATGTATATCCTAAGAAAACCCAATCTGTTATGTCTCATTTAATGCAAACTGCTGTGTATTTTGTGTTCAACATAAACTCAGAATTCACTTATCTGGAACATAGTATTTTGTTTTTGCATCACTTCAGTGGTGTATAAGCATATTTCAGTTAAAGCAGGACAACATATGTTTGTGTTGTACAGGTGGGGTGTTAAAATCTTCTGCATGATAATCCTTTGAACTTTTACTGCCCTAGTACTTTTCTCAGTGCTAGGTGTAGCAACATTTGCATGCTATTTAGTTGCTTAGAGGTAGGAATCTAGTGCCTATTTTTTTGCTGTGCTGTATCCCATCGAAGATTCTGCTGCTGATCCAGGAGGGCGGAGATCTGCCCTGTGCCTTGCATCACAACTGTTGGCTGGGTACAGGTATCTCAGGTATGCCACACCACCTAAAATTACACTGAATTCCTATCCAGTGTATCCAGTGTCCAAATCCAGTGTAATTCAGACAATTTGAATCCCATCCTGCAGGTGTACACATGCACACAGACATTCTCTCTCACAGCCTGCAGAGAGACAAAGTGTGATTCATTTTGAACAGTGCAGGTTCAAATATGTTTCTATGATTTACTCACTTAAACTGGACCGTTACTAGAAGTCACCATTACATAGAAGCTTTAGCAGTGGTTTCTAGTTGCTTAAAATCATTATGTTGTTCTTGTGCATTTGAATTTTTTTTTTTTAGTCCTGGTGCAAATGAGATGTCTGGGATGCCAGCTGTTTTGTCTTTTGAGCATCATGGTGGACTGAAGAGCCTTTCTGCCCCTTGCACAAAAGCAGTTCCTGGGGAAGGATAAAATAAACCCTTATATCTCTTTCTGATGTTGTCTTGACAAGCATTTCTGAAACTATGCACAAATAAAATTTACTTGTACATATCCTGATGACTTTTTTGAACCTAATTTTCCAGTTCAACTACCTTCAGGTAATATTTTCTGAAGATGATGATAAGGTAAAGAGAAGGGATATTCTCAAGCTCACACTTAGGTGTTTATCTATCTATTTCATTTCTGTGACTCTGCTATAATTATCTAGGAGTCCTTGTATTCCATCCTGTTACAGCATTACTGTTTTAATAGGTGGCCTGAACTGAAAGGATTTCAGGCATCTGAGCATGGTGGCCGAAATACTAGTTTCCATCTTTACTGTAGTGACCTGTCTTCAATTTTTGTGTCCTCCTGTGACTTTTTTCACAAGTTCCTCCACTGTCTTTATGATTCCTGTAGAGGCAATATTGTTAATAATATTGAGATAATATATAAAGAATATTATATATATATATAATTAACATTAAATATTAATTTTATAACAGTACGTAATATATATGATATATAAATAATATAATATATAAATATAATATATAAAAATAATATAAACATGATATATATATATTATATATATAATAGATCTATTCATCTTTGCCATCTGGTTTTTAATTCTTGCAAAATAATATATATTTTCTGTCTGTCTTCTCCACTGAGGAATGCAGAAGTGGAAAATGAAATGTGGAGGCTGTACTCTGACATTTGCTGCTATATTACAGGACTATGATCTCTCAGTGTAACAGGTGTTCTTTTTGACAGGAATCTTTTCAAATTGGTTATTTAATCTTAAAGCAAATATTAATCCATATTTTGTATGTAGTTAGTATTTGTAAGGCATCCCTATAGACAAATGTGGTGATGCAAAATTTGCAGTGGGACTTTGTCCTACAGACAGTGACTGACATAAACATCAACTTCCATTGACAGGTCTCTGGTGATACTAGACTTTATTGTTTGCTTTTCCATACCTCATGTTTTTACCCCTCTCTTGTATTTTATGCTTGACAGGATATCATATTAACTACACGTTCATTCCTCATTTATTCTCAAACTGGAAAATTTGTTCTATTTTCCAGAGAGACCTTGGCTATTGAACTTTTGAGTTTTGCAGTAAAAAATAGATTAGTATGATGATCAGACATATCTAATATAAAAATTTGTTTAAAGAATCTGTGAAGTTTGACATGACCAAAAAGAAATGATAAACTTTCTTGATGACAATTTGAAATCATTGGGTAGTGCCTACCTAACCCTAGTGGCTACCTAATCCTTTTATGGAGTGCCTAATCCTTTTTTTTGGAGTGCTGCTGGAATCTAAGCAAATTATTGTAACTGTGAAAAGCAGATAGTAGTAACACTTGTTTATATTTTGGAAGCAATCTACACATATAGTTATATCAACCTGCCTCCAGCACATATCAAAAGTAATATTCATCATTGTGCCATAAAAGGCCTAGAATGACTCAATAAGCCAAAGTTTCTTTGTTTTAACTGCCTATTCCTGATTGGGGCATGGAGAGGCTGTCTGTTGCTGTACAGTGACATTGTATGACTCTGTTAAAATAGAGTGAACAGGAGAGTTCAGTATCTATCTCTTTTTTCATCCTATTATCTTCTTGCTCCCTCCTGATTCTCAATAATCTCAGATGAGGCATAGCTGGTAAGTCGGAGCCAGGCAGGGCAGGATGGAAGCTTGCTTGGGAGCCGTGAACTGGGCCTTCAAAGGATGTGACAGCACAGAAGACAGGCAGAGGGAGATCAAATACTGAGCATTTGAGGCCCCTTGCTTCACAAAGGGGCCTGGAGAACAAGTCCTACGAGGAGCGGCTGAGGGAGCTGGGCTTGTTCAGCCTGGAGAAGAGGAGGCTCAGGGGTGACCTTATCGCTCTTTACAGATACCTTAAAGGAGGCTGTAGAGAGGTGGGGGTTGGCCTGTTCTCCCACGTGCCTGGTGACAGGACGAGGGGGAATGGGCTTAAGTTGAGCCAGGGGAGTTTTAGGTTAGATGTTAGGAAGAACTTCTTTACAGAAAGGGTTTTGAGGCATTGGAACAGGCTGCCCAGGGAAGTGGTGGAGTCACCATCCCTGGAAGTCTTCAAAAGACGCTTAGATGTAGAGCTTAGGTATATGGTTTAGTGGAGGGCTGTTAGCGTTAGGTTGGAGGTTGGACTCGATGACCTTGAGGTCTCTTCCAACCTAGAAAATTCTGTGATTCTGTGAAATGTACAAAACAAAAATGCTGATATGCTACCTAGAGTAAAAGCCAAGTCAACAATGAAAAGGTAAAGTAATAAGGTGAGGAGAGATTGATGGACGCAGCAATAGCTCATCCTACATGTATATTTAATGTTGGTTGAAAGTGTGCATGGGAACTAATGAATTGCAGGCAAATGTATGTTATGTGCCCAGTAAAACCGAAAGGTTTAAATTATGCAGTACATGTCAGCTTGTTGCCAAATATTTAACACCATTCCTACAGAAGAGAGACAGCTCGGGGATCCTTATTTAAACATCAGTAATCAAATCCTTTTCTCATCATAGGAAGCTTTTTTTGCATAATTTGTGCCTGCCACATCTAGAACTCACACACTAACTAATTTGCTAGGAGATGACCCAGTGTTGGTTGGCAAAACTTAGTGCTCCAGTAACAATTTGTGCTGTACCATAACTGTGTGAGTGAGTAAAATTGGTCTGTTTGGATCACCATTTGCTGATTATAATTGTTGCCTATGTCTGTATATTTTACACTGACTTATGATTATTTCTTGTTCTGGGATTGAGAAAGAATATCTCTGCTACAGAAAATTACTCATTCTCATTCAAAAAGAAAAATGTTAGAAATTCAAATATTTTCCACAAGATGAAAGTCACCCAGTGCTCCCCATAGCTCTTCTGAAAGTAATGCTTTCGGCACAAACTGGCTGATCTGTCTAATGGGTATAAATTGTTCCTGCCTGAAATGAATTTTATTTCAAATTCAGTATCTTTCAAAATTTATGGTTACTAGTCTGTAGGGCTTTTTGCTTCTGTAAAATGCACAGAGAGTACAATGTGCCCTCATAAGAGTTATTTATTATTTTAGTCTTGTTCTGGCCCCATTTTTATGACCTAAGAAGTGGTACACTGTGCTGACCCCTTCTGTGTTTTGCCCAGCTGAATGCATTTGGGTGCTGATGACTTAATAAGCATAGGGAAGTAAAGGATAAAGAACAGTGGTGAAAACATTAGGCAGCCAAGAGGTGTGATAGAAGCAGATGAAGTTTCAATGGGAATTACAGATGAGGAGATAGTGAATCTTTATTAAAGATTCTGCTCTATACAGTGCAAGTAACCAAGCTCACACTTACATAATTCAAGCTTACTTCTACAGTACTTGAAATTCCATAATGTTAATGTTGACCTTTAGCATGGGGGAAACATGAGGGAAAGGAAGATGTGTCTTGCTGTATTGTGAGGGCACAGAATTCCCAAGTGTGACGGGAAGATTTAGGAACTAATAGGGAAGGACTAATTAGTCTCCTATATAAAGTCTATTATGTGTTTGATGTATGAGTTGTAAGACTGTATTCCAAAATTAAACTATTGCAAAGTTTTGACATGTTGTTTTGCCATTTTGTTAAAATTTAGAATTGAAATAACTGATTTTAATAGGAGCATATAGGTAAAAAGTTTTACAGCAGCTTTATGTATCTTTCAGCTTGGCAAGAAGATGTATAGCCTATATATAAAACAGATTCATGTTCTGAAAATGTTGGAGGAAAACATGCATCTGAAGAAATAAAATCTAGAGTCTCATTTGTGCTCCATTTTAGCTACTAGAAAAGCAAAAGCTATCAGCGTACTTCATATCAGTTGCTAATATAATAACATTGTAGAAAATAAACGGCTGAATATAGTATAAAGCATTCTATAATGTTTAGAAAATATAACATTAGGTTAGATGTAGAGTAATTATTTCCTTGGATATAGCCTGCTGGCTCCTGACAATTCTGCTTCAGGGATAACCTGAGCTAATGGCAGCAGCAACAAAATGATGCCCACTGTGTCTGTATTCCATTAATTTGTATAAATCTTTGGTTTTGATCTTTTTATGATTTTGACCTTCTAATAATTAACTAGCTTGCTGGAAGTTTAAAACTGAAAAGTTATTCCCATTTCCTTTTCCATTTTTAATTTCAGTGTTGGTGTTATATTATCCTTCCCCAGAATTTCTCTGCCTTGCTTGATACCTCTCTTGTTTTGTTTTCTGAAGGGCATATATATATAAATGCAATGTTCTCTTTCAGCTCTGAAGAAATTGGCTTTGGGTCAGTGACTAGACCTCCTCTCCCCTTTTCAGTCCCTTTTCCCATCTTCTCCTTCCCTTCTGCTTTCTGTAGATCATTCTTCATATTGCTCTCATTATTTCCCATTCACTGCTTTGGGCTTTCAGTTTTTTCTTTTCATCCTCTTCAGTGTGACAACTTTCCTTGTGCCCTGCCATAATTCCACACTTAGTTAGTTCACTTCATGTTTGATAAAGAACAATCAAGCCCGTTAAATCTTACTTGCCAATACCTGGGCTCCAATTCACTACAAAAGCAGTTGACTGCTGCAGTTTTTCTCAGAACTTTCCTCTTTTATCAACTTCCTTGTCCTGTATGTTAATACTAGTGTTTGCACAAAAGCCTAAGGTAGAAGCTTCTCACCCAACTCTTCTTGATATGGTGATGAAGCCCCAGATAAAAAATTTGCTGAATTAACAGCTGTGTAGATATGTGAAAAACTGTGGTTTGAGATGTAGTCTTTTCTACCAAAAGATAGTCCAGATTTATTTGAGATTTATTAGAATTCTAGCTCTCAGGTTCTATTTGTGATAAAACTGCGCAGAAAAATAAAAAAAAAAAAAAAAAAGGAAAAAAAAAGAGGAGCTGTCTGAGATCCAACAGAGGGGCTTAGAAAGCAGGAAATTACCAACTTTTAAAAGGACTTCTCATCCTACATTCAGTTGGAAATTCAGTCTGCTCCATTGGGATCATTGTGGATCTGCAGGTTGCAATGAGAATTCAACTCCAGGGGCTGTTCTCCAGCAGCAAAAGCAGAGATAAAGTTTCTGATGGTTTGCACATATTTCTTAATCTAACCTGAAGTACATCCACTGATCTCTGGAATATTTTATCTTTCTTTCTTGAGGGATAGAAAGTATTATAGGATAAAGCCTATGCTCTCACTGTGGAAAAGAATAGCTTTGATTTGCCGGTAATGAGAGTAGAATGAAGCCCATTCTACCTAATGGGTTTGAAATTAGCTCATTTGGTGTGACACTATTGCATTTTCTAGAGAAGATAAGAAAAAATCTAGTTGAGAGGGACTATGAAGATAGTAGTGGTCAATACAAAATTTTGGAACAAAGAAACTTGCTTTGTATTTGAAACATGCCAAGCACATGACAATACTATCTAAAGAACAATGCAGTTTGGTCCTTGGCTTGAAACTAAACCACTAATTGGTTATAATGTGGTATCGATAGAAGTTAGAAGACTGAAGAGGGATGAAGAATTTTCTTTGTAATCACGAGACATTTTACTTCTGCTCTTACCCTTAACAGAGTGAAGTTTTAGCTCTTTTAATACTTTCTAGCATCTCTCTTTTTACTTCTGATTTCATGAGGAATTGCTCTATGCAGAATTAGATAAAATAATTTCAATAGATGTAGGGTATTTAATTCACATGAAAAGTGAGTAAGGCTGAGATTATAATCATCTGAAACAAAGGAAAAAACAGATTGAAAAAACCTCTACTTTTATGAAAGGTTAAGCCAAACTTTGATATTAATTTAAGAATGTTTCCACTCATTTTTTTTTCCCTAAAATATCACAGTTTGCTATATCCATACCACGCTGTTGTGACAAAGATGATGCTATGATGAAACCGCATATTGTCTGTGCACCAGATTTGCTTGTTAACTCAGGAATATGGGATTTCAAATAGGAGAAAAATCCTTTCCTGGTCAAAAAGTTTTGATCAGTGTATAAATTAACTTATATATAACTATAGTGTTACAGAAGCTCTGGGAAAGAGCAAGGAGATATTCCTGTCAGAAGGGGAACAGATAAGGCATTTATATTTGCAGAACTCTTGCACAGCTGAACAGCACTTCCCTCAAATGGTACGAAGTCTGCTTTCTCTCAGTTATCTGCTCTCCATATGATAAAATTGCGCAGTTGGCTTTCAAAATTGTTATATATAATCCTAAATGTGTGGTCTTTTAATTTACCTTCTGAGTTCTGAATCTTTTGGTTACTCTGAGGGCATTTTCAAGCTTTTCTTCTCCTCCACAGAGTGTAGAAATACTTTTTCTTTCTAAAGAAAGTTGAGATTCTCTACTGAGAATCTATTTGGCAGATGAGCCCTTAGAAGAAATACAAATATTACTGGGTGCCTGATGAAGATTTCAGCTGTTAGCAGTGCTTCTTACGCCCACAAAATCAATCTCGTCTTTAGATTCAGACGAGGATCAATTTACATGTGAATGTACAAGTTAACTTGCTAACTTTGTCTTACCCACACACTCCACTCTGTGGAGGAATGAAAGTCTTCTTTTTTTTTTTTTTTTTTTTTTTTTAAAGGAAGAAAAAATATGTAGATGTTTACTGAAGATGTGGATCATATTCAGAATATGGAAATAGGCCTGTTTCTCACTTGTGTTTTTGGTCAAAGACTGCCATAGATTAGAGTATGGAATGTGTGGAAGGAACACAAATGTCATTCGTGAATGGATGTGCTGCAGGAAAATGACTTTTTACAGCCCTGCTAGGGATCTTGGTTATTTAGTCCTCTCTGTAACGGTCCTGTGCTTTTTCTTTTGGTGGGTGTTCTATAAAGCTAGATTATTTATGTCTTACTTCTTGAGTGGCAGCTAGCTCAACTGTATACAAGAGCTTTCCTCCACTGTCATATACTGCTTTTAGGACTGACAAAGTTATCTGGTGTTGTTTCTTAAATTTTGGAGCAAAACATATACTATCTCTAAAATAGTAAGTGATCTTCAACACCTAGAAAGGCAGCACTAAGCCAAGCTTGCAGAAAAGTCCTGATTAGACAATAAAGAATGAAGGTGCCCTTACTATGATTTTCCTGTTGAAACTAAACCAAAGGACTAAGAATCAACAACATTTTTGAATTTACACACGTCTTACTCCAACTAATCAGTGTGATGTTCTGCCAGAACACATATTTGTCCTGACAATGTATCACCTTTTGGGATTTTCAAAATTTTTTGTTTATTTTTCAATTGGAAATAGTTTTGTGGACGTGAGGTTGTTTAAAATGCTCTCTTAAAGCAGTGAGATGTTTTCTATAAAGACTTGTTCCTCTTCCTCTCTCTGCCATCCTGTAACCAAATGCAGACTTGATCGCTTATCAGAAATAAGAGTCACTTTAGTACAAAAGTAAAGTACTAACAAGGAGAAATTTGTGGATGGACCTGTTCTTACTTGTGGTCTTTTCAGTGCTGGTAGATGTAGGTTACTCACAGATTCTCACATGCAGTAGGAGATCAACACCATCCTCCCTTCAAATGTGATGCTTCAGGACCCAAAGGATTTGCGGAATAGGAAGGAACAGGAAAATCCTTCCTTTTTCTCAACACTTTCGCATTTTCCAAATCTGATGTGCTCTGCTGTCCTCCAAAATGCTCTACTATTATGAAACAAGATATTGTAGCTGATTCAATGGAGCAGTCATGTATTTAAGTGCAGAAAGTTGATCTGCACTTGCAGAGAAGCTGTAAGTCATTACAGTAAATATGGCTGGTCAGCACTTGACCCCAGCAATTCTGTCTGAAGAAAAAAAAGAAAGGGAAGTGTTTGAGTGGATTTACATCCACATTTTTTGTTGTGTTCTGATATTCAGTCATGAATCAAATGGTTTCTGAACAGGTATTTCTACCTCTTGGGCAAAAAAATATCTATTCTTCAACCTGTCAGACTTAGTTTTGAAATTATATAGTATTGTTGCTTTGCCTGGGAGTATGGGCAGCAGAAGATATTAAATTCTATTTAATTATGTACATACATATATATTGCACACTTCACCCCAAACCCAGGCATGTATCAACCATCATAAAAGGCAGGAATATCAGTTTATCACAGAGATCACTGAGGCAAAAGTGCCTGTTAAATTCAATGAGTCGCTTTCAATTGATTTTAAAGAGTCTGCTGTGGCCCTGATTTCTTTGACCTCATTTTTTTATTTATTATTTATTTTTTATTGTGACTGCATTTACTTGTTACACAGGTGGTCTCAATTACTCTTGCTTTTCTGAATGCTGCTTAATGCAGTAAGATTTCTGGGACCAGTGACCATAACTTGTGTGCTGCAATTGCCTTTTCACCAGAAAGACATTGGAAACCTGAAATGTCATGCTGAATTTCTTTAGACCAGATATTGCACATTCAGCTAATAACCCAATTATTCTGCATTTAGAAAATAGCCCCAAAAATCCAACCCATACAATACTGTTAAGTAGAAAGGCCCCAGGTGTCTGATTGCCCATGCACTTCCATGCTCACAAGCTGCTGTCCCAAGGACATGTGGAGTGAAGGACTCCGCGATATTTTGGGGCATGTTGCTAAGGAAACCTGTGCTTTTGATGAAATGTGCTGGGAGTGGCTGGCTTTGGAGCCTGTCTCTTGGCTGTCAGTGCTGCAAAAAGGGGAGCAGAAGCCTTAAGGAGCTGGTTGAATTTGTTTTTACATAACCATGTATTGCTGTCTAATGTAAACAGGGGAAAAAAATGAAAGCTTCTTTAAGAAGAAGTGAAAAGAGAATGAGTAATTCAGTTTTGAGAGGACTATGTGTGTGTCAGGGACCTCGGGTGCCTGAGGACCGGCCATGCATGTTTGCAAAGGGTTATGCTCTTTTGATGGCCAGGTCTTTAGCTCATAGCCTCACAGCATATGTAAAATATCTGGTCTGAGTTAACTCAGAATGAGAAGAAATGTTGAGTTTTGAGATAAAAATGCTTTAAGGATTAAATCTGATCCTCTGCTTAACTCAAGATTAAATATTTGTCTCAGTCTTAATTTGTTGAGGGTATTGCTCTCAGCTCTTGTTTTTTCACGCTGAGTGCTGCTTGCAATGTGTAAATGCATCGATGGGAAGTATGCAGTTGAAGCTCATTGAATTCCAACACAATTTTCGAGGCTGAATAAGTGTAGTTTGGAAACATAAAGGATCTGCTAAAAATTCTGTAAGGTCTCCAAAGACCACAAACAGAAGACGTGCAAAACATGTACTCTAAGGCAAATTAACTTCAATCAGAGGTTAGTCAAACAGTCTCATAGCTCTTATCACTCATATTATGGCTTATACTTGACAGCTAAAGTCTTGGCCAGCACAGTTGGGTTGAAATTCTTCTTCTAGAGTTAGGCAGGTAAGTTACTAAGTGAATCGTGGCTAAGATGTGTGCAGCAGTTGGATTGTTCCTTTGTAGTAAAAACTGTAGGGTTTTTGAGGCAGCATAACTTCAAATCACAGCAAAGACATTTTGTTATTGTACATCTGTGAACGGGATGTTTAATGTTTGACATGTTTATTAAAAAAAACAAACACAGCACATTATCCATCTGCTATGATTACTGTATAGGTAGGCATTTGGGACTTGAATGTAAAAATCTCTGAGCTTGTGTGCAACCCATCGCTGCAGCCTCCAGAAACTTTCTCCATAATATATCTGCACAGTGAGGCTTCTACTGTACTTCAAGGTGTCGTTGGCTTTGTCCTCCTTCCTAATTAAATGGAACCATTTGACATTTTGGCCTGAACCTGTCTGATAAAGTCTCTTGTGTCAGTCAAATTTGCTATGTGCATTAAAGTATCAGTTATCATAAAGATCTGTAGCATGTGAGCTCATTTATGCAGGAAAACTGGAGTTGGCTTTCAGGATTAGTAGCGGATTGGGGCTGATGACAATTTTGGCTGCTGGTTCAGAATAATCTTTTCATGTTGATGGTCTTTGAGATTAATCTCCCTTAATTTCTGGAAGTATTAAATTTCAGCATAAAAGTGCTCAATAGAAGTATTAGTTATCTTAGCCTGCCCAGTGTCAGTCCCAAAGAATGTGGTAAAGAGCTGAACTCCATCACTTGCACTGACTTGCTTCCTGCTTTATCCTGCCATACCTAATGCTTTCTCTCGTTTCTCTGTCTTTAGAATTTTATTATAAAGCACAGCACAGAACAGGAAATATTCAAGCTCAAAAATATTTTCTATTATTTTGATTTTGTCTGAATTAAATATTTTATTTTCCCCCTTCTTAAAAAGCACTAGAACTGCTTGTTGAAATACTAGACGTAACATTGCACAGTCCCTTTGTATTAGTCTTACTCCCATTGCATCCAGCTGGTGTTATGCAGTATCAAAGATTCATGTCAAAACATCCAAAATTCTCAGGGTTTATGTAGCTAAAACATAAGTAAGAGGTAAAAGCTGCAAGAAGATTAATGAGATTACTTATTTAGTAGTCCAGAATGCAAAGACTATTCCTCAGACTATCATCCATCATTTCTGTTGCCTCAGGCAAAGAGGATGCTTCAAGCTTGCTTCTAATTTTACTGAGTATATCCAGTTTCCTGTGTAGCTTAATATCGTTACTTGTTTCATTAATTCATTGTGACTAAAAAGTAAAAATCACAAAAAATTCAAACTTTGTTTTCCACTGCAGGGCTGCATCTTGTAGCAGTTGAACTGTCATTCAAATCATTTTGCTGTTTTTTTTTGTTTTTTTTTTTTTTTTGGTCTTGTTCAGATGCATCTGTGAAGAAAGTCTGTATTTTCTCCTAAGTCATCCTAGCAACTTTTTCATTATCTTCAAGTGCTGTTACTTTTTCTTTGATCTTTCCTCAGAGAAGAATGTTCTCTGATGATTTGTTGACCAATATTTATCTTCATTACTTCTCTTTCCTGTATTTAAGTTTTGTAACAGGTTAAAGTGTTGAAAGCAATGCTAGATTAACTTATAGTATCCCCATGACGATGGTCTATAGCAGTCTTAACTTCATATTTCTTTTGGTTACACAACAGTAAATTAGATAGATGCTCTTTATTGCTCAACGTTTTGTGGGAGATATCCCCAGATAGTCACCTCAGTGTTGAGTATTGCAGTGAGTATTGTTTGAAATTACACAAGAACTGAGTGGCACGTAGCGTGTGAATAGGACTGAGTAGGTTTTCATTTCAAACTTAAGCGACAGCTCTTTCCAACAGCATAATTTAATCAAATAGTGAAATGCTTTATCTGTTTTATTGTTATTATACAAAACAAGTTCTGCATATAGAAATGGTCAGGGCTTGATGACTTTCTCCCTTAGTTGTTGCAATGCTAGGCTTTTATTAAAATACTGCATCAAACTTGAGAGACCTTTTCATAAAGTAAAAGCTTAGTTTTTCAGAGATCTTTAATGAATTGACTTTCTTCCTTCTGAAAATGTGGAAGGTCATGACATTGCTCTAAGACAAGAATAGTGTATGTATAAGATGATTTATTGTGATTTACTCAAATGGGAAAAACCCTGTATTTTTTTTAAGCAAACTAACATGAAGCATTTGTAGATTCTGCAAGTCAGGATTGAACTAAAATTCATATTGCAATGGTATCATTTTAGGAAATGTGAAGAAATTAAACTTAAGTCTCATCTACTAAGCTGCCTAAATATTTACTTACTGTGCTCCAAAGAAGCTTTTATGTTAAAAATTATGATGGAATGCTTTTCAATGTAATCTTTCAAGGGTCTCAACAGTAATGGTATATTCTTCTTCTATTTGGTAAATTACAGAAAGTGGCCCATTTTTTCTGGCCTCTGGAACTCTGATAATAGCAATTAAGACCTGCTTCTGTAAAAGTAGACGAAAACAAGGATCTGATGAAAATATGCAGGATGACAGCATTAAAGAGAGAAAAGCTGGCATGGAAAGCCACCCTTTAGAAACTCAACCAAACTTTTCAGTTGCTAATTCTAATGTGATTGTACATAATTTATTTATCTTTGAACAATTTTTAAGATCCATCTCTTGATATCTTATTATAACAGCAGTAATACAATGAATTATTAGTAGAATTAAAGGATAAGTTTGACAGATATTTATTTTTCTGCAAGTTTGCCTTTCTGCTCCTTCAGGATGGGGAATCTTAATTTTAGTTAATGTTACTGGCTCCAGAGAGACTATATTTAAAATTCATTTGAATCTCATACAATTAAAAAACTGTCTGGAATATTTGTGAAATAGTTTTTCTGTGTCATATACAAAATGATTTGGTTACATAGCATGTGATAAATCTGGCTAGCTTTAGAAAACATCCACCTCTAATTGGTGTCTTCACAAATAATTTACATCTCTTGGACTTGTATTTGGAAAATCTTCATGCTGTGGTGTATAAATTAGTGTATGTGTTTATACATTCTTATATATCTATATGGAAGACTGTTGCATTTTGAAAGTCTGTCACAGTTTGTGGTTTTTCATCTCACAGTCTTCTGGGCACATTCTTTGGAACTGGTAGACACTTTCAAAATACTCCCTGAATTTAATTCTGCATGACAATAGTATTACTTTGTTCATTATATCGTCTCTGCTTTCATCCAAGTCTCTAAAACTGATTTCAAATGAAGCACTATTATCTTATTTTCCAGACAGGAAAGCTAAGATACTGTAAGGGGATGGTGTGAGATCACAAATTGTGTGGGTGGCAGAGTTGGTGTATGTTACTCTCTTGATAGCCATTACTCTCTTCCACTGATTAGATACACTCTTTTTGACACCTCACTGTGCTGGCAGAAAAGAAGCAGTTATTGATGCAGTCGCATTATATCACAAAAAGCTAATGCCTTAGTTGGAGGAGAACGCATTTATAACTAAAATAATGTATGTTCTGCATTGGTGATATTCTGTTCTTAGCATTGCTTATTGCAAGTCTTAGGTACAATTTAACTTCTTCTTGAGCAGTGACAATTTTTTCAATGTTTTACTACCATAACCATAATCATTTTTAAACACTACCCTTATTTGTCCAGAATTATTTACATTATCTCATACACATATGTACCTTGGGTCTGATTCTCCTGTCAGTTATACTTTTACTGAAGACAGTGGAATTATTTCCAAGCTAGAACTGCATGAAAGGAGATGTAAGCCTTTTATCTCTGTTTCTCTTACAGTACAGCACATTAATGACTCTATAACCCGTGCCATTACTTGAATCGAAGCAGTGAATGAGAACATCTGACAGTTGGAAATACAAAAGTTGTCTTTGATTATTATTGAACTTCTGTAGCTGATAAGATGTAAGTCATATTCTAAGAAATATATCATTTGGAAATCATTCAACTGAATATTTTCTTTTACTAGCAATGTGCTGTAAAAGGACCAAATCTTTAATCAAGAAGATTAAACAATACCTTTTGGTTGTAACAGGTTAGATAGTAAGGTTCAGAAGATGCTGTAATAAACAAGCTTGCTATGTTGCACTAGGTAGTAACGAGTTATTGAGATATACAGACTTCAAGTATTTTTTACAGTAAGTGATTCCCCATCATCTACACTCCCCACCCCTTTTCATTAAAGCATGCAGGAGTTGTTGGATGAAGAATGTTGGCATACTCCTCTACAGGCAGCAAAAAAAAGATATTATTTTTTACATCTGAGAGCATTTTACCTTTTTATGACATCTTTTTTGAAAACCAATTCCACATTACATAGATACCAGACTTCATTTCTCTGCCTTTGCTGGATGGCAGTGGCAAGACAGACTGGAATGGGAAAGCCACAAGCCATTTCAGAGTTATGGGTAAAATCACTGGTAATGCCTACTATGGATTTTACAAATGTACTATAGAAAAGGGAAGAAATAATACATTTGCAAAACAGGAACAGAATCTGCTTTTTAAGTCCTGTTCTGTATAAAGGCTGTACACTACAAATTAGAACAAAACAGGATTTTAAAAGGATATTTGGAATGATACTGACTGTCTTCAGTCTTTAACAAATGCTACCTCATGTTTTTCAACGTTTTCTTTATATATTTACAGGTTCTGAGGATATAACATGTGCAATAACATGGGGTTATTAAAACTATATTTTCACATCAATGTGAAACCAAAATCTGACCTGAAATTGTCTGAAGTTGTGTACTTCGTCTTCACACTGTGCTAGGTGTTCTTTTCTGTTCTGAGGTCCTCTTCAGGATTATCTGTCCTACCTCTTATTCCTTGTACTTCCAACTAAACTGTTGCAACAAATACAGTCCTTCCAACTTAATTCTTGTGGTAACAGTTTAAACCAGTCTTCAACTGCTTTTTATGAACATCTCTTATACTTCTGTTCAGATCAAATCCCCACATAAAACTCTAGTTAGGGAAAATATTAAAGTTGGTTTCCTATATTGTGTTTACCAAATACTTGAAATAGATGTGAAAAAGCTTTCAAATTTGCTATGCTGACTGTTGCTTGCAGTGGAGGTCAGAGTCTCCCAGTGATCTGCCAGTCTCCAATAACTGTTCAAAGTGCTGCAAAGGATGTCAGCTGAGTGTCCATTTAACAGTAAATGTTAGTCTTATTCTTGCTCCACTGAATTCAGTAAAGAAAACATCCTTTAATGGAATAGGAGCAAGCTATGACCTCAATATCCAAATCAAAAATTGATCTTTCAGTTATCTTTTTTTTTTTTTTCAGTCTGTTGCATTAGATCATATCTATATATATCTCTTAATAAATTCACTGTCTTAGCATATAATCCAGACCCGACTGAAGAGCTGAATAACTGGAACTTGGTTTGCTTTAAGATCGTGGTGGTTTGAAATACTCATTTCTCATATGTGCAGGCTTTTACAACACATTTCTGCAGTAAGAAATCCAGGTGCATTACCCCTTTTACGTATTTGACACTCTGGTCTGCATTATGTCATGCAGTAAGGCATAGCGTGACACAGCTCAGCGCAGTATAGAAACATAAAGCAATCACATCCTGCATCTCAGGCCAAGAAGTCCTTTGGGTATTTATAGCAGGTGTTAACCCCCTGACCTGCTTCTCCTCACCATAGAGTTGCATGAAATTTGATTTGCTCTCTGGAGTTCTTGATGCTGGCTGAGGGAGCTGACTCTTTGCACAAAGGGCTGGGACAAAAGGAATGATGCTCAGGCAGGCTGCGCTGTGTGTAGTGCACATCCTTACTGTGTATGTCATTGACTTGTATTTCCCAACTGTGTTCAGATGTGGAAAGACAGAAAAAGATACCAGGCATCTGAGTGAGAACAACACAAAGGATTAACTATCAGAAACCTTTGGGGCTGTCTTTGACTCCTTAGGCATGGCTTTGGTAGTTTGGCCTTTAAATCTTCATTGTGCTGAGGTGCTAAGTCTAGATAACTCTAGGCGATAAGTTATAGTTTTAAAAAATCTGCTTTGTCACCACTTGTGTGACAGCCTAGTCCAAAATGCAGTAGTATTTCACTCAGTTCTAATGGTAAATGTTGACTTTATCCAGACTTATAATTACAAACTCTCATTGAGACTTAACAGAAGAGGAAAAGCTAGTGACCTTAAAATGTGTACTCTAAACGTATATAACGGGCTGCCTCTATTCCTGTGCATGCAAATAACTACACTCAGTGCTTCAAATAACTACGCTCAGTGCTTCTTTCATTGCATTTAGTAACTTATGGCAGATAACCTTTACATATATTATATGGCATTTCTTGCTATCATTACATAAAGTACTTCAACACCTTTTTGTGCTATCACTGACTGCTTTCTTATTAAGCACTGCTGAGAGCAATCCATCAAGGAGTAACTATTCTACTTGCCCAGCAGTGACTGGACCTTACAGTGGCAAACTGACATAACTCTTCTAAAATTGTACCAGCTTAATATCTGTCTAGTCAATTGTAGTGTAGCCAGATCATTTTAGAGCACTATTTCTCAGATGAGTGTGGGTCTTGTACTGTTTAAGTAGAAAAAAACTCAAAACACAATGAAGTTCAGTAATTACCTGGTCTTTGTACTACTGCTTGTCCTTCTGTTTCCCCTGGAGAAGGGTAAAATCAAGCTATTTGGATTCTTGAAGGGTGGGGACAGTTAGCACTTGGTGTTCAGAAAGGCCATGGCTAGAAACAAAAGTGGCCTTTGATTAAATTAGATTATGTACATTCAGGCCTAAATTTAAGGATCGTTGCTGATTAAAAAAATGATGAACATTTCTGCAGGTTGGACTTAAATCCTGCTCTGTAAGGTCAAATGCATTTTAGGAGGAATTTCATGGAAGCATAGACAGTTTTATCCTGTTCCCTTTCAACACGCATACATTGCATTGTTCATGTGTTTTGTTCTGTTCTTCTTATAGTGACTGGGCTCTGTGAATGTCTCTAAAATATAAGCCAGAATTCTGCAGGTTTCAGTGCAGAAAACATTGAAAGACTTCAGCTTTCTTTAGAAACAGAAATGCTTTCTCTGTAGGAAGTGCTGACATTTCGAAATTAGTTTTCTTTGAAAGCAAATGAAAAGTTTCTAAATATGAAAAAGGCATTAAAAAAATCATACTTGGGAACGTCAGAAACATATTTCAGTGGCATTAAGCCTCTTATTTAAAGCTAACATATCTACTTTAAATTAGCATTTTGAAACAATGGCTTTTGTTTCAGACCTTCTTACTGAAATTGTTTTAGTATAATTTACATTGTATAGATTATTTCTTTATTTATTATCTTTTTTGTGTGTGCAGAAGACTTTCACATAAAGCTTTTTAAGACACTTTGCTGGAGACTGAAAATCAACAGGATACAACCCCCAGTTCCATTTTAGCACAGGGCTGAGAGTGTCTGAATGTGATAATTTTAGGCACAAAAATAGATGTGTACAGGTAGACATTGAGGTTGAGCTTTCCTTTGTCTCCTACTGTGAAGGACATACATTTCTGGATGCCAGGAGTTTTACTCCACAAGAAAGCATCCAATGACTGAAACTCATTTTAGCCCTTTCCTTTAGATTAAATTCTAATGAACAAGACTGAGGCATGTGTAATTTGTCTTTCACACACAAGCCAGACTGCACCTAGGAAAAAGAATCATTGAAATAGATTATTATAGTAAGTTAATCTCTTGATGCATGAATAAATTGTTTTGTAAAGGGAAGGATATAAATTATTATAATTCCCTGATAACTTATTTCACTGGCAAAAAGCTTAATGAAACCAGACGCAAATGTATCATATTCTTATGACAGTATTTGTATGGGGGTCATATTTTTCCTTTGACTCCTAACCAAATAGTTTGTGCTTAATTTCAGTGAAAGTTTACGAGAATTATTTTTCTGTAACAAGACTACAGGAATACCCATAGATCATTGATTTGACTTCAGAATGACTAACAGCATTCTCATTCTGTGTTTTTGTTCTGGACAATTGAAACAATTAAGAAATAAAAGACAATTTGTAATTAATTTTTTGTAACTGAAGGAAATCCAGGCAGAAAATTCCCGTTTAAATGTGGATATCATCACAAGTAGAGAAGTAATAATTATTTTTCAGGATTTCTTGACCTATTTAATCAAGCTCCTACCATTGGGGAAAAGATCTCATTTTTGACTTGCATACTTCTCTTTATTTACCTCTTATTTCTTTAACAGGTGATTAATGTTAAATATGCAACCTACTCTTCCTTAGAGAAAAGCAATATGGATTTTATTCACAGGATAATTTAATTTCCATCAGTATTTTTACTTCAATAGATTCAAAATTTTCTTGAGGAATAGAAAGAAATACAACTAAAGGAAAGTTAGTTTTGTTATCAATGAATCAGGAAATACCATGCATTTCACTTTGAGAGCAGTGTTAACAGGAGTATCATGCAGCAGAATTTAAATTCATGCCAGAATTTATAAGAAGCTCTTGGAATTAACTTATTACAACTAGATATTTTGCAGATGAGTGGGGAAACACTTGAGCTAATATATCTTAAGATGTACGAAACAGAGTATAGAGGTTGTAGAGAAATGGAATGTTACGCTCTTGAGGTACTTTTTGCTATAAAGATCTTTTAGCTGTTTAATTTCTTAAGTATATGCTACTGAAAACTTCAACAGTGAGTATTTCTTTTAGAAGATGACTTTTGCATGGCTTAGTGTAGATACTTAGTAAGCAGGATATTACAAAACCAGGTGAGCACAACATAGGCAGGAGAACTGACAACATTAAATGTTCAGTTTGCTGATGCAGCCCAAATAGGCATGCACATTTCTCACATGAGGTGTTAAGTCCGGGTCAGTGCAGCCTAGTAATTTTTTTTTTTTTTACATCTGGGGGTGTTAGAAGTGCAGTTCCCTTCCATAAATAAGGATGCACGTGGTGTGAGAGGCTAGCAGTATGGGAGCGCATTGGCCCTGTTGTGCAGGGTGGGCTACGTGTGCTTCCCCTGCTCTGCTGCAAGCAGGCTGGGGGATATGAGGGGAAGACCTGTGGAACCCAGGCCCACGGAGATTTCACACTTCTGTTTAGTGGATTGGTTTGGGATCTGGAAAGGGAAGTTTCTTCCCTTTTTGTAGGTAAACCTGAGCAGGTGCCTCTTACAGAAGCTTTGGTTTAAAATCAGCTGCTTTCCTTTAATTGGTCATCAGAAATGGCAGGGCAGAGCAGGCTCTGCAAACATTTCCTCTTAATTATGAGTCTTCCTAAGAAAATAATTTTTACAGGTAAAGTTCACAGAAATTAGCTACATTTCTGAAATATTTTACCATTTTTTGTTCTTTGTTTGTTTCTCTTGTAACACAGAAAATATCCTTTCTAACCCGTCAGACTTACCCCAGAAAGAATTTCCCCTACTAATCAAATCTCCTTAAATTTAAATCAATCAAGTTGGAATTTGTGTGTTTGTTGAGAGCATCGCCTAACCTGAAAAGATAAATTGTAAACAATACTAAACAGGGCTGGCATCTTGCTGTCATAGCCTGTGGAGCTGCAAAGAACTGAAAGAGATAAAACTCCAGGAAAATTGGAATTTGAAAAGTTATGTAATTCTGGAAGGAGGAAAAAGCATCCTGGTCTCTTAGAAACTTTGCAAAATCTCTGGTGCTGTGTTGTGGAAATCTGTGCCTTTCTACAAGAATGAGGGAAGGAAACCAATTTTTAGTCTTGTACTCCAAAGATTCTGTGCTTGTAGATTAAAATATGATTGATTTCTTAAAATTTCATTTGCCAGGATGTTTGATGGACATGGCCAGATTCACATCATGTCTCCTTGAATGCTTTATTCTATGGGCACTTATCAGCAGTTGCTGTCTGTAAAATGTATTAGATGTGTCTGTTAATACTGTGACAGTTAATAAGTTCTCAGTTGGTTCAGGAACTAGAAGTATTTGTTCATGTTTGAAGATTAATAATAGGTTAAGTTTGTCATTTAAAGGAAAAAGGAATCCACCTCTTCTCTGTTTATTCCAGCCTCCAAACATAATTCTCTTTTTGGTGTGTGACAGTTCTAAAGTTTTACTTTAAAGTGTAATTTTAAAGAGTATTTAGACTAGCAGCTCCTGATTTTGGAAACTCTCAGCTACTGCTCTGAAAGTTTAATAACTGAATCAGTTCAACTAAATTTAGTAGCTGATTGTGATTCAGATGGTGACTGCACACTGTGCTGCAGTACAGTATTTAGAGCCAGCCTACCTCCAAATGCCCCCAGAAAGCAGCACACAGCTTTACACCGAACTTGTAAATGAACTGGCCTCTGCAACAGCCTTGCTGCAGTGACTGACACACTCCTGGTACCTGAGCAAGGCTGCAGGCAGCTGCATTGCTCACTGAAGCTGCTTGGCTGCAGCAAGGGGTTTGCTGTATCAATAACCTGTTTAACTCATACAAAAATACAAGACTTAATATGGAGTTTTAGGTCTTCCTCCTCCTTACAGTTGTTTGCACCAGATCAATTGTTTTTTTTACAGGTTATGGTGAAACCGCAGGAAGCAGACTGAATTTGGTAGGGCAGGAAGAGGAGTTTGGACATTAAAAAAAATAAATAAAAATGTAGAGAGGAGATCTTTGACAATAGCAATAAATAGGTTAATTGATCTGTCTTTGTGAAAGTGGTCACTGATAAGGTCATGGCTCAGCAGCCCAATTTAAAATGATGTGCTTCATTTTAAAATGTCTGTATTAAACAAGAGTGATCAGACATGGGATACTTGAGTCTCCTTCTGATATTTGTTTGCTGAACAATGCCTCTGTTCCTGTGCAGATTTGCATATTTAATTTTAGTAAAAAAAATGAGCATACTAAAATCATTTTAACAAAAGTCTGTGGACACAAGAAGTTTGAGAACAAGTTATGCCCAATATAAGGTAAATTAATTGTCAAGTGTAGTGTTGCCTAGGATCATACCTTGTAATGCTTTTGATACTAACCAAGTTTCCAACTCAACAACTTATAAACAGCTCCATACAATTCCAGAAATGCAGACTGTGAGCAAACCTCCTTGAGCTATTTCTGACCAGAGGAGATGGAGCAGCTCTGGAAATGTGATGAAAGCTTTCTACTCTCCATCTGCAGTCCATACTCAAATGGAGGATCAATGAGTGTAATGAAGTATCTGAGCTGAATGAAAAGTAGCCAGATTCTTTCTGCCAGACATCTAATCTTCTTCAAAACCTTTTCACTTAATTTTGACTATCATCTGCTTTCTTCCCCACTCCCTTGTATGAGATGGCTCAACAGATGCACATCCTTTCTAAATGTCCATCTCTTGATTCCTGCTCTTTATGTCCTGTTCTCTTTTTGTTTCATCTCTGCTTGGACTATTTTTCATCTCTTTGTGCTGTCTTATTCTTCAAAACTGCTGTCATGTCTCTCATCTTTATCAACGGCCGCACCCATCTTCTGTCAGATTTCTTGAACAAAAGTAGTAGAAATGGCTTAACTCACCTCTGTCTGTTAACTGAAATGGCTCTAAAGCTGTTTACTCCATATTCATTGACAGGAGTAGATTATTAAGCAGAATTGGATAAAATTGCAATCCAGGAGACATGCCTTTTATTCAGAAATATGAAATCTTCTGACATGTAATGATACACTTGTGTGTTTAATTACATTGCTCATTTCCCAAATCAGTGTTTCTTTCTTCTGGTTGTAAGCCACTCACTTTATTCTCATTTGTCCATTTACCTAGGATTCCTCACTTCAGAAATGTACTGTACTTTAAAAAGAGGCACCAGTATTGTAACGTTGCCTGTTGCCTTGGTAATCCCATTGCATGGGTACTTCATGATTATCTGTGTTTTTTTAAGATTTGCATTGTTCATACTGCACTGCCTCTGCTATGTTTGACAGCAACCAGGAAAATTTCTTTTGTTCTGAGCTTTGCCATTTTCTTCAGAAGAGTTTTTGAGGTCAGTAACATCAACAAAAATCATGAAGTTCTGTGTTTGAATCTTTCTACTTTTCAGCCCGTTTCTCCCAAAGTAAATGACAAAGAAAGAAGCTCTATTTCATTTTGCATTATAGGTTTAATGTTTGAAATTAAAAGTAATAGGGTGTGCTTGCTCTGCCAATCCAGAGCTGATAGGAGAGAGATTCTTGTAGGAAGAGATCTCATAAGGTAGGCAGCACCCCACAATGAATGCATTTAGCACTTGTGTGTTACAGATGTTGAATAGCAAGCAAAATTTTCTTACCTCCTGAAATAGCTTTCATCACCTTCAATAGGCTTATGTCAGGGAATATCAGTACACAGTTCAAATTATACCTCCTTATTCATGTATTTAATTATCTTTCAACTTCATATGGGTACTCTGCAAATGTGTAGGCAAATAGGGAAGACCTAATCACTTGACCATGACACCTGTGCCAATAACTTCATTTCCACAGAGTATCAGGTCCTGTGGAGGTCCTGTTTAAAGGCGGCTTCATGCTCTGCATTTCACAGCATTTGTTGTTTGTGGTGTTGTTATTTTGTTCTTTTTCCAGGCCCACGCTGAACTTGGTGGGCATAAATTTTTCATTCCAACACTGGTAGCATGAAAAAGAGGATCCTGAGAGAAGCCTGCTTTGAAACTCCCATTTTCTTGCCTCTCATTTCTCTCAGCTTTTTCTAAAGTTGATGTATTCTTCCTTATATGCCTCTAGGGAAACAAAATATGGGGCTGATTTATAGTACCCAAAAATGATCTCAGTTGCTTAATAGTTGTGTCACATTGTGTATGACACAGCTTACTGCTTTTTGGAATTAAAATTACCATCAGTAGACTTTCAAAGAGATTGGGTTCTCCAGATGAGTTTATGTCCCGAATGAATTATACTGAATGCATGTAGTTAGGGTAAGCAAAAGTAGTCATTGAACTTAATCTGTAGGCGAAAAAGAAGGGTATGAGTAAGGCTCCTAATTTGTACGGTAATACAAATGACAGAAGTAGCCTAGTGTGACTCATAATAAAATGAGTTATGACTTCAGGAATTGACTAAAAGTTGTGGCTCAGTCCCAGAGGTTTCAGTTTTCCCATCTCTGCATATCCTCACTTCAAGCTGTCTTTAATCTTTTAGTATTAGTGATGGAAGACTAAATCGTGCTGCTCCATGGTTTCAGGATGGAATGTACTTAATAATACCTTGGCTTGTGATCTTTGGGATGGAAGAAAAATTAGTTTAATTCTTAAGTTATGTGTGTGTTTTTTTTTTTTTTTTTTCTTGAAAAGTGAGAAAAAAGTAGTCTTTGAGATGTTTGGTTTCATTTTGGTAATACAGCCAGCATTAAATGAAAGAAATAATTTGACTGGTACATTTTCAGCTTCTGATCAAAAGGAAATGTTAATGTGGGTTGGTTTTAACTTATATAAAAAAAGTGTTGTGTTCAAACTCAGCTTTTTTGATGTGTTTTGTCATGCAAGACTGAGTAAACATTAATGTTTATATTTAAAATGTTTTTACATAGATTAATTCATACATTCACACATTTAATTCACAACTTTATGGCTATACTCAGCATCTTTATTTTGCTTTTCACAATCTGAAAGACAATCAGACATAATGCAGTTTTCATGCAGATTAGGATTACATGGTAGCCACAGATATTTTGAATGTGCAATAACAGAATATGGAAACAATCCAGACAGTGAGTTAAATATTTTTGTTTCCCCTCTTGAAAAGTCCATGTTTTCACTTGTTCCTCTTTTTTTTGTTGTTTTGTTTTCTTTCTTTCATCTTTCACTTCCCAAAGTTAACCAGTTAACACATCTAAGATATTAGGAAGGCAAAAGCCAACATAATTTAACCAGACAATTTTGGACTAGATCCAACTTCTCAAAGTAGTTCCAGATCAGTTTTACAAGGTGACCTTATCTGATCAAAGCACATCTCACCTTGCAATTTTTGAATTGTAAAGAAGTGATTTTTATGGCAGGTAAGTTTAAGTATGATATAGTGCAGTCACAAAATAACATGAAGAACTTTCCTCTCCCCAGTCCCTTTTCCAGAGAAGCTTTCCTTTCTCTGCTCATTGTAGAAATATTATTATTCATTTCCTGATTGTCCAGAGACTTACCAGCTTTCTGGTTTACCCCTGATTTTAATGGTCCTTGGTAAAGACATCAGGGTAAGTCTTTTGTAAGAAACATCTTGGGAATCTCAGACAAAACTGCAAAAGAGCATGTCAGAAGAGCCAGTGCATTGGCTAAGAATATAGTCAATAGTTTATCTACATCAATAAATGGAAACCTCCTTTGAGAAATTGCTGTATATCATTTAATATGCAAAGCCACTCTAGCAGTTGCAGGCTGTCTGCAGTCCATCTCATAAACTTTGCTTTGCAGAGGAATTTTTTAATTTCTGTCTGTTCATGCCATGGGTAGTACTTTTTTTCTTCCACCTGTAAGTAAGAACTTTCAACTTATCTCATATTCTGCCTTTGCAAACTTAAGCTTCCGTGCCCAGTAAGATGTGGGTGAGGATCTCATCTGCGTTTACTGTAAGTATATGCAATTTTTTCTATCATCTCAGCTGCTATAATTTTCCTTATCGAGTTTAATTTAAGACAAAGATGATTTGTTCATTCCTACATTTTTGAAGATGTGCATTGTCATGACTCACTTCATGAAAAATCCGGGAGTGAATACTCCATACATTAGTATTGGCCACGAGGATGAAACATTTAGTTCCTTTTCTTCTCTTCCTGTAAGCAAAATAACTAAAACAAAATAAAAAACAGTCATCAGAATGAAATGTATTTTAATTTGAGTCATAACTATCAAACAAACAAGCAGTTCTTTCCTTCTGGTGATTGAAATAATTGACTTTGCTAGAATGAATATTTGCAGAGAAGCGGTGATTGTCACTGAATGTTCAGGTCAGTTGTGGCACTAAATCAGGACACCAAGACACAAAGTGGGTTTAATAGGTCATGGTTTTCATCCCTCCCTCACCTCAGCACAAGTGCAAAAAATCAGAGAGCTGGGGCACTGTCTATTTTCTCATTTAAGATTTTTGTTTGGAAATTCTGAACAGCTCCTTTCTCCAGGACCAGGGCTCTACACTTTGTGATGAATTCCGAAATAAATAAATAAATAAATAAATAAATCATAGAAGTCTATCTAATACCTGATTTTTACATGCTTTGATCTCTTTCTCAGAGCCAGATTTCACCTGTGATGATGTTTACCTCCTATTTAACTGGAAAATACATTGGGGATACGAAAATGTAGCCCTGTGCTAACAATCTCTTCCAGAGGTTAACGCTCAGTTTCAATGGCAAGGCATGTACCCTTCAGAGACGAGGGCTGTTTGGGTTGGAGATTTGGCACCTAATGGAATTATTTTAACTGAACAGATCAAAGGGGAGAAACTGAGCAAAGAGATTCTGCTGTTGAACAACTGATGGATGGCCTCATTTGCCTACAAAAAAGCGGGCCTTCAGTGAGCGCCACAGGGAAGTCATTCCAGTACAGTGTGAAAATCCGACAGAATTACTGAATGAATGGCCCTTTTACAGTCTTGGGATCTAAAATAAAGCCTACAGCTGTGCAGCCAGGAACTTCTCTGTATAGCGGCAAGAAACACAGGACAATTCAGGGCACCGTTCCATGCTAGGCTTAATCCAGTCTAACTGTCACCCATATATCTCTCCTCCAAATAAATTAGTTTCCCATCGGATCAGTGAGTCATATTCCAGCAATGCAGCAAATGACTAAATTTAATATGAGGAAAGGGTGAGGGACATGTCAATGGAGCTAGGAGGGGAAAGGAGACGGAATTAAACCATCATTTTTAGCAGCAACACACAGTTTGATGAAATTAAGCACAACATGAAGCTGTGCCTTCAGAGAGCTTGGGTAAACTGGAGATAAATTAGAAAAAAATAATTGGAAGCCCCTTGCTGTGAGGAGTAAGTAGTACAGAGTGATTTTGAAGCATCTCTACTAAGGAGGGAAACGTTTGAGGATGTTTTTGTGAAGAATTAATTCTCTGGAAAAATGAGAATTTACCTGCATCAGACTGCAACAATTGTTTTTCCAGTCAGATTTTTACAAATATCTGACCTATCTGAGCAGTTTACTTCTCATTTCCTATCTGTTTAGACTGACCCTGTTATGCATCTGCAACAGATGCTTCTGAATTTTCTCAAATCGATTTTACAAATGGTGAATGTTAACTCATTCTGGTCACAAACAGGCTGAAACACCAGCTCACACAAAGTCTTAATGTCCCGTCTGCATTCCTTTTCATCTTCTTCATTCACTGCTTTTTCCTAGGATTCCTGCTCTCTGAAAGACCATCACTGTTTAATTCCTGTGCCATCTTTTTTTCATGGCACTCTGGAGCAGAAGCGTTTTTTTATAATTCTGTTTTTTTCCTGCAGAGGGCCAGTTCAACCCATTTGAGTCCCACATCCATCTGGTGCAGCACATACACTATCTGACATTGGGGCAGGTTTGTAAGTAGAGCACTGAGAGCAATTAGCATTTGAATTAAAGCTACCTGTGGATAACAACAGGTGATTACCCTATTTAACAGCTGTTAAGTGGTGTTATTTGCCAGCTATAGACCACAGACTGAGTGAATTGTGTGCATACAAATGGGAATTACTGTGCATACACATGGACGACAGTAATTAAATAATATTTTTTAAATTGCAACAGTCATATGTAGATGTTGGTTCAAAGCAGGTAGTAAAAGGAGGGTTTGGGAAGCATTTCAGAATGTAGGACAGTAACATCATTAAGGTTAAAGATGCAGTGTGTGTGTTTTGGCAGCCAGTGGTTTGTTCTAGAAGTAAAAAGAAAAACAAACAAACAAACAAAAAACAAACAAACAACAAAGCTCTCTATTTACTCTGATTCAGCTTCTGGCAAACAGAGAAAATAGTAAGAAACTGGAGCACAAGATAATTTTCTCCTTCTGTTTTAGCTCTACGTTTCCAACAAGGCTTAATCAACCTCAGCGTTCCTTGGAAAGCCCAGCATTGTTCCTGCTCTATGTGCCTCCTTGCCTCCTCGCATATGCGGGAGAAGCTGCTTCGCTAACTTGCTCCCTTCTGTGCTGGGGGTGGATGAATGTCTTTTTTGAGCGTTTGCTTAGGATATGGCTGTGCAACATCCTCTTAAATCCGTGTGGGGTCTGTCCCATGGTTCTGCTGTTCATATTATTGCATAATATCTCACCGAGTCTGGCTGCACCTTTTCCAGTAGCCATTCTCATTTGCTGAAAAGTTTTCTTATGATCCCCTTCTCCAAGGGCATGGGTTTTCAGTGACTTTTTAAGGCCTCCCAAGGCGTCTGAACGGAATCTATCCTCTGAGAAAAGCTGATTAGATTTCTGCTTAAGTATTTGCTTGCACTGTTAAAACTAAATTATTTTATCAATGACGATTGGTGTTGTTGCTACTCCAGAGCTGCCTGAGTTTTGTGTAAGTGCAACTGTTACAAATTATAGGATGAGCTTAAATTTTTCCCTGTGGCATAATTATCTATTCAGTTTTAAATCTCCCATGATTTGCAAATGTGCATTCTCAGTGAGTTGGTATGAATAGAGATGTCCATTCATGTACATACAGGTATTCGGTACTGAGTTCCAGACTGCTGGAATGCAGGGTCAGTGCTACAGCTTAAAATGGATGGCTGTTGATTTTTACTAATGAGAGCTGCCTGATTAAGGCATTTACTGTATGGAGTATTTGAGCTGAAATTAAATGCTTGTTAACCTTCTGATGCTAGCCAATTGTGTGCTACATCCAGCCGGAAAATTATTTTAGTGACAATCTTAGTTAACTGGAATTTGATGCAGATCAGTACTGAATCCATCTGCTATTAAGAGTCTGGTAATGACTTAAAGAAGTTTTAGTTAAAGCACTGTCGTCCTCAGTCATAGTTACATTGCAGAAGGCCCAAACTGTTCACAGATGAGCTGTATGTCATCAAAACAGTTATTTGAATAGAGTTCAGTAAGGGTTGGATACATAAACACCTTCAAGTATGTCTTTTCTTAAAGTTATCTAAGGATCATTATCTAAGTGATGGTAATACTCACCCATTTTTTCCCCTAAATTTAGGCCAGAGGCAAACTCCATGCTTGTGGGCAGGCTGATTTACAACCTATACATCACTATTTTTTTCTTTACTCACTTGCTCTCAAGCAGGAAATTATTTTTTTTTTTTTCTAAATGGTTTCCTGTCACAAGTACCTTTAGAAGCTGTTTCTCCTTCCAGACAGAAACTTGCTGCCAATAAGTGTTTTCTTAAGTCTCTAGCCCTAAAATAGTGCCAAATTCTACACTGGTACAAGTCTCTGTTCAGATTGTGCTAAGCTTGTGCCCTAGCCAAGCTTTCTTTATTTTAAAACTACAAGATACTGCACTGTGTGTACAGTATCCTTGCTATTAGCAGCTGGGCATCTTAATTTGTCTCAAGATCAATGTGAAAAGCAACACGAATCTTTTTTTTTCCTTTGCATCCATGTTGGGTGATTGGTATCTTGGATGAACAGAAGGTCTCCTGGTATAGGAAGAGCACACAGGCCAGCTCAATGAGGGAGACATGCTGGCCCCATACCCAGAAAGGAAAAGCCCCAGGAAAGCATTGATAAATCAGTTCTCTGCAGAGAGCATGTGGCACGTGGCCCTGCCTCCCCACAGCTTGCTGCAGGGCAGGGAGATCAGCTGAATTCATCTTGCCCTTCTGATTCCTTCCTCCTGCTAATCTATATCTGACGGGATTATGTCACACAATACAAATCCAAATGTGTCTATTTAAAGATAACCAGCCAAAGTACAAACATATATAGAGAGATCTAGAAAATTTTTTAAAATTAAAGTAGAATAGTTTAAAGTGCAGAGAGGATAAAGTAAAGATAACTGCATGTTCTTGACCACTGGCATGTTTTGCTTGGATATCTGATGAATCACAATGCCTGCAATGAGAATTTGGTGTTTTGGTGTAGACCTAAAACTGTTCTCAGTTCAGGAGGAAGACGACATTTGTCTCTAAGTCATGAGACAAAGCAACTTTCAAATTCATTTTAGTATATAGCAAAGTCATTTGAAATCTCTTTTTCAGTGGTATAGGTTTTTAAAACTGCGACTGATAATAGCTCTTATGAAAATTGTAGTTTAAGTAAACCACATGTCCACATGACCTACAAACGTGCAAAATTAATTCATAAGCTTAGTTGTTACTTAATGATGACATTAAGCTGCAAAGGAAATTATAGTATGCTGTAAATATTTTGATTTGCTCTCTGTTTTTATGTTTTGCAGTGACATATTAATCCATCAGGAACAAAATATAGAAAATGCAAATGCATATTAACTAACAGATTACTAATATATGAAAGAAATATGGCGATTGGGGTACTTTATTGGAGATGCAAATCTTTTTTTTATTAGTGTGGCATGAAAATCTAATAAATAAAAGATGAAAGAAACTTCATTTAATTAAGCTACTGCATTGTAATGCTAGCACTATTGATAGAATAGCTATTTAACAACATAGTAATGAATGTTCAGTTGTCACAGCCATGGAAGGTGTAATGCAGGGTTTTAATGCAACATTATTTCTTTTCTTATCCTTGCTTTTAAACACTGTTCAATATCAGTCATGTTTGTGCTCAGTTGTTTCCAATCTATTACAGAAAAAAAGAATGCTACAAAATACTTTTTGTTACTTAGAAAGTGTTATCCTGATCACTATAAAAAGCAAGTGAATAAACCTTATTCAGACATTATTTTTTCACAATGCTTATAATAAATAATTCTTGCAATAAATAAACTAAACTTTGTTAGTAAATAATAAAGTAAATGCATCAGGCTGGGAAGGTTTATGTGTTCCTTGTAGAACAGAGACACACTCTTCAATGTTCAAATACCCAGGGGTAATATTTAATTAACCCACTCGGTTATAAATTCATGCAGACTTTTCTTTGTCATAATAAAACCCAGAGCAGAAAAAGCCCTAGAATTTCTCCTCTCTTGGATACCTACTATTATTAATTTACAATTGTTTATTCAGAAAACCATTGCAAATAGTGGTGGTTAAGGGCTCTGGTGGCCCTCGGGATTTTTTTATGTTCATGTGCTAATGGTCTGTGTTCTCAATGCTGGTTTGTGACAAGTGGGTCATTGTCTTCTCTAAACTCACCAGGTAGCTCTAGATTCATATCAGTGCTCTAGTCACATCTCTACTACAAGTTCTTTTGGTGCTTTTGGTGCCCTACACTTGCTCTGCCCAACTGCTCCCCATCAGTGAGACATTTGCTCTCGATACCCATACTAGATATGGCCATCAATGCAGATCCTTGCCAAAAGAGTGCAAATGGAGATATAAAACAACTGAAACAGCCGTGACTTGGCCATTCAGTATATTTCTGACATGTGGGACTATATTAAAGTCATTGCCATCAATTATAATTATCCTTGAATTGCGTGACATCGTCATGTTCACATGATATGTAGCTGTTGACTCTCGTTAGAGTAGGTTTATATGGGAATGAGATAGTTAGAAAGAGACAATCATTCTTACCCAGCTATCACATTTCTGACCTCCTCAGAGTCCACTGCTTAGACAAAACCTAATCCAAACAGGGCAAAGTGCTTTTGGTGTTCACTGTTGAAACCTCCCAGAATCTTTAAACCATCAGCTTTTGTGGTTCACTGACTACCTGAATGAATTATTTTCAACTGATTTGGCACATCTTCAAAGGAACAGATGGTTCCATCTTTACTGCAAAAACAATAACTGCAGCAGCAACAAAATAATCTGTGAGTCTGCCTAGAAACTCCTTAAATATAAGGGAGAGCTTGATGACCATCTTACATTTCTGACAATTATCTCAAGGAAGAAATACATTTAACAAGAAAATCACATTATAATTTACTAGGCAAAATATTACATCCATGGAACAGTTGTTCGAGGTTGCAGGGAGGCAAAACTGTTATGCATGAGTTTCTAATATGACCTCCCCTGCAATACAGCAGCTGGGAAGAGAGAAATTATGAAAATATGATGTTGAGATACTTCTTTATTGAAGCTAAAAATAAACTAATGTATGTTACAAAGAAAAGAATAGAAGAAGAAAATGGAAACTAGGCTTAGAGAAGCACAAATGATGTGAGCAGGAATATGCAGCAAAAGCACGAGGGATTTCAAATTTCAAATAGTCAGAATTGTCTGGATTACCACCTAGCATAATCTAGATTTTTTTTTTTTTTTAATGGCCTTAGTCTAGGAGTGCTTGTTTTAAGGCAGTATCCAGTGCATATTTAGAATGGGATTCTCCTGAATTTGCCTTTTAGTTTCTATTATTTCAGCACAGGAAAAGCAATATAATTGACAAGGTAATTTTCTTCAATTACTGAAAAGGAGGTAATCAGATATATAGGAAAGATTGACATTAGAGAGAAAGCAATTAATAGTGATCATTGTATTAAATACATACTTTCTTTTGCTAATTTTCTAGGGTAATATTACAGAAATGACATTTATTAAAAAGAAAATCTTTCCCTGTACAGACTAGCTGTCAAATATTAATATGAATTCTGACTTTTTTATTGTTTCTATTTTTAAATTGCAAGTAAATTGTCCAGGATACTATTATATATTATAGAAAAGATACTCTATTGCAGACAAGGCCAATGACAGTGTCAGTTCTCTGTCTTTTATGGGGAGAGCTAATTACTGGCAGTAGGCTATACAAGAAATATTTGGAAAGCTACTTTAGCTGAGGCAGTACTTAGTCACTGAATTGCTATACCCTTGGCTTCTCAGCTTTTCTTTGACCATGCTGTCCCCTCTGCACAGCTGTTCAATAGGGTGGGAAGAGGACCTTGCTTAAATTTGGCGTGCTGCAAACTTAATTCTCTGGTCATTTTTCAGCTAGATTTGCTGCCTGATCCAATTCATTGCATGGTTGTGATGATGAGACTGCTCCATGGGGGAAGGAATAAGCCCTGATGAGCACACACTGCGTAATCTAACGCTGTTAGTGGGTAAATGCGCGTCAAACTATGGCTGGCACGAGCAAACGTGTTTCTCTGCTCTTCAGTCAGGGAGAGGCAGGCTCCACAAAGGAAATCTCTGCTTTAGACAAATAGATGTGCATTTGTGCTGACGTGAGACCTTCAGGGGAAGTGGTCTAGATGTCAAGGTGGTTCTCTGGGGTAGATTAGTCCAACAAGCAGGCTGACAGGTCAGGCAGTTCCTGCAGCTTGGCAATATTCTCAGGAAAGCACTTGTGTGGTAATGAGGTCCATTCCCTCACCAAGGTGCAGCTGGTAGTTAGCGAGGGGTTCAAGGGCCCTGAACATCTGTCAGAGCAGGCAAACAGGTGGAATCCAGCTGCGGCCACAGTTGCTCTTACAATTCATGCATCATACCGAATCCTACGGGATGCTCCTGGTGGAAAGCACTTTACTCGTAGGTTAACATATTGCCCTCAGTCTGTAGCCTGGGTCCCCGCCCAGCAAGGGTTTCATTTGCTGTTTACACATTAGCAGCAATAACAAGGAAACATGGAAGCACGCTGAGGTTTGAAATAATTATATTTGCTAAGTACACACAAAGAGCTTGACTGCACTCTCACCATTGATCTGAGTGATTTCTGACGGCTGCTTTACCCTGATGCATTCAGATCATTGCTGCAGTACTTACAAGTTACTTGCAGGGGTGTTTCTTCTTCCTAGGTGAAAAAAAAATTAAAATGATGGTAACAATTAGCAATCAGCAAACAGACTGTGGCTTGATTACAGACACAGGTAGGTTTTTGAAATAATTTGTGTATTGAACAGAGTAATTTTATTTTGCTTAAGTGCTGCTTGAATATTCCTTACATTCATATGTTCCTGGGGGGGGGGGAAACCATTACATAATAAAAGGCTGTTCTTAGTGAGATCAATGCAGCTCATCTGTTTACATGATTCTAACTAGGATTTGTTGGGTAAAATACTTTGGGGAAAGGTTTTCTTCTTGAATACTGAATGACAGGACTTCATTTTCATCATTTGCTCATATTTAATTACTATGTCACAAGGCCTACATTTAATCTTAGGTTAAGAATCTGTTTTTTCCATGGCTTATTTAAAGAAGATTAAGATAGGTATTTAGTAGGTGTGACTTGAGCAAAAGGTTTTTTTTTCCCAGTACATAATAAAAAAGGTGATGCAAAATAAAATGTCTTTTATTTTCCCTCCTTTTATGTTCAGTAGTTGACAGTTCTAATGTTTTTAATCTGTATCTTCTATTTTCTGTCATTTTTCTCACATCCCTAAATGAATTGTACCTTTCAACCATTTTGTTGTCCATCAAAATTGGAAAACAGAGAAATTTCACCAATTGCGAACTTGACTTTCAGTGCTGCCTGTACTGTCATTCTTAGTTCAGCCTCAAATTTAGGATCTCTCAGTGGGAGAAGATGTATCTTTGGTGAACACTGACTTTGTCACAGCTTGACAGCACTTTTTTATATGCCTTAGGTTTATGGGCTTTGATGTTTCATGTTTATTAAGTTGTAAATTGAAAATAAAATGAAAATTCAAAGCAAGTTTCAGTCAGAATTGTAGGATGGCTTTTTTTTTTTTTTTTTTTTTTTTTGGTGGACTTCTGCACATTTTAAACCCCTTTTGCTAAGTGAACCTTTTATTTAAAAAAAAACAAAAAGTTGAGCAGGTGACCTAGCTGAGAGTGAAACCCAATGGCGAGGGGCTGGAAATGGTTCTGTCTGGGGGAATTTGCCGAATCTCTGGTGCATGTGCAATGAGTGAGCCTCTACGTTTCACTGTGCTCACAGACACCTTGACAGCCTTGCCCTTGGCAGAGCAGCTGCCTCCCCAAGAAGCCAGGCAGGGCCTTGGAGCCCCAGGCAGGCAGCAGAAGCGGCTGGGAGCCAGCTGTGCAGGTGCGAGGTTTTTCCATATCGCTTTGCATGCAGTCCGTTTCCCCTGCAAAACTGCTGGCCTCAAGAGATGTAATTCAGTGCAAATGAGTACTGGAGGAAAGGATTTTGCCTAGGAAGGATTACCGTAAGCAGCAGAGCTAGGGAGAAGGGGTGTGTGCTGTTTTATGTCCTACGGCTGGCAAAGTTTATCTGTGCAGATGTGAGAGCTCCTGCTGTGTCTTCGGATGATGCTGATATGCACATTGCTTCAGCCTTTCAGCCTGATGGCATGGCTCTTCACTGCTCTCAGTCTAGAGGGCTGTTCCCAAAGACGTAGCAGAAGCTCAGGTTAAACTATATGATCTGGCTGCTGTAGCCAGTATCTGTGGGCTTATTATTATTTTTTAATTGATCTTATGAAGTATTTTTTTTCTGTCTAAGGTGATGAAAATTCACTGTTGTTTTGGTGAGTGGTATCTCATATTAAAAAAAAAAAAAAAAAAAAAAAAAAAGTCTAATAACTTTCTTCCCCTTCCTCTTACCATTTCCACAACAAATTGTTGTTTAGTATTTTACCTATATGTTAAATGGGACAATGACATGGCAGGCATATGGCAAGTATGTCCGAACATTGGTCACCTGTTATGTACAAGAAACTGGGAGGCTCATATGAAGTTTATGTATAATTTCTGCTTTATTGCAGACTCCTTGCTGAAGGAACCAGAGGGTGAAAAGGTGGGGACTTTGTGCGATGGATTCTGCTGCTCCACCTATGTTTGCCTCTTTTGTGTCTTGCCTAATTAGCTGCTATTTAAATCTCCTGGAGCAGAGTTCCCAACTGTATGTGCGTCAGTGACTATCACAGTGAGATCCCACTAGAGGACTGTGGGCACTTTGTGGTTCCAGCAGTGATAACTGGTTTCAGTGTGACACATCTTTTTATTTTTTTAAGTGAAAATGTGCAGATTAAAGACCACAGCTGAGATGTTTACAGTTGCAACATGGTGAACAAACAGATAAGGTAATTTTCCCCCTTCTGCTAGTTACCAAAGCAACACTATGAAGATACTTTTAATTTAGTTTGGTGCTGTGAAGATTAAAGCTTAATTAAAATGCTGATATTAAAAAAAAAAAAAAAAGTAAAACACTGAAACAGCACAGGAAAAAAAAGAAAGACATAATTATAGTCCAGTGAATACTTATCACTTGTTATGAATCTTTGGAGCAGAGATATTTTTTTCTCTCAATTGAGAGTAATTTTATTCTGATCATAAATTTGAATGACCAGAACAACCTAGGATCATGGCTGTTTATAAATTAATAAGGACAGTTGGAAGGAATGTGTTATTCTGATCATAAAATACAGGACAGTGAGTTTTTCTTTGCTGGTCCATTTCTTTAAAAAATTCTCTTGCATACCAGTCAGGGTGAAAGACTTTAAGAAGACAGAAAAAAAATATTCCAGTATTTCACATGGCTTGCATAGAAATTCAACTATTTAATCTTGAAAGATCTGTAACTTTCAAATTAATTATTAAACATATTCCTATTGTGAGTTTGGAAGTAGTCAGGTCTTCAAGTGATACTTACAAGGATAGTCTCTTTTTACTAACAGAACTACACCGAGGTGTACCAGATGAAAAGATAGGTCGGGGTGCCAGAGTGGTCTCGTTTCTCCAGGAATGAGACTTTTATTGGCCAATTAAAAATTTGTTGCTTTGCCAGATTCATCCTAATGAGTTTAAAGTTGCTGCAGAGAGAACCCATTTTTGCCCAGTCCAAGGGAAACCAAGACCTGAGGTGATATTCTTTCACTGAAAAATTCCAAGTAGCGATCTCAGTCCATGACAGAGCAGGAGTGCTAGAGAAGGATCAGCTTCAGCTTGTTAGCTTTGTTGATAGCTGTGTTGTTGGTTTCTTCAAGAACTTGCTTGCAAGATACAATGGCTCTTATCCTCGAGAAGTAACTCCAAAACCGACTCAGCTAGATGTGCTCTCTTACTAACCTACTCTGTCCATCTTGCTCAAACATTCTAAATCCATTTTTGACCATATATCATACATTACTTCTGTGCATGTATCATTAGCAAAAGTAGTCTTTTAACCTTTCATCAAAGCAACATTATATTTGTTATGATCCTGTGATGACTACTGTTGATGCAACTCAGCCTTGTAGCTCAGCTCTGACTTCTTGCCCTGGGATGCTGAGCAAATTGAAAGGTTACTGGACCTGAAGGACAAGCTCATTGTCCTTCTGTCTGGCCCAGGATGTCTGTGAAATGCAAAGAGCTCTAGGCTGGGGGAAGTATGTGAAGTATTTCATCAATGTCTGCCCTGTTCTTAGACTCTTTCTTGACTGCATTGTTTTACCCATTGTTGGAGACAAGGTATTGCATTATCTGGAGCTTTGGTAAGGAAAAACAAACCTTTCAACTTCAAAAGTATTATTTTATTTTTCTAATCAAGACATAAGTGAATTTTCTGGCTTCCAGGCTAGAATATATGTATGAGATCTCAACAGGCCTATAACTCGCACTTACTCCAACCTAAATTTCTGATTCTGTTATATAAGCTGTTAAAAAACCTCACGGTGTAAATCTCTTTGGTGGTATTCCTGCAAAACTTTAAACAAACAACAAACAAACAAACACTTTTAACACAAGCAATACTTCAGGAGACTCTCCCATATGGTACAGCTTGGATCACTGTCTTTCAGGAATCAGAGATGAAGAGAACATGAGGGACCATATAATTTAATATTATCCAGGAGCATGTACAGTTAAAAGTTATAATTGCTCTCTTAAGAAAATTAAAGTATTTTTGTTCACAAAAAATTATTAGTGTCGAATATCTACTTACAGAAAAAAAAAAAAAAAAAGCCATGTCAATTTATTCTGGAATGCTATTGTACAATTTACTGTGCCAGGGACTCAGGCTATTTATGTTTTTGACTGCATCGTCTTCACTAAACTTTAAAAAAAATATAAATTTCCATGGTAACCGCTGCATCACACAACAAAGACATGTATACACCACTTAGATCTTTAAAGAGGCAGACCCTAGAATGAAATATAGCTTGCATTTTTTTTAATTTTTATTTTTTACTAAATGATATTCTTCTTAGTAAATGCTCAGGTTTTGTTGATTTTCAAGAAATTCTAATTTTACATTAAAAAGCATCACATAAAGTATTGTGTCTAAAATAGCATAGTTCTGTCATAAAGCCATTAACTTGATGAGAGCCATTCATGCAGATGAGATCATTGAGCTGTAAGACAAGAGCAGGAATGGCTGTGAGGTGATGGTATTCTCTAGTTCTGTCTTCTTGTTATTTCTACTAGACATTATTTTCCCATTTTTCATTTTTTATCACAGCAGAGTGATAAGGTCACAGTAAAGTCATAGTGCTGGATTCTTAAAAAATATTTGTATATGTATGGTTACATTTTCCAACTGATTTTTACAGCTACTGTCCAGCGGGGGGGAAAAAAAAGTGGAGGCCATTCCGTTTGTCTCTAACTTTGTAATGAAACTGCAGCTATTCACTTGAGAGCATGTATCACTTCAGTAATGCTTCTCATTTTTCATCTTTCTGTTCACAGCATCTCAGGTCCCAGATCTGCACTGTGGTCCATCCAGGTCGCCTGCACTGCAGAGAGCTGGCCCAGGAGAACTTCAAGGCAGTGCCCGTGCCACTTCTCCTGGTTGCCACCTTGAGCTCCGGTTCTTACAAAGGCAATTAAACAGCTGGAGACCTGTGGTGAGTAGCGCCTCTAGAGTATAACGTTATTTTTTTCGTTCAAAATAGATCTGAGGCAAAAAGCAAATTATACCTGAAGGTTGAGGAAAAATGTTGTGGTTTGATTGTTTCTGGACTGAGGAGCTGAGGGCTGTGCCTGTGGCTTTAGCATGTGGCTATGGGCCTTCTGGCATATCATGCAAAGTTTCTGGCAAAGGCTGCTTGTTGGTATAGCCTCGTTCATGTCAGAATCACTTTGCCACTGAAATAAGCAGAGTTAGAGACTCCATCCCTCTCTCTGTGCTGTGGAAATACTTCATTTTTTTGGCAAGCAGAGCTGCTTGCCAATATTTAGCCCTCAGCAATTTTTTATGATTGAGTTATAAAACCTGGAAATAAGAGCTTATAATGAAAATGCCAACACCACATTAAAAATAGCAGGAGCAGTGGGCACGGCTGTAATGATGTTCTTTGCTTTGGTTTTAATTCCTTCTCTAAACCAGCTCTGCTTCCTGCAGCACTGGAAGTAAGAGATGTTCTCAGCACCTGCTGCTCTGAACACGCTGTGTGTGGGTGTGCAGTGCACAGGCTCCCAGATGGGCTGCCTCAGAACACATCCAAATTTTGAGCTGTGCTGCACCATTCCAAGAGGGAGAGGAGGGGTGATAAACCAAAGGATGGGGAACAGTTATCATGGGAGTAAATGTTCTCTTTCTGTAATCAATCTTATACCTAGGAAATTCCAATAATTTGACTTGAGTTTCTTCTGGTTTATACCCATGTAAGGGAAGACCAGAGACTCCTGGTTTTGTGGGAAGATCTTTCCCTCTGCTTCGGGTGCCAGCAGCCCTGGGATTGTTCTGCATTCCTCTGCAACACTGTTTTCTTTTTGGGATCATCTGACTCTCCCTCCATCTGTTGAAGAAACTTTTCATGCTGAATGGACATAGTATAATCTCCTTGAACTTGAAATACTTCAATCTAACTGAATTTTTTGGACTTACAAAAATGGCATCTAGCTGGAACGTAACAACTTGGAATGGGGCAGAGGGAAGAGCAGGCATTAGTGGTGGTGCCATTGTGGGGGGGTGTTTCGGAAATGCTGAAAGCTTCACAGTTTATTCTGCCTCTCCCTCTACACCTCCTATTCCTCTCCTTTCATCTGCATGTACCTCCTTTCTGTCAGGAGTTTATTTGACTGAATGCTGGAGTAGAAATTTAGGTAATTAGTAAATTAAAGTTACTTGGCCGTTTGTTACAATCAAGTGACACATATCTAAACACAGGGCTGAGGTTTAATTGCACTAGTCATTGATTCTGAATGTGCAGCAGAGCACCGTGTCCATCAAGGCAATTCTGTACAATTAGACATTCTTGACCAAAAGTTATTATTATGATAACTGCTAATAAATTACATTTTCAAAGTCATTATGTTGTCACAGTTCTGGGGGCTGTGAATGTGACAGAGAAGTTCACTGCAATGGAGCTGACCAACTCTCTTGGTAAAACTTCATTGTTAGTTTCACTGACATGCTTCACAAGTAGTTTTATGAGAAGTCTTTGTGGACATACGCACCTTAAATTCATAGCTGCCCTTCAGTACTAGGTTGAAGTTCTTTATGAAGGCTGTAAATGCAGAACCTGTGTAAGTTTCTCCAGTGTCCAATGGATGTGGAAGAATCCCCAGCTCTTCAGGCAGCTCTGCTGAGTTCTGAAACTGGAAGAGAACAGTGGAGTTGGGGAAATAAGACATCCATGGATTGAGTTGGATGACAAGTGGTAGTAAAAGTGAAATGAAGGCAGATTGCAAATTGAAAGGGGTGTTGAAAGTTGAGACACAGACAAAGACAAGCTGTAGGCTGAGGAAGGAGAAGCAGTACATCTCTTCAGCAAAACTTCCTAAAAGTTTCAGTGTGGAGGGAATGGAAGGACCTATTTGCACAATATGCTGTTGCTTAGAGCCTTTGCTGTGCAGTTTTCCCCAGCATTAGGAATGCATTTTAAATAACTGTTTACATTGCTATGGCAACCCTGTAGACTGGCCATTTCTTCGCTGTAGTCACAAACTAAAAGAGCATAAAATCCCAGAACATTTTTCTGCAGCTTGTGTATTCCTATAACCCATCTGTGAATTAGTTCACAATGACTACAATTAAGAGATTTTCTCGTTGGCTTTTGCCACTTGTCTATTCTACTTTTGTTTCTCTTCACCTGAAATATGTCCTTCAGAGGCAGGATCCCATTAATCACTGTCTTTTCCCAGAAGTATAACTGTACTGATTTTCAGAGATTACCTGTAACATGTAAGCAAAGCATTGATGAATGAGCCCTTGAAATTCCATGTTTAATCTCTGTGGTAAAAGACTATTTCTGTTAATATAGCAGTTTCTTTACTTTAGATAATTGCACCTTTCTTGATTGTCAGATACTCATTGAAATAAGTAGAAAGAGAAGTATGACTGTAGCTGAATCATTTGTGAAATGACATCCCCTTTCTCCTCCTCCTCCTCCTCAATTCCACCATCATTATGACACAACACAGAGAAAAGGATGCTCTGCCATCCAGGAGAGAAAACCAAGGTGATTGGCATAGGGCTGGCATTAACAGCTTCAGTGTCTGAGTGCAGAACATGCAAACTACTGCAAGCCCCAATCCCTTTGTGGGATGGCCATAAGCACATTTTCAAAATTAATAAGGAAATACTGAATGTATCCTTTGAACATGTATTAACAAGCAGTGGTTTTGAACTGGACAGCATGTTGCTTTTGCTCATGACCATGTATCTTTGTGGTCAGCTAATGCCCATAGTAGTAACTGCTGAAGCTGGAATGATAGTTTTTGTTGATGCTGTAACTTAAGAATCGTGTTGCATACTTTAAAAGAGATGGAGCCCCTTCTATAAATTACATATGTACATTTACACAGCTACTGAATCTTTTATATGTAGTTTCAGTGAAAATGATGTCTCCCGGAGTGTTAGTCTGTCAACTCCTATTGTATGCAATTAAAAAAGGGCAGTGAAAGCAAGTAAAAGTCCTCTGGTGTTTTTTGAGATCTAATCTTTGTAAGAAAAGGAATCAGAGATGTGAACAGTAGTGCATTGTGATACAGCAGTGCATAAACAGTATTTTTTTTGTTCTTTTCCCGATTAGTCTCTTCAGCTGTAAGTGAGGTAACAATTTAACAGAGGTAACTCGTTATGTGGAATGACGCTGACTGCTGTGATACTTAAAATCATCTTGTGACACTCTGGAGCTCAATGCATAAAATATTAGCTTGGTAAGTAACTCTCCTGCTGGATAGAGCCTTTTTCTTTCAGAAGTTAACCTAAGGATATGAGAAATCCGTCCTTACATATAGTGTCTGATCTAGTGCCAGTGCCTAAGGATGTCCTTGGAAAGATTCCCATCTTTAAACATTGGATCAGGGTCCGTGGTGCAGTATCTGAAGTGCTGAGGCTCGGATTGGCAGCAATAAAATATGGCATTACTGTTTTCAAAGTAGAAAAATGGCTATAAGAGCATAGGTTGACTGTGGAAATACTGACAAGAAAAAGGAGGAGTTGTATGAAGGCAGAATAAGGGAATTTATAGAGAATAATCTTGGGAATCAGGAAGAGTAAAATAATAGGTGTTTTTTCCAGTTTGTTCACATCTCTTACAACACATAGGGGAGAGTAAAAGTAACCATTTTCCTCCACTCAGCTGGGTAAATATTATCCCTGTTTCAAAGATGTGAAGGATAGGACACACAAGTACATCACACAGTGAAGTCGAGGGTGATTATTGTGGAATGGCTGAGGCACGAATGTTGAGATGCCCTGCACTAGCTCCACAGGAAGGCATAATTAGGTGCAAGATCAGTTATCTTTTGCCCAGAATTACAGAATACAGTGGGAACTAGCAAGTCTGCACATGATCTTGAAGACATGCTCAGCAGGGAAGGAGACAATCCCTGCAGGGAGCTGCTGTAGCTTTTTAAGGGCTTTTGTCCTCATATTTATAAGCCTGATGACAACAGGCTCATGTCTAACTTACAGCAATAGAACAGTAAGCAAAATATGGAGCAGAGGTTTAGGTGATAAGCCCAGGATTGTGTGTATCATTTTGTTAACGCATTAGGTATAATGGCTACCTTTTTTTTCTTGTATGTACACAATGGTTTGTGCAATTAGCTTTTGGTCCATGTATTCTTGTATCTCTGTAACTGTACAGCAACTGAACAACAGTGTGTTATTAAAGCTGACATCAGAATTTATGAGGCCCTGGTGCCCGGCCATGTGCTTTGAAGAATAAAGCATGCATGAGCAAATCCACAAAACCAGTAACCTCTCTGGACATGCAGGAACTGTGATATTTTGCATTGTGTTGTAGCAATACCAGAAACCAACAAAGGGGCTGGTTTCTCTCCCAGAGCTATAGTGAATTTGATGGCACTGCACAGACATGGACATATATTAAACAGAGCCATGTTTACTTGTGCTGCATAAGAATCACAGGGGGGAGCAAAATCAATATTTTCCAAATGGAATAGAAAGAAGCCGTTAGGGAAAGAAATGGTATTTTCAAGCTTCTTTGAAAGGTAACACAAACAATGCATAGAGTAAAAAAATCCTCCAAGAAAAAGCACTTAGCAACGTCTTCTTCACTATATATTTACCTTGCTTTGGAGGGACCTACCAAGGTAGGTCCTTGGTATTATTTTAAAAGGGGGATGCATGTGTGAATAAACAGGCTTTTGGAATTGATGTTTTGAATTGCAAGCTGCACAATGCATTTGTACATCTTGACAGCACAGAAGACACTCAGATTTTAGAGTGGCACTCAGATGACACTGAGAGTGCATGATGCAGTGGCGTAATGAAACGGAGATCAATGTTGAAATGAATGTAACACCACTGAGGAGTACACACAGATCAATACTCTCGTAAGCCATAGAGTATAATCCTGCTGTATAGGTCTTGTTAGATAGTACAGTCAGTTCTGTGAGGACATATTTTTCTGCATCTCTCAAACGTACCTCTGACTTATCTGTCCCAAAGACTGTATTAAAATGTCCTTCTTTTGGAATGTAAAAGCTTGAATCTTTGTCTTCCCACCCATGCATGCAAAGGAAAATATGCAGTGCATAATAGTAAACTCCCAATCCTCAGAAATATGGAACAGGAAGATAAGATGGACAGCCAGCAATGATCTGTGTTTCAGGAAGTCTTTGAAATATTATTATATCCCTGTTCCCTCCCTTTCTGCCTCCCCCTTTTCTTTCAGGAATATATTTTAAGCACAATTACTGAAAATGCAGTCTCAAGGGAAAGGGGGAGGTCAGTCTTACAGCCCTCACTTACATTGTGCAAAGAACTTGCTTATGGTTATTTTCCACCTTCTGATTTTTAGAGCTTAAAACCATTAGGAAAAGATCAGAGAGGTTTCTTTACTTTCTTGATGCATGCATAGCCTTGGAAATAGAATGTGGTTATTAGTGTAGACAGAAGGTGTGCGCTCGCTTTCTCATATACATGTGCATACATATATATGTATATATGTATATTCCCTAAAGAGCTTAGGATATCTGCATTTCTTCTTGTGACACTGTAAACTTAGTGCCTTTCAGAATCGCCATGCTTTAAGTTTTATAGTTGGATGATTTGTAGGAACTGATGATGGTCAAGCTGCTGTTAATGACTCTAGCACGCCAAGTCAAACTGTTCCCTGGAAGGAAGTAGGCAACGTAAATATAAGAGAATAGTCAAAGTTTATTTCCTCCTTGACAGGAAATTTAGTACTGGAAGGAGTAAAAATGATAGCAACTTGAGTCGATTCCCTTGTACAGGTCCCAGCACGTGCACAAAACAGACAAGCGTTATTCAGCAGTGCAGGTGCTGTCAAGTAAGCAGGGATCAGGAAGTGCATAAAACAGCATCAGCATCAATTAACTGCACCATTCATTACTGTTGTCCTGCATGCATTTGATACGCGGTGCCACTGGACTTCCATTTTTTGAGTCCCAAGTTTGCCAGCCCATGATAGCACTGTATTGCTGCCTGGTTTGATACAGTAAAATGTTTTAGAACAACCTCGGCTACCAAAATAGTCATGTGGGAGCAGACTTACACTGCACTGGAGCCTTCATCTTTCAATCCTGCATGAACATGGGAAGCAACAGATGCACATTCTGTCACATTTTGTGGAAACATGGTACTTTATCACAGGTGAAATGGTGGGAATTGCATTTCCAATTTCTTTCCTAGAGTGTTTTAAGCCCAGGTTTTGTTGAGACACGCATATTCTTCTCAGCCCCTTAGAATGAGCAGGTCCTTGATTTCTTTTCAGTTGCAGATGTATACAAGATAATTATTTCAGTCTCTAATTTGTCTGTCTTCTCATTTCCTCTAATATTATATTTTTCCTTGCCATTTCCAAAGGAAGCCACTGGTTCTATCCTTAGACTTCTGATGTTGTGCCATTTCCTCTCCAAGACGACTTTATTCTTTTCAATAGGAAGCAAGCATATTTATAAAGAGTGGAGAACAGCTAAAGCAAATAAAAATAAATTAATAAATATATAATTGCAGTGGTGCTTCAGGGAAAAGTTTCTAGGCAAAATCTAATAACAATGACTGGGGATACCATTAGCACTGTGTGTTGATTCCAGATCCCCTGGGATGATCTAATAATTCAGCCTGTGTTTTCCCGTCCCTCTTGGCCTTAATAGCTGTTATGATCATTAAGAGTAACCTGCCAGAGACTTTGGTTTCTAAGTGCCTCTGTAATTCTAAGACCAAGTCTGTGTCCCCTTGTGAGGGTATGAAATTGATGAGGAAAAAAACCATTCTCATAGTCTCTCAAGGCCCCGTTCACGCTCCCATTCCAAGCTTTCTTTTTCAGCCAGCATCTACACCCTGCAACTTTTCACAGCTGTTTCTGAGCTTCAGTAAATCTTCACTCTTTATGAAACTGCGGCAGCTTTAAAATACCATTGTACTTGCCTGCGTTTATCATCCTCATGTTCAGTGTTTGCAATTGACCCCATCTACTGTAGTCTTGGGTGTGTGGCTGAAGGAAACGCATCAAATTGTCACCACTGCAAAGGCCACGCTGAGGTAGATGCTCTTCGTGATGCAACTCTGGCTTCACAAAGTTCAGCGTTGTCAGAAACCCGTCAACTCTAGCTTCTGCCAGAATGTTACAAACATTTCTTCTGCTTCTATGGGAAAAAGCAAAAACTTGTTAAAGGGGTTGTTCCATGTCATATTAATGGGCAGTACTGACAGTGCGTACACAGCTGCACATACAGGAGCTCACTTTCTTTGTTGCAGAGAGCAGCACCGCAGTATACAAACAAAGCAAGGCACAAGCATTCGACTAATCTGTCATTCCCTGCTGAACTTGCCTGAAATTTATTGCCAGTTAGATAGCATTTCTCTCTGTTTACTGATTTGATTGAAAGGATGATTTATCAAGGCTCAGCATTGCACTGAAAGCTGCACTCTGGTCCGAGGGGTAATGAGTTGTAGACACATCTCATTCTCCTTCCCCACGTGACTGTGAGCGATTGCCCAGCAAGGTGAGGATTTACGGCCCTTGGTGTGACAAACCTGCACTTCTGCTGGGGATTGCTGATGCTGGCTTCAGGATCAGCCCGCTGCTGGCCCCTCCAAGTGGGAGAGGAGATATATTATTTATTGGGAGGTTTCAGGGAGCTGCAGAAAGACAAAAGGGAGCACAGATTAGAGGGGGAGAGCAGAATGGGAAATGACGATGGGAAGGACAATGAAAATGGCAAGAAAATAAAAAATTTAAAAATACCAGGAAGTGAAATGACAGCTTCTTGTTGTCACTGCTGCTATCCCTACTGTCACCTCATGGTATGGCTTAACACTGCTTGACATTGTCTTGGCTGACTACTGTAGCACAGTCCTGTATTTGTCTCTCATCACAATACACGGGAAACTAATGCCTTCTCTCTGAGTGTGCATTTGTTTTGGTTATGGTGGGTTTTTCTTAAACAACACTGGTATTTGTTTCAATCACAACAATACCCATCATCTCACCTTAATTTACAGAGTCATAACCGGCAGTATTTCTTCCCAGCGTAAGGAGTGCATTGGAACAAATGCCACTATTTATCAGCCGTAATGCAGTTCTTTATAAAGGTCTTATGTGAGCAAAGAATAAAAATGCAATGATAGTCTCACAATAAATACCCTAAATCCTTTATTGCCTATTTATGGTGTAATCTCTGTACAGTTGTACAATATATGGCTGTTTAGAAAAAGCTCCAGAATACAGTTATATGGTTTATTTACCAGGAGATGGCAATGGTGATCTACTGCAGTATTAACTTATATACATGGGGCCCATATAACTCTTGCAACACAACAAACTTCAGTATGAATGAAACCAAAGTATCCCAATACTGGATTTGTTTTTCGTAGTTCTGACTTATTTCAGTTGCTGCTATTCTTTGTAAAGAAAGTTTTTTTTTCTTGGTTTTGATTGAAATGGCTGTCACTACATTTTTTTAAAAGATGTCTAAATGCAACCATATCGGTATTCTGGAAAACAGAATATTATTTAAAAACAGAGATCCAATACCACTGAATTAGATGTGCCATGTGTCAGAAAAATCAACTGATTGATGAGAGTAAATGCTTAAAAGAATGTGCTTAGTTTTACAGTATCAAAATTGAGTTTGAGTAGTTAATGAAATATAAATTATAGGTTATGATATTAAAAATCACATTATAATTTTTATTAAGCTGCTTGAAGTATGGCCTAAAAGTATGCAGATGCAAACCATTTTACAGAACTTGAAGTTATCTTTGGTCTGCAATGTTGCCTGAGTTGTCACATTACCTTATCCCATAGTAAAGCATGCATTATTCTCACTTGATTTGGTGTAGTAAAGGTGTTCACATGTAGAAGACCCCTGCCATAAGCAGTGGAAGTAAAAGTCTGCCTTTTTAGGGGATTGTTCTCCTGTTCCACCTGATGGTCCGTTTGTTAATTTTCTCCCCAGAAAGCCTGTGAAATTTGTCAAGATGTTTTGTGTTTGTTTACCAGCTATTTTCCAGTTTTCAAACAGAAGTAGTGAGTCCTTTTTGCATTTGCCATGGGGCCATGTGTGTGGTCACTCTGCTCTCCCCAGCTGCATCTCCATCATTAAGGAGCAAGCTGGGCACACTGCTGCTTGCTAACCCTGCTTGGAAGAAGACCTGGGATCACACAGAGCAGTTACCATCTTCCACCGGGGAACTACTCCCATGGCTTTCCCTTTGGTATTCTGAGATACACGATCTGTGTCTTATGGCTGTCAGTATGTGACTCTCAGCTGAGAGGTTTATCCACCCTCAAGTTAAAATATAAGTGCTTTAACTGCATCTGCTCTTTGTTATCATGTCATGTGCAGCACGACCAGTTTAGATGTACAGTTTTATAAGAGGCCATGCAGCCTTGTCATTTCCAGTCCCACAGTGCTTGGTATCTGAGGATATCTCCTGACTACCATCAGATACTTAAGTTAGCTTCATGTTAGCTTGTTCATATGCTGCTGACAGTATCTCTGCTCCACCACGGAGCTCAGTGAAGAATACCCCCATGTCTTTACTCAGCTTCCCACGTGGATGTTGCAGCTCCAGAAAGTTTTACCCTGGATGTACCCGAGCTGGTCGCTTAAAGCCAGCTTATGTACATTTTCTGGTGCTGCATAATCACAATACAGATTGTCATGGACCCTCCCCTCATCCCCATGCCCCCTGAAAAACACAGGTTTGTTTGAGCACATGGAAAGCAGCTTTTCCGAGAGATTGAGGGCCTATTGCTCCTGCAGAGGGTCAGCACTGACCACACATTTATTTCTGCTCTTTTCTCGGTGTCCTGTTTGCTTCTCCCTGCCCCAAGAGTGGTATTGAACAGTCACAATCCAAACAAAGTCCTTCTCTTCCACAGTAAGCACAGTGAGTAAGAGAAATCATGACCTTTGCCTGTCTTCCCCAAAACAAGACCTTTGAGGTATTGACTTCTCTATTGAAAGTAGCGGCTCAGCTGTCAGTTAGAACTAATTTGAGTAACTGCAAATTTAAATGCCAGCATTATTGTCTCTCTTGTCTCTCTGTTGTTATTACTGTAGTATTCCCAGAAGAAGTGGCCAGGACAGTGCATGTGTGAGGCTGTGAGGCATGTATGGCATAGGTAAGGAGTGATTATCTGTAACAATGGATGACATACAGGATAAAAAGAAAGAAAAGAAAAAAAAAAGCTCAATTTTTTACAGTTTCAAATATGTTTACTTATGTTTACTTTTTCAAAGCCCTTTGTTACTGCAGTATCTACCGTCCTACCAATACAATGCCTTTCCTTTTCCTTGTTCATTCATTAGATGGTATTCACTAAACCCCCAATGTACAAGGAAGAAATGGCAAACTTCGAGCCTACATGCAGTGTTTTCCTCAGTGCTGCTCTCTCCACGCCTTTGTATCAGACAACAACTGCGCCAGGATCTACCTGCTCGTCACTCACTTCCTAGGGAATCAGCCAGTTCCATGTAAGTAGTGGCAGGAGACACCTTCATATAAAACAGCAATCACATATCTGTAACACTGTCCTTCCACTCAGATCCTATGCAGAACAGAGGAAATGTAGAGGTAAGAAAGACCTTTGCCAGTTGTTTTTCTTTCCAATAAGAAAAATGATCTACGGAGCAAAATGACCTGACCACTTAAGTGAAAGCAGTAGAAGAAACAGAGTAGTGTTTAGTATCTGGTGATTGCTTGATCCTTGTATCAGCCAAACTCTTCTCTTCCTTCCCTCCCTTTCTTTTTTTTTTTTTTTTTTTTTTTTTACCTCTTTAGATTCCACTAGAAAACTGCACAAAGTTAATCAATACATTCAGTGCTCCTATCCTCCCTGAGCACCGGGGCAGCCACATGTTCCACCTTATGGTGAGGTTCTCCAGAAGCTCCAACAGATAGCAGGGCTGCGAATCACACCCGTGGTGGTCGTGTCTCTGTGAAGGAGGATTTTGCAGAAAGGGCAAAATGATATTCAGACTGACAGCTTCTCACTCAAGATGTCTTGTCTTCTCTGCTGGGTCTCTTGCTGTGAGTACCATGTTCATGTCAGCGGTGTGGAGGAAGGAATCAAGTTCCTGTTTCCTATCACTTAGTTAGTACCCGTTCTGCTCTCCCTTGTCTTATCCACTTAGGTTGTGCTTACTCTCCACTACGGAGTAGAGATATGAATGTTAGTTTGAAATGAATTAGCTCAACTGTCCTTTTACTTCCCTAAAGTCTGTCCTGTAAACATACCAGACTGCAGGCTCTTGAGAGAGGGGATTATTTACAGGCTTGTTTTTATGTTGTTCAGAAGAGCAGGACCCAAACTACAGAGGCTCTGGATGTAACTGTAGTGCAGATAATCTTCACAGTGACCCAGAGGGAGAACCAAGGCCAGACTCAGAGGTTAGCAGTTCATAATGGGTAAAAAGAAGTTTAAATTTCTGAATTATAAAGTTGTAAAAAAGATTCAAAGGGAAGTAAGGGCATCCTCAGCCCACTCTTTGATAGTACAATACATAAAAAACAGATTTTGTAGGAGTATAATAAAAGATTGTATAGGAGTATAATAAAACCCAGACACAAGTCTGAAAAATTCATTAGTTTCTGCCATGACTAAAATAAGCACTGTCTATGAAAACTACTTTGCAATGGTAATGAAAAGCAAGTGGAAAAGCAAGTGTTAGCCCCAGTGCTGCGACGTGAAATAATTTCTCTATACTCAGATCCGTCATTGCGAACAATGTTGTTGATTATAAACCACATCAAATTCTCAGTCCCCCAAAACATGTATTTTATTTTGCAGTTTTTCTAGTAATTATGAAATCAACAGAATACGATCTAGTTTTACCACAATTAAGCTAAATATATACTTAAAATGATATAAAGTACTTGGTAATTGTAATATCTCCATCGCAGTAACTTCCTTCCCAGAACAATTGGCAATGTTTCTTATGCATTTTTAGGGGTAGTATTTAATGATAATGACAATACGGAGCTTTCTCATAGTTTTATAATTTAAACAGTACTTGGATACAATTTAGAATCAACATTTGACCTGCAGAGCTTCATTTATTGTTATTTGATAAGAGGGGCCTCCAAGATGTGAATGAATTTTATGGCTCCTTCAGTGTACATGTTTGGTGGAAGGGATGATGACACAGACTTACGGCACTGCAAGCAGTTCTCTAAAAACAGGTTTATATCCTATCACTTGTGAGATAGCGTTCACTCGTAAAGCTATTACCATGCTGTTGTGCTGAAGACCTCTGGGCTCAAGGAAATAGAAATGCTTGTCTTAGGCACTTGGTGAGAGAGTGGCTGCACAGTATTTTGGTTCAAGCAAGTGCTGCTTGCTCAGGACAGAAGGTCTGGCTGGTGTGTCGTGTCCATGGTGGGCCTGGGGGCAACGATTGTACCTCAGTACTTTTTTCTGATTTTGTCAGATGCATGTGTGGCTCAAGAGACAGCTCAAAATTCTCCACCAATCTGGGAATGTCTCTACTTCAGCAGTTTTGTCTTCTGCCAACCTTAGAGATGGTCATTTACTGCCATTCTGGCCACCAGAACTGAGTGAATACTCCAAAATTTTGTTTACAGGTATTGAAATAAAAACCCTGACTTTGTTTGGAAGAAAAGGCAAGACAAGGTCATTTGTACTTGTACCTCTAACTTAACATTTATACACAGGTTTGTTTAGAAAAATAATAAATAAATAAAAACAATCAGGAAATGGAAACATTCCAATTTAAAATAGCCAGTGACACAAAACAATTGTAGACCCAAGAATAACACGTGTCCACTAATGTAATAAAATTGGTTCACAAATAACTGACCATTGAGAGCACCTTACATAAAGTGTTTGCATGCTTTTATTATGCAATATAAAATAGGATAAACCTTTGCTATACCATAAATTATTTAGAGTTGCATAATTTTGAACAATGAGCAAATTAATTTAAAAATTAGATTGGTTAGAATTTTCCATACTCTTCAGTGTGGCTTACAAATGGTCAGTGGGAGCTTCCCACCAATCTTCAGCGGGGCTTTAGAAAATCTTATCTTTCATACACTTCAAATACTGTCTGTCTATCTGTAGTTAAAAATGACGATTGCTTAATATTCAGAATACTATACTGCTGATATTTTTTTCTATAATTTTATTACTTTCATAAAAGGTATTTCATAAGAAATATTATGGTCATATTTAAAATATTTTTTTCTTTATTGAAGTAGAGTTGACAAATGAGTTTATATTTAAAAATGTTGGTTTTTTTCTTAAGTTTCTGGTTTTATACATGTAATGACATCATTTTTATATGTTAAACTATATTTGTTATATAATCTATAGCAGTTGATATATTTTGGATCATGAAATAACACGTTCAAATTCCTTCTAGAATGCAAAATTGTCACCAGAATTTTAAAATAGGCTCTCAGAGGCCCCAAGCCATTGGAAAATTAAACTTCAGGAAAAGTGCACTAAAGGGAAAATCAGTGTTTTCTCAAAGACTCTTAAGAAACAGTAAATAAGAGAAAAAGCAATTAGTCTTCCATTTTTTAAACGCAGTCTGAAAGCACAACAGCCTCTTATCTATCTCCCAGTTTGTGGATATACATTTGATTTTGCCTTTTCCTGCTAAAATCAGTCAGCGCAGTTAGACAGTACATGAAGTCCCTTGGGCATGGTATGGTGAATATAGCCCTCAGAAACTTATTTCTTCCCCTGTCTCTACAAGACACTCTACAAGTGCATTCTCTATTCTCATGAATGTCTTCATGAAAATATCCATGGGATGACTGTTAGAGAAACAAAGAGAGCCAACAGAGAGAAAATGCAATTACCAGAAAAAGTGAATTGCTAGCTATATGCTGATGTATATTTATCATACTGGATGTGTATTTTTCATTATCTACAAGAGATAAAGTTCTCTCAGCTACAGAGAAAACACAGAAGGGGTTGGTTTTCTCTGTTGAAAGATTTCTGTTTTCATTGGACTCTGTGATTAGTCTGTTGACTTCCTTGGGTGGCTACTTAGTAAAACCTTTCTATATCAAGAGCTCCTCTACCATACCCTGTGTGTGCCCAGACACCTCTCCTTTGATCAAGGGTATACAGCCTATTTTTTGAGCCCTTTTTCCTTTTTTTTCTCCCAATTACTTGCACGCACAACCAGAGCTGAGGCTCAAGTTTTTTTGTCTCCACCATTTCAGCATTTCAATGTAAATACAGCTGAGGTTTTAAACCAGCTAGAGCAGCACTGAGTTCAGCATAAGTTAACCTCCTTGTTTTTTCAACATTCTGGATGCATTTTGTAGCTTGAACTGTGCTCTGTGTTTCTGAAGACAGACTGCTACTATTGCTTGATGTGACTGGTTTACATATTGTTTGGCTACAGCCCCATTACACAGCAGTCACAAACTGCTGTACAGACACAGGATAAGAAATGGTACAAATACCCATCGGTAGGGTTAACAGCCTTTTTGAAGACATAATGACCAGTTTTGGTGACCACCTTTCATAGACCTGTCTAAAACAATTTTTGTGCTATACTTTCAAAAACAACAAAACAACAAAACCCAACACCAAAAAAAAAAAAAAATCCACAGTACAATCCTCTCTTTCCTCTCTACTTACTTTATTTTCCACTGACAGGAATTTAGAACAGAAATCCAGCCTCTATTTCACACAGCTTAATAGTTTTAATAGATTATATTGTTCAAGAAAAATCTTAACATAGTGCATCTTTAGTTGAAATTATTTAGGAAGTGAAAATCTAGGACTTTTCAATCTTTCTCAATCCATTATAATTAAACATCAACCAATTTTTCAAGTGTAACATAACTTTAACAGGCCACTATAAAACCCTGCTTTCTTCGCTTTTGTGTGAAGAACCCATCCGGTGTAAACCAAGACTCTCTCAATAAACTACATTTGTTTGTGCTGTGCTCTCCCTTACACAGGAGCATTGTGAACCAAATTGACTTTACTTTTTTATCCAGTTACTTTACAATAGATGTTACTCTGCACAAGTAAGCCCAGTGAGCTTCTGTCGCTGTCCTGCACTGTGTATGTGCAGACTTTGAAAGGGTATCCCCAGGGTAAGTAGGATTTTTTGATATCTTACCATTTTATGGGTGCGGTGACAGGTAGCTGACAACTTCTGGTGGATTTATTTTCATCTTGTTTGGGAAAGTAAGCAAGTTAGAGTGTGTTGAGAAACACTGAACTGCTCATGCAGAGAAGGGGTGTCTGGCTGTTGCTTTCTGTATTAAGATACCAACTTGGGCTGCAAGAACCTCCATAGCATTTTGTGCTCTGCCTCTCTGGAGGCCAGATTTTTCTCTCTCTTAGTCACCATTAAGACAGAGCATAGAGCCTGTCATATCCAACGCCAGGGTCTTGATCATCCTACATATCCTGTTTCCATGTTCCTCATGAGAGCTTTTTTAGAGATGGCAAAATAAGAGAAAAAAATGAGAAAAGAGAATCTCTGTGGGAATTGTCCAGGTACTTCAATTTTACTGATATCTTAAACAAGTGTAAATGTCAATATTGGGGGTAAGTTAGTGAGAAATCAGCCTCTATGTGCTCTTAGTCCACTGGGAAAAGTCAGAGATAGGTCTTGAAAATTTGACTTCAAAGGAATATAAACATAAGGACAAGGTGGATCCAATACAATTGCATTTAGTCTGTCCTCGTAACTGTAAAATAAAGGGAATTCCTAAAGGAAATGTTTTTTGTCACATAAACACTGAGCCACTGCAAACACATCTGGCAAGGCTGAGGATCCAGCTCCCCAGACTGAGCATCAGAACACCATGAATAATGTCAAGAGGCAGCAATGGGGCTGTCAGATACTGCTACTGCCATTACCCTATTACCCTGAATAACCATGTGCTTTACTAGTTTATAGAAACTGCTGATGGATATTTTAATCCATAAGTGCAGAAAGCAAAACTATTTTACCATATAATCACTGAAGCTAATCTGTCTTTGACAAGGTCATTATTTACAGTACTTCTCTTGTAATCCCCCACGTGCACACAGAATAAGACTCCAAAGCTTAATCTTTCCAATGCTGAAAATGAGACTTTTATGCAAACTGATAAAAGTTCTTTGTTTGATTTATCTGTAAACCAAAATAGTCTGGTAGTTTGCCTTGAAGTTAAAAGAAAAAACATATTCTGTCAAATTCTGTGTTTTCCTTTTTATGTATTTTGTCATTTCCCCTCTATTAACTCTGTCCTAAGGTTGAAAAGAAGAGTGCACTCTAGCTTGCATTTACATACTGTACTTTAGCTTTGACTGTTTTGGTTGCAGCCTGTTAAATTTATTGACTATAAGCCCCTTGAGCTATTGAGGAGTACGCAGCTTACATTGTATATCTTTTGAAAGACGCTACTGGTAGCCTGTTTTAATGTGTTTACTCTCTCCAGATACAATTTGTCTTACATATTCATTGGTTTTTAGTGCCAAAATCAGTTTCTTCGTTGTAGCTATTGTTTGGATTCTTGCACAGATATTAAGGCTTAGTAATTTTTCAGTGCTGCTCAAGGGATCTGAGTATCAAATGGAATAATGAGAGGGAATTTGGGCACTGAAAACCCCTAAGCAGCTGGCTTTGCAGATCTTGATAAAATAATAAAGGAAAATAATTTGAGATGGCATTAGAGAAACTTTGAGATGTCTAGGATATTTTATATGTACAAATAGAGCTGGCCAAAGAGTAATACTTTCCATTCATTGACAATTACATTTCATTTTAATTTCAAGACTCTATACAGCCTGAAAGTCGGAGAAAATTTCATTTGTGAAACACCAGCACATGGAGCTGGGAAAACAAAATATGTTCCCCTGCATACTGCAGCTGTTTTTTCTACTGGTGGAGCTGACCAGAATATTGATTGCATTAGGCAAGGACCTGGGATGGAAAGGATCTGTATTCAGCTTGGGGTCAGGCTTTTCATGGGTTCAGTTTAACAGGAGAGAGACTGAAAGCCTCGGCAGCAATAGATGCTTAGAGCTGCAGGCTTTGGGACCTCAAGGCCTCACCTGTGGGGCCTGTCCAGCATGCAGGAACAGCCCAGGTACTTCCATCTATAGGTATCCCACCTGGTCTGCTTAAAAGTTAGCCAGAATATATCAACATCAGGAGCAAACATGTCAAAATCTGTTGTGCATCTGTGACAGAACTTGATCTTATATTCAGATCAGCTGCATCCTGCTCTAGATGTGGTCGCTCAACATTTGATCCCAAGATCAAAATCTGCAGTGGTGTATTTTCATCTCTAGGAAATACATACCAAAAGTCAAATTCCTTCCTCTCTGGGAAAGCCCAGAGAACATCTCTGAAACTCCAAGACATGAACTTTGCCTCCAGCGAGGCACAGGTGAGGTCTCTGGGCTGCAGTGCATGCTCTGTGCCACCGCAGGCTTGGTGTCAGGCTTCCAGGTATTCTGCCTGGATGTTTGTCCCTTCAGAATCTGTTCTTGCTAGGAACATGGGGAGGTTATGGTGTTCCTGCTTACTGGCTTAAACCTCCTGCAGCCCCATAACCTATGAGGGGGAGATTCCCCCCTACAGGCAACGAGGAGAGCCCTGAAAGTTTTCATGTCAGTGTTTCCCATTCCTATCACCTTACGACTTCATAGGCAGGGAAGCTGCAACTCTTAATGAAATAAATGTGGTTTCAGTTATGTTTACTCTCTGTAGAGAGTATCTGTGGAAGAAGAGGGATATATTTTAGACTTGCAGTGTACATGTCAAATGAATACAATTATCTCAATCTGAATCTTTATAGCCACCATCACCGTAATTATTTTAAGTGAAGCTGTATTTAGCTTTCCTATAGCTTCAATTTCCAGTAAAGTAAATCAACAAAATAAATCAATAATTTACAACCTAGAAAACATTGCAGACTTTTACAAACAAACAACAAACAAAGAAACAACAACAACAAATACAAGAACAACAAGAAAAACAATAACAACAACAACAACAATAATAATAACCTAATCCCTTATGCCTTGGCATTTCTGACTGCCACACAACTCCTTGCCTATCTTCTCTGAGCTAGCTGTGACAATTTCCAACACCAGACATTTTCATTCAAGCAAGCAGCAAACATGTAAAACCAAACAAATAATGACACGAAATGAAGCTTTGATTAGGAGTCTATGAATAATGATCCTTTTCAAATAGTCAGTGCCTAAGATGTTTAACATGTTTTACATTTGGAATATATCAAACAAGTTCCGCCGATTACATTTTTGTATTGAAAGACACTTTATTAGACAGGGAGCTTGTCAGGGCTTGGTGCCAATCGGCTTCAACTGGTTGTGTTGCAAACACATCCAACACTCTCATTCTGAAGAGTGCAAGAGGGAACATGTTTCGTATTTTCCTCTTTCCTGCTCTGTTCTCCCACAAATTCACAAGAGGCAAGGGCTAGGTCTCCTTTGGTTCCTATGTACGTATATATATAACAACAACAACAAAACAACATTTTCCGTGGCATAAGTAATTCATCCTTCTACATTGTTGAAAATTGCTGTTAGGTTTGGATGCTTTTGTACAAAAGTTATTGCAATGAAGACAGTATTAATTGGATGCATTTCTCAAGTGACTGTAGGCAATATTCAAAAAGTAGGCAATGCATTCAAAAAGTGGGAAAAAATTACATTTTTATGTATTTAAAATTAGTTTGTGTTTTTTATTGCCAGCAGTGTAACAGGGGCTAAAAGCACAGCAAAAGTCTAAAACTTGGGGTTACTTTGAATATAGAGAACATCTATGGGTGAATAATTTAGAATGAGTTTGGGGGCAGGGGCTGTTAATCCCACTTCCAGAAAGGGATAAAACTCCCTTATGTTTCACAGCATGAGCCAAATATTTTCCTGGTGAGTACTGGAAATGCATTTTAATTACAACCATTTAATTCCACGTTCATCATGTGGATTTTGTATTTCCTCTAGAACATTTGGTTCTGGCTAGCATCAGAGATTGGTTATTGGATGAAATGAACCACTACCCTTGCATGTCTCTTCCTTTGTAGGAAAGACATTGATATGTCTTCTGCACATTATTTATTGGTATCCTTTGCATACATGTGAAAGTATTTGCTGCAAGAAACTTCTCAGAATATGTCTGGGATACTCTTACATTTATGCTGAAATCACATCTGGTATCACTGCAATTACTGTGTTTCTAGCATGCAACTATTTTACAGTGTATCAATGTAAAACATATTGATATCTCTGTGCATATAGCAATTAAAAAGATACATTTTAGAATAAGACACATTTTTAAATTATTTTATGCAATGAATATTAATATGCAGAAAAATGGTAGCTGCATGCAACCTCCCTAAATCTGAAGCAGAAATATAGTCATATATCAGAAACTGAAATTTCTACTTTTAGATTAAAATTACAGTTTATTTCTATAGCTGGAGATGCTCATATTTCATTAAATAGAAAGGCCTTCTTGTTTCTCCACACTTCAGAGAAGAAATGACTATTGTGTTTGGTTTGGAATGAATGAATATAATCTCAAATCTTTTGTTTGCATCACTGTGCAATGTGCCATTTTCTCAAATGAAAGCTCGGTGTATTTGCAGAGCAGACGGCAGAAGTGTGTGTGATTACCTCACTGCTTCTTTGTACCGAGCATAGATGGAGGCGAATTAGAACCCATCAGCAGGAGGGATTTTTTTTTCCTTCCTAAACAAACCATCAAAGAATCCCAGAGCACGTCTTAAACTATTCAGACTGAAAATAGGCTGAATTTCATCTGCCTGATTCCAGTAAATACTTGTGTATTGCTTGTAGTGAAATTCTTTCAGAAGAGATGCTGGGAACTGTAAACACCCATGTAGAATATAATACTCAGTAACCAATCTCAGGCCTTTCATGCACTAGAAAGCTTTACTGAGTAGGACTGTGAGAAAATAGCTGTGTTGACAAAAGCCCAGGTATAGATACAGTTATACAGGTAAAAGCCTTTTTTTATTTAGTTATACAGGTATTTGCCTTTTTTTTTTTTCTTTCCACCCCCCCCCCCTCCGTTTAGAGACCTATATAATAAGCTGTTTTTGCCAATATACCTACTTTCCATGCCAAATTCCCAATGCAGCTCTACCTGCAGACAAAAAGTTTTGTCTGCAAACAAGCCTAAAGATGGGAAATAAATTATTCTTCATGTCTTGGAGTATTGGAGCTTGGAGCTCCTTATCCTTCCTGTTTTGTGATGGAGATTATACTGCAAGAGTTAGTTCCAGATTCTGCAGTTTCAATTTGTGGTACTTAGAGACATGGTTTAGTGGGTGGTATTGGGGACAGGGGGATGGCTGGACCAGGTGATCTTGGAGGTCTTTTCCAGCCATAATGATTCTATTAATTTGTAGAGAGCCTGTGACATTAGACAGTGTCACTGCTTTCTGTCTGATTACATGGTCTAAAGATGAACAGAGCAATAGAGAGCTTGAAGAAAGGATGCAGACAGAGCCACCTTAGTGCAGGCAGAAGTCATGTGCAGAGCGAGCTGCTGGGAATGCTCAGTAAAGCCAGATGTAGTGGGTATGTGACGTTTGGCTCCATGCTCCTTGTTATCCAAGACCTGGAACCCCACAGCGGGATTTCTGGCACAGGAGGTGGGCAGGGAACAGACCAACAGCTGTTCTTGATGTCCACCAAAGGTTATGGTCAGCTTGATACTTTCCAGCTTTAAATGCCAGAAACCTGATCATTGGAAAAATTTTAGTCAGTACTAATTAAAAAGTAATAGCTTAACACTCCCCAAGACCCTGTTTTCAATTGTGGAGGTATTATCTGGCCTGTAGCAATAGCCACTATTGTCTGTCACAGTTCACTGAGGCAGCCATTTCCAGTGGAAACACATTGCTTTAGACACAGCTTTTGCCAGAAAGCATTTCTCTCCTTTAGCGTGCATTTTAAAGGGAGAGAGAGGTGAAAATAATGAACTCAGTGGTAAGGGCTGTGCTTCTGGGCACCCAAGCACTGCTTCAGGTCTTTGGTGCGACTTGAGCAGGGCAGTAAGTCCCCAGCCCTGCATTCTACCTGTGTTCCCCATAACATATGATGTTATGGTTATGTGATAGTTATTGGTGACATCCTGACAGACAACAGAAGTAGTGTATTGTAATTGTATTGTAATGGGTATTTTTGTTGCGACACATAACAAAATTTGCTACGCTTTTCTTGTGTGTCAAGCTGAAAGATCCTGTTTGACATACATTTCAGTGGAGTTGGACGAATAGTGCAGCAAACAGATTTTGTATTTCCAGTCAGTGTAGCAGGGAAGGTAAAGCTTATCGCCACCATAGGATGTGGGGAGGAGCGGTCACTCCTCTAAGCTGCCTCTGGAGCTGTGCTGATGGTGTCTGGTGAAGCAAATCTGCTGCAAATTACAGCATGTGGTTGTAGATCAATTTATGCTCCTGCCTGCTGCCAACAACGTGCTGTGCACGAATGGAGCTAACTTGGTAAACATGCTCTCTAGTAACAGAAAATAACCAAGTGTTGTTGAAAGGAATAATTAATTAATGTTTGTAAAGCATTTAGAAACTGAAAAGCACCTTATTAGTGCTAAGTGTTCAGGGGCCTACCTTTCTCGTCAGAACTTAAAGCCTTCCTCTTTGTTAGTCTTTAAACAAACAAAAAAATTAAGAGTATAAAGCCTTTGTATCTGATGTCCCCAGTCGGCTGTTTTTGTGCCTGGCAGTTGTTAAGATGCAGCTAGTAAACAAGACGAAATTATAAGTGGTGTGAAGCAGCTCGTTTCCACCAGTGCCAAAAGGCTGGGGCTGATTTACGTTAGCTGAAGACCAACAGCAGAGAGTCCAAAGCAGGGCTCCTGTTCTTGCCTATCAGACTCAAACAGTCAGAGCCAGGCCCTGGCTCATTCCCTGCAGCTCCCACCTCTCCAGACCCTGCTGCCAGGGATGAGTTGCACGGAGCTGCGGTGGGGCCTGGGCTTCCCTGCACCATCAGGAGACAAACCACGTAGCTGAGAATTGCTGTCAGGGGCAGCAACATAGTTTTTTGGATCTTGCCTCTTTGGGATCTGATCACCGGCCTTCTGACTCACCTCTTTGGTGTTTCTTCTCACAGGATATCAGTGACTTTTTCTGCTGGATTAACAGACAGAGTAAGAATGGTTACCTGCCAAGCAAATCCAATTATTCACCCCTTGCTAGTCTTGAATAAAGCCCATGGTTGATAAAGGGCCACAGTCAGAAAGAATTCAAATAAGCCTCCAGGACAACAAATAGTCTGTTTTGGTTTTTTGTTTTTTGTTTTTTGTTTTTTGTTTTTTTTTTTTTTCAGTCTCTGCACCAGCCTAGGGCAGAGTTTGTTTGGCTCACTTTAACTCCTTTTTCCTTGTCCCTGTCCTCCCTGCCACTTTTCTATCTTTGCATCCCCCACCAAAAAATGGATAGAAGAGGAAAAAAAGAAGAGAGATTGTAGAGAAAACTCACAAGTAAAATCTGAAATTTAAAAATACACAGACTGTTCCTGAACACACATAATGGTAGGCAGGTCCATCCATTCCTGCAGTCCTGGACAAACAAAAATTTATTTCTTGCTTTATGATCCCACCTGTTCTCTCCAACACATCTTCTTCTCATTTCCTAATATTCCTGCCAAGTCTTATTTGCCTGATTTGTAGAACGTATGAGGATCGCTTAGCTAGATCAAATCAATGACACCACAGTGACGTAAACAACTAGACAGGATGTCACACTGCTTTTAGGGAAGGGTAGGATTTGCCTTTTTTACAGGTATTGGTTCCTCAAGTTGGCAGTGCTACAGGAACTGTACCACCTTCCTCATTCCATAATCAACATCAGGTATTCTCAGACAAACTCTTACCGTTCTTTGTTGCTCTGAGTATTCTTTTACCTCACAGAAGAATGAGTTGATTGATTTTAATAGGAACAAAACTGTCCAAAAAGGAGCCAAAATCGGATATATCTATGGGTATTGACTAAATTCTTATCTTGTGAGGGCAGTGTCAAAACGTCCATAGATTGTTCCTGAGTAAACATCTTGTTGATGTGTCATTATCTGTGAAATTGTTTTAAATTACTTATGATACATTTATAATGCTTATAATACAAGTTCAACAGAACTATTACACGAGACTACTCTACTTAATTGGTGGTAGACTTGGTTTATGAAACAGAACAATTTACCTCTCAAGCATAGTCATGCTAGAGGTATCCAAATGAGCCAGCAGTAATAAAGATGTTATTTTCTCATCATCTCGTGATTGTATCATGTATCTATCTAAACTGTGAATAAAGAATTAACTTCCATGCATTTTCAGAAATTAGGAGAAAATACGGTGAGTTCCCAAGGGAACTTGGACAAACAAGTGGACTTGTTTCTATTTATAAGTAAGTCAAAAACAAGCTGATGTGATTAAATAGTTACTCCATCAGTGACTTGGCCCTGTTCTTTTCTCTATCTGGTAGGCAGGCAGGCAATTTAAATTTATGCCATGTGTTTATTTTCTTAAAACAAAATGAGTTTTGTTTATATGTCTAGTCACAGGTTGTTATATGATAACAACCTCACCAAATATATTAATTCACCTTAAAAACTGAGGATATAGTTGAAAAAAAATGGCATGCCATCCAATGCACATTTCCTTCATTTAAAGGAAATTGCAGTACACTTTTTTTTTTTTTTTTTTTTAATTCTCATTTACAGACCTTAAAGAAAATTAAATTTATAGTTTTATAGTTGAGCCTCAGAGTTCTGGAGCTACCAGTTGTTTCCTGAAAGTGACTTTGTAATGAGTTTTGGGAAATCATTTTAGTATTGACTTGGGCCATAATGGTTGGCTGTTGCTTTTTTGTGTAAGATTGATTAAATTACTCTGAACAAGCTCCAAATCCATGTCCTTCTCTGAGGCCAGTTGTGAATATGACCATAATACACTTTCTAAAAAATATTTCAGAAAGTAAATAATCTCCTGGAAGCACGTCATTGTGCTCTTGCAAGAATAATCAACTGAATTTGGTTCTTTGTTTCAATACATACCACTTTTCTTTTATAGGGCATACTTTCTCCAGTTGTAAAAAGCTGGGCTTATTTGCTTGATTTCTTCTAAACACTGCAATAGGAGACAATTTTGACTGTGTCTTAAAGAAAGGAAAAGCTAAGAAACAAAAGTACTGGCAGAAATTAGGACTGGCAGTTGTACTTCGGATTTCAACCCTTATCTACAGCCTTGAAATGAGGATCCCTCTAGTTATTTCTTTGTACTTCAGTAAACTCAAATGAAATCAGGGCCACGTTATATCAGGTTCTATAGAAACACATGTTTTTCACTTACAAAAACTTTGAAAATAAATGCCAAATATGCAAAGAGTCCATAAACAGACAGGTGAAAGAACTTACCACAGCTACTTAATGTGCCTGGGAACCTTGAACAGTGACATGAGATTAAGTTGGTGGGCTGGGGAGCAAAACTCCCCTGATAAAATTTGTTTCAATAAGGATAAAGGTTGGTAGGTAACATGGCCCTCTGATGTTAGGAAGGATTTCTATTTCCTTGGCATTAGTTTCCATGCTAGGAGGTCCTGCACTCATTCTTTAGGCCACAAGATCTGACCAAGGCTGGGTTGATGGGCAGATGAGGTTGGCTCACAAAGGTTGTGAATTTCTGTTCTTCCTTGTTCTTATGTGTCTTTAACCCCTGCTGACAAGAGTAATGCAGACACTCAGAGGTCTTAAATAAACAGGAATCCTGCAGGCTACAGGTTAAACTAGCATCGAAAGAGCGAGTAGCTGTAATGTTCTGTAATTATTTCCATGAACCCTCTCTATCCAGTCCTTTGTTGCTCAAGGCAAAAATGTTTCGGTTCCAACTTGTGGAGAGACATGTCAGTGTTCCCCATGTTCTCTACTTGACGGGTGGTCCTCTTTATGATCAAAGCACAAAGAACGATTTAGTTGAGTGAATGTGTAAAGAAGTGGCAACCTGTGTCAGATTTCTGTTGTTATTATTTTTGTGTGTGTGTGTGTTGAATTTCTACCATGGGCACAGAGAAAAATCTTATGTCTCAAATTTGAGTCTAATACTTTACTTTTTTTTTTTTTTTTTTTTTTTTTTTTTTTTCTTCTTCTTAATTTCTGGTTTCTTTGAGCTTCAGAAAAGAAAATAAGTGTTCTAGTAAATGTACTGGTTTACTTTGTACTAATTTGAATACATTACTGATAAACTGAATTTAGTGCTGGCCACAAACAAAGTGGGTATGAATGCTCCCTCTCAAACTTGGTTTCTTCATGAAATTTTAAACGTGGATTGCTACAGATGGAATCTCAATTAATAATTAGTTTTTCAGTCCGTTTAAAAGAATAATTGAATTATCTGTACCTAATCCTAAAAATTGGAGAATATCCCTTCAGGTATTACAATGTTACTTTAGATGTTTTGTTTAAATACCTAAATTCTCATTATTGTCTAACGTTCCCTGCTCAGTGGGATGGCATTCAAGCTCTGGGTGGTGCTGATGTTTCTTGCACCATGAGAAGGGAGAAGATGATACAAAATAAAGGAAAAAGAAGCAGTCAGTTGAGCTCTTAATTTATCAGTCGGTATCTCTCTACACATAATTTGAGTGGTTTTATAACAAAGCAAATACCTAGAAAAGGACAGCACATTTTGTGAAAAGCTGATGTCCTAAATGGTTAGGGTAGAAACAGGTGAACATATTTAAATACTGGCCACAGGGTGCTGAATCTCATCATCTTGACCAAGGAAAAGAAGTTAAAAACAATAAAAATACTGGGCCAAATACAGCTATATCAGAGGCTGTCTACATGTGCTGTTGGGCAGAGCTGAGAAGAGAATTAGTTACAGTCACTGTGCCTTTCCTCCATCCTCAAAAGACAGGGGTGCCAATAGCAGACAAAACTTACCAGATTCAGGAGGCTGAGTCTGGCAACAAGTCGGAGTGAGCATGCATTAAACCAAAAACAGTTCTCTTCGCTCTAGGTAAGGTATGGACAGCTTCACTGCCAGCACTGAGGGTGAATTGTTTTCAGAAAATAGCCTTGTTTTCTTTGCCTTATGGCTTGCTGTTGCTGTACATGGACTGTGAAGTGTATGGCTATGGGGGCTTTATAACTGTAAGCATCTCTGACAACCCCATTGCATTGTTGCTTTCTCTATTTTAAACCGGATCATTTTTTTTCAGTAGGTGGTGTGAAAAGAATTGTTTTCAATTCTTCTTGGCCACATTTTTTCCTGCAGACTCTGACTTAATTAGATTCATTAACAAGACCAAGCAACATGTTTTCTGTGGGAAAAGCTCTGAAATGAGATGAGATTGTTATATCTTGTTCAAAACCTCTTGCCAGGAGATAGAAACTTGACCAAAAATAGGGAAGCCTGCGGGAAGAAGCAGTTGTGTTGCTCCCAAGGCCATTTTTTGGAGAGCAGGGTGTTTATTTTTGCCAAAAATGTAATTGTTTTTGTTCAAAATATCTCTTTTGCTTTCTAAAATGTACTTTGTCCACAAATGCTTCCATGAAAGAAGCCCTCGACAGGTCTACTCTTCAGTGTAAAGACAGAAGCTTCCGTGTAGTTCTTTGGATGTATTTTTGGGTGTACCAGGGCCCTATCTGTATAGAGACAGTGCAGTATGCAACGTCCTTTCAGGGCCTGGGCCTTGATGGAAGGTCACCCAGCTCTGTGGCTCCGGAGAGACAATATAAAGACAGAAGGAATAAAGAAGAGAAAAGAGGACAAATGTAGGCAAGAAATGCTGTGGAGAGGGACTTCCAGCACACAGTTCTACAGAAAAATTTCATCCACACCAAACTGGGCTGAAACTCCTGCCAGGACTGCCATCACTAGCCCTGAAGCAGTTGGCACCAGCAGCACTCACCAGGCAGCACCAGAGCCTGGATCAGACCCTTAAATAACACAGAGACCCTTATTTGGGAAAGGGCTTGCAGAGGGCTCCCAGGTAATGAACTGAAAACCTCCTGTTGTAGCACATCTGGCAGTGCCTCAGTAATGAACTGTAGCGCTGATGTAACACACACAGCATAAAACATACACATGTACAGCATAAATACTGCTTGGACCTCTCTCTTGATGTGAGAGAGAGATAAATGATAGCAGCTTAACTTCTGGCTAAGCTATAGTCTTTCTCAGCAGAAAAAGCAAGCACGTGAATTTCAGATGGCAGCTGTGAATGTATCCTATCCTTTTGTTCTCTGTTGCCATTTAGTCATCCATTCTTCGATCTTTCCCCATAACATTCCATTGTTTCATTTTCCTAGGAATCCAAATCACTCTCCAGCCTTCTCTTCTAACAATTTTTGTTTTTCTGGGCAAGGAATTCACAGTCTTACTCACAGAGTGCTACTCACTCAGAGGTGAAGCTGGACAAAATCAAGGTTGCTAATACTCACTTCATATTTACCATTATGATGCATTTCAAAGATTAATTAACAGGACCACTAACTTGATCATCCCTGGCAGTTTTGCGTAAAACATTAAGATATCCAAGACAGGATTTATTTGCAAAAATTCTACCAAAAGCTAGGGATATTTCCAGATGAATGGCGGTTAGGTAGTCAACCCCAGAGTTTTTCAGTAAGACCAGAGACACTGAGACACTGTTAGCAAATTCTACAGAAAATTCTATGTATGTTTCCATGTTGCCTTTCAATTCCTTCTGCCTTAGCATCCGTTGGCTATGACCACTACTAAAACAGGTACATGCTAAATGTTGTGTTCCCAAATCCACTATAAATATCCAATTGTAAGATCCCATAGGAATTACGTTCTTTAATTTGCTTAGATCTAAAGACAGATAGCATTTCATTTTCACCACTGAGGGTACAGGCTTTCTGATCTTCAGTCAGTGCCTCCATTAAATACATAAATCATCCCTTTTTGAAAAATGAAAGGAAAACCACAACCCTGTAATATTAACTCAAGCATTTTTATTTTTTATTTTTTAAATCCAGTAAAGACTGCCTAGCTTTATTAGCTGTGACTGAAAATTCTTTAAAATATGTCAGCAGAGTTACTTTGTTGCTGTGGTTAACAGTATTACATGGGATTCAGCATCTAAATCTCTCAGCCTATATTGTGTGTCAGAAGTGCAGGAAAGGATGGTTGGAGAGAATTGTGTGGAGCTTATCGTTGGAGGAGTTTGGATGCTATCATAATTCTTGTGTCTTGTCCTTAGCAGTAATGAGAGAGGTTTTGTAGGCTGAGTCTTGAAAAAGAAAGAATAGGCTTTGTTTGATCATTAAGGCAAGTGTCAAACCTTGTGAATAATGTAGATTTTTTTTTTTTTGGACATTTGAAGTGGAGAATAATGTATGATTAATGCCAGTTCCATTTTTTAGCTTCCTGTTGCTCTGTACAAGTGCCATGGCATTTTTCAGAAGCAAAAAATTGTACAGAACTATGTCCTGAACAAGGTCTGGATTACAGTTCTTATCTTGCATTTGCTGCGGTTTGTTTTTAAAAGACTTTTAAAATACCTTTTAAGTAAAATAAGGATATTACAGTCTTCAGTCTTCTAGGGCCTAAGCAGAGATCTGTCCTCAGTTGCATCTTTAGATGCTCAATGTAATTCAGCTTAAAAACATACATGGTCATGTACTCTCAGTACCTCAAGTGTCTTTGTCTCTTAGAAACATCTTTTGGCTTTACTTCAGGATAATTATATTCATCGTTTTCACCTTAGGCTATAGGTTGCAAGGTATGATTTAATCTTGTATGTGACTGTAGAATAATTGGAAGGGTGTCAAGAACAGAGTTAGTCCTATCATCTTGTACTGAGAAAGGTCTTGGTAGCCTTTAACCTTGACTGATGTTTGTTTAACCTTGTGTTTACCTCAAATTAAAGAAACTGTGTCCAGTATGCATTTTTATAGTGGCCACCTAAAGGTACCTGTGCCTGCATTGGCTCCTCTCATCTACTTCTGAGTAAAGAGAATAAATTGGAGCATGGCCTCCTCCATCCTCCCAGCACAGTCTCACCTTGGTGAGCTGGAGGGACTGATATTAAGGTGAGTGGGAGCTGGAAGACCAAAGCCTCTTCCCTTGGCTCCACTTATTCCTGCCTGTATATATACAGAAAATAATTTTGTTTTCTTCCAGGATAAATCCTTACAATCTCAGCAAGTCATTGTATTAAACAAATAAAGATTAAAAATGATGTTTCAGTCAGACTTCCTTTGGCTCTTCCCTGTCTGACCTGGACACCTAGGAGGAGCCCCATCACTGCCATATGTCATTCTGGGACAAGGAGCCCATGATTCACACTTAATATCTTGTCCATCTTCCAGTTCAATAACCAACCAAAAATTAGAGTCCTTGGATATTTTTTGAGTTGAAAATGTTTGCTAATTTCCAACTTCAAAATTTGAAAATCACAGTGATATCTCCTTTTCTTTCCTCCACTGCAAATAGTAGAATACAGAAGATGGTGATGAACACTAGCCCTTGTCTATCTGCTTGCTCCATCTCTCTTTATCTTCCTATATCTCTCTGTCTCTGTTTTTCCATTTATCTGTCTCTCTTAAATAAAATAAAATAAAATAAAATAAAATAAAATAAAATAAAATTTAAAGTTCTAGTTTATTCTCTTTACTCAGAAACGTTTGACTCCTGACATTTTTGAGGCTCTTCAATTCTTGCCAATTTACCTATGCATCCTTTTTCTTTCTTTTTCTTTTTGTTAAAATAAGACAGTCCTGAATGAAATTATCTGGACTAGGCTCTAGTGTGCCAAGTACCATGGAATAATCACCCCTCATGTTTCATATATGATATTGCTAACATACAGCCAAATGAGATTTATGCTTCTGCAACAACACTACACCACTGACAGGCACTTTAGCTCAATTCTTGTCCAATAATAGTACTGTCTGGCCAGAGAATTCCCATTTTATCTAGTACATTGCCACTTGTCCACTTTGAATGTCATCTCATTGAATTCTGACCATCTTTCCAATTTATCAGGATCATTTTGAATCTTAGTTCTGGCTTCAAGAATGCTGTTACCCTTGATAGTTTAATGTACACTGCAGATTTTACATGAGTATAGACTTCCATCATTTAATTTAATGAAGGAACTGACAGATCTTTGACTGAAATACCTTCCTACCTTTAGAGCACAGTATTAGATCTCTTAGGAAACCCTATTTGCAGCCATCTCGGTAGTAGCACTGATTAGCACTAGTACGTATTTCCTCAATTTTTTTATATGGATGTTCTGCAGTTTTGCCAGGGCAAATATAGATGCCCCCTTCTGCTTCTCTTATCCAGGAGGCAGTTATTCTGCCAAAGAACAAACTGAGGTATTTTGTTTGTTTGTTTGTTTTTCCTTTCTAGGGCTCAGGAGTAAAATACTTTAACAAAATCAGACTATATTTTAGTTCTAAATTTTACTCTCTCTAATTTCTTTGCCATGGTTGCAGCCAGTAAGGTAGAGGGCTTGATGATTTTATTATTGTGACATTGTAGGTGGTTGTAGATATGAACAAGAAAAGCTGTCAAGGTATATAATCATCCACAGAACAGGTTTAATGCAGACTTCATTCAGACTGTTTTTTTTTTTTTTGTTTGTTTGTTTCCTGAGAGTTACTTTACATTTTATATTTGTGTGTTTTGCATGAGAAGGTATTTTTATGGTGATTTTTAATACATTAATTTGGTGAGATCATAAGGATTTACATTGGAAGGAATTTGAATTAATTTCTACATAAACAAAAGGTATCATTCTATGAGCCTAAAATTTCTATCTATTTCCCTTCCATAATTTTTCATGAAGGGGAGATAAAAATATGTGAAATCACATAGCAATAGGGTTTTTTGGTCTGTTCTCTCCCTGCCTCATGACTGCTAATAAAAATTTTTAGTGGAAAAATCTATGAAGAAGGGAAAAGCACAGGTCTATTTAAGAAGCAAGAATTTCATTACGACACAAATTCTGGATTCCATTCACTGTGTTAAACTTCCTTTTGTCCTTTCCATGTTAATTTATATTCTACCCTGTCCTAGATACTAGATCTTTTCCTCAAACTGCCTTCAATAATACAGAACATTGTTTGGGGGAAGATTTTTTTTTTCTTCTTTTCTTTTCTGCTGAATGTATGATGAGAAGCTTGAATAACCCCTCAAGGTAACACGTTTAAGGAAAATCTTATTAGGGTGGGAAGAACAAGCACTGGAGTGACTGCTGAGTCACTTCCTCCTACCATGCAAGGCATCTTCAGTAACCCAGAAAGCTTGTCAAAGTCAAAACCATGCTTCACTGGTATATCACATCTATCTGGGATATCATCATCAGGCTTCCTGACAAATCTTTGGGGGGAAGACAAGATAATTAAGGAACTGACTTTAGAATGTGAGCTGTTAACTTGCGCACTGAGCTCAGCGGAGCAGGCAACTTGTAAATGTCACTGTCAAACCAGATATTTATTGGTTTGAACTGACACACTAACTTCTCCGTAAGTAGTGAGGATATATTCCCTATCACTTGAGACATTTAAAACTGCAGCAGATTGAACACAGCCTGAAAAAAATGTTCTCTTGAGCTGATTGCTCTTATGGCAGCGAGGGGAATGATGAGATGAACTGTTTTGTTCTGCCTTTCTTACCCTCTTCCTTTCTGCTTTTGTCCCCTACTTTCTTGCCACCACCTCCAAGCTGCTGTTGCTTTTTTTCTACAATTAAATTTGTTTCCATAGCACTATAGGGTAAGTGGGCAACTCAGCTGGTATAATAATAATATGTACATGGAGAATAGGATGACATAGTGGCCAGGGTACAAAATATTTGGAACATTTTTAAAAGCAAATATTCACTTTTTTTTTTTTTTTTTTTTCCTCTCCTTGCTTGCCAGCTGCAGACTGTGCTGTGAAACCAATCACAGACTCATTCCCAAACTGTCCAGATGAAAAAGACCCAAAGGCTACTTTGCTTATTGCCATAACTCTCTGGAATCGCTTCTTGCCATATATTTGAGTACTATATTCAGGTTAATTTGCTATCTCTTTTCACCAGAAAGCTATCCCGTACCCTGATAAATCTCATCCCCAGCTCTTCCTACAAATCCCGTCCTGAAAAACTCAGTCCATGTTTTCCCATATCCATTTTCATTCTGAGTCAGAGATGCTGCTTGAAATATTTAAAGGCTTAGGACCTCAAGCAAGCACCAGAGAATGCTGGTCAGTCTTTCCCTGTCATATCTTTTGCTCTGTGGAGGACCTGGCATTGTAATAAAAATTCCAGACAGGCAAGCAAACATGATCCGTATGACAGGACTATCTCCTTCTTTCATCTCCTGGAGATAAAGACCTTCTTACCTCCAACTTGGAAAGGATTATTTAGCAAGCATGAAAGGAGAAGTGCCTTGTAACACTGTTGGTACTACTGTACTGAATTAAAGAAAACCCTTTATAGAATATAGAGAAGAAACAGAATTTTAAAACAATCATCTCACAGATATGAGCCATTCAGGTGCCTAGGAGGGCCAAGAGGAGATTGAAATAGTTCAGGCTTCATTCTGCAACACAGAACCCAGCACAGCCTCATTCACCCCACCTCCTTCTACATGCTGTGCTTGCAGAGCTGGTGCACGGAGCTCTGTTTTGGTCCAGGGTGGTTTGTGTAAAGCTGATGTGGGTGTATATACACACAGTATGCTGCCATGTCCTCAGAGGGACAGTCCCAGCTGCAAAGCAGGACATGCCCTGCCGAACGCCCTTCTCCAGGTTCTCAGCACTCCCTTAGGGTACTATGGATTACCATATCATCCACCTGTGAGTCATGAATGCTCCTATCTCGATGCTGTAATGCTCAGTCACCTGTTTGACCTTGCCCATGATACCTCACTGAAACTAATGAAAAGTTTTCTGTCATTTACAAAGGAGCAGAATCAGACTATACAGAAGGATTAATGAAATTCAAATTCAAAGCTACTCAGGAGAGAAGCACAAAAGTCCTAGGTTGGAAGCTATTTTGGAATTTCCTTTTTCATTTCAGCTTTAACTCTGGATTGAAATGATAATCTTTTGCCATCCTCATACAGATCTTTGAGTTAGCTTTAGTATATTTTGTCAGATAATTTTCAAATACTGTAGCCTCAATACAGGAACTGAATCCTGCCTTTACATCTTTTAGTGGGAACCCTCATAAATGTCACTAAAAATATAAAAAAGCACTAGTTGCCTGAGTAAGTGCTGATGAAGGTGTGCTGCTTTGGAAAAACAGCTCTCTTTGAGTGGTGTGCATTACCAGTTTTGAGCTCTGCAAAATAAAATCTTGGTTATCTCTCTGTATTCTGCACAAACATGGTATTAATAGCCTTGGTGTGCCCTTTCAATCAGAAAAACGTCTTGATTTGTATACTTATATAGCACAGGCCAAGCTGAAGTGAGAATTTATTTCCTGAGGAAAACAGATTTAATGTGAAAGGTGATCTGCAGAAGTTTCAGTTTTAGTTGCCTTGGATAAGCATCAAGAAATGCAGCTGCTTGTTCAAGCGGGTCTCCCATACGTCTGAGAGCTGCAAAGTCAAGGATGGCAGGGAAGCAGGAAGGCAAGGTTCTGTACACAGATCCCTTTCTTCAAGGCCAGGGTACATATTAGAAGCATTAAAGTAGGTAGGATTACCATGATAACCATCAAACTCACGCTTCCAGTACCCCACTTTACACTGCTTTGTGGCTCAGAAGCCTGCCTCAGCTCCTGCCCCCCAAGAGTTATGTGCCCCCTCCAGCTACACTGAATTTTTGCATCCTCTTCTTCTGATATTACTACTCTCTCCAACCTAGAATCCCTCATCTCCTCCTGAACTTCAGCTGCACATTTCATTGTGGGAAAGGGAAGGGAAGGGAAGGGAATGGAAGGGAAGGGAACATTAGCAAAATATTCACTGGTCTGTTAGAAACTAAGAAAATGTTTATTGGAACGTAATCTTTTGTTTTTCTAGTTATACGTTCACTCTTAATCTTAATTAATATAATTCCTGAACCTTGAAATTAGAACAAAAATAGAGGACACGGTAAGAAGTACAGTTGTCAGCTAGTCTGGAGTGCTGAGAGCTGCCTGCAAAGTACACTGCACTGAGAATACAAGAGAAAGAAACCCACAGGAAAACAGCAACTATCTCAAGTAATCTTCAGCTGAGGATGTGTCTGTGAACTAACTTTTGGAGGCCTTTAGTAATTCAATACCTCGATCTCTTGTCACCAAACCACTGGGTCAAATAAGAAATGTTCATAAGCGCATTTGAAATTCCATTCTTCTACAACAGCATTGTGCTTAAATGTATGGTATGTGGCAAGCAAAGGATGGATTAGTACGTGACCTAACAACTGCATGAAGAAAAGAGGGGAAAAACATTGCACCACCTTTCTGTAAGTTCCATTTATCCATGAAATAACAATTGCGTCCATATTTGCATTTCCATTACACAGAATAGCCTACTTTCTGAGTTACCAGCACAATGGTATTGTTTTATTTATTTAAGCTGGATGGTTTGCTTTTCACAGTATGACCAGCTGGTAGAAAAATAGGATTCAATAATGCGAACATTTCACAGTAAATAAATTGCATTAATACAACAATATAAAAGCTGTGCTCAGCAGTTTCTGTAGGACAAGGTCTGTTCTAGAACTATGTGTGCAGCCTTCTAAACACTCGGTTGGAGAACTGTGAAGGTTACATTTTATTATATGAAATATTACAAAAAGATGTAGGATTTCCATTTAGGATTTTTTTTTTTTTTAATTTATTTACTTTTACACATTGAAAAGAGTTACATATTTAGTTGACTGCTTTCAAGCAGAATATTTCTGTGGCTCTATTTCTTGCTCATGTTGTAGGCTTCTTCTTGCAGTGACTAAGGACTGTACAAGGAACTGATTCAGAAAGGTTCTTTTGGGATTAGGTCTGTTGCCTTGACTGCCTGACCAATTTAGCATTCTTTGTGCAGAAACCCAGCTCCTCTTTAGGCTGGCTTAGAGGATAATTGTTCTTTGCTCCATTTCCTCAAGCTACAAGAGACACCGGGCCTCCCCTCCTTCTTCTTTGGTCTTCTCTGGTTATAGGATATACACAGCCACAATTAAGAAAATGTTTTCAGTAGTTTGCTTTGGAAGCAATCAGCAAACACTCTGCTTCTACATCTTAAGCAGATCCTAATCAAAGAATGTACAATAAATCTCTGTTCACCACTGTCACCTTTCCTATTGATGGACGGTTTACAAAGGAGCTACTAACACCTGAAATAAATGAGCCACTCATCTGGTGTCTTGACTTTGTTCCTCGTGTCGAGTGATATGAATTGACACCAAGTGTTACCATATGGCTCTGATTTTGTTATAATGGAGTCAATGGTAGGGCTGTGTTGCAAGTGAGCCTTTCCGTAATGCGGTCTTTGACTTAGTATCTATCTTGTCTGTCTCACATGGAGTGCTTTCAATGCATGGCCCAGTTTAATACCAGCCAGTCATTTCCTGTATTTTGCTGGCAATTAATACCATCTGTGAAGAACCCAAGCTATTCAGCAATAATAAAGTCCATCAGAGAGACAGTGAATTATTTTGCTGGCACTCAAACTTGTTTGGCCTTCGTAAGACAATAGATTTTTTTGTATATTGCTTAAAGAATTATTTTAGCATCTTGTTTGAGCTTGATAGAAACCCTGGATTCTATCTGTGTGAATGGAAAATTATCGATGAAAGAAAGAACCATAGTGAGGTCAGGTCTTACTTTGAAGGGTAACAAAAACAAAATGAAAATAGAACCACTTGCCTGCATTTAATGCTCCCAGTTGCCCTCTTTCTCCTTGACTCCTTTGTAACAACTGCAATCTTTTTGTTTCTGATCCAGTATTGAAGAAAAAGACAAGCCTCTTGAAAAATGTAGTGCTTGAATATGGATGAGTGTATGTTTTCTTCAGAAATTACTTATTTAGATATTTTAATGGTACCTCAAACACATTTATTAAAAAGAAAAACAAAAGTGATTGTCTGTTTAACTCTTTGTATAATTCAGCATTGCTGTGGGATAGTTTAGGACTTGCCATCCCTATCCCTGACCACATTTCACCAGCAGTATTGCAACCTGTGGATCCATTAGGAATAAAATTACAGAAGGTAAGATGAGATTCCAGGCCTCCACGGCCTCTGATATGGTCAGAAATACCATGTAAACATGTTTTCAGTTATGTTTTTGTCCTGCTTGTCACTATTCTGCTGTCCATGATTTAGCTATAATGGGTATGCACTGTCCCAAAATAAAAAGAGTTATAGAAATGACTTGATAGACTTACCGAGTCTTGTACATTTCCCAGTTTCTTCTCTAAACTCCTTACATACTCACAAAAATGTTACATATACTAATGTAAAGGTACAGCAATATTTTAGTTTGAAGAGTTTGTGCTGAACTGTTTTTACAGATAATATTTGACACAACTGAACCAATAAAGAATTTGCCACTCGAGCCACTTATGTCTTTTTTGTAATATATTTCTGCATGCTTACATAATTATTTGAAGCTATAACAAAAATCCATAGCAGAAAGTGGTGCAAAGCGTTTTTCTATTTTATCCCTCAATAAATGTAATATTCATGCATTCTAAACACACCCATTTCTACAGTGTACAGACACTGACAAGCTCCTATTGTTCTTTTTTTTTAGAGATATGCCTTGCACAGGGTACATCCAGGGTGAAATAAATAAATAAAGAGAATGAAAATACTGTTGCTATATTTGTATTTATCATTAGCAAGACAACCAGAGCCTGCATTCTCTGCTGATTACAATTAATGTGAAAGGGTAGGAATTATAACAAACAAAAAATTTCTAGCACATTATGCATGAGCGTTGAACTGATTTTATTCTAATGCTCTGCAACATCCATACAATAGTCAGAAAGCTTGAAGCAATTAAGTATAATAAAGACCTAAATATCCTACTTTTCTTTTTAAGCTACCACTAAATTATAACCTTAAAAATGAGGGGATTTCACCACTGTCGATGTTTGTTGTTCATAAAGAAACTGAGGAATTTACTTATCTACTTTTAATTATACACGATCTTTAAGTCTATTTTTATGCATATTTCTCACCCCTTCTGCAAGGGTGACATGCAGAATTTCCTCTTGGTATTGTCTTTAAACACTATTTAAGTCAATGCAGAATGGGTGCTGGACTATGCCCTTCAGCTATGTAATGAATTTCATCCAAGGCCCGCACTCCCCAGCGTGGCCTGGTTCTCTTCCATTAAAGCTGCTGGAACTGCAATAAACATCCCCAGGTGAGGCTCTGCCTGCAGTTTTTGAGCAAGAACTAGGTACAATGCAGCAAAAGTTTCAAAGCATTCACTTTGAAAATCAGAGGCCTCCTGCAACAAACACTTTTTTCCCCCGCCACACTATCCTCCTGCCTAATGACTCTTCTGCTGACAGTAAACTAAATATTGAACACCCCTTCAAGGGATTTGCCTTTTTATTTCTGAACTTTTCAAAGAAACTGATAAAATGTCTAATTATTTGAATAATCAAGGCAATGAATATTTGATCACTAACATCAAAGATGCAGACAAAATTCCAGAGCTGAGGTAAGTGCTTAATATTGCATTACTCATAACACAAAGAAAATTATAATTTCCTTGAAAATGTGTTTGTTAAAGGTGCTTTTCCTTTGCCTCTTGACACAGTGCAATGCAGAGATATTGAGAATTAATTTGGCCATCTATATTTAATAATCCAAAACTTGTCACTCTGTCACTTGACAAGCTGTTGTATGAAGCAAATCAGTGGATGATTAAGGAAAATAACCTCAAATTTGGACAACCAGCTTAGCATTGCCAGAAACAGCCTGAAGCCCAACTAGGCATGGAGGTTAATATCAGCTGCCGTACAAGCATGAAGACTGGATCATCTTTTCAGTGTGAATGAAGTCATTTTGTTTCTGGCTTTGAGTGAGATGTACTGACAAGCACGGGAAATTAGCCTTGCCACAGCCTGGGAGTTTCTGTTTGCCTTTCTCTCCCTGACAAGCAGAAATATGCCATTTTAGTTCTAATCCCCCTTTCCTGTTTTATCCCTCAAGGCTCAGCGTCACCGCCAGCACTGATCATTAACAAATACACCTCGACATTGACATGACCTCATGCTCAAACTAGAGCTAGTTGGAAAAGAAAACAAACACTTTTTAAATGTATTTCAAATACACCTTAAGCAGGTCAGGGACCTTCCATCAAGAGCAGTTGCTAGCTAGAGGAACGCTGGCAACTTTATAAAGCCCCATGCCTTTACCTGCCTGATGGCTGTTCATATGAAGATGCCCTGCTATTTTGGTTGTAGATTATTCAAATTAACAACTGCTCTCTCTCAAGATATAGGTAACTGAAAGGCAGAAAGGTCACCTAATTGAGGCTGAACCTAGGAATATGGGTTGGCTCCTCTTCCATTCCTGGAATAAAACTTTATTAAACACCAAACACGAGATTCATTCACGCAGCTACCTGTAAACACAGCGAAGTTTCAGGACTGGGTTTGCCATACAGGCCCCTTTATGCAGGCAGAACATACATGAGCAGTACAGCACTGTGCAGTGCCATCCAAGCAGCATACTGCAAGGTCAAAGTCCGGTTTATAATCCCCCCAATACCTGTTTAATCACTTCCTCACTCATTTTACTACTTGTATTCCCTATTGATTGTATCACTTGTCATGCACCTTCCACTCTTACTCTCCTTTCATAATCAGTTTATGAATACAGAGTGTGACAAAGTTATATTTATCAGAAAAAAACTGTGATGTATCTTTTACTGTTTAATTTGGACTTTTTTCTGTCTGATAATCCATATTGTGCAGTAAGTATCTCAGGTGTCTGCGTCACCTTCAGTGCTCTTTAGTGGACTGCAGACATCCTGCTCATTAATCTGAGTAACTGCTTACCAGTCGTATTCTCAAGTACCCCATCACTTCTGCTGCACAGCTATAATATTTGGGCTTTCTACTTTTTAAAAGCAATATAGCAATATTTCAGCCTATATACCAATCCAAAATCTCAGGCAGGAAATACATCTAGTCAGTTGCATTTACCTAAAGACATTTATAGGGTAAGTTATCACAACACTCTATTATTTAGTAGAGTTGGTTGCAAAGTAAGAAAAAATACAATTTATTACTGATTCTGATTTCTGACTCTGTAAGCTTTTTCTTTAATGTTTACATATTATCAAGACCTCATCTGTGGATCTCTTGTTTGCTAGGAAACCTGGTTTTTATTTATTTATTTATTTATTTATTTTTAATCAGAGAGAAAAGAGCCATTAACTAGAACAAACAAATAAAACAAAACCAAAAACCTCTTTATTTAAAAATGACCTTTGTTCAAATACATTTTAACTGAAGCAGATATTCATAGCCCCTCTGAAAAGGTAAAACTTCCCAAGGCTTCTAGAAACATATAGCTTAAAAAAGGAAGAAAGCTAATAGCCTTGTTGCTTTTAAAAAAATTCGTATGGTGACACATAGCAGTATCATTTGGCCACCACAGCCACCCACTAGCCTTACCCCAAACTGAAATAGAAGGAAGAAAAGAGGCCACCTGTGTTATATTAACCTCATTGCCAATTAAAAGACTGAAATATTGCCGGTTTCTCATCTCTCTGATTATATCTATAGTAAGTAAATGATCCAAGTGCAAGGACAAAGAGATTAAAAGGGGGATTATTTACCCAAAGAGCTCTCCAATTTCCTGATGATAGAATTCACCAGAAAAAAACACACCTTACATCTGAGGAACAGTAGCTTAAATTGCAGTTATTTACTAGGAGTGAGAAAGCTTCTTAAAAAAAGGTACCACAACTATTATTGTAATTTTGACTGCTAAGAAATAATTGCAAATTGTTCTTGTGCCTGGACCTCTACTTGCAGATCACAGATCAACTGTAATAAGAAATTAGCCCTTAAAAAGAGGCCCCATTCTAAGATTTCTATCAAAGAAATGGGCATTCCAGACAAAAAGTGTACAAACAGTCAACTGCTGTAGGCAAGTGAAAGCACCACTCTAGCTTCTTGCAGAGCACTGACTGCTCGCTTTTATCCTACCCCACTGGGTCCACTAAGGGAGGGTGGCGGTGGTGAGACATGTGACTAAGACCAGCATAAAAAACAAACAAACAAAAAAAAACAAACAAAAAAACCACCATGCAAAACCCTAATAGTAGAATTTGAACATAAGAAAAAGAAATTCAAGATAGCTTAGATATAGTTTGGCTAAAACATGAGGCAGGGAAAGCAGCCAGTGGATATTTGAAGGATGTGTTTGCATGGGAAATTCTTAGCACTGAAATACACAGAAAATAACTATTAAGTGCTGGTTAAGTAGGAGTGATGAAACCAAACGAACATTAAAGAAAATGATTGACAGCAAGTGCTGTGGGCTTGCTGTGTTATAGTTTCCCCAAGGGAAACAGTCAGATGTGTTTAATTGGAAACATTAAAACAAAACAAAACAAGCTGGACAAAAGCACAAGAAAGTGTATTGCAGAGGAAGTGCAGTAGTCAGAGATGGCACACGAGAGCATTTCCACCCCTTAATTATCCATTTTCTGGCTGCCGTGTCATTGTGATTCTTCATTTTTCCTTCTGAAACCTCCCACACAGAGATCCCAAGTGATGGCGCACACTTGTCAAGGATGAAGACCTGCTTGAGGGACTGATCCCAACACACCCCATGGGTCAGTGTCATTCAGCACTGACACGGTGTCTAGAGTTCTGCCTCTGGAAAGGGCCAGCACCTGGGGTCTCATCCTGCTGTCATAAAAGAAATAGCCAGAAATTAACTGCTCCATGAAAAGACATAAAGTCATCATCCAGTCCTGAAACTGTGCGATCATTTCCCTAGTCTATTTTTATAATTGAATGGAAAAATCTTCTTTAACATTTCACATCAATTATTAGAGAACTCTTAATTCACAATGCTAAGTACTACCTTAAAATACCTTTCCTGGAGTCTTCTAAATGACAAACAGCTGCCTTATCACTCACACCATGAACAGGTCTCCACCACAGACCATAATAACAAAATGGTAATTTGTGAGGTTCTGAAAAAAAGATGGGACTAGTAAAAATTATCACGTAATTGACTTTTTAATATCCCAAGATCACTGTCACTTAATAAGACTAAGACGTTGAGAATAAAATTAAAGCATAAATCCCTGGAAGAGACTTTCATGAGTCTAACATGCAATTATTAGGCTAAAAAAAAATCATCTTTCAGGTTCTAAATGTCTCTTTGTCAATAGAAATGCAATGAGACAATGTAAGCACACACTATTAGAAACAAGAGCGGCTCCGTGTGGTGGTTTTACTCAGCTAGGCAGATAAACACCACAACCGCTCTCTCGTTCACCTTTCTCAAAAAGATGGGGGTGAGAAGAAAGTACACTGCAAAGAAAAAAAGGCTTATGGGTTGAAATAAGGGTAAATTAACTAAAAGGAAAAGAAAGAGGGGAAAAAATACAAGCAAAGGCTATGCAGGAGAGAAGAGGGAAGACAAAAAATATTCTCTACTTCCCATCAATGAGCGATGTTTAGCCATGTCCTGGGAAGCCATGTCCTCAATATGTATAGTCGTTATTTGGGAGGACAGGCATCTTCATAGTGAGAACCCTCCTTCTTCTCCCCCTTTCCTACCTTTTAGTGCTGAGCATGACACCATATGCTATGGAATATGCCCTTGGTTTGGGGAACCAAATTTTGCTCCGTGATGGCTTGGAAGGAGCAAAGTATGTTTTTAAGGGTGAAACGTACTCTCCAAAATCCTGGGCAGCTCAGAGACACTTCCAAAGTTCTTTCCAGTGATTTCACAGCTCTGCTGACCTGAACCGCCAGAAGAATACACACCAAAAAAAGTCTTTTTATTTGTTTCTTCCAGGTTCTTAATGCCAGGAAAACACCACAACACAAAAAGATAACCTAAAGAACAGTGATGTAAAAATCACAAAACCTAAAAAAGAAAATAAAAAGAAATTGGTGACAATTCTCCCTGACAGACAGAGAGCCACACACAGGTCAGGTTTCTGGGTGTGTGAGGTTCCCAGGCTGATGCAGGCAGAGGCTTTGCGCTCTGCCAGCCACCGCTTTGCAGAATGACCTGCAGGCAGGGCTGCCCACAGGCGTTAGGGAAGTCCAACCTGAAGCACCTCAAGGAAGAAGCAGCCTCAGAGCCAGAAGTGCTTCAAAGCCTTTCCCAGGGCTACCAGACTCTGTTTTGTAGAAGAAAGTCTAGATGCTTAATAAACCATGGCTTAGAGCTGTGTTTGCAGATGCAGAGATGTTTTTCATGAGATAGATATTTCATTTTCTGGGAAATGGTGGTGTGTGGTTTTTTTTTTTGTTGTTGTTGTTGTTGTTGTTTTTTCAACACAAGTCTATTTTGTCTGATGAGGTCTGAGCAGTCTGCTTGCTGTCTAATTTCTATAGAAGAGAGCTTAACAATGGTAATATATATATATATAGTGTGTTTTTTTTTTGTTTGTTTTTTAAGTTTCGAGTTTCTACTTAAGACAAACAAAAAAGTTCATATAGCTGACAACAACATAGACAATAAGTGCCCTAAGAGTGCCAAGGAAAGAGGGTCCCACTGCAGCTGCTGTGCATGCAGTGTGGCTCCTGCAGCATCATGCAGTTTGTGTCAATAGAAAAACCTGGGCAGGAAACACAGCATTTCTTGATGCCTCACTGTTCTGTTTTGGCCAGTCTAATTCAGAGAAATTGGGATGTTACTGTACTCACTGGTAAGTCCAGAGGTGTGAACTAGAGCAGAGCTGCTCATGTTGGAGAGGTAAGAAGCTATTTCCGTCCCACAGCTCTCTTGTGATGCGTCACAAACACCTGCTCAGCAAGTGAACTCCTAGAGTTCTCTGATTTCTCCAGGCTTTGGGGCACATTTATGCAGCTGATAAGCAGAAATTTTCTCTCTAGATAAAATCTCTAGGTAATTTTATCTCTACCTGCTCAAACCGCACAGATACTGCAAGGTGAAATGCTATAGTTTCAATTACTTTTCTTAAATTGCACGTGTGTAAGAGAGGGAGCAAATAAAATAGACAGAACTGCTGTGATTCAGAAGGCACCCCCGAGAACCAGGAAACTATAGCAAGATTAAATGTGACAGGGGTTCCCTGGAGGGCTTTGCAGGAGTTAGGGAGCAGGGGATCGTTTCTTCCCCACCATACCTGAAATTGAGACTCTCAGGCAACAAAGGAAGAGAGTTTGCTTAATAAAGGGTAATTTTATTCTCAGTTCACCTAAGAAAGGAACTAGAGTACTATTTAGAGCACAGAGGAATATTACACGAATAATACTGCCTCAGAAAACAAAGGGAAAAGTAAAGCACGTGTGATGTGAGAAAGGAAATTGCCAGAGAAGCTCGTGTAATACTGTAGCCTTTTGATGACTTTTTAAAATAGTTACTACAATTGTATAATGCACCTATGTGCTTAAATAGATGCTCTAAGACTGAGGTGTCCTTCTAATCAATTTTTCTTACCAGTAAATACACACCCCAGAAAACATTCATCTGTATCACAGGTAGTATTTAATCTGCCTTGGTCATAAGATGTTCATGTTATTTAGCTTGACTTGCTACAGCTGATGGAATTACAACAGGGATTTGTTATGGGTACATTTGTATGTGAATTACAACAGGAATCCATTATGGGTACACTTGTATGGGTGAGGCAAGGCTTGGTCTATGTGGCTGTCATCGGAGGAAGTGTCACCCCTCTGAAGTTGAAGTCCAGCTGGAGAAGCAGTGCCTTGGCAGGGAGGTCTCAAGAATCTGTGCTCCGAACCATGAGCTGGACAGCCTCCTACGCCACACATCTCTCACTACAGTCGGAAAGTGGTCATGGAGCAGAATCTTCTGGTTTTTGTTTGTTTGGGTTTTGTCTGTGTGTTTTTGGGGTGGAGGGGTCTTTCCGTAATGAAACAGGGGGAGCAGATCCTGCTTAACATCAGAAGAAAACATTTAGTGACTTCTGCATATGTACGTGCTAATGCCACATAGAACTGATTCCAGGTGGCCTCAGCAACCTCTGGCTCAGGTGATAGTTCAAGCAATATCTCTGCTTATTGTTGTTGTCCACGAAGACCTTCATTCTAACAAGAAGCAACTGGGCAGTTTCATGTTGCACCATTTCCACATGGACAGAAAAATGTACCAGTTTTTCCTGATATGACTTGACTTGACTGTGAATTTATTTCTTTGTGTTGTCTTTGACCTAAGTAATTTTTTTTATGTCCTGTCCAGCTGAGTTACTGCTTGATCTGGTGGCAGCTAAGAAACCAGAGCTGTGAGATTAGGATTTAAAAAAACAAACAAACATGCTTTTGGAGAAAGATTTTGGCTGAAACTGATGCCTTGCCTTGTCTATCAGAGCCATGTCTGGTGAACTGCTCCTCTTATCTAAGCTGTATCTGGAGGCAAGACAGAGCCATTGCTGAATGTTACTCTTTGGAAAACCATAGAAGTATTTCAAATAGAATTGCTAATAGTTGATACCTTAAGGTGATAAAAAGACTTTTGAAAAGCGCTTTTTCTTTCTTTTTTTTTTTTTTTCTTCTTTATTTTTTTTCTTCTTTTTTATTTTTATTTTATTTTTTTTCCTCCTTTTCTGTAGTAGTTTGTTAAAATTGTACAGCAGCTCCCTGGAATAAATCTGCATAGCTCAGCTCACTTCAGCGAGCTTCTAGCCTTGTGATTTAGAGCATGAGGAGTCACATCAGGTCTATTCTAGACCATTAGCCACTCTCCAGTAGTGACCAATAGTGTAGACCTAGAGAAAAAGATGATAATAAGACTTGGAAACTGAAGCAGAGATTATTGTAGATTCACAGAATGGCATGGGTTGGAAGGGAGCTTAAGGCCCACCCAGTCCCACACCCTGCCATGGGCAGGGTCTGCTCCCACCAGCCCAAGTTGCCCAAAGCCCACCTAGCCTGGCCTTGGGCACTGCCAGGGATGGGGCAACCCCAGCTTCTCTGGGCAGCCTGGGCCAGGGCCTCACTGCCCTCACAGCAAAGAATTTCCACCCAGTATCTAATCTAAATGTCCCCTCTTCTGGTTTAAAATCACACCCCTTGTCCTATCACTATTTGCCCATGTGAAAACTGCTCTGCATAATATCTTATAAGTCTTTGATGCATATTTTTTTTCTTCCATCAGTTCAGCTAGTGGACTTTTTACCTCAAATGCATATCTGGCTCGTAGTCATGAATTTGACTAGATGTCAACCTGTTAATCTAAACTGACAGTTTAACTAGATGTTAGAGAATTATCTCCTGATCGTTTTGAACCTATTACCTGGTCAGTCCATTTTTGTCCCCTATTTCTTGTATTATGAGAAACAATGAACAACTTTCTCCATTAAGTTCTTCATTTATGATTGCACAGACCTGTGTCATAGCAACCTCAGTCAACTCTTTTCCAAAAGACAACTCTATTTTTTTTTATTTTTTTTTCTTACGAAAAAGCTATTCAATGTTTTCTCATCGTTCTCCCTGACTTGTGTTCTTTTATTTTGTGTCTCAAGACAAGAAAGATCTAAATAAGTACCACCCAGAGATCTCTTAGTTTCTTTGAAATGCAGTGATTTTCTTAGTAGCGCTGTGTAAAAATGACATATGTGAAATACAATGAAATTTTGTTGGAGTCTTCCAACACTGAGGATTAAGTAAATATGATTTTACTCTGTGTATGAAATCTACTGATGAGGAAGCTAAATTCTCATCACTCGCAGTTACAGTAAGTAACTTGTCTGCTTTCTTCACACATGGGAAAATCTGCCTTGGAGATTTTGCTCGTTGATATCTTTTTTCTATGGCAGATGTTTAAACTGATACTCCCTCAAATGACAAGAGTGAAAATAGACTTAACATCATTTATGTCTGATGGAAACCCCCTAACACCAATAGAAGTGGTACAGACCACAAGTCCTTTATCTTACCTCACAGACAGTAATTTGGCAGCCCTATATATGATAATGTAAGAATAATTGCTTATTACATTTGTGCTGTAACACACAAACGTTGTGTAATTCAGCATTAATGTCTGACAACCCAGCTGTCATCTCTCCAAAAATACTTGCTGTCTAACTACTGTTGCTGCTACTTCTTCAACTTCAAACCAAAAGAAGAGATTCTGCTCCAGGGCATTTTGACAGGGTGTTATCTTTTGAAAAGACAGATGTTTGTGCTGGAACTGTCTGGTGGTTTTAAGGCTTATGCACGTTTCAATAAATAAGTGCTAAATCACTTGCCAGGCCCTGAGTTAAAGTCCAGGCTAGGAGGTCTTCCAGAGAAATATGTCAGTGACACACACAACCACGAGCAGCATGTTCTCAACAGAAGTTTCAAATCACCTCTTAAACAACAGAAAAAGCCAGGAATCTCTAGTTTTAGGGCTCATGTATGTGAGAGGACATTGAGAATGTGTGAAATAGATGGAGTTGCCACTCTCTGCCCTTCTCCGTTTCATTTCCCAAGAGAAATACGTTAGAGGGAGGGCAAATAATTCCTCACCTTATAGGGGATTGTTTTATTTGAAGTGCTATGATAGCCCTTATTGACCCAACTTTGATTTGTAAGCTGATGATGAAATTAATTTGGCCTTTGGTATAACCACAATTAACTTCTCCAGAAGGGAGGTGATATGATGCCTTGCAGAGAAAAATGTCTCTTTGCTAGGAGTAGCACAGGGCCTTATGTGGTGTTTGAGGCTTCAATAAACTTACATCAGACTGAAGTGGTGTCTGCCTCTGACTGATCCTCTGCTCAGGGCAGGATTTCCCCTTGGAGGATAAATTATGGAAATTCTTTCACATCAGAATGACTGACTATTATCTGATGCAGGAGTTTAATTCCTCATTCAGATCCCAGATAATGGACCAAACAAAGAACTGGAGGATGACACTGATTGAACAGTGTTTAATACCCTTTGTTTAGGAAGTCTGGTTAACCTGTCATTGCTAAATGAATATAAGTGTTGTGTCTGTGTGTACTTTAGTCTCTTGTATTAATAAATGGAAGTAGGATAAACTACTTGAGCTTTAAAACTATTTACAAAAGAATACATGAAACACTCCTCTCCCCCTTTTAATCCGGTAATTATTTATTGAATGAAAAAATGGAGAGGAAAAGAAAAAGAAAAATAGGGATCCTATTTTTTAAATATTGAAAACCAGGAAAGGACATGAAAAAAACTTTTTTTTTTTTTTTTTTTTTTTTTTTTTTTTTTTTTCTGTTGCATTAGCAGAAAGCAAATTTGAGGACTCTAATTTTGGGAAATTTCCTCAGTAGGACCACTTTAGGTTACTCTGGGATTACAGATAAGAACATAAGAAAACATATACATAAGAAAATAATTCAGATAATTAAATTGAGAGGTGGGGAAGCAGCTGAAAAAAAGACGTGGAGAAGGGCATGGCATTGGGCATTGGCAGCCACTAATTGGTTTCAGATATTGGAATAAGATTTTGTTGGAATAATTTTGGTTTTCTTTGCCAAAATAATAATTTTCCATAAGAAAAAATATAATTTTGGCAAAGAACCTGCCTTTTCTTCTTCATATTACATCCCTCCCACTTTACCTCCCAACCCAGATGGAAAACCTGAAGCAAAGTTTTCACAGCTGCAACTGCTACCCTCCACGCACATGCCAAGCTCTACATGCCCCTTACATCTTTATGCATTTTTTTCTTAATTGTTTATGGCCTATATTTCCAAGCAAGCAAAGTATCATAACTAGCATAGCTAACAGGGCAGTGGAGTACCTTTTAGTAGCTCAGTACTTTCTTTGTCCTTTTCCTCTGACTGGCTATTCAAAACAGTATGAAAGCTTTCCTTACTGAAAGTTACAGGTTTTCCCTTGGGGGGAAGAAGAAAAGAAAAAAAAAAAAAAAAAAAAAAAAAGGAAAAAAAAAAAAAAAAGATTAATTTGAAGCTTTTCAACATTAAAACAGCTTGAATTCTTTGTTTGAAATAACTTTTCATTTTAAAATGCCCTGTATATTTTTTTCAGAGCTTATACTGGTTTAAAGCAAAGGAGGAAAAGAGAAAGAAAGAAAGCATATTTATTTAATTTGGATTATGTGTGAGCCTTTGAAGTGATTCTTACTAGTCTCCTCGGTTACTGTGCACGGACTTGCAGAACGCTCCCTCACTGTGCGAAGCAGATTCCTCTTGTTTGAGCCTGAGCTGAAGGATGCATCCTGAGATCCCCCAACACGCTCCACTCACCAAGGAGCCTTTCGTCTACAGGATCAGGCTAGAGCTAATGTAGAGTAAGCCCCTACCACGCAGGATATAGACCTGAGCACCAACTGCTTTGCTCTGCAGACTCACTCCTATTGCAGTGCAACACGGCAATGGAGACAGAGCAGGCCTGGCCTGTGCTGTCCCATGGGCAGGGATTACCTCCAGCTACGTGTTTGCAGGGACCCAGCAGCTCAGTGGAAGCTCGGAGGCACAGCTGCTGTGCAAGCACAGACATTAAAGACCTGATGCATTTGTTTGTCTTTGAAATTTGAATAATAGCGACATTTTGCGAGAACAATAGCTTTTGAATTTCTTTAGGGCAATCTAGTAAAGTAGCTGCATGTCAAAGGATTTGCTAACAGCTGGAGTTGTTTGAAAATGCACCCTCTTACTTTTGTTAAGGAAGAATTGGCCTGTAGCCCCCGCAGTATTGCAGAGATCTGAGATAATCTCGGAGAAGATACGCGCTTGCTTTGCACATATGTTCTAATTTCAGAATAAACAGCAGCAGGTGATCTGCTCTCCAGCTCCACTCCTCCACTTTTTTTTTTTTTTTTCCCCCGAGGTTTTTGCCTGCTTAGTGGGTACCCGATTATACCCTATGAATGACGAGTAAGAAGTGGCTTGTCCCAAGCAATAGCCATATGCAGGTTATACACACGTAGGGATGCTATAAAAATGCCAAGCTCAAGAAGAACCAAGCGCAGTGCTGCATATGCAATGCAGTCACGCACCGCTCTCCAAGGCAGAGCAGAGGGTACACACACTCTCAGTGCTGATGCAGGAATTTCAGCTGGACGAGGAGCTCCAGGAGGCAGCCTCCGAACTCCTGCACAGGCAGCCTGCAGTGCAGGCTGTGCCTCTGCTCCGCTTCCAGCTCCAGGGAGCCCTGTAGCTTCTTCAGGGAGGAGGAGTGACAGTGTCCCAGCAGTAATTCTTAATTATTTCCCAACTTCGACAATTAATAACTAATAAGTCCTATCTAATCAAATGGGATTTCAACTCCATCGTCTAAACTCAATTTACTGTACTTTCACAACAGTAATTTTTCCCTTTTCCCTTCCCTGAAGGCACCCTCTTCCTTGAATTCTGGGAGGTGAAGATTAAACTGACAGATGGTATCAGTGGAAGAATGATTATGAGCTTTAAAAACCTTGATATTTTGGCTTAGTACACCATTTTTCATGCAAATACTGACATGGATATTAGCATCCAATTAAGAAAGTATAAAACTATGCCATTCTGTTACACTTTACATTACAATCATTTAATGTTTCATTAAAAATACCGAGACAGGCTGCTCTGAAAGGGATAAAAATCAATGACGTGTATGTTACTTCTGCTACTTTTCTGATCTGGTACGACGTGGTAGTGAAAATTAGTTATGTGTCTCTTTAAATTATTCTGTTAAGTGGACCGAGCCATTGCTCCTGGTTTTTGATCCTATCCTTATCAAAAGGATCAGTTTACATCATGATACACTACGTGGTGATAGGGGTCTCCTGAAACTTCCCTCTGTGTGTCAGTAGAGTACTTCACACCAGGGTTAAGACTGAGATGTTTGTGATGAACCAGGACTGATTTATTTCTACAGGTTATGTTACATCTAAATGTATACCACTTGTCAGTTGACACTGAAGGACAGGCAGTGAATTGTGCCAGCCAGTGATTTATACACCAAAAGTACCTGACAACCTACGTGAAAATGCTTTTAAATGTCCTCTCTTAATTTCAGTGCATCGAAAAGGAAATTAAGTCAGAAGTCTCACAGATGTCTGAGGAAAATTTTTGGGTAGCTAGAAAGAAAATCAAAGGTGATCAGACATTTACTTGTGGTGGTGGTCATTGAGGACATTTCTTTGTGGTTCAGTTCTTTGCTTTCATGATGTTTGTGCTGTCTGTGAATGAGTAAACAAATTTTAAGTTAAAGAATTAATACCTAAAAACATAAAGTCCAACTGTTTGGCCAAAGAAAAGAGGCCACTGTGACTTCATGCTACCCTTCCCTTGTATAAAGCAGATTTTCCTGTCTTTTGTAGAATAGGGGTCCTTATGATGCAGTAGCAGTAGCTAAGGAAAATGTAGGATCATGAAATATCCAGGAAACTGCAATGCAGGCAGGAAAGACATAGGCAAGAAAAGAAGGCACTAACTACACTGACATAGATATGTAGATGACACTACCACAAAATTTCTAAGTTATTTTGGTTGTCAACATTGTCAACATTTTCAGAAAAGGCAAGACTAGCAAATATAGATTTTTTTTTTTTTTTTCTCCCCTGAGAAAACCCAATTTCTCAGGACTTCCACTGAAAAATGACCCTCTCTGGTATGACTAAGTAGAAGCATTTGCACATCATAAATAATGGTCTGAATTATTTTAGTATCACTACATCTGCATCACTGTTTAAAAGTAGGGCATAAATGGAAGAACATTTCCCAATTTCATAGTAATATGAAGTCAAATATGAAATAACCCATATGTAATTTAATAACATCAAAATCTTTCATTCGACTATTTCTCTCTGTAAACAACATTACATATTTAGCTTAAAATTAAAACCAAATTCATGCTTTGGACTTTCTTTAATAAGTTTCATAATGAAATGTCATGATCATTTTGAAATCTTTTCCAAGGCGTTTTCAGAGTTGGAAAAAATAAAAAAAAAATAATCAAGACTACTTTTCATAAATGTCAGGATTTTAATATGCTAGTTTTTGTTATTTTGACCAAGAAATGTGTAATTTAGAAGGTCTTGACCAACTATAGCTCTATTAATTTACCTCTTTTTCTTGGATGGGAAAAATCTCCTTCTCCTTATCACATCTATTATCCATGAACATACTAAGGAAAACTATTCAAAACATATGAAATGCTGTTTTCATGAGGAACTTTTAAAAGCTTGGATGTGAAGCCACAATATTTTGTAAATTAGTTAAGTATTACGTGCTGGATAAACTAGTGCAAGCTAGAACATTCACAGAAGTAAAGCATATTTTTACAGGCATTGCTGAAATGCCCCTTGAACGCTGACAGGCCTGGGGCATCAGCCACCTTGCCAGGAAGCTTGTTCCAGACCTTAAATCCTTCTTGCATTGTGGAGCCCAGAACACAGAGAAAACAGCAATGACTGAGCTACAAGTATTGCTTGCAGGTTGTCTTCTTTATTCAGAGCTATCAAAACCTCCAGTGGGGGATTCATCACCTCTCTAATCCTATTAGCAGTAATGGAAAAATGCCAAGCCATTTTCCACAAATCTTCATTAGCTCTTTAGATTCATATAGCATCCAAGATTAGAGTGCAATCTTGGTCAAAGAACAATGACTGCCCAGTAGTCGGCCAAAAAAAACCAACCCTGTGTTAAAGGGATATTAGCAGTTCTAGTTAAAAAGCACAAGAACAACAGACCATCAGAGCTAAGATTTTTGTTTGGAGGTGATCCTTGTGAGTCCTTCCAACTCGGGATATTCTATGGTTCTGTGAGTCTATATTTAAGCTTATTGGTTTTATTTCATTTGCATATGGGTTGGTAACAAAATTGCACTCGGAGTCCATGCCACAAAGGCAAGCTTCACAGCCACTCCTAATAACCCTTATCTTTGTTTCTGAGATCAATAACTACTTGCAAACATTTTCAGATTTGAAGCACTGGTATAATAACTAGTAGCCTGGCTGACTTTGCAGACATCTCTTGTAACGTTTTCAGAGACTGATGTACATTTTTATGGTTGTCATAGAGGGAAGGAAAAAGTATAACTTCATGCAATGGCTGGAATCTGATACTAGACATATTCAAATTAAAAGGAGTACATTACAGGTAGCTAACCGGCAGGACAACTTGCCTAGGATTCCTGCACACCTAAAATCCTTCTGGGGGTTACTCGTATCATTCAAAGAGCAAATATTTAAAATATTTTCTTCAAAACAAGTCAAAATACTGTCATCCTGCAAAGAACAAAAGATCAGAACATTTTTTCCTAGCTGAAATATTTTGACATCTTTTTGCAAGATTATTTCAGGGTTTTTCCCATGATGTACCATGCTCACATCAGTGCAGGAGGAGCCTCATGGGAACACAGTGTGGACAATGTAAAGCAAAGCCGTGACTCAGCTGCCTACTCTGTAGAAAATAAAGAATTCGGGGATCTTTGCTACAATGTTTAAGGCCTCCTGTGGTTTTTATTCATCAAACATAAGTCAGCACTCATTTAGTTCTAAGTGACCTGTTCTTTTCTGGAGGGATTCAGCCATGCAGGATAAAGACACTGGCTATCCGTCAGCTTGGAGATAAGGATGTACGTGAATACTCTGCTGGATCAGCCCAGGCTGGGTGTCATGAGAGATGGTGAGCAGTGAATGAAAACTTCTAGTGTCTGCTCACTGACATGCCTGCGTTTATCCCACACTGTATTCTGGAAAAAATAAAATAAAAAATCAAGAGAGTATACATTAGAGAACAATCAGACTAATGATCTGCAGAGATTCTTATGTTAACGTTATCTCGTTATAGCAAAAGTATGTTTTCTAGCTAAATGCCTTTTCAGTTCTGTCGTGGGCAACCAAATGAATAAAAGTGATAGCAGCACTTTCATTATTTAGGGAACATATTTACACCTTAATGAAAGAGCTCATGTGGGGCACCAAAGACAGAGATGCAAGCACTTAAACTAACAGAAAAAAAGGATTTGTGGATTATGTAAGAAATGAGAACATAAATGTTCACCACACTACCCTCTCCTTAAAGAAAAAAAAATGCTAATGAGATTAATACTAAAGCAGTTAAACTTTTTCCTATCATTGCAACATCCAGCCTATTATTTCTGCAAATTATGTGTAAGAAAACTGCAGTAAAGTTTCTTGCACAACCAGGAACTGAGGGGATTTGCTTCCAGCAGTGAAATGGCAGTGCTTTCTTTTGTGGCAAATATCATCTCCTAAAGTAATGACTGACTAGTCTTTGAAGAGATGTAGCCAACAATCTTAAGACATCAATGCATTAAAAAAATTGGTCACTCATTTTATCAGTTTTAAAGACATGTAGTTTAAAGGAAAATTTAAGTGAGGTTTATGGTTTGTGGAAAATTAAATGCATCTATGAGATTATTGGGTGACAAAGTTCTGGCCTCATATTCTTCTGTGCAGTTTCCAGGTCAACAACCAGCAAAATGCAACATCTAAGGTCTACTGGAGGAATATAGCAAGACTTTTTCTCTTCAAATGGTCCTTTGTTTGCTACTCAATCATAGGAAAAAAAAAAAAAAAAAAGAGAGAGAGAGAAAAAAAAACACACACACACAAAAAAATCACATAAAAAAAGGAAAATGGGGATGAAATCAGAAGTAAATTTTAAAGTAATGCAAAATACTGAAATCTGCCAGCATTTGATCTAAAGAGCCTACTGAATTACCATAATGAGCATATGTTCAAGTTCAGAGATAGCAGGCACTTTTGATAACCCTCCCTCAACTTAGTTCATCTCCGATTTAAATATGTAAATGTTCTTTTTCTGAATGACTTAAATCAGGGTCACCTTCATCACTTGTATAGAAACACACACACAGCTTTCATTTATATAAATGTTTAACTACAAATATTGCACCTCAATTTTTACACAGTAAATCTGTATCAAATTGCTCATTTTCTTATGCAGTAATTTCTGTAACGTATAATTATATTTTCTTTTCCTGTGTACATGTCAAAACTCTGTCTGCATAAATGATACTTGAATTTTATTCCTCTGCATCCTGAGCTCACTAATTGTTAGATCTCTTTTCTCCCTCCTCCCTTATCTTCTCATTTAAACTCCCCAGCAAAGTCCATCCTGGAGTGGAACAATCAAGTTCCCGCTTTAAAGCTTTGTTTAAAACTTATGTGTTTCCATGAATAACTCAGAAACACCGTAATTCTTCTAGCACAAGTCATTGCTTTTAAACATTTGTGACTACCTCATGTATTAGCCATGACTGAAGACTGTTTAGTCTGGACAGACCAACAAAGAGACCTAATAGCATCAACTACATGATTCTACTAAAAACATTAGTAAATGCCTAAAGAATCACAAAATTATCTTAAAGCATTGTAGAAGCATCTATACAAGGCAGATATCTCTTTTTTTTCTCTTGTACAGTACTCACAGGAACCATGGTATTTATAAGAACCGCATAGGAATATTCAAAATTTTACCTATAAAGAACAGATTTTAAAAGTCATGCTTTCCTGTCAAGCTAATTGTAGTTAACTATGATGAATAAACAAGGCCCAAGCACATTTCACTAAATGTAACATTTAAGCCATGACCATTTCTGTCTGGTATTTGGCTGGAACACAAAATGATGCTTCCAAGCTGGCCATTGCTGTAGACACATTTCCATGAAGAGCTAGCTCTTCTGGCTCACTCCCATCTCCAGCTGCATGACGGACCTGGAGGAGAGCACCGGAATGGAAGGGGGCCTGACACTGCTCTTTATGTATCTAAATCCCTTGTTTAAAAAGTGTCTTTTAGATTTTTTTTTTTCCCCTTTGCTAAATTTAGCCTGGATTAGGCTCTTAATGTCAAAGTCCACATCAGGATTTCAAGGATACTCTAATTAGGATGGATAGATCCTGAGGCATTTGTGTGAAGGTTCAGTTTGGAGCTGTACTTCTATTCCACATATAATTGTCCTCTGCAGGCCACAGAAACTCAAAGGTTTCTTTAGCACTACTGTAGCTTTTTACAGCGGGTTATGTACTTGCCATTTATATATGAATCTCTAAAGATACTTCAGGGCAATGCTGGAGAAGCAAACTGCATTAGCTGCTCTGCCATCGGATACACAGCCTCCGTGGCTTCAAACTATGTTTTCTCTTCACCGAGAAGTTTTTAAAGTCCTACGTCCAATTTTACACTTTGGCTACACTATTAAAAGCACACAAAATATTGTGTGCAGTGTTAGAAAGTATACATTCATGCTCTTGCTTAACTAAGTCCCTGAGGTCATTTGTCAGTGTAATGAAGCACCCACCGTGAGTGCAGCCAACCGTACCGTTCAGCGGGCCGAACGCTGTGCATACCTGTGCTGCTAAAAAGGCTCGGGGCAGTGGATGAGCTCATTATGACTATGGATTAGATGAGTATTTTGAGTCTGAGCTTGCTGTTTTCATATCCAGTCCTCTGTACTAGATCAGGTTGCTGTAGGCACTTCCATACTGCCAGGAGTGAAGAGGGATCAATTTGATTCTCTCCCACTGTGAATATTATAAAATATATCACAGTACCTGCAAGCATCGTGTGTGATACTGCTGCACCTTCTGTACACAGAGTAACTGGGTTTTCAGAAAGAATAAAATTATCCCTCAATTCCTTTCCACTCAGTTCAACTCCTGGCCCCCACCGATGCAGCTGTTGCCATTGAAATTCTTTGTCTCTCGTTAAAGATTACACTGAAAGGTACGTGGGTGTTCACTACGGTTATTCTCTTCCCTTCTCTCAGCCTGATCCCGTCAGCCACTCCAGTCTCAGGACCTTCTTCTCTTTCACTTGCCCTTGACACCACGCTATCTTCTCACTTCCATCACCCAGAAATGCAGAACTCAATGCCTGTGGCTGCTCTGCCCCTGAAATGAGAGCAGAGGAGCCCTCCAGAGGAGGGTAGCACCATGGACCACTCTCAGTGATGCTTCACCAAGCGAAACCTGTTCTGGCTGCAAGGAGAGGCAGAAGCAGAGACAAAGGCACAGTGGAGCATTATGAGAATAAATATTATCAAAAAATGAGAAAACACACATTCTGATATAATATTTAGTTGATTGCTAGCAAACAGAATGTATCATTTACCAGTTCAGTGGTTTTAATGTTAAAGAAAAAATCTTGCTTTTATGAATGACATGATGACATGTTGCTCAGCAGATCAAAAAAGCCCACTTGTCTAGCAAGGTGTGGATAAGGTCAGGCATAATTCTTTTACTTATATATACACACATATATACACATATTCATGTTTGTGAGGAAGAAAATGCTGCTACCCAGAGCTGTATGAAGAGTTTATTTTCTTACAAATACTTATTACTCACAGTAAATAAAACATCATGAGGTTTATAGAAAAATGTTCCCAGCTCTGTAAAAAGAGCTTCAAAAATAATTTAAAAATAACGTGATTTCCCATCACAAATCTTCCTTCACATTAGATACATTAGACCCCTCCATCCCTGCCTCCCATTAGATACATTAGACCCCTCTATGCCTGCCTCCAAGAAAAGATGAAAAATTGGAAGTATTTTAGTATCTTTAGGATTAGTAACCATGTTTAGTTTATGACAAAGCCATCATCATACTACTGCAGGCAATCCTTAGGTCTGAAACCACAAAGCCAACCTGCAGAGGACTGTCTGGAATTTAGTTTTTCATCAGTTTGGAAACCAAGCATTCTTCTCATCAAATTAGGAAGTTGTTGATTCTCACAGCAATAAAAATGGAAAAAGTCAGACAACTATATGTGGAATTGCAGGATACATGTGGAAAGCACATGTATCCATGTGCTTTCATGTGCTTTCATACATGTGGAAAGCACATGTCTAATAGTGACTCAGTTTATTCCTAAAATCAAATTATTTAAAATTAAAATTTGGAAAATTGAACTTATATCTTCAATTTAGACTTGCTAAAAACTCTCCCAGATGTAACTGTGCATGCCAGTTACATGAGCTGAAAGGATGAAGCTGAAAGAATGATTAAAAGGATCCCTAGTAAAACGTTACTGACATGCAATCACTGAAAAACAACAACAACAAAAGTAACAGATATACTTGAGACCAGCATGATGAATTTCTCAGACTGCTATTAAACTAGTATATGGCACAGGAATAGAGCATATAAAGTTATGGATTATTATTTTTTAATATCAAATACAGTAAAAATGTGATATTCCAAAGTTTCCTATGTTGATATAAAAGATAAACATAATTTTTAAAGCAAAGACCTATATTTGAGCTCCTCTACTTCAGGAGGATTTCAAATCTTAAAATTGTGAAACAGAAAGAAAAAAAAAAAAAAAAAGTCTCACAGCAAAGACAAGTGCCTTTTATTTGTTTTATTTTTTTTGGTATTCATTTATTTGCAAAAGCCTACTGATGTTTCATTTATCTGCATCAAATTAAGTCCTGGTGGGAGGTTGGATTTATTTTTGTTGTTGTTGTTTTATTTTCCCTCCCAGGAAAGCTGACCTGGTTATTGAACTTGTCTCTATAGTAAGAGCCTAAAATACTTCCTTGGTGCTATTATTTTCCCAAGACATTCACAAATTGCAGTTCTGCTTTCCTCGATTATCAAAATCTACTTATCTGATTTAAATGGAAAAGTGAAGTTAAAGAAAAATATAGCTATCATTTCCATGTTATGAAGATTAATTTTATTGTTTAATTTGACAAATAAGCAAATATTTATTGAATTGCTAGTCATTACATTGTCAAATAAAAATATATTGAGCTTAACTAGTAGTTTTGTTGCATTCATTTATCTACTAGTCTTCATTTATCAAAAAGGGTGTATCACACTATTTATCATCTAAATATCAGACATTTTGGTATTTTCCTGGTGCCACCCTATGTTCAATATGTGATTTTCTTTTCTTTTCTTTTCTTTTTTTTTTTTTTTTTTTTTTTATTAAACAGAGGAAATGGGTTTTGTAAATACAATATCTCCCAGGTTGCTTTCAGATATGTAAAATGTCCAAGTGCAAGGGTTATTACAATGAAACTCATAATTATACCCTACACAGAAGAAAATGTGGAAAACAGAAAAGGAGTGCACTGCACCAGAGTTATATGGTATTAGCCACAACTTGAGTAAAAGATTAAGATTAATCTCACTAAATTCAACAGCAGATTTGCCATAGCAAGCTGATGAACAAGAAGCTACTGTCTTGACACTCTAGTTCTTCTACAAACAGTAACGGATTAACTTCAAAGTTGTTTTTTTTTAAGCCGTAAATATATGTTTATGTAAAACAGCTACCATTTCCTCCACTAGGTGGGAAATACTGCAAATGTTAGTTGTTGAAAAAAAAATAGTGAAAGCTCTTGCTGTTGCCCCAGCAACAAAAACACTTTCCAGCAGGCATTGCTGTAGCTTTCACATCTCATTGTTGCTTTATTTCCATGTTTTGAGGTTTCAGCAAAGTGATCAAAATATATGTACTTCCTTACTTAAAAACAAAAACAAAGAAAAAAAAAAAAAGAAAAGAGACTAAGTACATTGAATGTTTTGCATCTATAGAAAATTAAGATTCATGATATTCCTCACTTCATTTTGTTCATTATCTGGTTTCTGAAATGTAGACATGCTGCTGCCTCAATAATATTTACAGCACATGGTAAAGCTGATTTCTCTATGATCAAAATCTTTCATTTTTGACTTGTTTGTTTTTAAGCAGAGTATTGTTTTTATAGTTAGACTGCATAATAGAAGTGTGTTTAATGTTAGCAGCTTCTTGCTTGTGTTCTTTAGATCACTGACATTTTGAAAATGCATTTAAAATAGCATAATGGTTTCAAGGACTGCTTTCAGTAAAAGCAGATGGTCCCAGTTTCACACACAGATATTATTTATATAGCTCTGCTCTGTTTTGTTGTTTTTGTTTGTTTGTTTGTTTGCCTTCCCCCTCCCCCCCCCAGAAATACTTAGTAAGGGTTAGTTAGAGATAGATTAGAAAATTAAACACCTTGACAGTAAACTACCATTTGGTAAAAATGATTATTGTTATTAGTGTCTAGTGATTCTCTTGATGAAGAAGAAATGAAAGGTGTGGAGTTTGGGTGTATGCAAACTGTAAGGTTGTTCAATTACAGATGTACATACCAGACAAAGGCCACAGATAATCAGCTGGCCTGCAGAGCATGTCCTTCTTTTAAAATCCCCAGGCAATCAGGGTGTTTTGAATGACAGAGAACTATTGCCCTGAGAACTCTTTCTGATCATGAACCCTAACTCAAATCAAACTCTTGAGCTTAGAATTTGTATGACAAAACTAAATTTAAATACATTTATTTAAGGTTGTGTATTTTGTTTACATGATCAGGAAAAATAACAGACTGGTTAAAAGCGATCATTTCTTGAAACACAGCATGAGAATTGTTGTCATCTGTAAAACGGGCAAGATCAATAGTTAATTACCTCGTGAGGCAGTTGGCAGAACTGCCTAACAATGTTGTGTAAAGGGCTACTGATGAGTTAGAGAGAGATCAAATTCTGTTCTTATTTAAGATGTGTCAGCGCCTCAATATGAAAGTGTGACTTGTGCAACCAAGCATGCCAGACACCTCCCCTGGGCAACGAAAGCAGTGGTTAAGAAGTGACACTTCAGTATGGCCTTGCACAACCTCAGGAAAGGTGCAAAGCATGAAGCATGCACACATTAATGATGCTCCAGCCTCCACTATGGCACCAGTGCCACCATCACGCAGCCTGTCCGAGCTGCTGATGACAGACGGCATTACTCAGATAACTGCCCCAGCTTTGTTCTGCTTCTAGAATTCATCTTATAATGACTTTTTGGAATTATTCAAGGTGTATCGCTGTGTAATGCACACTAACATTGGAAACAAAGCATTTATTGAACTACATGGTTTATGTGCTATGTTATGTCCACAAACTAAATGAATCATTGCTTATCTGCTAAAAAAAAAAAACAACAAATGTTTAGTATGTCTTGGATGGATGCTATATATACAGCAGAGCAAGATGTTATTTGAAAAAAATGAAGCTTGGGCCTCTAAAATAGCAAAATATTTATGTATATTATATTTATATACATTTTGAACTTCTTCTCTCTTCCTTCTTTGAAATTATGTGCTATATTTGCAATTGAATCATTATGCTAAATTCTCCTTGGCACAAGAACTCATTTCTTCTTACAAGTTAGTTGGCTGCTTTATAGTGCATCACTGTATTTAGAAAACCACAGCTGGTGAGAACTGGCACTTCATGGAAAAATACAGAACACGTCAGGTATTTTAAGTTCAGAAGTGGACAGTAGGGAAAGGCAGTGGAGAACCCTTGTCAAACAAAAAGTGAAATTATTGTGTGCCAGGGAACTGTGGATACCTCTATAATGCTATCTACAATGTACTTTACCCTCTTTCTCACCTCCCTCCTCCCTTCCCGCCCCCCCCCCCCCCCCCCCCCCCCCGAATAAATAAATAAATAAATATCTGAAATACAGTGTTTTCTGGAGAAAAATAAAAATAGAAGAGTTCTCACCTTGGCATGCAGTGATTAAACATTTCTGCTCTGTTCAACTAAATTCACCATGAAAGCTTCAGGGAACTTCCAATGCATATGGCACCCTTATGAAAACATTTCATGTGTGCTTGCAGGTACCAGTTGATATTCTCAGCATGGTTCATAATAGATGGAGCTATAGCAACTAGCACCTAAAAGGAGGTGCAATGGAGGTCCTAGTGCATCAAAAACCTGAAAAAAAAAAAAAAAAAAAAAAAAAAAAAGAGAAAGACAAAGAAAAACTGAGCCAAAAGTCCAGTCAGAAGCTTAAAAATTGAAACAAAGAAGGCAGGCAACTGCTAGTAATCCAGTAGAATCAACATTTTCTATTGCTGTGTGTTAGTGGCAGTTAGCTAGACCTGGAACAGAAGTCAAAAATAGAAAGTGTGGTAAAAAAAAAAAAAAAAAAAAAAAAAAAGACCATCTATAGTGCTGGTTAATGGTACTTTGAGACTTGTTCTTCTGTTCTTCTTACAGCTGGTAATGACACTACCATTTCCAGCTGAACTTCAGATGGCAAAAGTCATGACTCTAGTGATGCAGTCTAGAAAGACTGGACTGGTTGCAGGTATACAAAAGCTACAACAGACCAACGACAAGACTCATTTATCATTTCTGGAGAAGACTGCTTCACTGGCACTCTACCTGATAGTCACTGGAAATCTGCACAAGGGTGCACTGTCATTGCAGCTCCTGGAATCCAGCCTCCTTCACCAACTCACTTAAGGTTTGAAGCCGCTAGGATTTATGATCATGCCTCGGTGAATTTTGGGCTGAGATTTTTAAAAAGAGCTCACTCTGACATTGCTAAGTGGTAAAGCAGAACATCACTGCTAGTAAGGGTAAGCTGATCTTATTTAACCTTAGACATTTACAAAATACAGCTGCTTCCATCAAAGCCAGCTTTCTGGATTCCCTTTGTAGTCAAACAGAAATCAAGGTAATACATTCAGGGGACTCTTGGGTACTATCCATCTGGCCAAATGCAGGCACCTACTTTAGGATGACATGAAGTATACTTTAAACAGCACTGACTAGATTTTTTATTTGGTATAAAGATAGCACACAGCAAATAGACCACTCGTATGTGCCTACGTTACATTGCTCATACAGTCACCTGAATCCCACACTGAAGGATCAAAACATTTCAAATACAGATTGGAATACATCACGGACAGGTAACAGGTATAACAAACAAACAAACAAACATTTTTACATAATAGCATGCTTTAAGGCATAAGCCATCCAAGTTAGAGGCAGGTAATTGGCACCAGATACACAATATTCTCCTCTGACAGAGCTTATACCAGCTTTTTACAGACAGCAGGGCAAGGATACTGGACTGGCTGTTTAGGTATAGTCATGTTTTGCCCTGTTGACTGCACAAAGCGATTTAATACAGAAAGCCATTTCTTCAACAGAAAAGACCCCGAATTAGAAATGTTCATGTGGACCATTCATATTTGGAACAGTTAATCATAACTGATCCTTGTGCAATGAATACTAAATAAGAGTTATTAATAATAATGAATAATAAGAATGAATTATAATGGTTTGTTTATTAGGCTATCAATAATTAACAGGGATTTGCCATTTATTGTAAGTACTGTTGCTGTTTCTGTTGCAGATTTGGATGGCATAATTTATATGGTAATTTTATATGAAACAGTACCTATTACAGCATGGCTATTACGATAGAGTAGAAGCAAATGATGACTTTATCAGTTTAGTTAACTTTTTCATTTTATTCATTGTTAGCACTGCCTGCAATGTAAACATGATGGAGTGAAAGGAATGAAGAAGTTTTGTGCAAGTCTAACAATTTTGGATAGGAAAGTAACTTTCCCAGCTACTTACACAGCAGAATTAAATACAATGGGACAGAACAAAAGGCAGGAAAGTCAGCAATAAGATGGAGCAGAAAGAAGGCTATTGGTGTTTGGTAACATCTGTTGACAGTGCTACTGAAAGGAAGGAGAGGCACAGCAACATCATCAGGGAGAAATAATGCTAGGCATGGCAATAGCAGGATCGCATGGGGACAGAGGAGGGCAGGATCCATCCATGTGATTCAAACATTGAGGCAATGCCAGGGCTGGACTTAGCAGAGTTGGTAACAGCCTCACACCTCCTATAGCACAGGACCCAGACAGCACTGTCAGTGTGTCTAGGGCAGAGGTAGTGCGTATCTTTTAAATCTGTTGATTCAAAGCCTGTCTGAGTTTATATCATCAACAGAAATCATTGGACTATGGGAAATGCTAATTAGAAGGACACACATGATGGCTTTCACAGCAGGAAAATTCAGCATAACCCCCTTCTATTAAAGTGTAAGTCTGTATTTTTCTAGAGAAGTAGTCTTCAATACATGAAAACATGAACTTCTCCGAAAAAAAAAAGAAAAGCTTTGCTTGTAACAGTGAAGATCTTACATTTCAACTCAAGAAGAACAAAATATTATTGAATGAAAATTCAATACAGGAGTCACACTGGCTGGCATAAAACACATACTAAAAGCCTGAAACATGATTTAAAATAAAGAACTTGGATATATTTAAACATTCCACAAGATGGGAAGATTGCCATGTATGTCAGGCATCTCTCTGAATGCTGATGTTAAAGATTGAAAATAATTTCAAAAGGAAAACATTTTTAATATACATTCCAGATAAAATTTATGAACCAAATTGAAGATATAAAGTAGAAATGAGCAGGTAGAATATATATCATCTAGTTGGATCGGAGCCTGGATTTTTAATCATTGTATGACATCAAGAGAATTGCATCTAATCTGCCCACAACATTTAACAGAACCTTGATAATTTTAGACAACAAAGCCCATCTTTAAAGTATTTAAAATAATTCTACAATCTTGTTAGAACCTCCAACTTTGATATTAATTAGCAGTGTTTTTAGAACTGCCTTAGATGAACCTGTATGGCACACAGATGGCAAGTCATTTACATGAGAAAAATGAGAACTGGCCCATCTATGGATCCCTAGAGGGTGCCATGACCCATTAGCAGAGGAAAGATGACCTTTACTGAATAATAATTGAGAACTATTACTAAGATAATTACAAAACCAATTCACTGCCAGAAGGCCTAGACCTTGGATCCTCAGTTTATATAGCAACTGCTCTTGATCTGCACAGAAAAGAAATGCGCTTAGGGTTCACAAACACCATAACCTCAACATCTGCCTGCCATCTAAAGATAATGATCTGGTATTAATTAATTTGAACAGTGCAGTCATTGCAGAGGTAGACTGCATCACAAATCAGATAGTTAACATAAATGGAAGTTATCATGTTTCTGTCCAGCCTGTATTAACAAGCAGAATAGTATAAGGTAAATTAAACTATTGCAGGTCACAACATGGAAATGAATTAACTTAATTCTCTTTAACAAGGAACATAATTGCAACTCTGTGCTAGCTGTTGTACTGGTAAAGATGATAAAAGCTGTTAAAATTGTTTTGCAGAATGCTTCATCACAACATTTTCTAATGTATATACCTTCAACAACTTTGTCATTCCTTGTCTCTAGACAAGGTAGGAGAGGGGACTTGCTGGCTTTTGAACTACATCTTTTTTCCCCCTTCCATCCCCCCCACACCAAAGAATAGTTGCTGGGAACAATGCTAATAACAGTTTTTTGTTTTGTTTTGTTTTTGTTTTTGTTTTTTTGTGAGATACCAATAGTCCTAATCCTAGATAGCACTAGAATCACTGAAAAACTCTCCTGAACTTCTCCTTTGTCTCCTATAGGGATAACATGTATAAGAAGAAACACAGCTGGCATGCCATATGTGTTACTGATGGATTTCCAGAATTATCCCTCCTTATATGTGAAGCATATTTTAAAGATTATTTCAAAAGCAGAATGATCTAATCACTTAGTGCTAAGTTTCACACCTGGGATCTGATATTTAGGAATGCAGAACATCAGAAATGCCCAACACTCTAAAAAACAGAGTTAGCCTTCCTCCTGAGGAAGGAAACAGCTGAAATTACTGTGAGAGAAGATTTTGGATAAAATGTACTCTCACTAAAAAATCCACTTCTTGATTTTTATTTCCACTACTGAGCCCTATAGTTCAGATTCTTTGAGGACTTCACTAAAGAGAGCATTACAGGTGGTCATTCTTCAACAGAGACACTTTAAGTCGCAGCATGAATTTTATACAAAATTCAATTCACATTTGAGACCTGTAGTAAAAGGAGCTGCCAACACTGACAGAATGCTTGTTCTGCATGATAGAAATGCTAATAACAATGATTTCTTACCCTAAAAGTACCTATATAATAGGATGGGGTGGAAAGAAGAGATAATGCATTCAATTCAAAACAAGATGTGCAACCTAAGATTTAAATTTATGAAGAGTTTAAAAAAATTGAATGCACTCTCAGGTGCACTACCTACCTCCACATTCAGATTCTCCTTGGGAAAAGCCATCCAGGACCTGAGGACACTGTGACTCTTTTACTGAACCCTCAGGCATCCCACCAGCCAGCAGGACAAACCTGCCAAATGGTTTAGCTTGAAGGGTTTGATCAGTCAGGACTGATGCGTTGATTTGTTATGGTTTTGCTTTCCATAGTGAAGATTGGAGGGGAAATAAAAGCACAGCAGGCCTTTCCCTCCTCTTCATGATGTACCTGTATGTAACAGAACCAGAAGCAATGAGAACACAGAGGTAAGGCCAGTAGTAATCCCGAGCCCTTTACACATAGGAGCTGGGAAAAGCCAATTGTCAGTAATCTGACAATGTTCAAACTGAGAGTAACCAAAGCAATACATTCTCAATGCCTGTCATAGTAGCTTAGTTGGGAAAATTTTATGCCAGCATACTTGATTTGTTTACAAAGACAATAATTTAGGAGACAGCATTTTCTTGAAATCTTTGTTGTAAAGTTTATTAAACATTTTATTGTAGTGAACAGTCAAAAACGGTCATTTATTATTTTTTTCTCTCACACTAATATTAATACATTCTGAAAAAAAAATACTGAAAAAATATATCTTCTGGGAGAAAGGATTTCAGCGTTAATCAGAAATAGCAATAAGATAAATGCAAAATGAGAAAGTGAAACAAGATGAAAAGTGTTTAAAAGAGTTCAACCAATTGAATTCTGGTAGAGCTGAGAAAGATGAATAGAGCTCAGCATAACAAGGAAGAGTGGGGATTAGGGCAGACATAACAGGTGCATACATTTTTGTATTAAATCATTGACGCAACAGTAGCTGACACTCCTCTCAGGAAATAATCCTTGTTTTTTTGAAATAGCATTTTGGACTTGTTTAGTGTATGGCTTAACACCATCCCACCAGTAATCCTGGAACAGTCTCACTGTCATGCATTGGATACAATCTCAGTGCAATTTCTGAGTCTTTCAGGCAGAACACAGAAACTCTAGATCAAAATCTGCACACAGACCTTAGGATCAAAGAAGCTCCTCACTCCAAGAGAGGAGCTATAGCACCCATCTGATGGCATCTTCTGCCCAGGGCTTGGTGGAGAATCTGTCTGCAGATTTACACTAAAGACAGCAAAGTCCGTTGTCTGTGGATTACCTTTGTACTGTAAATGCATCCTAGGAGGATTTCTTTTTAAAGTTTTCTGGCAATCACCCCATTTCCATCAATAATCCCTGTGATGTAACATTTTCAATAAGTCTTTCTGGAAGAGATTAGGCTGTAGAATATTCTGCAAGAGATTAGGTTGTAGAATAGCATTTATGCAGCTTTTGACTGTTGTAATTGTAGTAGAGATCAACAAAATTGGATGTTATTCTGTCATCCTTGACAGTGTTCCTGGTGCTAATCAGGAACTGGAAATTGCACATTCAAAGACATACAGTATGCGACTATTCAGCAAGTGGTAAGGAACTTTGTTGTGAATTCCTAAAGGATGCAAACTGCAATGACAAAATATTTTGAGATCTGAATTAAAAAAAAAAAAAAAAAAAAAAAAAAGTAGATATAGGAAACAAACAAATTCTACTAACATAACCTATTTACCTCTGCTATTGAGCCCCCATAACTCATGTTCAGCCCAAAAATAACTTTCAGAAAGTAGATACACTGTATCTGAAAGCCTCCAGAGATGTCATCTACCGTTTTCTACTGCAAAGTAGCCTACTCTGAAGTTTAATTACCGTCTCTGTGAAACAGAGGAAAAAAACAAAACAAAAAAAAACAAAACAAAAAAAAACACAACAGCATGTGCTTTATTTCTAATTTGAAATTGCCTTGCTTTAGCTCCCAGCTACTGGTTCTTGCTACACATTTCTTTGATAGATTAAAGAACCCTTTAGTATTTTATATTTTCTTAGCAGAATGGTGTTTATACAGGCTTAACTTTCTTTTTGATAAGCTCAACAGAAATCTCTCACTGGAATGCATTTTCTCTGCCCTCCAAAACCTCCTTGTACATGGCCTGTTTTTTTCTGAAGTATGAATTGCAGAAATATTCCCAGTATTCGACTATTCACTTGTAACATTTAGGGACTTTAAAATCACACCACTACTTTAAAACCTGTCTCAATCCAGAAACTTAGTGAAATCTTTGCCATGAAAGAAACCTGAGCAAATTTAGAAATCATAAGGAAAAAGAGTTGAGGCATTGAATGCATGCAAATGTACTGAAGAAAGCAAAAGAATAGGTCAGATTTAGAGCACAATAGGCTAGAAGGCATATAAAAATAGCAGAGATGTATAAGCAACCCTCATACTAGTTTTTTCATAGCACTGGAATAAAGCATTCACTTCTTACATAAAAAGCATGATTTGCAACAAATCATATTTTGGAAAAATCTGGAAGAAAAGAAGGAAAAAGACAACTCAATTTAACTTATTATAGTAATTATAAAATTCTGGTCTTCATGTTTGCCTAGCGTTTGTTTACAGTAATGATAGCATCTTTCTAATATCCCAAGCATCAAATGGGTGATCACATAAATGTACTGTTCCCCAACAGCATAACATAGACTTCATAGGTGACCAACAATACTATCAATTAATCTTTCACCAATACTGAGTAGTTTAAAGTAGTTTAGCTTTTCCACCTGCTAGTCACCAGAAATAGTTAAAAATACTGGGAGGAAGGATAGGGAAATCATAGAAGTGGAACAGATTCAGAAGCTTATGAAATCACAGTTTAGTTTTAATGGAATACAGTCAATTAAATGAACATCATATAAACATAAAAAAAAACAATGCAGGTTACAAATCTTGTTAGCTACGAATATGCTTACATGTTTGCTAAGATGACCTTGGTTTGTATGACACAGACTGGGCACCAGATGGACAACAGCCTGAGGGAAATTTTTTTTTCCTGACGAAGTACCAATATTCAAGTTCACTTTTATACTTATATTCTCTCATTCTGTTTCTTACCAATTTATACTCACATAATTTTTACTTTTACTCCGCATGGCCACCTTTTTCCTTGATCATCCTTATTGGTTTGTTATATTGATCTCTGTCTGTACAGTAATCTGTGTTTCTGTGGATTTATTTTTCTTACAAAAATAAGCTTCAGGTCTGCAACTTTCATCTTTCAATTCTGCTAGAAATCTTAAATATCTGCATTTTTTTAAAATGGATTATCAGTCACAGACTACAATTCTAATTTTGAGTTTATAAAAATAGCATGATGTCTGACATGCAAACCTACAACTCATAAAATACTTTTTAAAGATCTGTAGTTATTTTATAATCTATAATTGCACTTGAAGCTAAGTACACCTGCCAGTCAAAGACTTCAATGTTTGTTTTTATTCCTACTGTGGCCAAAAATATAATGGTTTAGATGAAAGCATACTGGACCAAATCTGCCATTTCTCCAGCTCTGACTCAGATAAAAATAAATAAATAAAATATTGCAGGCTATATTAAGGACAATCAAAATTTAAACTATTTCCTCACAGCCAGTCTGCTGCTATGAGATGCTTAATTTGGCAAAAAATCATTTTCTGCACATCCAAATACACAGGGTCCACATGACTGTAGCCCAAGCATCTTTTATAAGCGAGTAACAAGTGGGAGTAGCTGAAAGTGAAGAAATGAAACTTTTAGCAGTAGCAGAGATACAGTATGAAATACATACTTTCATTTAAGATAATAAGATCATGTTCAGAAAGAAAAAAAAAAGGATACTGAAAAAAGATGGCTAAAATGCAACAAAAGCTCTGGCAATGTAATGTGCAAATTTAATTCGTTCATTTGTTCAGGTGTACAGTAAAAGAAAGGATCATCACCATGCCAACCCTAGGGCAACTGCCTCGTTCTTCTCAGACTGCTTTGGAAACCTGTTTCCATGAAGAAACAGCAACTCACTTTGTCATTGGAATTATTATACCTTTACTGTATAGAAAAAGTGATTTTAGTGATTGTTCATATGACAGTCTGAGCTTTTCAAAATCAATCTTTTCTTATGAAATCAAATAACAGTTTTCCCCAGTGGGCATATTTAATTTTACCAAATCCCATATCAGTTGAAGCTTATTCCTGTCCACATACAAAGCCTAACAAAGACAGATTTCTTATTTTGTGTTCTGATTTGTGTATTGAGACCCTGTCTCTCCTTTGACAAAAGAAGTGAAAGCAGAAGTAGGATGTCAGAAAATCATCTTTTTTTTTTTTTTTCCCTCCTGTTTTCTTCATTAAAATGACTTCTCAAAATGTCCAAGCACTAAAAAATCTTAATTGGAGAGATTCAGTCAATAAAACCTGAACTAAATGGTTAATTTGTATGATGTACTGAGAAAAAAGTATATATTTCAAAAGCAACAAAACAAAGCACCTGCAAGCTCCTGTGCTTTTGTTGGTTGCATATCTGCAGAGAATATTCACGTGTTGAGATAGGCTTCTGTTCTTGCTCTTGCTCAGGGAAGGACTCTCCTGAATGCACTTCTATTTCTAGGGAAGGAAATGCACTCTCAAAGGTGCATGCCTACCAGCGGTATACCACGGCTCACAGCACAGTGGGTTCCCACCTCTTTTCTTTTTCCCCTGCCTTCTGCACCACTGAACAGCCCTGAGCCCTGGCTAGTTGTGCAAGAGCCTGTTTTTTCCCTAGCAGAACACTAGTTCAGAAATGGAGTGTTGTATGGCAAAAAGAGGCATCTTTGGGTGCAATACCTCCAACAGCTATAAAAAAAACAATAAGTAGATGCTTTCATTTCAAATTGTATGTATTGGACCACACTGTGCTGTTGGTTTCTGTTGGGTTTCTGTAGGAAAGTAGTTGGAAGGCGGTGAATATTGACTGATTTTTTTCAGTAACATCTCATTTCACAGTCTCTGAGCATGAAATCAAGCCATTACACAAAAGAAAAGATTTGATGATAAAAACCACTTAAAATAGCCTTCTGTCTTATAAAAGCATTGTTGAAATTATTAAACTAAGCTACCCAACTTTCGGCAGAACAAGCAGGGAGCCTCTCAGGTTCTGTTTCTAGCATGCGCAACAACAACAAAAAAATGAACAAGACCTGCTCTGCTGCTTGGATGCAGCAGTCAGTCTCTAGCACCAACACGAGGCAGAAATCACCAGGCTTGACACCCTTATGATGGGATTTAATATGAAAAGAAAGCTCTCAGGTACTCATGGTTGCTATGAAACCATTGACATTTACTGTTGGAAAGTAATTTGTCCTTAGTATAGCACTGAATTAGAAAGTAAGTAAATGGTATGCCTGCAATACTGAGGACACTAATTACTTTCGAATGGAAGATAACACTACCTGAGCAGACTACTTCACACTAGTCGTGACTGGAAAGGCTTAACGTTGCATCTGCTGTACCCTAAGAGCAATACCAGCTCTAAGGTGACCACTCGAGGGCAGGAACTCCAGGTGCAGCAAAGGTGCATCTGTGCTATTTTTCTGAAAATGAAAATCTGGTCTGTAAATGTTATTAAGCGCTAGCACATGAATTATCCAGTAGTGAAACACAGACTTCAATTAACTTCCAGACACCCAGCTAGATAAGATTGCTAGGTTTCAGGAATATACTTTGGGTGCACTGAAGCTCCCTTCTTCACAGTAGGAAAGGAGCAGGTAGCAGGTAAACAAGGACAAGATGATGAGCAGATCCTACAATTCAGGCAGGAGTGCTTTTGGGGCTGAGCTAAGGACTCTTCAATCCAAGCTCACCCTAAGATCAACACCATCAACACAAAAACATCCTTCAACAAGCATCTTTGGAACCTAGCATCGCTACAAATGTTCCCATAATAGTATTATTTTACTTTCATATTCCTTTATAATAAATCAATGATTTCCATTATAACCAGCAGTTCAGGTCACAGGCCTGTGAGTAAAGATGATCCTTTCTCCAAATTAGTTATTGGATGCTTGGGTCTCAGATCAAAATCAAGTGATAGAGGTAATTAGGATAAACAATTAGATACTAAGATTTCCTCTGAGCAACACAGCAGCAGAATGTGTTTGGACATTAAGAACTGTGCAGTTGAAAAATATTATTGGGTAATAAATATAACAGGACAACATGAGTTTGAAAGCTTTCTTGTTTTTATATGAATAATAATATAGTACATTCTTTTGTATTTCTTTCCTTTGTGGATTGAAGTTGGTGCGTATACTTTCACATGAATAATGCAATATAGCAAAATTGATGGCACAGTTCTTTTGTTAAAGCAGTTATGAAATGAGAAAACAAAATCTACAAGGAAAAGTTATGAAAAAAAACAACATTTCACTAACAATAAAAAGATGAAGTTGCCTGGCCGTTTACATTTGTCTCTCGTGTCATGAATATTAGATCAGATTCTTTTTATTAATCCATTGATAGTTCCATAAGGCAACTCATTTTTGATAAGCTCTGTCAGGACTGCTGTAAATACAAAAAAGATTTATGAATTAATTTTCATACGTAAATGACAAAATCCTCTGGTACTTTTGAAATATCTGCCTGCAGTTAAAATAGAGATATATGTGCACACGTATCAGTTTAAAATTCAGATCAGGCTGTTCTTTCAGAACACAGCTTAATGTCAACTGGCTTTTTCTGTATGAAAGAACAGTAAACTATGAAGATAATTGGTACTGAGGGCATAGTACAAGTGGAAAAAAATGGACAATCTGTGATCTGAGAAGTGAGTTGGACTAAAGGTGTCGCGTGGGATTTTTTTTTTCCAAAAGCATTTTTGTTTTCAAGTATCAACGGGTCACGTATATGCTAGTGCACTGTAAAAACAGAGACATCTTCAACTCAATGCTATTATTACTTGAATTGTGTTTATAGCTACAAGTCCCAGTCATGAACCTATTAGGCTAAAAATAGCACAAAAGCATAAGCTCTAAATAAGTATACATATGAAGCATACTTGGAAAATTCTCCACAGCCCTGCAGTATCTGCGTGAAGCCAAAAGTATTACTGAGCTCCACATTTTCTGGCAGTAGTAGATCACAAAGCTGGTTCAACCCCTCCATTTCCTTTTCTTTGCCAGTAAGACAGGGACTGGGCATGCCAGGATAGCCACTGCCATACAGCCAGCACATGCTAAAAAGGCAATGAGCTACAACAAAATTTTTCTGCATTTCCCTTGTTCCATGGTGGGGACCTGCATACCAGCGCATCCATGCTAATGCTACAGGAGTGCAGCATCTCCCTCTTGCTCTGCAGCTGTTAGACAATTTACAAAGGAAATTCAGTATCATTCTTTGTACTTTACAGATGGGAAAACCAAGGTACAAAAACATGTAGCAACTTGCTCCAGAAGGATAGATGCCTACTCTTTGTAACAGATCATTAGCTAATATAGTACAAGTTTGCATAGTCCTTTAACATGAACCTTTCTTTGTAGGTTCTACAAGAGAAAGGCAGAATTAACCAGTTCATTGCTAGAAAGAAATTCAGGGATGAGGTCTAGTTCTGGATTATGCTTTTTCCAGGCAGTTTATCCATACAGCACATGGCTGTATGCTCTGCTTATGGTGTGATGTTTGATATAGTGTATAAAATCCCTGGAGCAGGGGCTTTAAAGTGTGGTATCACAGTATTAATTTAGTGATTATAAGAATAAAGAATTAAAATAAATATACAGTATCTTGTGAGAAGAAATAAGACAGACCGAGCTTCACAATCTGCTGTGTTCTCACTCTTAATCATCTGGAAACAAAAGCACAAGAAGCAACTTTGCTTCCTTTTCTGACCTGTGGTCTGTTCCCATATTCTCTCAACAGAGACACCCGTTGTGCTGTGTAGGCTTTTGTTCTGACAGTGTTTTGACTCCTTTTTAACATACATATAACCCTATGCTTGGTATAGAGAAATCAGCTTGAAGGATGTCATGGTAATGGGATTTGATTCTCAAAGGATCTTATTCTATAGTATCATTCTGAGCTTTATGAGGCTTGTGCACTAGAAAATCCAGTAATACCTGAGAGTAATTTAAACCAACTTGGTCTGCACTAACTTTGTGTTACTCTGAACTAATATAATAGATAGATACTCTTAAATAATAACATAAAATCCCACACACCCTACTGAAGTTCAGAAATATTCTTGTATGTGGAGGAAAAGCAATAGATACAATTAAAAATTTTTCTTAAATAAGGAATAACAACATAAAAACTAATAGTTGAGATAAACATTTTCCCATTCAAATACAGAGTTTAGTTATACTAATGAAATTCTAGTACATGTCTTTTCTATATGAACTTAGTATTTTATATCAACTTGACTGTGTCCTGGAGGCAGACTAGAAATCTATCAATAAATGCATTTGTCATGTGCTTTTAAAATACACACCTTAAGCTTATTTGGATTACATTAATACTCTACTACAGATATACAGAAATGTGTCATGTGAAGGCAGAGATGTATTGACCATCTATGCCTGAGAGCATTAAAAATAAATAAGGAAAGAAAAAGATAAGTACAGAGAAGGATTTTAGTATGTCCAAGTTTGTGCAGCTTGGCAGGGAGCTGATCTGTCTGATCTGTCCTCTGCTCTCCTACACAGAGAACCATATATTATCCCTCAGTACTAACAACACAAACAAGTATATCATTATGACTTCTCATTATAGTCCCAGAGGGACTTTCTGTCAACTGTGATTTCACATCCTTTTGATCTGAAATATATTAACTTACTCTCTTTTAGTTGTAAAGCATGCTTTACTGACATTATAGTGGCTTCTGTTTATTTATTTACCTTATTATGCTTTTACCTATGTTACTATTTTTCACGTTAGTTTGACTCACATTAACAATTTCACCATAAAATTGTTCAAACTCATTGCACCAAACTTTTCCTGTCAAAATGTACACTTCCAGCTGGTTTTGAAAACCAGACAAGAAAATGTTCATTCAATTCAAAACACTGCATAATGCAAATGGTATAAAAACTGGCAAAGTATATGTTAGTTTAATTACCAGGTCAAGACTAAGGCTTGCAAAGACCATAACTTCTTAACAGACATTAATGCCAAAAACAACCAAGATATGCAACAAATAATGAAATATACATTAACAGATCAGTGACTTGTGTTATCAGAAAAAAATGTTGCAGGTTTACAAGGAATAAAATTAAAAAAAAAAAAAAAAAAGTAATGTTATAACTAATTAAAAATCATTTATTTAAATCTTAGTTTCTTAATTTCATAAGATTGAAATATTTGGGTTAGGAGTTGATCAGAGTTCTAACAATGAGAAATGAAGGGTGATGGTGAAAAAAGGGGGAGAGAGAAATGATATGACAGTGAATTTCAAGAAATCAGCCACATGCATTGTTGATGTCAATGAAACAATTTGGGCTAGCTTCTGGTTTAGTCAACCTCAGAAAGTGGCCCACCATCAACTTCAGCAGGACGTTATGACAATATATTTCACAGGTGATTAGACCCAACATGTGCAATATCTTTAGGGCATTATATTACCTGCAAGCAATGTCTAAGAGATGGAAGAGGCAAAACCAAATAGAGCTGGGCAGAGCAGGCATTTGCACTTAAGTAAAGAAAGTAGTTTCTTTATGTGCTTTACTACGGTGTTAAGAACTGTGCAAAAAGCACCTGGCTGCGTTACAAAATGCATAGGTCCTGAGTTCAATGCATTTCTTAGGTTGATGCTGAAGGAGCTCTAAAGGGAGCACAGAGATGGAAGGGGCTGAGAGCGCCAGAACACTTCTGTTAACCTATTAACTCACAGCCCCCGAGGGCTTGTTCATCATGGTGCCTATCAAAGTGTCAGTCTTCTCTATTACCTCTTCCTTCAGAAGAGGTCTGTCTATCATTGTCATGCTCTTCTAGCAGGATTATCCATCATTTTGGGTGAAGCCAAATCATTCATTTTCATGGCTGTCTCTGTTAGCAAGTCAGGAAGAAAAAAAGTGTTTTATTCAACAAAAGAAAAATGATGGAATTGCCCTCTTAATCATTTTCTTTTATTACTTAATCCAAAAGGTTGGGAGGAGGCTCTGCAGTTTATTATACCAGCAGTCACTGACACCATTACATTTCAGGCTGTAGCAATATGTCCTGGTTTTCAGCAGCTTATAAAACTAGCCATAAACATTAACTCCGGGCAAGAGTTTGTCATACTGTACCCATGGCTCTTGCTCAGAGTGATTGATTTGATTTGTTTTTAATTAAAATTGATTCACAGCTCTAATTGACTCCTATATTAGTACTGTGGTACCCCTTCCAGGTTTCCTGTTCAGACTTGAGGTAGGCTGAGAACTAGAAATTGTGGTGGGTACTTCTGAACCGCAGCCTGGCTCTCCTGGAAGCTGCATGCTGCTGGAACAAGTGCACACAGAGATACTGTATATTTTGGTAGAGGCTTTACAAATGACAATTTTGGTGAAATGTTAGGTTCAGAACAGTTAACTCTAAAGTTATGTCTTGTGGGTGGCAAGACTACACAGGACACACTCTACTTACAAAAAAATAAAAAAAAAAAAAAAACAAAGAAAAATAGTCACACTGTTAACCCTCACCAGCTTCGGCCATACAATAAATTGAACAGAGCAATACTAGGTGAATCTTCTAGCAGCTTGGACAAAATTTATTTCAGCTGTCCACTGTCCTAACATAACTTTAGTAGATATGGAATAAATAAAAGTACCAGAAGTACCAGAGTACCAGAAATATATCTTTCAGAAAGATCTATTAAATAAGTCAAAACACCCTACCCACAAACATTTCTATGTTAATGTCCTGTAAAAATCAGCCTCTGGCTCCTGAAAATTTACAGAGGTAAGTAGTTTTGGTAAAGCAAAATTTATGAAGTTTGGCTTTTTTTGTATTTGTGATTTATACTCAGATTACTCCAGGTTGAATAAATCCTCATCAGCTGCTCTTTTTCTCCGAGTATCCTCATGTTGATTGCTTTAATCCCAGCAAATTGAGATCATATTGCCATTACTCCTTCTCTGACAAGCACAAGGTTTGTCTTTCATCACCTCTACCTTGGCTGTCTATTTTCATGAAAGTTTTAGCAACTTAACTTTCAGATGACCTCTCCCATGTTAGATTTGATAAAAACTAGGTGTTCAGAATTTATTAGGCATAGGTAGGCAAGGAAGTTAAAACTGACTCAAAATAGTCATGGATGAAATACTAAAGTGGGCTGACAATGTAGTAGCTGCAATTGCAGAGAAGAAGTTAACTTATTTCAGTAGGGCATAAAATATTAGAACAGTGTGGCTCAGGGTAAACTCGTACCAAATGCGAGTGACGGGTGGCAGCACACTCTAAATCTGGGGCAAAATCCCTTCTTCTAACATGGTCTGATCCAAAGACTGTTGAGATATGTGGGAATCATTCTTTTGACTTCACTGGGATTTGGATTGGACTGCTGGGGATAGAAAGAGATACTGAATAAGTCTACATTTTATTTGAGGTAAACTCTCATCATACTCCCAGCCAGCTGGGCACAAGTCAGCTCCAGAGCAGAGCCACAGTTAGCATGGCACTGAGCCCGAGCTAATAAGGCCAGCTGAAAGGCAGGGTATATTATCTCGCTCAGCACTGTACTGCTGCAGCCATAAGGCTCCTGGCCAGCTTGGCACTTCAGCAGAACAAACATCACATCTGCCTGGCAAAGTGCTCCAACATCTGCCTGAAAGATCCCACATAAATACACCCATTGCTGAGCAGTAATGGTCATGGCTTATTCTTTATGAAATAAAGTGTGACTGCACTACAAAAGCCCCTAAATATTTATACAGAACTAGAGATCAAGAAATAATTGTTTGGCTAATTCTTCATAGTCTGGAAATATCTTATTACTCTATGGTGTCAATTGCTCAAGTACTACTAAAAAAGGCACTTCAGAAATTTTGAGCGTCTTCTCATGATTACACTTCCAAAAGCCGTATTTGTCAGCGATGGCCGTAAGTGGTTTCAGGATAATTGTGCTAACCTAATAAAACCATATGTCAAATTCCATAGAATCTTTGAAAATCAACCAGCACATTTAAAATACAGAATTAGGATCTTTGGGACTGATATTTGCACTTTCACCTTTACAGGCTCCTTTCCTTGCCCAGGAATGCATATAATTCAGCATGACAGACATTCATTCTATAGCCTTATTAAAGCATCTCTAATGATTCTTATTATGAAGGACCTGATTATACAGGCTGTAATCTCTGAGTCCCAGTCCCTTCACATTCCTTTCAGTGGATAGTAAAGAGGTTCCTTCTACAGATATTCACTGGTACCTGAAGGGATCCATCCTACGCATTTGAACCCTTGGTCACCTGCATTCTGGCACTACATATTTTACAGAAGGACCACCATCAGTTTCTGTCTTGCCTCTGGAATCAGCTTTTATTTTCTATTGCTCTATCAATTGCAAATTTTTGTCTTGGTGATTGGATATTTGAACATCACAATGCTAATCCAGACCAGTTTTTAATTTTTCTCTATAGTGCGTATGGTCTTCCAATACAAATTCAGTATTATTCAGTATTCAATACAAATTCAGTGCAAGTGCACACCTTTCAAAGAATCCCTAAATATTTAGGAGTCTACTGTGCAGCAGCAGAAAGTGAAGATTCACATAAATTTTCCAAAATTGTTGCCAATCTTAAAAAAAAAAAGTGTATTTTCTAGCTCCAACTTTGGGTTGACAGTCTGAGAAATAGGATTCTATTTCATGGTACTAGGATCTGATCTGCTATTAGGTAACTTGCTAAAGAAAGTCAGAAGAGTAGTAATTTGTGCTCACTCATAAGACAAAAGGTAGAAACATCATGGGATGGATGCTAGGTGAATTGGTAGAGCCCACACTCAGTTGTGGTCTGTGCATGGGGTTTTCCCATGCTTCAGGTGCCAACATCTGCACTCTCAGGGATAGCCCAGGTCTACTCATAATTACCCTACACGTATGGCATGCACAACAAAATCCATTTTGCTCTTGACCTTTAGCCTCACAAGGAAATACAACAGTTCTTTTAGGAATACCACTTTCAATTTTTCTTGCCAGTGAAGTAGTAGATGTTGGACTGCAGCTGGGATAAATGTTAGGAAATTCATCTTGGACATTTTTGTAAGAGAGATCTCACGAGAGATTCAGTTCTCTTTAAAAGGAAAAAAACAATCTTTAGAAAAGCTGCTTTGAGCCAGTGGCATATATTAGCCCTCACATTTGGAAGACACTAATTCTACCCTGCAGCACTATGATTCTCCAGCACCTTGAGGAAAATCAACTGCTCATCAGAAAGGAATTCCCATCTGCAGCCGTAGCAGGATTGAGAAGCGTTACACAAGGATTTACCACCCACATGTCCCATGCATAAGATCCCTGATGGAACGGTTCCTACCAAGTATAGGTGTTCTGCTACAGAGAAAAGTACTAAAGAAACCCACAACAAACAAAACTGATGCAGGGTCTAATTTTCTGGATTAATTCCGTGGTTTCAATAACCCATGGAAAAAAAGCTGCATTTCAAGAATAGCCTTAAAAGTTACTCTCTAAAACAAAACAAGGTTTTGTTTTTTAAAGTACAGATCATAAAACCAAGAGATATATTCATTCCTTCCTCTTTTGAAACCACAAGCTAGTGTGAGAGCATGGATGAATATCCACTACCTAATTTAAATCATAGTCAAAAGAAATCAAGGCTTCCCCTATGTACAAGTCATCCTTTTCTTTAATTTTAAGTACAAACTCAGTGCTACGTTGCCAGAAATTTTATAACAATTAGAGGCACTGAACATCAATGAAGCATATTTTTTTTCCTTTTTTGCTTTTTTTGAACAGAGCTAATGAAGGGAACAAAACTTTTATTTTACAAATATACTTAAAACTGAGTTTCCCTCCTGGGTGTGAACCAAAAAATCATGAGAGTTGATCCCCTCTCTACCCACCATTTCACCCCGTACCTTAGTAAGGATTAACGATGGAAATCAGAGGAGACATTATTCTGAGCCATAAGCCTCACTCTTTTATACCCTGCCCTAGGCAATGCGGGGCTTTCTATATGTCCCATTTTCAGGTCTGATAAAATATACAGCCCTTCTAGATCTGATATCCTCATGAACAGGTATCAGAGAGAGAAGGAAAATGTGTTCTCCAGCCTTCAATTTATCAGCCCAATAACCAGATAATACAGCACCAGCACAGGTAAGTTTCTAGCTTTTTTTCCTAGTGTTTTTGCAAATATGAGTAACAATTATTGAGTTGGTTGCAAGGAGTTTATAAAAGCACAAGGAGAACAATTAGATCCCTGATCCGACACACAGGGTGCAGCATCAGTACACACTGATCGCTGTACACCTGAGCAACCACACTCCCATCTTTGAAAAATTACCCAACTCTGTGCAGAAAGCACAGCTAACAGCCCTGCTGACAACAGGGGTTGGAAAAGTATACTCAGTGACACTCCCCTGGGCAGACTGTGGAAAATCTCTATAAAAATTAAGGGAGGGGGAAGACCTCTGTGAGAACAGTGTTGCTGCAGCTGCTCCAAAGCAAATCAAAGCTCTTGCTGCCTTCAAGGGAGATTTGCTTTTCTGTTTCAAAGTTCCTCTGTTCCAGTCTCAAATGCTCACAGTTCTTTGCAGAAGGCTCTAAAGAATTGTCCTTTTCGAAGTGAAAATATAAGGCCCTATATTAAATTATTTTCTTCCAGAACCCCATCTTAGCATGGTCTTTTCCTCCTCATTGTCACATTCTATTTTCATCTTAGTATCTGTTTTTATTTCTTTTACCCTCCTTTAAATTATTTCATTTCGGTGTTGTTTCTACATAGTAACCATAGTTATATTTTACTGTCATTCATTTTTACTGCATCATATAACACCCCATGAAATCATTTTATATAACACTTGGGCATAGCTACACATAATACTTAGATTACATTCATTTTCCCTCTCATCTTGTATTCCGCCTTCAACACTGCAATCCACGGTGATTGTCAATGGGAGGATTTCCAGTGCCTTAGCTGAAGTTGGATAATGCCCTTTACTGCTGAGCATGTGTTTTACTTTTGTATTTTATTTAACTCTACAGAATTTCATTAAAAATAACCAACCATCCAAAACCCAGCCCTCTATTCTTTAAGTAAGGTGTAACTTCTCTTTTTAAAAAGAGATTTACTTTCTTTGTTGTTAATGTTGTACTGATGGTACAGGAGGATTTAAAAAATAGCCTCCTTTCCTCCCACTTTTTTTTTTTTTGTTGTTGTTGTTGTTAAATAGCAATAATTGTAAATTTATGTAATTTTCAAAAAACACTCTTAAGTGGCAAATTCTGAGAACCACTTAGTTACTTCATGTTACAGTAGCTCTTTTTTTTTCCAAATTTGGGAGGCCTCCAATTCAATAATCATTGACAAACAAGCCCTGGTCTTTTGATAACTCTATAATCCATAACTATAGAAGAATTTGTATCTTATGCACTGATGGGTGTGTGTGCATGCACTGATATATTTATATGCACATCCATTTATACATTTTATTCTAGTCCCACACAAATTTCAACTTTGTACTTTGTGTGATTACTTCTTTTCACTCATTCAACAACAACAACAACAACAACAACAACAAAAAGACAACAGTTTGCAGGAAAAGGAGGAGATGCAAGTAACTACAGTAATCACCTATGTTGGGACCAGCACTTTAACAAATAAAAAAGGAGAGTTTTTTCAGACATCTCCACTGCTAAAAGTATGACTTAGAGCTCAGAATATTTTCTAGCTGTCAGACTTCAACCTGTTATTTTCTGCTGTGCAGATTTTTTCTGTCAGCCTCCCAGTGTGCTTTTCAGAGGGCTACTATAGGAAAGTGTGTTGGGAGGTAAGATGCAACAAATTGTTTTTATAATTCTAAAAAATAACAACAAAAAAACACCTTACCTTTAGAAACAATTAATTGCCTCATTCTCAAATACAGTTTAAGTGGGTTTGTGCCAACCATGCTCTAAAAATTGTGAGGTCACCAGGATACCTTGGAGTTGGACTTGATGATCCTTGTGGGTCCCTTTCAACTCAGATATTCTATGATTTTGTGAGAACCAGATTCGTGGACATGATTCATGAAGACTCACACAGATCTTGATATTTCAGCTCTTTTGGACATGGCAATCCAGATGTGAATATCTTCTGTGAATATCTTCTGTGTCTTTCATAACACCTTGATCTGGGAGGGGCAAGAGGCAGCTCCACTAGAAGAGCTAGGCTCTGGGCATATTTAGGCTTTTTGTTTATTGAAACAGAGGCCTCTAGACATAAAAGAGATCATTTTCTGCCTTGTAATCATGCAGGGTCAGTACCATTAGTACTCTTCCACTTCAAGGACTACCAGTGAAAACAGCTAGACCACACTGAAATCAAGACACTAGAGTGTATCCTGTGCATCCACTGTGATTCAGACTACAAACTACATACAAAAAATGTGAAGGTGAAAGTGTTAAAAAAAAAAAAAAAAAAAATCAGAACCTTATGCCTGGAACAGATAAAAAGCAGGCAACTTTATTTCAGATAATAACCCCATTCCTTCATTAACCTTTATTCTTTTTTATTAAGAGTCCTGGCACCATGACTCTGAGCTGAGCCCAGCAGGCTGCCCAGGCAATGACATTTCAGAGACTGGCAAAGCAGCACAGTCCATGTCAGCTTAACACTATCTTGAGGTTTTGTCACTCACAGTGTGAAGAAAGCTGGCCAGTTCCTTTTGTACTTCTGAGAGAAAGCCAAACAAAAAACTGGGGGAGGAGTGGGGAACGCAGACTGGGACGGGGGGGAACGGGGGGGGGGGGGCTGAAATTGATAACTTGATTACAAAGAGAAAACAGACTGAAAAATATTCCATTGACATTTCTATAATCTGGGAAGCAGAGACTGCATTTTATGCAAAAGATTAGATTATATATTTTCTCTCTAATCGACAGAGACAATAAGGAGACTATAGGAAAATAATTTTGAGTTCTTGGATACTACTTCGTCCTCTTAATAAAGAACATTAGACAAAGACTGATAGGTTAGTATAGCCACAGATGAACATAGGGCGGGAAAGGACTTGAAGAATTCTTTCGGTCCATCCCTTTGTCCCAAAATGAGATTAAGAACTGGGTGCAATTCCTTACTTGTCTGTCTCTGTAATGGCTGGTTCTCCCCAGTGAATTTACCATGAAGAATCATCCATTGCCTTTAAAGAGTATATGCCAAACTACAAAGATCTTTATATTCAACAGAAGACAAATGTTCTAGCAGAAGACTTCAAGGAGATTAAATATTGGTTTGGGGTTTTGACTGTTCTCATAGAAATAACTCTATAGTAATAAATACCACATTTGTGTTTCAGAAACAAGAAGTGAATCCCGAATAAGAACCATATACTACAAACAAGGGATAAACCCTGGTGCTTGTAGTTTACAGTCAGGACTAAAGAGACAGAGGCTGAGTGAAAAATAGGAGTACCATTCTTCAGAGAACTTGTCTCAGGTACACAAATATAGAAACTTCACATGGACAAACAAGAAAACTGTCAAAATTGGGAATACAATTCGGATCTTAACAAGTTGCAGGACAGCTGCTTCGTTAATAGCAGTTTATAGATCAGTAGTAAAAAGACCTGTGTAGGGATGTTTTCTATAAAGATTGAATGAGACCTATTATAGCTCTGGATGTATAAAGCCAAGGTATGGTGCCTGTTGTCTGCAACATGAAGAATGCTTATTATATTTAAAAATATTAAGAATATTAAGTTAATTCAGAACTCCATTATGTCCTATAATGTTACCACAGCCAAAAAAAAAAAAAAAAAAAAAAAAAAGGAAAGAGGAAAAAGAACAATTATTCAGTCAAACCCAGCAATGCAATAGAAACATTTCTCTCCCTGAGGGCTCTATTTAAAGTTCACCAGGTTTTGCTTGTGAAAGATGAAGAGTATGTGATGATGAAGTCAAGGTGGAAGACTGTCAAAAATAAGATTGAATTGAAAATGATTAAAATATAATATCTATTATCTATATGTTTTTAGATCAAAAATTATCTTAACAGAGAAGGTTTCAGTGTTGAATCTAAAGTCATTCATATAATACATCACTGGAAGACTGAGTAGCAGCTATCTTATTTTCCAAACATATTTGCAATATGAATGGAGCTGCTGAATTAAAGTAAGATTATAGCATTTAACAGAATTGTGTTGCATTGCACATTTTCACTATAAATGATAGTCCAGTAATATGGCTGTTTTCCCCCATGTTTCTATAACCGAATTGCTTAAGCAGACATGAGTTAAGCTCAGTTCTTTTGATTAGCAAAAGCCATTGCCTCCAGTGTTAACTAATTGCTTTCTTGTAATGCTGAGAAGGAAGCATAACTTTGTGTGTAAGTGTTCGAGCTTAATTAATGCTCCAAGTAAATTTTCAGGGTGCTTTCAGAAATGCTGTGGAACTAAGGTATTACCTATATATAGAAGTTACAAATTCAATATATTAGGGGTGGCTTGGACCTCAAAGACTTCTGCAGCACTGCTGACCCAGAACACAGTGAATCCATGAAAAGATTTTCTGCCTGAGGCCAGACTCAAATAAATAAATAAAATCCACAAGCAATGAGACAAAATATGGGCTAAAACTTTTGAAAGGGAGTCTTAGTGAAGTGTTAAATTTATGTCTGTTACACAGGTACTATTTTCCAAAGATTTTCAGCAACTGCTGAATGATAGCTGCGGCAAGCCTATTAATAAGATAAACAGATATGTCCTTAACTGTTCTGGCAGTGAGCACAATTAACTGTCTTGAGAAAAGAAAAGAATTGTTGCTTTGATAACACTGTTTATTAAACCTTGGTTGACACAGCCTCAGAAATCCCTGGCTGGTATGTTGACCAAATGAAAGGGAGTTAGTCTGCATTTAATATGCTAGAAATGGAGAAGGGTAACATTAAATTATTTTCATTTCTTATTCATTTCCCATTACATTTTGAAAGGGATCTTGTGCTATGTGAAAAATAATAGCATCTAAGGTTATATGGGAGCTGGGGGTTCTGGCAGCAAACAGCACCAGGCTGCAACATCTCAACGTGCACCATAGCTACCACTGCTTCAGTGCAAGATCCAATACTGCATCAATCTCTGCTGCACCTTAATTTTTCAGGGGACACATTCTACTTGTGAACAACAAACATGTAGAAATAGCCAGGTCCCAATCCTGGGCAGCCCAAGAACCAAGTCATTTTAGTGCGCTGCAGCCTGCACCTAGTTAACTAGATGCAACATGGCAGACAGTCTGAAATTGTGCTGAGCATAGAGAATAGCCTGTCAGGTCCACTGAATCTCAACCGGGATATATAAAGTCAGAGGGCAGAGTTAACCACGATTTTTCCACTGCTTTTTCCATACATAAGAAAGGAAAGAAAAAATGAATATATTACCTCATTGGTTGAAAGGCTTATATGCCAGTATTAGATGGAATTGTTCTTTCAGTGATTTTAATCTACTTGAAAGAGAAAAGCACTTGCTCATTCCAGACTCTTTAAGCTTCTTATTTTCTCTTATTCTTCAAAGGACATTTATTGTTAAGGTTTATTTCTGGTTCACCAATCATTTTCCTTGCACTAGAAAGGATGACTGCACTACTATAGATGAAGAGAAATCCATTATACTTCTGAGAAAAAATTTTATCCTATCTTCTTCAAAATTCAGAGATGGAAATACAGAACTACGATTCCTGAGGAACATTTGACTGTCAAGGAAGAGCCATGTCCCCCAGGTGTCCTGAGCATGCCAAGTACAACTCCATTTTCCAAGCTGACACGCAGATTACAGCCTTTCAGAAACCATGTTGTGGTAACACCACCTCCTTTGCTCCTGTGGGCCAAGCACGACACAGTCCATACCAGCAAACTGCTGCACCAGTGAGCCCAAAAAAAGGCTGCCACAAGGTGCTTTATCCTGTTAGACTCCTGCTATGCTGATAACACCAACTTTCAAGGTGACCATAATTATCTTATTACTTTGTTACACTACCTTAATGTATTTTTATTATATTTTTCCTGCTTGTACTAGATCACAGCTCCTCTAGGACGAACTCCAGCTTCTCGATCTTGTCTCTGTATAACAGAAGCTGGCCCCCAGTGAAGACTTGGGGCTATGAAACTCCAAGCAGTAGCATATTATTAGTGACAAGTGATTTAGAAAAGGGAGCGGTTTTCATGAACAACTTAAATGAACAACTTACGGTTGTAACTTAGCGGTTAAATGAACAACTGACGGCTAATACAGGGAGAAAAGCCTGTAAATAGATGGTACGTGAGAGGAAGTCACTTGAAGAACCAGAACCAGCACATCGACCCTGACCCAAACTCTTGTATAAATGACAATAAAAATTCCTATCATCACCAGGACTGTGGACAAAGAGTATGAAAGACATGTCTGGATTAAATAAGGCCACACAAACTCTTAGAAACATTTCTTACAGAAGGAAAGAAACAAAACAAAAAAAATAATTAACAATCGCTTATAACATTTATAAAGAAAGCCCACATACATTGGCATGTTTCTTTCTTCTGGTCTTTGACACTTTACCAGGTATTGCCTTTCACACAACAATAAATGCCCCCTGTATACATACAAAAATCACTGAAATCATTACAAGTATCTTTAAATAGACTGAAACCTCTGCTGAGCTGTTAAGGCCAAAATAACAATGGAAGTTTGTACTTTTGTTAGACAAAGCAAACCCTCCATTTGTAGGAAAAGAGTCCTTCATTTTATAAGAAGGGAGGACAATGAGAAAATGCAACATGTGTGAGGGTCCCGAATAAGTGCACAGGATGTGGTTAGCCCCATTTGAAAACACTACTTAGCACTGCAGTACAGAGGGTCTTTTCTCAGTTTAAAACTACAAGACAAAGAGGCTGAATTGTAAGAGTTCACAATGAAAATTACACGTGATCTTCACAACAGAACAAATAGAAGAGCACTAAATAAATATTCCAACCACTACAAAAAGCAAAATGCAGTCTGGAAAGATGAATGTTCCATAACTATTTTTGTGTGATTTTTAACCAGGTTGCCCAGATCACCTTTTTCTTCCAACTCCCTGCCGGGGGGCGGGAGGTTGTACAGAAATTCAGAAAACAGGGTGTTGGTTGCTTTCATTTCTCTTGGTTTCCAGACTTGTCTACTGCTATAAATATTTCACAGTTAGCTTTGAACAAACCTCTCTCGTACCTGCAGACCAGTTTTACCAGCCAGAGTTCTGCAGATTCTTCCCCAATACATGTTTTTTTCAAGGGGAAGGGACAGACGGAGGAAGATACCAATACTGAAGGCTTGCCTATCTCAGATTTCTTAGAGAAAGATGAACGTATTTAGTCCCTTGTGTTGCACCATCTGACTGGAAGGTAGAGGCGTACTGTGACAGTTTTCAGATGACATCTGCCTGTTCCCTGTTGCTGACAGGGCTAGGGGTCTGTTCTGCCTTGTCACGGCACACTGCCTCAGTTCCTCCAGCCTACTTCTCTCCTTGCCTGCACTTTGCTATTACGCCAAGTAAGCGTTGTTCTGCCATTTGTAAATACTTGTGAAAACATCCAATCTGCAGCAGGAGCAAGTTATTACCTGTCTTGATCTTGTGTGGGATGGTCTCCAAGCTGACAGACGGTGCTGTCTCATCCATCTGCTCTGTCAACAGCTCTGGGGAGGACGGTGCGTGGATGGGGTACTTCAGCCCATTAAGTAGCCAGCAAAAAGCTGCACCAATTTATTTATTGCTTTAAGCGTATAAAAACACTGAGATAGACTTGAGGTTTCTCTAAATGCTACCCCATGAAAATAATGAGTCACACAGCCTATAGGAACCCTTTGGAGCACTCTTCATGCAGGGTTGTATGACCCAGCTGTTTATCCATTAACAATCTATGCATTTCTACTGTGAGCACAACATCAATCTCTTTATGGTGCACAAAAGAAGAGACTCCTTTGGTGCATCTACAGATTCAGATATGGTCTACCTCTATGTTTTTCCAGAGATGCATGAAGTACAAGTGATAGATTTTGCTTCCTTTTCACAAGGACTATCAGCTGACAATGAAACCTCTGTTTCTAGAAAGATTCCTGCAGACAAAAACCTACTACAAAAACGTATTTTGTGGACACCTTCCAATTTATGCTCAAGGATACAGAGTACTTTGCCAAGTGAAAACAATACTACAATTCCAGTATACGTCTGTGTGTATATATATCTCAAGGTATGATATCCGAAAAACCCTTGAGTTTGGAGCTCCTAATCCACTGAAGAAATAAACTCTAAACACAAACCAATGAAACTTTAGTGAACGTGCAGCCTCTACCTTGTTTATAAAGATGTTCTTGATAATGCAGTTGCAGTTGCAATGGGTGGTATAATACAGGTGATGCAAGTTTCAGGTATTTCAAAATCCAAAGACAATGCTTGTGCCATACAAACTACTTTTGATATTTATGGAAATCCAACAGCAAGCACTCCATTAGAAAGGAAGGGGAAGATAAATGTACTGTTTTGGATTCTGAAAGAAAAATGGTTATTTATGTAAATTTGCACCACAGTAATTTTTATATATTATCATATACTTGTCCCATATTTACAGCTACTTGCTCCCTCTAGAGATTTCAGTAATTGAGTTCTTCCTGTAAAATATACCTTTAATTTTTTTTGCTAGCTCTAAAATAAGTAAATGAATGACAGAGGAATATGTTTACGTTGGTAGAATACACTATTGTTAATTTCCACAAAGCAGCCATTTATAGTGCTAGCAGAGACTAAATAATTTAGATGGAAGGATGGAGAGTGCTTACACCTGCTGTAACTCATTTCCAAGTAAGCTTCATTCTAGAAGCTGTTTTTTTTCCCAAGGAAACGAGTATCCTACCACAATACCAGGTCATTTTTCTTTTTTCAACTGGAATGTTTACAAATTATTAGTTATAAATACAAAGTGTAAGTTAAAAAGAAATGTATGCTGTGTATATTACTGTAGGAGCAAAGGAAATTCAACAGCTCAGATTATATTCAACACAGAGACACAAAATATTTCAGCAAATACTTACAGCTTCCAGTAGATAAAATTGTCCTCATCTCAAAACCATGCACTCCATACAGAGACAGCGCAATAGGATAAGCTACATCTCAATACTGTAAAGTATGAGGCAAATGCTCTTGCAGAGCCACATTTCAGAACAGCAGCAGCAATAATTCTCTATTTTACAGGCATGCACAACCTCGGAAGGTCTTTTCCAGACCCATTTCCCTTACTGTCACAAAGGACCATGCTAGATGCAATCTAGCTAGAGATATCCTCTATACAGTGAAAAGACCCAGATGGGCTTCAGACCATCATTAACTGAGACATTCCTATCCTTAGAGAAGAAGAAAAAGACAAGAGATGTTCGTTTGGAGAAAGAAAATGAAACTCTTAAGGAAAGTGAATAAAGGCAGAGATTGTACCTTTGGTAAGAAAATCCCCAGCATGTGACTACTAGTAATAGAAAACACCACAATGAAAGATAGTAGAACCTAAACTTCAAATTCACATTAAACTTTTACAGATATTAAATGAAGATCATAATTATTAGAAAACACGATCTGTGAATATGTATGACCTTATTTGCAGTTTCTGAGATGCATTTGAATTACATGTTACTATTGATGAATGAAGTTAGAAGCTCTAGATCTCTGTTTAGCTTTTGGGAGAACTTCCAGGAATGAAAAGGGAAGCTTATGTGAAGGAGAGGGGAGACAGAAAGGGGGAACTTTTTAAAGCCAGCCTGGCTTATCTTCTCCTAAAAGATATAATGCATCTAAGACTGCAAGCAAATATGGGGTGATGTCCTGTGACCTCCAGTACACAGAAGGTCTGACTGACCTGTCCCACCAGTCTTTTCTGGCTTTAACATCTGTGTATGTATGAATTTACCAATTTACCAGTAGCAGTAACTCACCTTTAAAAATTCTCCATGGAACAATTTAATTAGTTTGGTCTTACAGCTTGTCTAAAATGCTTCTGATAGCACAGCATACACTAAAGCAATGTTCTGAATGCCTAAAAATATAAAATCTAATTATGGTAGCTGTGCAACTGGAGTAATGAGAAGCGAATGTGACTGATAAGAAGTGAGACGGCAGGCTAACAAGCTGAACCACTGTAGTTCAAAGGACTAACGGAGGTCTAAACGAAACACCTTAGTATTGCTTGGAGGAAGATATGTGGACTGGGAAATATGAACTTACAGCATTAAAAGAGATATAGTATGAACTGAATACATGAGACTGATAATTATTAAAGGAAGTGTTTAACATGTGGCTAAAATAACTAACCAGGAAGAATGTGCAAAACTGAAGATGGTTGAAGACAAATATACCTGATGTAGTGAATAAGAAATTAGCTGTGGTAAATAAGAGAAAGCTTTAACTCCTGTTCTTCAGGTTTGTGCTGCTGGGCGGTCAGGCCCCACTGAATGCTATTACCCAGTGTTTGTTCTCTCCAAGTAGTTATTATTCTGCCTGAGCAATTGCACTTGCAATGCCCTGAGTGGCATGTGAGACAAGGGCCACCAGCATCTAAGACAGACAAGGAAAGAAGTCAAAGTAGAAACCCTCTGGGCGTGAATGCGAAAGACAACAGGGGGACGTAACTGATGATTTTGTCTTCTTTGACTTCCAGACACTCAAATCAGCTGTAACATCCACAGCAGCAACACACTCCCCTCTAGAGTAGGTTAGTATCTGACATGACCCTTTGCTAATGTGCTGTGCACAAGTCCTTGCCACCGAGACCATTTCCTAGTGAAATACTAATGCAATTTCTGTATGCCACTGGACTTTCCCAAGATTGCTAATTACTGAACAAGTTATACTGTGAGAAGCAAGAAAGTCATAGTTGTTAGCAATGTGGTTCTTCTGCAAGCCAAAGTTGCTCTGGAAGAAAGCAGTGCTAAACTATACAGAAGATGGCAACAGCACAGCAAAGTTCCCACCATACTGCTTTAACCAGCAAATTGCATCGACATATGTGACTGCACGCCTGGGCCTAAGCAAGGCACCCCAAAACCTTTACACTCCCCCCACCCCGTCATTATTTCTGTGGGACTATAATGTGTAAACAAGGGGAACTCTTTTCTATGCACATGCAAAATAGGGAGGGAGGAATTAAATGTGCATGAGCTATCATTAAACACTTGATGAGCTTTTCTTTGCTCAATTTCTTAACTTCAGGTTGCATTAACAAACTTTTCCTATTTATACTGGTCTCCTTAAATATTCCTCACAAGTTATGAAATCTAATAAATAGTCCATGTGTGTGTGAAAAGATATATATTTAATTTTCAGGTAGGAATGCTGAGAAACTTAACCTTATTGAGTATCAAAGCTGAAGAGCAAGTCCTATTTAATGGTATTCACTAACTTACTTTCTTACCCTGCTTCCTCCACACTAGTATTTTTAGCTCAGAGATGATTTCCAATCTGTCTAAGCTGTCATCCAAGACATGGGGAATACCAGAACGTGAACATTTTGATTTGACAGTACCACAGACTGTTTTTTAAAAATAACCAAGGGAAGACTTTACAGCATTGTTTGAAAATATTAAATTTCCATAGGGGTCAATAGAGGTGCTTCTCATATGCAATTTATTCACTAACAGGTTTCATGGGTTTTATGAGACTATTCACCTTCCTGGTTAATAGAAAATCTGTACTTGCCATGGCAACCCCTATATCAGATGTCTGTGCAGTACCACTCTTGAAATATACCATAGATTTATGCAGTCTTCATAATCAGTCTGGTCATAAGTGTCACAGTAAGTTGTCATTAAACTTTCCCCTCTAGCATATCTAGCACTTGTTTGATCCTTTGTGCTTCTCCGTCAGACTGATCCCCATGCACAGCTGCAGAGTTCTGGATTTCGGCCCTGCATGCAGTCTTTTCTCACATCTGTCCCCTGCTGGGTGTATAAATCAGCAGCAATACAGCATATGTAATGGGTGATCTAAAGATACCAGGCAGCTTCACACACACCTTCTGGTGATAGCAGCAATGAATACTGTAAGAGAATGTTGATGAGCAAGTGGAAGACAGAATGGAAAAAATGGGCAAATCTGGAAGATTACTAGCAGGATAAATTATTTGTCTGTGTTCCTCATGCAACTCCTGGATTTCATTTCATTTTTACTGCTGACAGTGAGAGATGCTACATCTGTGAACGTGACAGATCTCTCCCATACCAACAGCGTTTGGAAGGAACGCCTGGCACAAGGTGAGTTTAAAAGACATGGTGGAAGCCCCACGTCATCAACTTCTGTCAAGAGACTCTCAATACATTGTACTAATTCTTACTTCCTTTCACCTTGCATTAGTTACCTGCATCTGTGCAACATGGGTGTAAAATTTTATTACATAAAAATGAGGAAAAAATACCAACAGAATGGGACATACTGGTACTTCAGAGATAGCATGTGTTTTCTGTAAGATAGAAAAAGCAATGCATTCCAGCTGGAGGTGACATTTTGGTAAGGGTGAAAGTTAAATTCAGTACAAAGGACAGTGACAAAATATTTAAAGTAATCTGAATGACTAGGAGCTCAATGAGTAGTTTATGAAATTCATACAGGGGAAAAAAAAATCTACGGTGATGAGATTGGAGCTAAACACACAGAAAAGGAATATACTCTATAAGGAGAGCATATGTTGCAAAACACTGACTAAGATCAGGAGGTTATGGTGGGTAGCACCGTAAAGCCTTCCAACTGGTACATAGCAGAAGTAAAACAGATTTCATTTGCATAACTGGGGTAATGACTAAATGTCTAGACTACTAGACGTGTATAAGCTATCTGCAAACTCTCATCTAAAACGTTAGATTCATTGCATCTGATTCTCTTCTACATTATTTTAAATTTACAGCAGTGTAATGTTATTGATTGCAGCACAATTACACTGGAGCCAAGCCAGGGTAATTCAGGAGAGAAACAGGCTCATTGTTTGCATAGTACCCTTTGTACAGAAAATTCTTAAAGCTAGACTAGTGTGCCATGTCTTTATATATAAAGTAGTAGAAAGATGACTAAATATGCCAAATTTTAAATATCTTTTACTATATTTAAACTAGTAATAGTGAAACCACCCCAAGTTGACAACATTAAAAAGAAAGACACTTTTAAAGACAAAAAAAAAAAAAAAAAAAAAAAAAAAAAAAAAAAAAAGACAAGAGAAAAAAAGAAAAAACCAAAGTTCCCAGCTGCAGAGCCTTGTCTTTGTTTGGATCTTATAATTTAAGGAATCATTTTCTAAAATTGCCTCTTGTACAGTAAAATGACAATGATTAGGCTCGCTATCTTCCAACCTCCTGCTGTGCAAGACATTCACTCAGTGGGCCCAGGATACAAAAGTAGCTGCTTTACAAATAATAACACAGTTTAACTATCATTTAATAGCTTCAAAAACATCGTAGTAGTTACGAATCCTTTGGAACGAGGACAACTAATTTCAACGTCTCGGTTGTTGTCATGTTTAATCACTTTCTAATGCTGGTGGCTGTTTTGGTTTGTTTCTTTGCTTTTAATTGCTGGAAATTTTTAATTCCTAGTTCAAACAACTTAATTTCACAGATTTTTAGATTAATCAGTGATCACTTGAGGGAAAAAACTGATTGAAGTTCATCAGGATGTAGCGTGGAGAATTGATGTAATATTGCAGAAAAGTGTTTTGATTCTACCACCTTCCTGAACAATGTGACTGCAGACTTCACACTGTAAGGTAGCACTTGGAGAGCTTGCTCAGTACATGACTTTCAGGGATTCCTTGTTTAATCTGCAGAGCTGATCTTCACTGCCAGAATTAAGTGCATGCCAGCTCCGGGGTTGGTGTGCTTAAAGGCATGAGATGATGATTCCCTCACTACGGTAAAAGACATCTGAACGTTTCACTTACACACCAGGGAAATTCACCTGACCATCTCCACGGAGTGCCTTGTGCAGTAAGGTCTACTTTTGCAAATGTATGCTTAAATTTTTCTTGTTGAAGAAATTCTGAAAAACTTGGTAGCAAGAATTCAAATTCAGACCTTGATGGTAACAGTAGAACTGCTGATGCTGTGAGATGCAATCTCACAGGGATCTGTGGTACTCGACCTGCCTAGGTGCCCTGCAGCAGCACAGGGTGCAGGTGTCTGCGGATCCTCCTGCACTTAAGCAGAAAGGCGAGCCCCACAACATGTTGTCACCAATCCCTACAGCCTGTTCAGACCGATGAGAGAAATGTTGAGACTGAGACACTTTGATAAATAAAGAGCCTAGGCTGCAATAACTTGGGAAGTCAAACAAGGGGTTTGTTTCACCCCTCTTTGAATGCAAATCAAGCGTTTGACCCAATAAACACTTGCCATTTCTTATATCCTACATGCTGAGGAATCCAGTGATTCCAACCCATTAACTGAGGCTGTGTCTAGCAAGCATCATTTATCCAACAGCTAAAAAGAATGAGTATCATCCCTTCAGCTCCTTGTCATTTCTTCAGTCACAACATTTTACCACTTCCTTTTTATTTTACCGTCTCATTAAGTAAAGAAGAAAACAGGAGATGTTTTCTTGTGATCTTAGAACTCTACTTTTGTTTGTTTGTTTTGAAGAATGAAGCCCCACCTGAGCTTATTTGCAACCCAGCTCTGAATGCAAGGCTGCTCCAGACATTATTTGGACACCAGACAAAAATTTTTCCCTTCTAAACTTCTATATGCACAGGACTTTTAAATTAGCTGGAAGTACAGCTATGATAAAAAATAATTGTAATTCACTTCTGTGAAAATAAAAATATTGAAAATATGCGGCAAATTCTGAAACTCATGGATACAGTTCTTGGATTAGACACTTTCAGTGCACGTAGAGCATCCCTACTCCTTCAACTAAAAGACAGTGTCCACTTGTCTTCTGACATCCTTAGTCTCCATCAGCCTACCCATCAGCTGCAGTCCTTTTTCAATATTTTAGTACTGCTATAAAGCAAGATTAGCTATGTAAATGCAATCTTTGTTCAAACCTCACCAAATGCAGTAGCATGTTTAAGCAAGGCATATGAAACACTGACTATTTTAAGTTATTTAGATAAGTTAGATAACTTAGCACAAAAACCGTAGAAGGCCCTTTTTTTTTTTTTTTTTTTTTTTCTCAAATAAAATTCTGCATTGAAACATACCGGAGGATGCTCAAGCTCACAACTAGAGCACTCTATAGAATAGGAGCATGGAAGTATTTAATGCTTTCTTTAGTCCAAACTGAGCTGTATCAGATGCACCAACAGTGACATCAACATCTTGTAGTATTATCTCTCATGGTTATAAACTGCTTCATTTCTACCTACTTACTCTGGTTTGATATTTATCTGATCTAGGTCAGAATCTGGCGTAGTGGAATCATAACAAAAAAATAAAACAGTGCAGAATTTGGACCAGTCTAGACTCTCTCACAGTAAATACATCAGTCTAGTTAATATACTTTATATTCCTATAACTTTAATTCATAAACCTAGAGTTCATCCTTGTCATCTCTGGCAGCATCTCCCCCAAAGTGCCTTGGCTATTTCGTCAGTTAAACTGTCATCATCCTGATGCACTCTTGCATTTTATGCTATAGGCGTTATAAAACGTGAAGTAAATTGTTGTGACTTGATACTGAGAAAAACTTAAAAGCATCAAAATGTGCAAAGAATCAATTCTATCATGGGAAATAAAAGCCATTATCCGCTATTCCAGAACTATGTATAACTCTGAACTAGAAAAATCCAGCATATCAAGCACAGGTTGGTGGGGGAGGAATCCAGTGTACAAAGTAGAATTTGTACACTGTACTCTGTACATTTCTACTTAGTTTCCAATTCATTTGTGAGTTTACATATGCTCAAGGGAGTATTTCAATCTTAAAACATAATTCACTGAAGACCCAAGAGATAAAAGCAGCTGAAAGAACATTTTGATAGAATATTTCTCAAAGGGAAGAACTTGTTTTTGAAGCTTTTCAAGTATTCTTTCAACCTTTTGGTCCCATGCATTGTGATTTTTTTTTTTTTTTTTCCCCCATTTGACTTCCACTTCTGCTTTTACATGATGTGAACTCTCTTGAGCATTTCAGATTTGCTTTCTTCACTCTTTTTAACCTGAGGGCTTTAAAAACTCCAGAAAGGAAAACAAAACAAAACAAAACAAGATCTGGAGGATAGACAACAGAAGAAAAGAGGTCACAGGGCATCTCAACGAAGGTGGGGGAAAAAGATGAAAAGACTATAGAAAGGTGGGAATTCCAAAACAACTATGCACCATTACTGTCTTTATCACCTCAAAATGAAACACTTCAGGGTAAAAATCAGACAAACCAAGACTCTGAAATTCTTTGGATAAGGAAACGTTTTTATGGGCCCCTAAATTCATTCTTGTATTCCAACTTTTTGCCTCCAAACAAGTATCTATGTAACTTCCATGCAGATATCTAATATGAATGACAATCCGTTATTGTCATTCATATTTTCAAACTGACCCGTGGCAGTTTTTCATTCCTGCTACCATCCCATTTGCTTCCAATCAGATCAATAATCATTTGAGAACAGCCAAATCCACCCTGCTACTTAGAGCACTAACCTGCAGCTCTGAAAACAGAGGGTCCCATATCATCCTGCTTTCAGTATCTGTCTCTGGGACTCTAAGACTGGGTTCCCTGGCTGACACTCCTCCATCATAGCCTGAAATCTTGAAGCCCTAATTCTACCCAGATGTTGGATTTTGGCTCTCAGCTCCATGATAAAGAGTTTGCAAGCCAGGAGAACTTTGTTTCAATAAAAAAGCAGTCCTGAATTGCAGCCTGAGCGTTGGATGGCAAAAAGCAGGCCCTGAACGTTTGCAGCCCATTGCTTCAGTGAAGCTTGCTGGATTTTTAAGAATCCCCTTTTTTACAAGGGGCAAGGATTCCTATTTCACGCTGGGAGAAAACAAACAAACAAACAAACAAACATCCACAAACAAAGAAGAAAAAGGAACAGGGGAATTTTAGTATTTAAGTATGTTCAAATTTTGTTCCCAAACAGTCTTTTTGAAATCCTAACACTTCTCACAAAAAGAGAATACCTATGTTTGAAAAACTTCAGTTAAAATTAAATAAAATTCAAGAAGTTTAAGGTTCAAAATCATGTTACATAGACATCAACTCTTCATGCTCTTCTGCAATCAGTCTCACGGCAGGTTACTGATACGCTGGCTTGATTAAGCTAACGATGAAAGGCAGATATTTTCTTTTTCTGCCTCTATACTGAACTGTAGAAGGAACATGCAATAGCTGTAAGTTATTCAGTATTTGGAAGGCAGGGGATGGCAATCACTAGCACTTTATACATTTTACCCTCCTCTGCTTAGTTAAGTCTGATGTGAGGAACATTTGATTACTTTTGCAGTGACAGATGTTTTTTGAACCTGCTTATGCAAAGTCTGTGCAAGACATTCTGCTTGAACCAATCAGCAAGATCTAACAAATTAGCTTTAGGACCACACCATGAGTAAATTGACATAGGTCTCATTTTCTAAGTATGAGTAAATTAACATAGGTCTCTTCTTCTAAGTATAAACTAGACTTTCAAAGTAGGAATATTCAGCAGCAATGAACCAACAGTTTAGTGATATTCTCTTCTTGCAAACAGACCAATATCAAACAAGGCACAGATATTATAGGAGTATAATGATAGAAATCCATTCAGGTAGAAACTGTAGAAAACTGAAATACTTGGGTTTGAATAACAAGTTAGATTTTTAGAGGTTTGACTTTTTTAAGGAAAAAATCTTCCCCCAAGATACAGAAAAAACAATTAACCATGTTTTCTGCTCTGTGTGAAGCAGAGTTTGATCTTGGACAACATGGACAGAAGTAAATTTTGACCTGACTGAATTAAATTCTATCTACTACTTACAAAAAATATATTACATTTCAATAATAAAGAATTGCAACTAAGCTAAATAATATAACAAAAGATTAACCATTTTAAATGCCTCTGTATACACTTCAGAGCTCTGACCAACAATATAGTGTTAATTTAGATTTAATTAACACATATTAATGCTTGTATCCATCTCTGATTTTCCACAGGAAGCATTGCAGAATATCATTAATGTTCCAAAAATAGATACAAGTTCAGAGTACCATTATCTTGAATAAATTAATTGGCCTAACTATTCCATGAAGTACAGCAAATGCCATTTTTAAAGTAAGTTTAAGAACGAAAGGCTCTTTCCATACATAAGTACAGGTATTTAAAGGTGAAGCAAAGGGAAGCAGAGATAACAACTGTAATAGAATATATCTATTGGTATATTCAACACACAGTAATTGTACAACAAGAAAAATTCTCAATAAGTGGTTAATGGAAAGAAAAGGCACCTTATGAGTTTTGTTAGGAAAGCTGAACATTGTGATTATACATGCATGATCATAGTAGTTTAACACATTGGCTTTGATCTGACCCTGAAGCTAATGGAACAGATTCCTGAAATAATGCTTGCTGCCACTGAGATGTGCAAATACAGTACAAATATAGCATAACTCCCACACCTCATAGGGATTTTGCCTCCAACATGCCTGGAGAAGAGGTTTGGGGCTGCTCTGTGCTATACTAGCTTCTCTGGAAAAAATTATTTTATTCAAGACTGTCAAAGCCTGATCTTGCCAAGCCACAGCCAACACTGAAGGAGGGATTTGAGAGTTCTCACATCACATTAATCTAAATCCAGCTAGTGAAAATGCACACTACTGCTCATTTCTAACCTGTCCGGAACATTTTTTCTCTTCCAGAGTCCAGCTGCGTATCCAAACATTTGGCTTGACCAGTGAAATATCAGTAACTGCATCAGAATTCCCCACCATTCTAATTAAATCCATACTTTTTTCGGAGTATTTTGAAGTCACCTCAGTGTCTGTGAAACGGATCATCCTTGAGAGATAAAACCAGGATGTAAGCACAGTGTAGTAATGGAAACACAAAAGTACCATTCCATACCATAAGATAAAGGCACTGTTCCTGTAACACTATACCCACTATATATTTTAGAAAATTTGCTGTCAAACTGGAAACATTATGGAAAGCTCTTCTGTAGAGTCCTATATAAGGTAAAAGTGAGAAGTGAGTGGTTTTCTGATCATAAAGAATTCAAAATTCAGATTTTGAAAACCTGAGCCTTCTATATTTAGGTGTAAAGAATACATTTAAAGAATTAATGTGGATAATTAACTACTAAATGAGGCATACAGAGATGCTTCATCATTTGATATCTTGAAAAATCTTCTCTAGCTCAAGAATTTATCAAACTCTACTGGTTTACACTAAGCAGGTTGTCATGCCAGATTATTTTATAAGTGCATCTGTCATTTGAGCCTACCAAAACCTGTGTGCTTACAACACACATACTGAACACTGATTCAGTGAAGTATTCTCACAATGCCATACAGATTCTAGACTGTCCCATTGCAATGGGGCATCTTATGCTTGACACTGTAAATCCACGATTGGTTGCCCTTGGTCTTTCAATTTTTCAAGAACAGAGTTTGGCTCACAGACATGAAATAAGACAAGTAACCATCCTGAAAGAAAAATCAGAGGAGGTGTTCTCTCTGTCTCCACGGCACCTCAGCTGAATGTAATTACCTTGAGATTTTCCAGGCAACTTTAGTAGAGAGTAAAAAAGATGACTTTAAAAAGGAAAATCTGAAAAGATTTGTAAATCCTTGGGGCCTCTTGGCTTACAAGTGCTTTGATTTATTAGAAGTTATACACATTTACTTGCAAATGTTCACATTACATCTGAAAGTTTAGGTCAAGCTGCTTGGAAGAGATTTGGACTCAACTGAACTAGCCTTCTAGTCTGCCAAAGATGAGGATATTTGGTACTGTCATTTCCTCAGTGGCCCTGGGGTCAGTAGCATGTGGAGAAGCAGTACAATTCCTGCCTTAACATCTTTCAGCAGCAACAGAAAGCAACGCAGCAGCTGAGAATTCCAGGTGCTGTGAAAGTTCACTAAAGCCATCATTCTGGACATAAATGCTTGCAGTTGCATGACAGAAGGCATGAGAGGCAGAAGCCTACAAGCTTTAGCAAGACCCAAGTAACTAAATACCACCTGGATGAGTGCACAGAAGTGCAAAGAAAAAAACTCCCACACTTAAGGACTGAATAACTTGCACTCATTGAATAAAAGTGAAGGACAGCTTGTGCTATCATGGGACCTTTAAGCATTCTAAGGCACACACCATACTAAGGCACACACCACTACTAAGGCACACACCCTGGACGCCCTCCTCACAGTACTCTCCAGGGACACTATGCACACTTTTTTACTAAAATGCTAACCCTGCAAAACACCGGTGACAATTAGGAGTCCCCAGTGAACAACAACCAGTTCATGAAATAAACTATCTATGGAAGTTATTTCAGACAAAACTGGATTGACCCAACATCCTGAATTCTTAGTCTGTCTATTGTTCCCTCAAAAAAACCATGGAGACCAGCTCAAGATAGCTCATTCACTACACTACAATCATGCAAACTGCACCAATATTTATGTTAGATATGGTATCAGCTCCTTCTGATAAAAACTGTTTAATAGGATTATAACCTGGTAACCCACTACAGAGTTATATAGCGCAACTGAACATAAACGCAACTTTGAAAAGTATTATAGCTTCTTTAACTACAGTCTCACAAGATAGCTTTACAGGACATAGATGAAAAACATGCATGACAGCACACTTTTTGTTGCAAATTATCTGATTATAGCTCTACCATAAATCTGGGAACTGCGCACAGTGTTTCTGATAAATATGCCTGGAAACAGTCAGAAGAAAGCTATACAGGGCCTTACATCATCTGTTATTATTAATGACTAAAAACAGACGTCATTCTAACAATGAGCTGGCTGGAGATACTGCAGTTCATTATCCCATGGAAGGCTCCCAACTTACCTTCAAGACGTGCAGAAAATGCCATAAAGCATGTTGGGAATGATTTGTGCCTCAGCTGTGTGGTAGGATTTTACAAGGTACATCAAGGACTCAAGGAAAGCTCCAGAAAAAGCTTCCTTTGATGTGCTGTCCATTTAAATGAAATTAAGAACACATGCAAATTGTGAAAAAGTGCAATTATCCCATGGGGATTTTATTCTACACTGTGCGAAGATGTATAATTAAATTCTTGCTATGCGTGACTACAGTTTCAGAATTTTCCAATTTAGGTTCGATTACCTGATGATTAATAAAATTTCAAATTTCTGTTCTGATCTTCCTCCATATTTTTAAGTATGAACAATTTCCAAGACTGCAAGAGAACCTCAGCCATTCCTGTGCAGAAGCATTCACTCATCAGGATGCATGTTTGTGCATTCAGTACAAAAGCTCCATTTGCAGTCCACTCTCAAAGCACCGGTCCAGAAACTGTAAGGACCACAATCATCCCTGTTCATAATCTCCTCAGTTTGCAGATGGGGTAGACTACTTGGAGCTCTAAAATATATTTCTAATATTCTGCTGCTGGGTGTTTCTCTGAGCACTATGGAGATGCTCAGGAGACACTAGCCCTCTGTTTTTTTTTCCCCCCCCAATGTATGTACCACCCTGTAATATATACCATACCTAAGAGGAATGCAGCTGCAGCCCCACGTCCAGATGAACCATAGACTTTGTGGAATGAGCATGTTGCTGTAAGTAGCAGCCTTCAGGACATCCTTATGTGAAGTGATAAACTAGTCCAACAGAGGACAGTCGAAAAATCAGCCTAAGATAACTTATGACACCAACCACTACACAACCCTCATTAAATTCACACAGTCAAGGCTGGCTAGAGAGCACCAAAGGATTTAATGTATAGCAAAGGAGATATTCCAATCCATAAATACAAAAGACAAATGGGAAGAAAAAAAAGACAGTCCAGTTAAGGCAGGATGTGCAGAGTGCTGAGAAAAGGAAAAAAATAGGTGAGATTTAGGTGGAATTTGAAAGAAAATGGTAGATGATGTGGAGAAATATGAGGAAATAATGATTAGTATCAGGGTCTAAAATCTATCTAATCAATCTAATAATTCTAATCTATCTATAGATCTATGTATAAATCTATCTAATAAATCTAGAATCTATATATAAAATGACTTAAACAATTCATAAGTTTCCTTTGCGTATTGCATACACTTACATGCTTGTAAGAAACTACAACATCTGAAGGGGTTCTACAGCCATGTCCCTCATCACAGCTACTTCTACCCATAACAGTATTTTTATTTATATACAAGAAAGTCCAGGAGCTCCATAGAACAGATGGTCTGAATCATACCTTGTTCCTTCTAAACTACAACACTGTCACATTGCAACTAATTTAGGTGCTAGAAAGGGCAGTTTGAAACGCACGACAGCCAGCATCTACCAAAGACTCAAATCCTCCTTTGTCTCCCAGAGCCTGGCTTCAATGTTCAACATGGAACTACATGGAAATAGTATGTCTCCAACCAAAGGCAAGGAAAAGGAAAGCCTCACCTTGGCTATGAAGGCTTGCCAATAAAGAAGGATTGATCTCTTGTGTTTAAGGAACCCACTGCTTAATAATGCCTGCTGTGGCTTTGTTAGCTGCAGGAAAGAATAATATGAAAACCATTCAGTGCAGGACATGGAGCACAAGCAACAAATGTTCAGTCCTTATCACACATTAAATTTGGACTACCAAGAGAGGTCATTATTTTAATCATATTACTGTTTTCCCCCATGACGCTTACAAGACTCCTGTAAAGGATGCCAGACTTCTACCTCAGCCACCCGCATCCCAACAGAGCTTTGAAAGGAAAGAGCATGAATGCAGCGTGACTGCAGCCTTCACTTTGTGTATGTGGGGGGGGTAATAGATATGGAAGAAGTGTGCCACAAGGAAAGAATGGTATTCTCACCTTACCAACTGTCAGAGTGTTTGCTAATGAACACATATGAACATAAGCATCTAGCAATGTCTCTGAAACCTGCTACATTTGGAATTGCAGTGTAACAAATTAAAAAAGAAAAAAAAAGAAAATCATCACCACAAGGACACAAAAGGCAAATCCTCCCCAACATGCTGCCTTTTTCAGAAGACTGGTGCTCATTATGTTGTGCCTTCTGTGCTCAAATATACAACCTGAAACAGCTCTTTAAATTGTAAAGAAAGAAAAAGGAAGAAAGTTTTTCAGCTTAAAGATGCTCAATGCATCATTTGCTGTCAGAGGTAATGAGGATTTCAGTGAGGTTTGGACCTTGTAGAATTTTCTAGAATTATCCAAAAAGAATGAAAAAAATATATAGGATTATATACATTACTATATACATATATATACATTACAGTAATATATACAAGACATTGTGTAACATGGTTGGAGGTGGCCAACAGAAATTTTTAAATGCCATCTTACCTGTGGCAAGTTAATAATTTATAATGGGTTAACTAAAACTATTATCCAAACAAACTCTCAGTGTAATAAACAGGAGAGAGGTGAAATTTTGTTGTCATTATAGATCCACGTCCATATTGCTCTTGCATTGAGTCCTTCAATGACAGGCAACCAGACAACTTGGAAATAATGGAAGTCAAATTCTTGATACTCCTTTTTAAAGATTTGAAAACAAACAAAACCAAAAAACACATTTTCCATGATGCCATGAGAAAAAAAAAAATTATGTCCCACTGCTCCTCCCTTGATCAAGTTTTTTTTTTGTTTTTTTTTTTTTTGTTTTTTTTTAATTCTATAGAGTGCAATAGAGGGGGAAGGACATGGTGAAGGGTTAACGATTTACATACTTACATTTCTTTTATACTGTAAGTATGTTCCATTTGTTCTGAAAATATGTAATGATCTAAAATGGAGACAATTTTAATGAATTGGGTTCATAATATTTCACATCTTGCTGCAGACTCTTAGTCAATCAAGCTAATGTTATAAAGGAACAGCCAACAGCCAATTTTGACATCCTTTAAGCAGGTCAGTTATAAGCCAATTAGCTCTACCTACTTGGTCTCCAAGGTCTGAATAAAATATAGCCCATTTTGATTAGAAGCACTACTTCCACCAGTGTGCACATGTCTTAAAATAGACTGAAAAAATACCTAAAGCCCCATGGAATTGCTAAAGAAAGTCTCAATCTTAGTGAAGTCAATTACTGTAATACAATTTCTCTTTACTTCTCACAGATTACAAGAGCTCTTGGATTCTCAGTGTCATTCCAGTACTACATTCTTCAGAGCCCTTCCATCTACTAAATACAAATTATCTGTAGCATAAGACAAATTAAAAACATCAGTCCTGAATTCCAGAAAAATTCCTGGTGAACTAACTTCAACAAAAGGAAATCACCCAGAATTACATTTATATGCAAACGTTAATTATGCCCATTGACTTGAAACATAAATTTCAGATTATTAATAACTGTAAGATATTCCTTGCATTTGGATGGTTTGATGAGAAATGCAGGTTTTAAACGGGGTAAAATAACTCAAATAAATTCAAGAACAAGCTTAAACCAGTTAGTATTTTTAATTAGTCAATAAGTGTTTTTCTCATTAATTATCTGGTTCATAAGAACTGAAAAAAATAGAGAAGTTTAATTTCTCAAGAATCCCATGTGTGTATTTGTTTTATTTTAACATTATTTGCCCATTACTTATGTAAGATATACAAATCTTCTTTGGAATCGTATCCAGGAATAGGAGCTACTAGACAATTCCTGGTTATGGAGGGGATGTCTTTTGCAAAAACATCCCCTCCATTCACTGTAATATACACCTACTGTGGACAGGGAGCTTCAGAACAGCAGAATTGTTAATAATTAAAAATGGCCAAAACCAAAGAAACACCAACACAAAACCCACAATGTCCAGCACCACACAGAGAACATGGCTAATTTTAGTTAGAAATGACTGGGCAAGATCCTTAGAAATCAAAATGCCTCTAAATTTTTTCTTGCATCTTCCTTTCATCCTAATTCCCTGAAAGGACTCAGCACATGACCTCTTTTCTGAGCAACAGGCTCTTTCACCATCTGCGATGGCTGTCCATCCACTGCTATGATGGCTTGCATAACCCTGAAAGCTGTTACAAATGGCTAGGAAGTAATACTATAATAGCCTTCAGATAACTAATGCTAAAAATGTCCATAATATCCTCTCAATTTAACTGAAAGAGGAACCAGAAATGGCATTTTTCAAATCATTCATCAGGGTCAGAAACTGAACCTGAAACTAGACTAACCTCCTGGCATTCTCGTACATGCCTCTTGCGCACTAGCCCAGACATCCTAGAGTTCAGCATATTCTCTCAATCTCCTGGATTTTTTTTTCTTCACAAACCAAATGGATTTTGTCAAAAATTTCCCAAGGGAATTGTGAGGTGGGAGGTGGAAACCCTTTCCAAGCAGAAACAATATATTACAAATACCAATCCAAAAGAAAAATGTTTATGGAAAGAAATTTTAAATTATCTTTAAAGAGACTGTAGTATCTGTTTCATATATACAGAGACCAAGAACACACCTCCTTCCACAATAATCTATGAAACAAATTTGTCTTTGCTAAAAAAAACAAAAACAAAACCAAATAATAATAATAATAATAATAATAAACATGCACATATAGGATATAATTATATACACGATAAATTTAAGCATATATATGTGGAAAAAGAATCCTGCCCATCACTACATAATCTTCCTGCATGATGTGCCAAATTCACAATAAATGTAAGTTACTGAAACTAAACTAGTAACAAATCCATCCACATACAGTTTACCATGTTTGCTACAATCCTGCCCATCACTACATAATCTTCCTGCATGATGTGCCAAATTCACAATAAATGTAAGTTACTGAAACTAAACTAGTAACAAATCCATCCACATACAGTTTACCATGTTTGCTACTCTAATCACACAAATAGGAAAAAAATGAAAGTACACATCTAATAATTTAAGGGCTGAAGCAGCAACAACTCAATGATTCAGAACCATCTAGAACTGCCAAAACGCACATTTAAGATGACTTATCAGAAGGTAGAGAGCAGGCCTGACACTTATCTGCTGTGAAAGGCACAACTCATATGAAGCCAGATGGCCTCCAACCAGCTGGGTCAGCCTGGGCCAATGCACAAAAAAACTAACAAAATTTTTAGCCAAACCTGAGAGGATTCCATTTTTTTGGCAGAAACTCATATGAAGATCATAAAAAACAGCACAAGTGTACTCATGCTTGGAAATGTAAATAAGCTCTACCAGAGTAATTTAAAACAAAGATATAGCTGTTTCATACCATGAATACAGAAATGTTGAAACCTCTTATCAAGGAAACAAGGCTACAACTTCCTTGATTTAATGGTTAATTATACTGCAGCTAATTATTAAAACTCCTGATAACTGATGCAGCAAAAGCAACTGTATCTACCTTTTGAAAAATGCAAATGTGCCATAAACATTTTCTGTAATATAGTACTTTTTCAATTTTCAGATGATTGCCTATCCTACAGCCATTACCCTTCTGCGTTTCAACTGAGCTTTAATTAGAGTTGAAGGATGTCTTGATTTGCTGATTAACCATCATAAGCAATTTAAAAGAAAGGGTCACTATTTCAAATATGCAGGGAACCACATTTTACTTACTTCAGAAAACACAGCATTAAATCAAGTCATATTTTTTAAAGGAAGGACTCTGATCATTTCAAAGTATAAATTAATTCTTAAGCCCAGAGAAAAACTGAACTATTCTTGAGAATGAACCAAAGGAGCAAAGGGGATGTAGACGGCAGCAGGGCATACATGTAATTTTAGTCAAAGCTGCATAAGCTGTAATAGGTACATGATGGATTGAATGGATGGAAGTTGTTCACACAAGGATGGTCAGCATTTCCACCTCAGAAATAACTGTTCCAATATCATATCCTATCTGTCTACATCAGCACCATTGGCCAATGGTACTTGCTTACATTCAGGATAAAAATGAAAATCATTTGCAAGGTTATCTATACAGATATAAAGGCATACATATTCACTACCCATGTTCCCCCTCCCCCTACTTTTATGAAAATGTGTAAAATGTCCATTGTGTTTTTTTCTTAATCTGCAGGATCATTTTCCAAACATTTCTCAAAATGCTTTTTGTTAGAGTGAGAGCAAGGGAGCTGCAGAGTTGGATACTTAACACAGGTGTATTTTTTTTTCCCAAGAAGTTATTCAATAAGTAGCTTTTACCTAAATATTTATACATTTTAATTAAATAACATTCTTACTTTGTTGATTACTTTTTCTTACCAATTGCTGTTATGCTATCATTTCATTATCTAAACAATTTTTCCCTACTTGCACACATTCAGCAGACATTGTAATTACCGGTGACTTGGCTAATAGAGAAAAAACAATCTTTGTAGCATCGTAGATACAGTAGGAGTAGAAATATTTTACACTTGAATAAACTAATATGCTTAGAGAATGACAGGATATTCATAATTTATTACTTCAACTCAAGTACCTAGTCCCCTTCTTACTAGGAGTTATGCAAATGCTTAAGTGAACAGCACTAATCAGTGTAAAATTAGGCATCCTCAGCATTTGCAGAACTGGTGCCATACTCCATAGTTACAAAATTACATGAGGACTGTTGAAAAGCAAGTCATTTAAGTCACTTATTCAAGTATCTGAACATAGCTACGGGCACATAAATTTGAAAGCGTGATAATAGATTAGCTAAAGCCAGACAGTGAATCAATGTCTAAGCTGGAAGAGGAAACCTGGAATCCCAAGTACCTGCTGAAAGACAAAGTGACAGTGCTTAGTTCAGGAAAAAAAGAAAAAATTATGTGTACAACCTAGGTGAATAAGTCAATTCTGCTCTCCAAAATGTGACCCTCCCCTTGAAATAATCTTAAATAATTTGTGTATTCATTTACCTTCACTCTTGAAGAAATAGATGTGGAGGAATTAAAAGCATAAAAAACCCACAAACCTAAAACTCAAAAGATTCTCCACTAGGATTAAATTGTTACTCGCTCATGCTCTTCTTGTAGAGGTCCTAATTACATTGTAAATAAAACTATGTACGCTATCAGCTGAATTACTTAAACAGTTTAATTACCCTGAGAAATGCTTACAAGTAAAAAGTTTATGGGAATATAATGAAGTCACTTTGTTAATTAGTGCAGAAAGTTAAAAATTGGAAGTTGTGCAAAAATTACCCACAAAAAATTCACGCAGAAAATTTCACATTTAGAATAAATCGTGGGTAAAATTTGTTAGGTGTCAAAGTAAAGGCAGAATATGAACTGCATTTTAAAGAGCAGAACTGCAGAAAAACTACTTCTAAGAGTTAAGTCCCTTTCCCCACCACCGCAACAATTTCCTCCAGCAGGCATCAATGGAAGAAGGAAACTAGAGAGATTCCTTCCCATCTAGTTCTAGCTAACAACTTCAAGGACCATGAATCTACCTTTATATCAGGTTGAGCTTTTTTTCCAAAGATTCAACCGATTTCTACGTTTCAGTTTCAACCACCTTTGTTTTAAAACAAAGGCCAATCAGAAGATTTCCAGCCATTTTAACAGTAGCTGCTTCTTGCTTTTTAGCTCCAATTTGAAGTCCCTTAAGAACAGCTAAAACTGCTGTGGCTCTTCATCATTAGCTGATGCAATGTCAACTGTGCAATGGTAAAACCTGCTCACTGTCTGAGTCTGAGCTGTGAATTCCGATGAGAACTTGGTGAATATTTCTTTTAGGAGTTGAGGGAAAGGGAAGAAAAGAAGAAATTCATTTTTGCTTCTGAATATCCCTGTTCCCACATTTTGGCAGCTGTGATTCCTGACTATTTCTTCTCTGGCCATTACCAGGAAATGGTTTTGGATGTGGAACTAAGTAACACATCCAAAAGATGTCAAAGGACTATTTTTGACATTCAAAGAACACCTCAAAACAGGTGGAAAAACAATGATTTTTACATAACGTCGAAACATTTCTTTCTTGCATGTTACATTATTTATTTAATTGGTACCTGATCAAAGCAAGAGAATGGTAAGCAAGCTAAATGCCAGCTTTTTAAAGAATTCAGCAGGTTTTCTATACATCCCAGGAGAGATGTGGAAAATAATGCTTCACCTTCTAGAAAACTTAATGTAGTCCGTAAGGTAGGACATTTAAGGCACAATCCCTGCATTAAAAAACAATGCATTTGCACATTAGGCATTGCCACTGATACAGTAAGTAGCCTCAAGGTTAAACAACCCACTGATGCTAAGAGTTGAAGCACTGCTTATGAATTGCATCTGGAGATAAGCTGCACTTCCCCAAAAGTGAACTGATGACCCTCACCAACATTCAGAGCACTGAAATAAATCAATTACTGATTAGTAACAGTGTTTCTGCAATTTCTAACCTTCACCAAATCTTTAGTGGTTAAATTTTCATCTTATGAAATCAATGAGCAAGAAAAAAAAAAATTAAGTTTTCTTGAAAGTTAATCTCTTACCACCTTTGGGAATCTAAGCAGATTAATTAAAATCAGCACACAGTGTTAATCAGTGCCAAACCAGAACCACCCTTCCTAAGTGGAAATAATTCTGAAAGTCTAAGGTAGCAGAAATTTAAATACACACCAGAAAAGAATTGGTGGGCGTTTTTTTTTTAAATAAAGGGCTTGGAAAGATGGAAGGAAGTGGAAACTGTATTAAATTATGAATATAATCATTCACAAGATAAGTCATCCTAACTTCACTACCTTCGGTGAAGCTAGAAGTGTCAGGAGCCCAGGTTTCACAAAATAGGTATTCAGCACTTTCAGTAAACAGGGCATGGTTAAAAGTAACAGCTCCCAGCAATCAGTAGCCACCTCAGGAGCTCTTGGCCTCAATGCTCTTCTAGGCACATATGGGTCTGTGCCATTTTGATTCAGTATCTGGTGCCTCTTTCCACCCAGCATGAGTGCTCAAAATCTGACTTAAGTTTGAATTGATTGAGAAATGAGGGAGAAAAACCTTGAGTGACTTACATTTTTTTTTTTTTTTAATGTAATGAATATAATTGACATATATTATCTAGATCTCCTGGTCAAATTCAAAAGTCAATCATACAACAGGTTTCTATTGGTTTGGCTCTGACCTACACATATCTTAATTAACAGATACCTTAAAACAGTAACCTGATTTCACGGACAGCAAGAATCCAGATAAATTTACATTAACTTCAGATAACATCCTTTTCTAAATCTAATACTAGCGCTTACGGGATTTGCTCATCACCACCACCAGAGTGTCCTGTAACATGCACCCTGACTCTGGCTGTGCAAGCTAAATTTGCTGTGATTAGTAGGGCTGAAAGAAAAACGACTGAACTAATATTCAAGCTGTTTGAAGAGAGGTTTACTGCCCCCAAAAGAATCATTTAATTATAACACACCATTTTCTGTAGATCTACATATAAAAGAGTTAATTTGCCTAAGCATGCACCAATGGGGCTAATGGATAAAGGTTTTTATTAGGGATGTGCCAAACGGTTCAATAGTTATTTGAATACTGTAGAGACCTCTCAAACATGTAGCTTTGGTGCACAATAATTCTGTTCAATTAATGGCTTTATTTCCTTCACAGATATTCTTTTAGAAGTGCTCCATCATCCATGCAGTGCTGTTCAGAGGGATGTTGTAAATACTTTCTCTTTACTAGTAAGTTCTAAGGACATGATGCTGTTCTTTCACACTGCTGTATTTGATACAGGAAGAAACCTGCCAAGAAATACATAGAAAACACTGTAACAAATTCCCCTTGGACAGAAGTTAATTGGTGATAATCATTTTGTTGCAACCAGTGGAGTCACAACATATCTAAAAAAAACCTTTAGCACTCTTTTCTCCAACTATGCATGGAGCATTATGTGGCTGAGGTTGGCACAACTACCATCCCTACCAGGATTAGTTACCAGAGCCAGCCATTAGTATACCTCTCTTACAATAAATTAATATACCTCTTACAATAAATGCATCTGTTGTATTTGTACACTACTGGTGAAACTGCATACCTCCACAAATCTATTAATCCAAAATTTTAATAACCAACAGTAATGGGAGGAAAAAAAAAAAAAAAAAAAAAAAGAAAAGCAGTAAAGACCCTTGGTCTATACCACAAAGGCTGCTCCCAAGAGGTCCCATGTCTGATATAACTAATACAAGCATGCTGCAGGACATAAATAACTTGAAAAACTGCATTTTTCATTTGTTATAGTTTTCTTGATTTATGGGCAGAGTTTTGAGACATTGTTATGCAGCTAACATTTTGGCACAGCTATGTTCACGCTGAGATGTGTTTTTAATGGTGTAGTAACTCAACAGAAGCTGAAATCAAGCTTGATGCAAATATTACCATAGACCAGGACATAACCAATTTAGAGTGTTGCTGACATTGTAATTGGCCAAATCAGGTCAGCAATTCAATTAAGAATATTTGATATTTGTATAATGCTTTTCACCATGAATACCAGCACACTTTGCAACATTGACAAAAACTCTCATCCCCAGCAAAATTAATGTCTGTAGGAGTTCAAGGAACCTGACATGGGAAACTCTGAACAAATGCAAAGCCAGGAGCAGTCCTCTGTCCAGGGCCTCTGCAGAATTAAAAGAGCATAAGGGAGTGAGTGGGGCAAAGTTTTCAATGGGATACAAATGTATAATTGGTGTAGGAGGTATCATTTAAATGGGTCAGAATTTTGTAGTCCAATATCAGTGGCTGCCTTTTCTAAACTTTGTACTTATTTTTTCCCCCCAAGTTTCTGGATCAGTGTTCCCTTTTCAGTATTACTCATGTTTCTTCAAACTGATTTTTTTCAGTATAATCTAGAACAACTTTAGTCAAGTGCATAAAGATGCAAAAGATGCAGCCAGCTGACTTGAGAAGGACATTTTTTCATAAATATTGTCTCAACTTCTTCTTTGAAGGTTCATCCAGAAATCCTTGAATTAGCTATGATCAGAATCAGATCCTTCTCCTGATAGCTTCATTTCTAATGTAGCTGTCACAGCCTGGGCAGATTCTTCAACTAAGCTTCTTGAGGCTTCTCCTAAAATAAAGGAATCCTTTCAAACACCAACCAAATAGCAAAACACTGCTCTCATAAATCCATTTAATCTGATTTGAAATGTAAAAGCTTATACAAACACAAAAGGGAAAACAACAGCAGAGAGTCAACCACATATGGGAAAAGAAATGCTATTCAGCAATTTCCATGATTACTTTAGTGGTCTCCAGGTACACGTGCTTTAGTGAGCCAAAAGAAAACAAAACCGCAAAAGCGAATACCCAAACGTATCAATTCCAAGAATTCTAAAAGCAAATAGGCATACTTTGATCCCATGTGTAAATTAGATACATTCAATAGTCCTTAAAAGGACTTCTGGAGAATATTATTCAATTATTTGCATACTTTCAAGACAGTTTGATCACCTTGTGATTTAAGGCCTCCCAGAGACTTTCAAGCAGTGATGAGCCACAGGACGGCACTCTACTGCTGCTGAAAATCCTGCCTTTCTGTTAGTCTTGACTCCTCTTCCAAAGGAACTGGAAGAGAAGCTGCTTCTAATCACAAATAAAAGCACCAGTAGTATGAGAAGCATCACCCTCACTCCTCACACCCCTGCTAGCGAGGCTTATTGTGTTTCAGTTTACAGATCCTTAGACATTTCCACCAATGCCAACTTCCTTTATCCGCTACCCTTCTTGCTTCTGGATCTCAACTTTCTTTGACTGTTTATTTTGATTTTTAATTACATATGAAAGAGCAAACTTTCCTAAGCTGCATAAAGATATTTGCAGTGAGACACCCATTGGCCTAAACTGCCCAGCAGAACAAATGAGGGTCCTGTCAAATAAATTTACACTGGAGAGCAATCATGTATCACATCTATTGCTTTATCCATCTGTTGCATGAAAATTTTCCCTCAAACAATGACAAAAACATCACAACTGATGATTTTTTATTTTTTTTTTTTTTAAAAGCTACATAATTCCTGTTTTATTTTCAGTCTATTTTCTGAATTTCTTTCAAATTATAAAGTAAAGGAACATCTGCTACTCACTCCATGTCTGTCTGCCTGTATCTGGACATAAAGAATCATAATACCTGGCATATCCAAGAACTCAAAACATTTCTTCGCCAAAACCAGACAAATTTGAGCAAGGCACATCAAAATCCAGTGTATACATGAAAGACATCACAAGAGTAAAAACTTTTCTCTGAATGATTTCCTCTGTGATGCCTGTTATTTCAGCTGATTGTTTCTGAACCCTCTTCATTAATTCATCTTTTCCTTATATCTTATCTCTTCATGAAATTCCACTGAACAAGCTGCAAAAACAAAGCTACAGACTTAATATGACCATTGCCATCCAGTTGTTTGGTTTTCTTGAGTCTTTCTTTTTCCTAACCTTTATCCAGATGGTTTATTTGAAAAATAAAAAGTAGTGAGTTTTTAAATTACTAGACCATCTTAGTTCATCTTAAGGTCCATGTCTTCAAAACACATCTAATGCCTCTCTCTCATTAGAAAAAAGGGTGTCTGGTAACTAAATATTTATGCAAAGCTGTCTTTTGGCATTATTAATTAAACTGCTTTGCCTGTGTTATGTTACAAAGACATTAAATCTTCATGTAAAAACATTTTTCCTATTCAAATGGAGCCTGGTAAATTTATACTACTTGAGGATCATCTGCTGTGAGTGTAACATTAAGTTACCTCTCTAATGATTTTTCTTACTTTGCAACAAATTGAGTTGCAATTAAATTGTTCTAGCTCATGGATTATAGCCATCATAACTCTACTCTTATTATATTTAATTATAAAAAGATAAAAAAAAAATCACAAACTTAGGAATAAATATTTCTAAACTTAAAATCTCTAGAGTTCCCTATCTACACATTTGTGCTTTTGTTTGCCTTTTCGGTTTTTGGCTGTACGATCACCTAGCCAGCAAGCATCTAATTTATAGCAACATACTGCAGTTGTTGCCACTGAGAGAGATGCTGTGGTACCCCTTGGCATCCCACTTACAGGGAAGGGATTCTGCATTAGTGTGAAGCTCCACAGTGACACTTCTTCAAGATGCAGTGGTAGCATTTTCTACATGGTATTGTGGAGAACAGTTGTAGTATTCTTCAATAGTTAACAACATAAATGAGATAGCATACACACCTCTAGCTAGTTAACATCCGTATCTACTCTGCTGTTTTAGATTGTTTGGCTAGTTTTTCCTCCCTCCTTTCTTTCCTCCTCACTTCTCTATTTTTGAGTGTTTTATTGGTGGTGGTGGTGGTGGTGTTTTCAGTCTTTGTTGGTTTTTAAATCTCCTGCTACTAGCACAATAACAAATCTTGCAAAGGACAGAAGTCATGACTACAGAAGATGATAAACATTAAAGCATTTACATGGTGACATTTTTACAGGGGCTAAAGGATTACCTAATGACATCTTAAGAGTGTGCGGAGGTTAGAGCAGTCTGGATAATCAGACGGTTTTTCCTATCTGTGGCTATCCACAGTAGAAAAGGTCCACAAGAGAGGCACCTTGCTCTTTCTCTGGTAATAAATTTAGCAGCTTGAGATGGAGGGAAAAGGACACAGATTCCTGAGACTGAAAGTAATCAACAGTGGTTGATACTTCTCACATTGTTTTCCTAAATACAGTGAAGAGAAGACATAGGGGTGGCATTGTCCTTTTTACCCTTCTTAGTATAGATCTCTTATTTCCTAAACAAGGACAATATATTTAAGCACAGCAACTCTTTCAGCAGTTGGAATTGAATACCATTGAATACATTGACCTTTACAAAGATTTAAAAATAACCTTGGATGTTGTCTTGCATTAGTTTTCATTATTATTCAATTGCATCTGATGAGCTGGCAGTAATTTCCACTTCTGGTTGCTATTGTTTCCTGTGGAACAAACACCTTCTCATATCTACAGGGCAAGCTATATATGGAAAAGCGTACCAAAAACTCTCTGCTAAAATTCAGAAGATAAAACATATCAGTACAGTGGATGTCTTGGGCATTGGTCAGGCTAACTTTTCACTCTCACACCCACTATACAATTTATACTATTTTCTGCTCATTTTTTCTCTTTTTCTTATGCTTCCCAATATTCTAAAGTGATTAAATACTGAGATGGATTTTCTACATATGTGACAATTCAGCATGTATTTCTGGAAGAAAACAGCTGAAAACAATTACAACTTTCACAAAATTTTTTTTTAAGGGTTATCATCAGGGCATATAGAACAGGCTTGCTGTTTATCAACATTCGTATGGGTAACACCTGTTTTCTCACCTTCTACTCTACCTAAAATTGCACCACAGCTTATCAAAGTAAGTTTACTCTTCAAGACAATGAAATGTATTGTTCTGACTTACTCATTAGCCAATTAAATACCTTCAAGGATCAAGGACTGAACAAACATGCTGTATTTTTAAAAACACAACACAATGTAAGAACATCAAGAAGATTTCTGCATTATTCTCATTGCAACAAAATTCAGCTATAACTTATAAAACATAACATTCTTCTCAAGCCCATGACAGCACCCCTTCAGTGTCGATTCCTGCCTGGAAATCCCATCTCAGTAGACAGATGTTCAAATACTTAAGTAACTGGAAGTCAGCAAAGCTTGGTCAAACAGAAACACAACTCAAAATAAGCTGTCTCAAAGTCCTTGTTGGAATCCTCTCAGGTGGTCACCCACAAACACACTGAAGCATGGTACTTTGGTATTTACAAGGCTTGTAGTATGGTACAGCAAAAGAGGCTTTTAATTAGGTTTGGAACTGTTATAACTTTCATGAGGCAAAGTCATCTTTTTTGAGTCAGCTGTACTATTTGGGGAGAAATATATGGTAACAGAATGTAGCTTCATGAATGCAAATCCATTCACAGCCTGTCTAAAATCCTTGGTAAAAGGTGTGATAAATAGCTACGTACATGTATATTAAAAAGAGAATAAATGCAGAAAGCGCTAGATTTTTCCATTCCTTTTTGTTTGTTTTGTTTGTAACTCTTAAGTAAGAGTAAAAGGCAGAAAACACTAGTTTTGCTTAGTCTGATAGCATACATTGCAAGGATGAGGGATGAGAAGCAATGATGGTTTCAAAGTCATATTTACTTCCCTGGTGTAAACATAAAAGAAAGTGAATGCAAGTAAATAGGCTCTCATCCACCTACAGGGGCCCCAGTACTGCGTTCTGACTTCAGCAAGACTTTTGCAAACAACCCTAATTGTCTGCACTAAGACCTTAATAGATCCCACAGGTATTGATTAGTCTTGAATCAGCAAAGCTATCTTATGGTTTCGGCACATTCTCAAACAGGAGAGTTTCAAATAGAAGTAAACATTAATTTTTATAAACTACTCTGTATTAATAATGCATTACTCTGCAGTCAGTGACCTAATAATTCTTTTCTAACTCTTATTGTGATGATGTGAAACTAGTAATAAAAACTTCACCTCTGCCAACAGTACTCAGAAAAGTAATTTTTCCTCTCAAATCTCCTTTCTGGAGATTTGAGAGGAAAGCAAGTCCAGCTACTTGCTTTAATATTCCATATGGAGAGAAACCTATGTCTTTTTGCTTGCATCTTGCCCAGAAGAGAACATGGAACAGTCAGGTGGGAGAAGGCCTTTCTGAGAACCCCCTTTTCCTGTATTTGAATAATGATCACACACTATCACAAAGATGTTCTCTTCTTTGCAGCTACAGAATACATTGAAATAAAAAAGCTCCATTCAAGTACAGGTTCTCATGCTGATGCCAGTTGCATTGAAGACCACTCTTTGCTCCACCTGTTTTACTGCTCTCTCAAATGTTCCCAGAGATATACACATTTTTCCCATACTTCTCAAATTGCACAATCAAGACTAGTTAACAACCCAAAACAAATCTAACAGACAACCGTAGTATCAGTGCCTTGCCAGGTACAATTCAGGCTTACACCACCTAACAAACAAATCTACCACAATCTATCAAACAACCCCATTTCTAGGTTTTGTCAGCAATTCACGGCCATCTAAATCCAATCTACTATTTGTAGATTCTGCAAATATAATATTGTCTTTTCGTAAAAATGTGTTTATGCTTCACATATATTTAATTTGATGAGATTCTCTACAAATATTTTCCAGTATTATCCAGCCCCTAGGTTCCTGGTACACTGAATAATGTTCTAGCTGAATATGTAGAATCATGCAAACAAGGACATTTGCAACTCTAACAAATTTTTCAGAAGTTATACTGTACCTAACAGTTTTTGTTAGGAATATTTAAGTATTGCTGCATCTTGTAACTACAGCAAACAAAGATTACTGACCTGTCTTAGCTAGAAGTTACTTTGTATGATGCAGAGCTGCATAAGCATGTATCAAGGCTGTTTCAATAAGGAAGCATGGAAATACAGAGACAACAGAATGCTTTCTCGTGGGTCTGCAGCTACATTTTTCTCACTTTCTATGCAACACCTCAAAAATGTGTGCATAAGGTTATAGTCACAAATCTATGTTTTGACAGATCTAACTTACAAAGCAGCATAATGCTAGAAAACTCATCTAGGTTGTGCTTCATCTGAGACTTCAGCTCATCTATATGCTAATTCAAACTGGATGTGAGTTGGATTCTTCCAAACACTGTGCTCCTAATATCCTTTTAACACATAATTTAATAGCATGATTTGGGGACAGGCAGTAACGTCAGTGCGTTGTGTCGTTCTGTGAATCTGTTGATTGCTTCTTTCAGGGATACTGCATCAAGCGTTGGCCTTTCAGCGGAAGGACAGTGAGGTCTGTCAGGCTGTTCTGGCTCGTGGTGCCACTTAGCCACATAGGTAACTCTGAAGAGCATTATTTAACACTTCACAAATGCTAATATACAATAATAAATGACATGGACATGGTAAAGAGGTATCAGGAAGTGCCTATTTTTATACTGCCAACTGAACCACTTATCACTGAAATGTCATTATTTGCATGTGAAACTCTCTAACACTTGTTATAACTATTGACTTGCAGACCTTTGTAGCATAGGAAAATGAACGAATATACCTATGCCCACGTCTGTGAAATGAACTCAATTGCCACTAGAAATGACCACCCAAACAGGACGCATTTTAATCCACACCAATAAAAACAAAACAAACAAACAAAAAAAAAAAAAAAAAAAAAAAAAAAGGAAGAAGTGATTTGCTTTTAAGTATCACTTCGTGACAAGAAGCTGATATAAAGATGCTCTTTAGTGTTTGATATTTTTAGATTCCATTTTCTTTGCAAAGATAACCTACATTGGCTCTTAGCAAAAGTTTCTTGGGGAATTAACTTGTATTTATTTTAATGTGTTTTGTGTGCACGCGCTTTAAAGGCACATTTAAAGGCAATTATTTGCAGAAGTACATTCATTCAGTTCAGACTGGATTTTACTGAAGTGTTCTCTCTGTGACAAATAATTTTATGCCATTATTTTGCACTTCTGTCTAGCCACTAACAATCTCACTTCATTTTTTACAGGTAAATATCCCCACAAGCACATTGCACATACGTATGGTATTCACATACATTCATTCACTGCTCTATTCATATAGAGCAGACCTACATGGGTCATCTCCTGTCTATCTTACCTATATACCACAAAACATGGTGTATAAACGCTTGATCTGTATTGATGTGACACTTGATATGGAAAAAGTCAGGGTTGGTTCGTCTGTACATCAGGCTGCTCTCAGTGACACAGCTCACACAGGCTGAAATCCTGGCAGTCACACACAGGAAACAAATGCTTGCAATGGGTGTTGATGCAAGAACTATAGACATAAACCAAGAACAACAGAAAGGAGAGAAATGTCTTTGGAACATCCAGGCCCAAACTGCTTTGAAAACAAACATAAAATACCCTTATGGATTGATTAGTGCAATACATAACTCATTAAAAGGCTACAAAGGAATTTATAGACATTTTTACTATTCTTATACTATCTGTAGATACTGTACACCTCAGTTAAGCTATAATAAACAGTGATATTACTTTAACCTTTTTCTTCCCCCAGCAACAATAAGGTAATGAACCTCAAACACCCTGTAGCAAAACCTCAACTGTAGAAACTATCAGATGCCATTCCCACTGCTTGGGGCCAAAGCTGACGGAACCATAACACAATCAATTAATAACATCTTTGTGTGATGAGCCAACAGCAATGTATCTGCATTTATATCCTGCACTATTTCAAAGATTCATGTACAGAACTCCAACTGATATTACTTACAAATTAAGTTTTCATACAAGTTTGACAAAAATCAAAGGAGAGGTTTCCAATGATTTCAAAATCCTGCATAGATACCTGTATCCAAGGAAATGGGTGGTTTGAAATTAGTAAGTTAGTGTCTTGCTTGCTTAAATACTAAAAAGACAGTAAAAACCACTTGAGCAAAACTCATCAAAAGTACAGAAAGTTAATATACAAGTCAGAAGGCCAAAACATAATTCCTGCAGTAGTAACAAGGTATAATCAATCATGATTTTCATTACTATCTCAGTTGCTACCTCGTCTGTCAGAACATGGTTTCAGGCACATTTTGGTTGTTTTATAGAACCAGACTGATACAGTGAGAATGTTCTTATGACGATCAATCAGTAGCACTGATCCCCAGTGACTGGCTGTTGCCGATTCATAATATTAGCATACAAGTCTTCTCATCAAAGCAGGAGTATCAAAAGAATATTCAGGCTTAGCTATGACAAAGAGTTAAAAGGCTGATAGGGAAAAAAAAAAAAAAAAAAAAAAGTCAACCTGTTCCTCTACCACAGGGGGAAAGCCCTGTGGGCTAAACAAAGTAAATGCTATTTTGTTTGAGCTAGGCCTCAGATATGAAGAGCTGGTAGAGAGCTTTACTAGATTGGAGTCTAGTTCAGTACATGCCTGAACCTGGTTAAGGGCACCACCAGGTTGAACCACTGTTGCAGGATACAGCACACGTGAGAAACATCCGCAATTAATTTTGATATGTACTGCAGATAGCCAAATGACCACCTGACAAAAACTGTTTAAACAATGAATCACAGGCTGACTATTTTCCAATATGTAAAATGTAGCAGTTATTGGCTACTGAGCACTACATCATCCATTTAAATACTAGATTATCAAAAAAAAATTTAAAGAAGTTTCATATAGTACTTATTTACTTCTTGTGGCAATTTCTCTGACCTTCACTTTGTGAATGTAAGTCTGAAAGAAAGTCTTGGAAATATCCATGAAGGTTAAAATCCATATCCTGCTAGAAACAAGAACACAGTCAATATCAAAGACCAGATGTAGGAAATGAATTATACATAAGAAAAGGAAAGCCAAACGTTGGTTTCAATGCATGGGCCAAGCCTTCAGGCTGGTATAAAACTCATGCAGAAAAAGTTTTTGTACAGAGAAAGGTACTCTACTAACTCTTTAAAAATAATGTTACTATATGGTATTTGTAGCCAATCCATCCATTTCAAGAGAGTCATCCAAATATTCTATTACTTATGCCTTGCTTACAGCAGAACACACTTCAATTAGGGATGAGTTAAAGGAATAAAACCATTCAAAAATGCAGTTAATTGGCAGAAAGAATAAGGTACTCTGGAACAAGTCACTGCATAGATAAATATCCTCTCAAACTATTGATGGTGGATATCCTACTACAGGAGAAATCTCTTCCCTTGTCATTTTCCTTTTGACAGCTACATCAAACTACTGGAGGCACAGTGAGACATCATGGGGTTCATGTATCAAAAACATGTGAATGCTATGCGGCTGAGTACCTCATCATCCAGAGCAGACAGCTCTGTTTTAGGAGAGCTGACACCCTGACAGAAACACCAGCAGTGTGGAAGAAACAAGTTAACCCAGTGAAAGCAGAGAATGATGAGGTCAGCAGGATGACGATTTAGAAGACCACGGAGAAACAATTGCCCTGTGAAGAGTTCACCCCAAAACAAAGACAGACAGGCACATGCAGCAACCTTCTTGGTTTTGGAACTTCATCTGCTGGTTGCAGTGAGGATCTGAGATACCACCTCCTCTCCTTCTCCACAACTCCCCCGTCTCCATTACCCAAACTACTGCAAACTTGCCAAGCACAGGGATTCCTGCCATCATGATTTCTGAGACAAGCTGAGTCACACACAGGTTTCATCTGGCCTGAGACACAGTGACGACAAAGCCAAAGGAAGAAAGCAGGTCACACTAGTCTCTGTTACAGGGATTTCCTCCAGATCGTGTGATACAGTATGCTCCTGTATCTGCACATAGAAGCTCAGTTAACTGGCCCAAATGAATGTATTGTCTTGAATTGTTTTCTGGAAGAAATCCTTTCAAATCCATTACCACTGTCCAAGAAAACTAACAACTATACATTCAGAAAATACGCCATCAATATATTTATACTCCCACATAAATATTTTTTCTGAACATAAACTTTTCAAGATGGAGAAGCACCATCATGAGACAACAACAATAGAATTATTCCCTCCTACCTTGGTGATATAGCAATTTCTGCAGTCAATTAAAATTGTTAGCATCAGAAACATATGAAGGGAAGCAGTGAAAAACCAAACCATGAAGGAAATCTTGGCTAATAAATATCAGTATATCAACATGAAAAGCCCACTCGGGTTGCTACCAAAAATCCAATACGCATCCACAATTATCAAGTAACTATCCAGTGATATTTCCTAGACAAATAGGAAGAAAGGGAAAAGAATAAGATTCCACTGTCTACATTACCTAGGTACCTTTATGAAGACACAGCAACATTTTAAGTGCAAGCATTGCTCAAAGTTAGTCAAACAAATACCTGTATCTTGGTGGAAAATTCACCAAGAGTCAAACAGAATGCAGTAATACTAAAGCACAGACTATAAACAGGATACCAACAAAAACTGGAAGAACTGCCCGTGGCAGACAGTAATTTTTTCTCTAAGCCCTTCTTATATCAAAGTTAAATTCAACTCTACATTTGAAAAGAAGATGACAGAGTTAGCAAAAGCAGATGCACTGCATCTTCACAGGAATCTTGCAGAGCAGGCAACACGAAGCTAGTAGACACATTAAAATGAAAAATAGATCTCAGCTTCAAAGGAAAAAGAATCACTCTCAGATTTACAATAATACTGTCATATAACATCCATATTTAAAGAAGACAACATAAAAGGAATCAAAATACATTTCTTGAAGTATAATGGGCTTTAGTCTTTTAGCCTTGGATGTGGAGGGAAAAAAAAAAAAAAAAACAGAAATAAGAGGCAAATGATATGAAGCTCTGACTACCTTAGAAAAGGTGGTCCACCAGTTTTAAAAACTTTTCTCTGGCTGAGAATATTTAAGCTATGCATTTATCAAAGTACCTCTGAACATAGCTTAGAGTCTATGGAGTTTGCTTCAAACAGAATAGGCACTTTGAAGCTGCCAGTGGACCGTGTTGCTTATCTACACGAAGACTCACTACAAAGCCCAGGAGAGGGCTGCTGTTACCTCCTACCTGAGTGCAGATTATTAAGCATGTCCTTGACAGAAATTGTCTGTGTAAGTGACTTTTAGCTTTCAGGAACTTAGCCAAACTGAGAAGTCATCCTACAGACTACAGGGTGGGACAAAGAAATGATAGCTCTTTGAATTTTCTTCAAACCTAACTCTTGAAGAGATATTTGATAACCCTGAGGAACACAAATAAAAAGTCAACTGATTGTACATTCCAGCACTACTCATCTACACTGCCTTTCTCATCTTCTTCCTTCTGGAGTCACAGGTTGAGATACATCATACCAGAAAGATAGGAAGCATCCACTGGTTTGCATGGTTTATCCTTCTCTTTCCTCCTCCTCAGCAAGTGTATTGTGAAGTAGGCTGTGACATACTTGGACAGAGGATTAAGGTCTGTTTTGTTAAGATATGAAGTTACTACAGGCACATAGGATTTTCTGTGATTATTCAAACAATGTCATGAATGCTAACTTGTGTCTAAATGGTTCAGATAAGGACTAGTTCCAGAGGTTTTTACTGTATCTGTCCTGAATCACACTAGGAAGATGCCTATTTCAGACACTTGATATTCAACCCAGTATAAAGTTGGTACTCAGTGCATTTTCTCACACTTCATAATAAGATCAAATGTCTAGAGTAAATATTACAGAAAATAACGATAAGACAAAACAAACAACAAAAAAGTGCTGATTTACCTGATATGATCTTGAACTTCTGGTTTGCCAGTTCATTCAAAGAGGGCATTTTAAAATACCATTACATCTTTACTTGGGGTAGAAAACTGCTTTCTTAACCTAGTGAGGATTCTGATATGTCAGATCTAATACAGACCTGGCCTTGTTGCAAACCTATGTCAGAATGCACAAGGCTATCTGGGGAACTGACATTTCATTAGCAGCTGGTTTAATTCCATGTGTGCAAAAGGCACTCAGCAAATTTAAGCCATTGCAATGATGACTGCTCTTGCTACACTAGTCTAACTGTTACAGTTCTACATAGCAGATGCACTGGAATTATCCTCAATGTGTGTCCTTTTATGTCTCACAAGCACTTTAATTTAATGGAGCAAATTTTAAAAGCCTACGTGTCAATTTGAAAAGCCTGTCCCCACCCCATTTTTTAAAATCCAAAAACAACAAAAAAAATGGAAGCCAAGGACAGACCTGATACAGCTCCTCCGCAGACAATGCAGGTTTCACATTAACTCATCAAGAAGAATTTGACTTACAGTTGTGGTTGTTTTGTTTCCATTCCTCCATCCCCCTCCTTGCCCATGTCAGATTCAGTTCATTTCTTGAAATTTAACCTTGAGAAGTTGTTTGTGTGGATGTGAATAAGATCTCTCTGGCTATGAGGGGATTCACGCTTCCTCTTTTCAATTAAAATACTGCAGAACCAAAGGCAACAAAACCAGGCAAGTGCACTAGTACCAATGGGCAGCACACATCGGCAAAACACTATTTGAATTCAATTTAAAAGATATAAAAAAAAATTTGAAGTTTACTCCTGATCTAACAGAAATCAAGTTGAATTGCATTTTGACACCATCTCCCAGTACACACACACACACAAAAGGAAGATACACAGACTTAATTATGAACAAAGTTAGCAAGGCAAAGTAAAGTGATAAGGATATGTTTTTTTTTCTCTTTATTGGGAAAGAAAAAAATTTTTTTTTTTTGGTCTTTGAGGTAATTTGTCAAATGCATTATATTAGAACAATGTTCTTTATCGCTTCTTGTTTTTGGTGTACCAGAGGTTTATTATATTCAAACCTTTTAAGTCATACAGATTGAAGATAAATAGACATAATGGAATTATGTTAACATATTATCTCGAGAACAAATATGCATTTCTTTTCATTTTCCTTTTGGATCCACTATTTTTCTTCTTTAATCCAGTAAAGCACCTGGAGAAAGATGTCTGCTTCCTTAAATATCTTATTTCTCTATCCCCAGTAGATTTAGTGAAACAAGAGCTACTGCTAGTAGGAAACAGAATGACTAACAAATTACAAATAGAATAAAACTATGCAGTACAAAGAAACATATTATATGATGCATGTATTACTTGATTCTCCAGGGGCTTTCTCTAAAAACATATCAACAAATAAAAAAAATTTGCTTGTTTTGCAACCAAATAAAGACAAATAATATTGAGCTACATGTTCAGTTCCTCAAATTAACAAGTTCACTTACCAGCTGAGGACCTAACTATCTAACTAAGATAACAAACGAAAACAAATTGATGACTAGCAATGCATGTAACAATAACAACAGACTAGCCATGATACATGTACATCTCCTGGTATATTTCAAAACAACTGAAGGTTATTTTTCTTTCACTGGAAGGTGTTAATGGCCACTATCAAGGAAAGCTTTGATCTATACATGATTAGAGACCAAGTTCAACTCAATTAGGTGTGCTAAGAACTTCCTTTCTAGCCCAGAGGAACAATGAAGTCTTCTGCAGCAGAGAGACTAAAACAGAGCTATTTTTTTCTTCCCTTTGGTACTCTGTATCCATGTTAAAATGTCTGTTATGTTATTTATCTAAAGATTCAGACCACCTTACAACCACAGCTCCCTCATGCAAAACTCTTGCTGCTCATATAAACAACTGCAAGGGAGCAGAGAGCTATCGGAGATAGCTCTGAGAAAGAGAAATTAACTGTGAAGCAGACCTGAAGCCATGAGCCTGAAAACCTCCCTCAGCTAAACAGGGGAGCATTAAGGGAACAACAAACATAACTCTTCAAGGCCCCCCCAAACTGTTTTAGTAACAGCTAAATTTGATCAGTAGTGGCACTTTGCATTTTTCAGCCACCTGCCTACAAAGCATCTCCAACCAGCTTACAAATAACATTTCAGGACCACGGCTCTCTGGTGAAACAGTGGCAATGTCTGTTTCGTCCCCCTCCATTACAGATAAGTGAAACATCACACAGACAGACGGAAGGCAATCCAAAGGACTTGCAGACATGCTTTAAGTTAGCCATGCATTTAACCTCTTTAATGATAAGTCTGTCAGAAGATGGGAGTCCAGTTCCGCTTCTCAGTCACAGCATGTGCTTGATATATACAAAGTTATTAAAAAGCTGTTCCATTGATTCGTATCAGAGGTAACTGTTAGCCAGACAAGTAGTTTCTCTGAACATAAATGGCACTACTTACACAAACAGTCAGGTGTACCAGCAGACAAGGACTGATGCAATTTAAAAACAACAGGACTCCTCACGGGTAAGGCATCCTGAAACAAGCGTTAATAAAGCAAGCAAACAACTTTCTGAAGAAAGTTGCTTTCTAACTTCAAAGAGGTATCTGAGTTTGCAGATGAAAAAAATGTATATGGAAAAAATGTAGATGAAAAAAATAAACCCTTGGGTTTATTTTTGACAAATCAGAATTTTCAAAAAAGTCCCAAGGGTTTATATAATCGTGTATCAATACACTTAAATGAAAGAGCATCTGCAGTCATTCATATGTGAATTTTTGCATTTGTTTAACTAACAAGGAGCTATTCTGCTACTGCATCCCAGAAAGCACTTAAATTTTCATGGAAAATTTACTGATTCTTCAATAAAATTGACTGCTGGAACTGAAGGTATAGAAGCAACATGCTTGTCACCACAGTGGAAAACAAACAATAGTGCTTATCACCTTCACAGTGCTTTATACTCAATGCCTGATTTAAGCTTGAGTATTCCAGTTGCTAGTCAGAGTATCTATTAGAGCAATTGTGCAGCAAATTGTTAAGAAAACGATGTTTCTTCCATATGCACAGTCTTTGCCAGCAGAGGTCAACAATTAGTATACAGATCTATTATTAATTTTAATTAATTTCTAGAAATAATATTTGTGAATGCTAGTATTCACTATTTATGAGATGATATTTAATATGTGAAGTAGTCCATCTGGCATACATCATAAATTACACAGTAAATTTCTAGCTCACGACTTGAAGAGCATATGCCTTAGAATAGATTGTGTGAAATGCCATATACACTAGTTGGAAATTCACCCTTTATTAATATTCCCTAATTATTTAAAACTTGCTGTGTATGAATTTCCCTGCCAGCAAAATCACGGAACATATGCAGAAAGCAAAAACAAAGAAGGTGATGGTAGTTTCAAAGCAAAACCTTTTGAAATTCAAAACATGATTCATGGAGGGGAAAAAAAAGTAAAAGAAATAAAAAAAATAAAAATCACAGAATTCAACTACTTTATAGATTCAGACAAGGCAAAACGCAGGAAAGATGAGGGAGCGCAGCATCTGAGAACACGCAATGGCTCCAGAATGGACACATATTGAGCCAGAATTAGAAACAATTTGTCATTCCCTCTCTCTTCCCTAACATAAAATTGCCGTTTTCTCCTACAATACACATGTGGAACTCAGACACCCAGTTATTGTTAAGTTTGTTTTGTTTTTCCATGCATAGTTAATGCAACCTTGTTTATAGAGAGAAATCAACTCCCTCCAGGTATGCCTAACTTTTCAGTAGCATTCATATTACATAGCATTAAGCCTTTAAAAATACATTGCAAATATCCTGTGACTATGTAAGGAACAGCCAATCTGATGAAAAGTACAAAAACTCGTGTTTCTGTAAACATTTAAGCATGCACGTACTCTTGTCCACCAAAATAATTCCATTATGGATGCTCAGGGTCATCTAGACAGACGCATCAGTCAAAACTCAGAAAAAAACAGAAGCAACAGATGAGCAGAGATACCATGCTAATGTCCAAAACATGCCACAGAAATAAACTACACCACACACAAGTTTTTTACAAAATTAAATTTTAACTTTTTTTTTTTTCCATAAATATCTTGCAAGAACAGATATTTAAGTCCTCTCCTTGATAAAAGCTTTTTGATAAGTACATGGAAGGGACTACAGGGAGACCCAGCAATGCCTGATCCACACACCCCACTGCTGCTGGAAGGCTCAGCCCCGTGGCCCCGCAGAAAGGGCAGCCAAGGCAGCAGACTGCAGGCAGCTTGCTTTGTGCCACCCAGCTTTATTTACTCTTTCCAACGTGCAACCCAATAGCCATATTAAACTCCAGAAAAACCAATTAGGCCCTCTGTCACATGGTGTAAATCAGAAGTCATGCCATATAAAGAAAGGACAAAGGCAAAGGCAAACTCAAAGGTAGCAGCTGCGCTTGCCACCTGAAAACAGCATTTTAATTTTGTTTATGCTCGGCTACAGACTTGGCTACCTCTGAGAAGTGTTGGCTCAGTATGCAAATGTCAGTGCTCTCCACTCCCCAGCTCCTTTTGGTCTGTGCTCTCCACATCCAAGCAGGTACCTGTTCATTTAGATGAGTTAATACAGATCAGTCCTGTTGGGTGCTAGAACTCGTTCAGAGAAAACATCATTTGCAAACGTGGTCCTATGCAACCTGCAGATGTAATGCACAGCATAGACTTCCTGTTATATTCTTAAAGATAAGCATGATGGTTCACAGAATTATCCCCTTTTCCAGTCTAACCCATGGTTGTCATGTGCAGGAACTACTTGTATCCTAACAGGCTCCCCATTCATTACTTTGCAGGGAGCAGACAGTAGTTTATCTGAACAACAGTTTCTTAATTGTTCCACCATTAATCATCTACACAGCACATTCCCTCCGTTGTGGTCAATAGCACTGTCACAGAGACCCAGCTTAATTGAGTAGATATTGATGGGCTTTTTGTTTGAACTGAGACACGCAGAAGTGTTTCCCAAGCACTGTGCTGCGATCAACATCTGTGTTTTTCAGAATCCCACAATTATTTTCTTTCCATGGCATAAACTAACAGGCATCACTTGGACCCTGCCTTCAGTTCCACTGTTCCTTTGCTCCACCACCTCCTCAGGCACGCTGATCGCTGATTTCTTACATGTGAGGACTTCAGGACTCACTGACTGTTTAGGATGACTGTGCAACACCAAAGACAGAACTTTGAGGAAAGATGTGGAGCCTTAGACATATAACTTGATTTACCAAACAAACTTCTTTGTTTTTGTACTGTCAAACTTGTGTCCCTTCCAGACCACTTCATGTACCAGTTCTAACATCAATTTTGTGAAGCTTGCTTGCCAGCCTCTCAGTACAGCATTATGCCGTCATGCATCCTGTCCCATACAACACCCTGGGGGACAGGCATTAATCATCTTGATGCACCCTTCAGTGCTGAGTGAGGAACCTGTGCCAAAGCACAAATCCTGTAGCTGTCTCAAGCTTATTTTACTTTGAGCCTTAGCAAATGAAGATCAAGTGATGCATTTTAAAATCAAAGACCAAAGGTTTAGCTAAAGACAGACTAAAAGAATGTAGTCTTTCCTTTGCACTCTTACGTGCCCGTAGGGCTCCTGCCACCTACCTGCCTGCTCTGAGGCTTTATTCTGACCCTCTCTAGTTCCCCTACCTATTTTCAGGAATGCTGTTCTTGTGCAGATTCTCACCTTGTCAGTCCAATTGCCTTTTTCTTCTTACACCCATGTGCTCCACATTAAAGTGAGCATAAATGGACTCCTCCTATGGCTCATGGGAGCCTCTTTCTCACACCAGGTATCACCTCTTGCTCTACTGGTGAGCACTTTGTGCAGTGCCACCCCATCTCCCTGCCATTCCTGCACAGAGCCTGGGGTGGGAGCTGTCAGGTGGTCGCTGGAAGGCAGTGAGCTCAGAAAGCTGCCTGCTGCATGCCCAGAACTAGATGACAAAATAAAATGATGACAAAAAATGGCAAATGACAAATTGAAAGGTACAACAGGGAAACAGACCCCTACTGACCTCTGATAACAGTGACACATCCAACTTCACTTTGCACCTCTGAAAGTACCTGATGTAAGTACACAAGCACTAGCACAAGCTATGGCAGGCCTTATTCTCAACAATTAAAAAATCCTCAAACTGTGCGCATCTCTCATGCCAACAAAGAAAAATTAGAAACACAATATTATGCCCGCTCAACACTGCCTATTGAAAACCAAGCCACAGTGGAGTTGTTCCAGAGCTAAGCTGTCCTGACAAAGTAACATGAACAAATAATTAGCCAGCTTTTATTGAGCTGTGGTTTTTAGAATCATTTTCTACTCTCATGTGGTCCTAATCAAGAGATGGGGTGGGGAACGCCAGCGAACACCAGACTCAGGAGACTAGTCAGTATTTGGATGGGTAAAGCACTGCATTTCCCAGCTTCGCGTTCAGTGACTTTCAGTGGCTCAGCTCCATCTGAGGTGCAACTCTATTGACTGCGATGGTTCCCAAGGGTTTACCCAGGGATGCATTTTGCTCAAAAGGATTAACTTGGAAGGGGAACTTCCCTCTGAAACAAGTAAAATAACAGAAACAGTGACACAGAAATCCTATTAGTGGTTCCTGGCATAACTGATTAACAGGCTGAAGACAACCACTTGCTCATAGTATGTTTACTAAAACCTAACAGTTGCTTCTTTCCTAGTACATAGGCACTGATCCTTGTGGTGGAGGAACAGTACTTTAATCACCTTCAGGAGCAAGGGGGGACCCAAGGGCTTTTTAGTCAGCAGGTTCCAGATGGATGAGATCAAAATCCACAGGTGGTTCCAGGAGGAGGCGTCTAATGCATGGTAGTGAATAGGAGTTAAAAGTGAGCTATTGAAGCGTGCAATCTGAAACCGATTCAGAGCAAGAACCTGCTAATGGACTGCCCCATCTGTAGGGCCAACTGATGCTGTAATTTTAAGAAGTGAAACAGCTCAGTGTTCATTAATGTATACAGGATTTTTCTGAAGTGGCATTTAGATTACGAAGCATCATCAGTAAAAATTTGCACAGATAACTACAATCTTTTATGAAAAAGGAGGTTCTGCATTTTCAAAATGTCACAGAACAATCCTTTAAAAATAAAACACTAAGCAAGTAATATACAGTAAGCTTTCTTCAAAATGCTGAAAATTAGGCTACAAATACTTAAAAATTACTTTATTCCATTGCATTTACTTTGTCAACAAGTTTAGGAATCAAAAAGGTTTTCTTAAAGGTTTTCTGGAATAGAAACCAGAAAAAAAAAAAAAAATGTTTTACAGGACTGAAAGCCTAGCCATGTGCATTTCATTAGAAGTTATGCATGTTATGCTCTGTAAAATACGCATTTTCAAACAGATCTTGGAATGCTTTACATTGTTGATACTATTCAAAAATGAATATAAATGAAAATGTCACTATAAATAAAGGATTTTTGCCAGCCACCATTAATATTTAAAAGCAATGTGTGTGGTTTTATTAACTTGAATAAGGACTCTTTCTTAAAACTTCATTTACATAAATTAAGTATTCCCTTGCTATTGCAGATACTTCTCCTTTTTCTGCTTCAGTTGTCTGATTTAAAAAAAAAAAAAAAAAAAGAATAAAAGAGGTGGGGGGCTAGAGGGCAGATAGATTTCATGCAGATGCATTCTAATAGACCTTCCAGATATATAGCATCTTGTTAAAAATTCATGCAGGCCAGAATACTAGAAGGTCAGAAAATGTCTTTGAAATTCTGCCAGAGCTCTTTTTGATAATTCATTCAGGTTTTAAAAGGGAAAATTCCTCATTAAAAAGGACCTAATTCTTATTAATTTATACTCCTAAGGCAGAGGCTGAATATTAAGCGGTGGACTCTGTTAATCCATTTATTAAATATCAAAGACCATATGTTTCCACCCTGTGTTCTTGCTTATTGATTAATTGCCTTAGACCTATACGGGTAAAAGCAGAAAAAAGTTCCTTCAAAGGTAAGTCTCTATACACTTCATTACCATGGTGGAAGCTGTCTCGTGTTTGTGTACTGTGTATCTTGAAGAACTGAGTCTCCTGTGCCTTCAGGTGGAAGCCAAAGCTACCGGACTGGACTAAATGAAAATTCCCTTTGCTGAAATTTATCATTTTTTGTCAGAGTTTTGGTTTCCTGGTGAACACAAAATTGGAGATTAAGTACAGCCCAAGCTTTTTGGTGCCCCAAAAATCAAGCAATAGCTTCTCTGTGCAGTGCTGGATTACAGCAAGGAACCAAGCACTTTTCCCAGTCTTAACACAATTTTAAAGCTGCTTATTCAAGTGCACAGTTGCAAGCCCCTGTTCACAACTGGTCCACAATTTGAGCCATTATTCATATGAATCAATTGTTTTTCACAGCTACCAATCAACCTCCATTTCGCACTGAATCCACACATTACCAAAGCAAAAAGCAACAAATAGCAACAGGAATACTGAAGCTTTCAGCATATCTACGTTTCACTAGAGGATTCTGTAAAGATAAGGTTTGGTTCCTGTACATCATCTTCTACTTTATTTCACTCTCAGACACAAGGAAGAAAAAAAAAAGTGGCAAAGAGCCAAAAACCAAACCACCAAGAGTAATCATAATTAATACCTTCAGGATCATCGTATAATACGCTGATGTGCATTACCTTGCAGATAGTCCCACCAGGGAAAACATTAAAGCAGCATGCCTTCACCAGTGCTTGCTTGGCAAATGATTCTTTCTTTGACTGCAGAGGGGAAAAAGGCCCTCAAGAAGCGGGTATCCTCCTTCCGCGTGTGTTCCTGAGTCAGCAAGCAAGCTTTCTAGCCAGAATTTCTTGGTCAGGAAAGCCATTATTGTTTTTGCCTTTTTAAAACCAGGTGATGTTCATCCTAGTGTTATTTTTCCATTGCCTGGTAGAAGTCTACAAAGACTTTTTCTCCTTTCTCTTTTCCTTTTCTTAAGTGCTGCAGTAGTCAACAGACAACTAACGAGATGGCAGATGAGTACTGGCAGAGTTGAAACAACATGTTGTATGGGGAGAAAAACATGTAGCAACAAAGTAAGGAAAATCCACAACAACAACAAGAAGCCTGTGACAGGGAGAGAACGAGAGCACTTCAAATTGACACAGTTAGAGAGGACTTAAAGGTGCTTTTCTTTTAGTACAAGCACTGCTGTGTGCGGGCACCACTCCCTCTGCTAATTCCTGCTGCTCCCTCAGTTATGCCTGTACAACTTTTTTGCAAATGTGAGGTGAATCAGACCAGGGAATTGATCCAGGTTAAAAATAACCCAGGAAAAATAAATAAATAAAAAGAAAAAAGGAAAAACTCAAAGCAGCTACCACCAGTGCCAAAATAAATGTCAGGCATATCACAGCCTCACCAGGGTCTCTCCTGAGCCTGTGGTTTCAGAAGGGCCAGATGGGCATCATGTTTGACACCTGCAGCCTGGACAGCCAGCAGCACCCATGTCTGTCCTATCACAGGGCCACGATAGACACCAGCCACAGCAGGATTTGAACTCACAGTCTAAAATCCAGGACTTAGAGCAATACAGGTATGAACTTAGGGTGATAAACTATAAATTGAGAAGGACTGAGCCTGGGCACAAGCCTTCTTGTTGCTGCAACACCTCCATTGTTCAGATAGTTGTGGCACATACCTGCTGTTTCAAGCTGGACTTCTAGCCAGCTCTGTTCCACCACCTCAGGCAGTTCTTCCCAAAAGCACAATCTTCTAGAACAGAGCCCAGATCACTCATCCCCATCTGTACTATGACATACTCAGTGTACTTAAGGTCAGAGGATGGAAGAAAGCCTGCATCAGGAAACACCTAATAAACATGCAGAAACTCCCATAGAGAAGGATGTGCCAAAGGCAGAATATTCATCAGTCTAACCCTTCCCAAATAAAAATGAAGCACATTCTGTTTCAAAAAAATGCTTTCCTCTACACAGGATGGCCTCAATTCTTACCAAGTTAAAGCCTTCATGTGTTAGTAAAGTAGTTCTCTGAATACAGCAAAGCTTTTTCCTGCTTATAACCACCTTATCTTCAGCAAGGTGGTCACAGAGTCACCTGCCCACCACAGCACCCATGAATTGTGGAATTTATTACATGGTTTCTGAGCTCCACAGACAATGCTTTCCTGTTGAACTATCTGCCAGAAAGAAATATCCAAACCAATACTATAACTATAGGTCTATAACTATAGGCCAACTGTTCTTCTTGTCTATGAAAACAATTTATTAGAGGAGCATCATATAGAATCTATTTTGGTGTCTGTCTCCATGGTTTAGATAACAATTCCTGATGATAACAAGCTCAGCCCTAAATGCACACATGCCATGATCATGCTGTGTAAGTTTAAAAATGCTACTTGTCTGCCTGCCTGTTTAGCTGGCAGTTTTACCCACCAGGAGAGCAAATGATTTAAAACCCAGATGCTGAGCAATTTGAGATGCAGGAGCACCCTACAGTGAAGCAATTATTGCCTTGGAGGGTCTTATTATCCTCATTATGCCATGAATTCTACAAAAAGTAAACATGCCTTCATTATTATATATTTCCTAAACTACTGTATTGTAAAGAGAAGTTTTGAAAAAAGTTCCTCATCCCTAAATGTAAATCTTACCATCTTTTCTCCTTGCTTAGAGAAGCAACGGAGTCCTGCTGTTTCCCTGTCATATGGTATTGAATTCCTTACACCCCACCCTCCCAAAAAACCTAGACAAGCAGTTGAGGCCTTGGTTTTATATGCTACTGACCAGAGAGTACAAACACCAGGTTGCTTGCAGGGGTGAACACCCATGCTGTTCACCCTGACCAGCACTGCTTACTCTTGATAGCCACAACCAAGTGTTGTGGCACGTGGTCAGGTGCACTTTAGCCATGGAGCTATGCAGGAAAGGCACTGGCACTCTGGTTTAAGAAGAATATAGCCTGCTTTTAAAGTCATTTTAAATCAATAATGTTCATGCAAGCTACCTTATGGAATAGATTTCAGAATAAAGAAAAGCATTACTCTTTATCACAGGACAATGCACTTGTACAACATTATTATCTTGCCAATGCAGTACACTTGCCACATTTCCCACTGTTAATTAAAATGCACTGAGACAAGCAGCCTGCTGACTTAACCACACACCAACAGCTGCAGATCTGGGACACATCTTTGGTTTCTCCTGATCACATACAGGTCACCTGAGCATAAGGCAGAAATGCAGCTTTCACATCTCTAAAGCACAGCAAGAAGGTGGATCAATAAAATGCCACGTGAATTAGGCAGAAACATACAGACTGACTTTAGGAAAATTGCAGTGCCCTACATCATTTCTTGAATGATATTCAAAAGCTTTGCTGAATTGTCTAAGAACTTCCAAGCTTAATGATTAATTGACGGTGTTGTTTAATCTTTACATTGATTACTCTGTGCCCTTCTGTGCAATGCATAAAGGACAGCCATATAACTTAGGACTGCTTCGCTTATTTTAGAATACAGCAAGTAGCCAGTACAGGAAAACACTGAAATAACAGCCACACACAAGGCAATGCATGTGTGTGTGCCAATTCCACTAAATCAAACCTCCTTTACTTTCAGTAACTAGCAGCTTGCTACTCTTAAGATTGAAAACGCACATCATAAAAATAAATAAATAAATGTTTGTGCCTGAAGCTCATGAGCAACAGAGTATGTAATAGTTCCAGCAGGTAACACCTCTATTTTGAAAGATTAAGCTGAGGCATACAAGAGTTGTTGTTTGCTTGCCGAACTACACAACAAATGCAGGGAGAAATCACAGGGAGTCCCAGGCACATAATGGTAATTACAAAGACTCTTCAGGGCCCCAAAACCATTGTGCTGTTAGTTAGCTACTGCCCACCTTTGTCTGGCTCAGCTCTACCTGGAGAAGCTTTTCCACTCAACATGGTAGTCATGAACAGTGGAGAAGACCAATTAACTACTAGGATTACTCACCACAAAGGTGGAAAATGTGATTCACAGTTTCTGATGCATAAGCTGTTACACAGAGTAGAACAGGTTCAACTGAAGGAGAAAAAGACCACACACAGATACGATACAGAGTCATTTGGGAGTACTTACGGGAAATGGTAATTCACATTCTCTCATACAAAACAAACTAATTGATTAGATTTTAATTAAATGAGATTCAACTCTGAGTTCGCAAATGCTTCAAATCAGACAAAACTTTTTTTGCATATCACCTATTCTACAAAAGTATTTGCTTATATGTATCAGAAATACACACCTTTGCTTATATGTACCCACTATATATTAATTAGCTAATAGTCTCCAGATAAAAGAAGTAGACTGCGTAGGTTTCAAAGTGTTAACCTGCAAGTTACAATAAAGGAAGAGCTCCTGTGCCTCATGAAATTCAGACTGAAAAAAAAAATAAAATCAATTCATCTGTTTAAATTCAGGTACAGCTCTTTCTAATAAAGAACAGCAATAAATTTAAGATCACACAGTATTTTAACAGCTATAATCGAATGTATGAAACTGAATGTAGCTCACGGTCAATTCCAAGTTTAAAATATTTCCAGTATCACGTTAGCTGAATCCCAAGACCAGCCAAGTCCCACTTGCTCAGAATCAACAAGCTGCCTAAAAAGAAAGTGCACAGAACATTTTATTACTTGAGTGAAGCGAATGATCTAATCTCTACATGGGCACATTCATCATCACCAGGGAAGGCACATAGATGGTAGGAACCTTATCCAGAAGGCTTCACTTTTGCTGAAGTGTTACAGTGTTCTGCTTTATCAAGCTATTTAGCCCTGAACAAATGCCTAATAAGGGACCAAATCAGTCCTGTAATTAGAATTAATGTTTTTAGGTGATGTCAGCAATGCCAATGCAGAGCAAGAATATTATTGTAATTTCATTTGGAAGAATTCAGATCTGAAATTAACGCTGGCTGCTTTGCAGCAATCGCAAGAGTGTAACACCCTTCATTCCAAAATGTACTACTGGAGTAGTGTACTGTTGTGCATTCAGTATTAACTCATGTGTCTGCCATAGGACAACAGTGATAAAGTAAGAACAGTACAAGTAACTTGTTATCTGGATAATTCTAAGACAGGAATATTTAGTTTTCATATACTGGAAAACAGAATGAACAAGACCTTGTAACGGGCCTTGTAACATTTTTCATACTTGTCCCTTCCATGTTCAGCCTGAGTTGCCCAGTGTCAGTCTCTAAGCTTGGGAACAGCCAACAGAATATTTAGAGTTGTTGCTCAGAAAATGAGAAGGCAATAATGTGTTTCCTGAATTTGTTTTTCAACACAAAAAAGAGTCACTCATCATTGTAAAAAGGGTGTCTGAAGCACAGAGTGACTCAGTCAATTCCCCCCCCCCCACAGCCTCCTGACATCACCTGACAGCCAGGACCTCACTTTCTCCTCCACAATACTCTTCAGGCTCACGTGTCCATCTGCTAGACTTGGGGCTGACACATGCACCAGACAAGCTTAGCATAAGAGGGAAGTAAGGGTCAAAGTGTTTAGGGACTTATAAAATTCACACAGTGACAGACCCTAGTATCCCCAAAATGAGATCCACATGAGCTTTATTTGTTTACACTCCCATAATCACTGTATCTCCCACCAGAGGCAGGATGCATAGGCTAACATGCAGGAGGCAGAAATGAATGATGAAAGTTAAACTGAGGGAGAAAGGGGGGTACACTGTTTAAAACAGACCCGTAGTAAATTAATCATGCAATTTAACAGAAAGAATGGATGTCTGCATCTATCTCCCATTATCGCTGGGAGAAGTCTTAGTCCAGATCTGCCATTTTCTTCATGCTCTCATTTGTGTTTAATTGCAATACGAGGTTATGTGCAGAATGCTTATGTGAATACCATGTGGTATTTGCAAGAGCTAGATGAGAGAGCTCCAAAAACAGCGGAGGAAAAAAATGCATAGCAGGGAGAAAACATCTGTTTAGGAGAACAGGGAATGGGAAGAAATGCTGAAATGGCTCACATGGGTATGCGTTAGCTACACTTTAGCACTTGTCCATTACTAGTCATTGCAGCAAACATGAGGTAACATGGCATATTTATTCTCTAACACCAATCTTTAGGACAGTTAAGTGACACTATTCTTTTTATTTAGGCTAATACCATCTCTTCTGGACAGCGACTGCGACCAAGCTGTTGTACAATAACTTTTTGAATGATATTAAAAGCATTTGGAGTCTGACCTCTTAAATGTACTCAGCACAAAAGAAGTTAAAACACGTTCTGTGCATAAAAAATTCACTGCTGGATCCTGAATGGAAAGAGGTCTAAGAGCTCTTCTGACAGGTCACCAGATGGAGCGGAGACTCTGTGAGCCAGGGCTGTGCTGCATTCTCAACACGGTAACTGAAAGGGACAGCTAAATGATAGATGCCTTGGCTGAGCATCAAGATGAGCTGTTGTTCTCTCAGAAAATCAACAAAAAAAACCATCAGGCATTCTCCGTTAGTAGAAGCTACATGATCAAAATGCAGTTTAAGACGTTAATCAGAAAATGGAACAATAAGCTGAAGCACAGCAGTCCCTTTCAGTCTTGCTGCCATTGCAACCTGTAAGGATTTTGCCACTGATTTCAACAAGAGAAAAATCAGGTAATTATAATGTTTGTGGCTTATAGAGCCCTCTATGTGGAATAACAAAGCTCCTCAAAGGGAAGCACTTCAGGGACTTCTCTACAGCCTCCTACAAATGAATGTGTTTTAGTTATGGTACAACTTTGATTAAAAACATTAAAATGAAAGAGTCGAAAATAAACATTTCAAGAGCCTTAAATCTTTTTGTACTGGTGTATAAAGCTTCTTTACATAAACAGAGAAAATACCTATATTAAATTATAGCATTATTATTATCCTACATATAAACCTGAAGAAAGAGTAGAAAACAGAAAAAAACCTTTAAATATATATTTAATTATTCTACAAAAAACCTTTCCCAGAACAGCATTTAAGATAAAGTTAAGAATAATTCCCACTGATTTGAATGGAAACTAAAAAGATTCCTAAAGTTGTGATCTCACGCACTCTTTTAAATTTGCAGTTTGTGAATCACAGTTTATTTTATTTTAATCAATGCTACCACTGATTCTACCAAGACACCTAAGTGTCAGTATACATCAGTCATAACAGAGCTGAGGACATTCTAAAACATTCTAAAACTCAGGGTAACACTGATTTTACTTATATGAGGATATTTAGCAAAACTTTGCCCAAAGCACTGGGCAAACAAGTGCTATTGGCAGCACAACAGCATGCCTGTGCTTTCATGTGATGGCTGTGCCCAAAAGCACAAACTCAGACAGTGGTAAAAGCCAATGTTTGAGTTCATAAGTATATGAAAATAAGTGAATGTTTTTCTTTTCATTATAAGAAGTCGACACAAACATTTTATCCACCCATAAACCACACAGCACAGGCAGTACTAACGTGAACTTGCTTGATTTTTCTTCTTTTGGCAAATAACGAGAGAAAAGAGAGCAGAGATTAAATGGAGCTACAAGGAAATTTCTGGTAAAACAAACAAACAAAAACATAAGAAAAAGCAAATGCTGATCTAAAAAATAAAACAATAATTTTGTACTGTGGACTCTGAAACAGAAATGCAGACTCCCTAGCTGCATAGTCTCTATTGTTCTTGGTTACATAGACCTAGGTACAATATGAGTATGAACATCCAAAGCTATCACACCTTTTATCTTCAAGCGTCTGTGCAGATTTTCTATTACAGTCAGCCCACAAAGAGAAACGAGAGCATGGAGGGGCATGCAACAGACATGTTGCAGCTTCAGAGTCGCAAAATGCAGATGCCCACACCTGCTTCATGCCAACTCTTTGCCACGGGCTGTGTGAAATCCTAGTTGTCTAGATCCTTACAAAGCACCAGCTGAAGGACCACACTAGCAGATGGCTGTGGGACAGCTCTTCAGGTGGGTTCAGTACTGGAGAGTGCTGACCAAGGGGTTTTAATGTTGTGGCTATTTTTGACAAGGGTGCAGTCAGAAATATGGTGCATGAGCCTGAATAGGAAACAAACTGTTGTTAAAATGTAGAATTCTGGGGCGTTTCTTGTTGGGCACTTCCCATATATAGGGTTAGGGTTAGGGTTAGATCCGCCATTATGGTTAGGGTTAGGGTTAGGGTTGGGGTTAGATCCGCCATTAGGGTTAGGGTTAGGGTTAGGGTTAGATCCGCCATTAGAGTTAGGGTTAGGGTTACGGTTTAGGGTTAGGGTTGGGGTTAGGGTTTAGTGTTGGGGTTGAATTTAGGGTTAGGGTTAGGGTTGGGGTTAGATCCGCCATAAGGGTTAGGGTTAGATCCGTCATTAGGGTTAGGGGTAGGGGTAGGGGTAGGGTTAGATCCGCCATTAGAGTTAGAGTTCGGGTTAGGGTTAGGTTTAGGGTTAGGGTTAGGGTTCGGGTTGGGGTTAGTGTTAGGGGTAGGGTTATGGTTAGGGTTATGGTTAGGGTTAGGGTTAGGGTTAGATCCGCCATTATGGTTAGGGTTGGGGTTAGGGTTGTGGTTAGGGCTGGGGTTAGGGCTGGGGTTAGGGCTGGGGTTAGGGCTGGGGGTCGATGTAGAGGTAGATCCGCCATTAGGGTTAGGGTTGCGGTTAGGTTTGGTGTTGGGGTTGGGGTTGGGGTTAGATCCGCCATTAGGGTTGAGGTTTTGGTTAGGGTTGGGGTTAGGGTTGGGGTTAGGGTTACTCCTTTGTGCCTTCGTGCTTAACAGCAAATAACTTTAAAGTCCTGAGTATTTAAAAGTATTAAAAAAAAAAAGTCTGAGTAATAACACCTGTGGGGACAAATCTGGGCAGTAGCATGTACATTTAGAGGAAAAAAATGCAAACTACAGAGACTACAGTAGGAGGCCGAACTTAGGCCAGAGTTTACAAGGAACTTGAGTGCTGAAAGCAGCAGAGCAATTTCCAGGTTCAATGCCATGTTGTATGTGGATACACCCGAAATCTTTCATTAGCTATAAAATAAGTCCTGGAATAACCTGTGTAAAATGATGGCTGTACTAGAAAGGGCTGGACTGTGGCTAAGTGCTCATAAATCAGACCAAAAAAAAATGAATATAAAACTGTAAATTTTAACCTGTCACATTTTGGATTTACAAAAACTCTCAAATCATGGCTGTCCATTTTTACTGGGCTGGTTTAACTTTGTGCTTCTACAGAAAGGAGGAAATAATGCAACATTTCCCATTAACATTCGTTTAAATTAGTACAGCAACCTCTGTATCTATACATCTATAGATATATACTATACATACTCTACCTATACATCTTTATGTGTAATTTACTACAAAATTCCTGAATTTTTCATGACTACAAGTAAGAAAGTGAATATTTACAATATCCCCCAAAGTGTTTCAGACCCGATGCAATCATTTCTATGGAGCCATTAAGTTTCATCATTTCCATAAATTCAGTCTCCATGCAATGGGTTCTTTATGAAAGGACATTTAATTACCTGATAGGCTATAATGGCTCCTCTGCATCAATAGTAAAGTCAATAACCTGCATTTTTTTAAACCTCTCTAAATACCCACTGACACAATAGGTTGTTGCAGTCCTTAGTCCTTCAGGCCCATTGGACCTCTAAAATAAAAAGGTTTGAAGCTATTAAATATACATTTAACATGATAGAATGTTATGAGTCTATTGGAGGTCAATGCTGTAAAATTATGCCTCTAAAAATCCTTCTCAGAAAGTAATTTATGGCATAGAATATGTTTATTAAAAGCCCCTAACTACAGATTTATGTGATTTTATGTGAAGACTGCAACCGAGTATGCTTGGGGATCAGCCCTGCAAACACTTTCCATGAAGTTCAAAGCTTATTACCCTACATAATCCCTCCTGGAGTCAACTGAAATACTCCCAAGAGTAAAGTTACTCATACTAAGTATTTGTAGTTTCATGCCCTTAAACTTCTTTCCACGGTGCTGTTTCAGATTCAGTGTGTGATCTAGCAAGTCATTTGATTAGCTGTGCTTATGCGAGAAAGGGAATCATTTCGTGGGCAAACAATAAGACAAACTCTACTTCTGGTATGTACTTAGATGCACAGAGCTGTCGGTGCTAATTGTTAGTATTTCTGCAACTCTTTTTATTAACCAGCTATGTCAGTGGAGACCAGTTAAAGAAGAAAGTGCTCTCAGATCAAATAAGGTTTTGAACTTCTTTTAGGACATACCTCAAAAAAAAAAAATAAAAAAAATTAATAGTTCCTCCTATCCTATGCCCCAAATCCTTTCCTAAATTTCAAACCCAAATCAGCCAGACAAGGCTAATTACAGATCATTTGTTGTGCAATGCACATTAACAGAAAGGTACTGCTTTCCTCTTGAAAATATTTGTGAAACATTATCAAAAAGTTCTTTTCCCTCACTGATTATCTATGTAATCCTGAAAAGTATTTCCCAAAAGTCACTCCCTCCTTGCTGCTGGAGTGGCTGGTTATCTCTGTACATCATAAAGAGCAAGAGCTGTTAATGAACTGCATAATACTGTTTTCATTTCTGTGCTTGGATAAACTGTGGGAGGAATAATATTTACACTAATTTCAGATGTAGCTTTCAGTGTATACTAAGGAAACAATACGTTCTCCCCAGCCTAGCATGGGAGAACGCTTACCTCACAGTAAGTTACTGCAGAGCTGATTAGCAGCTAAGCTTACAAGCCGGTCAGCAGCCTCCCAGATGGGGAATGGTCCCACTTGATCACGCCTGAAGGACATTACTGTATAAAAATTCGGAAAGGTGACCAGCAACACTCAGCAGTGCTAATCTCCATTCCATTTCTGGTCCAACAAAACTCTTTAAGGGTGAAATACTAGAGGGAAAAATTAAGATCTCCCCACATTAACAGCAGGAAGTTTGCATACGCTTGTACATTTGACTCAATCTCACACTAAATTCTTCAGCGGTCTGGGATTTTGCTTAAGTACCGAGGCCTAGATACACAGCTGTGCCCCTGTGTTAGGAGGGTAAAGAGAAGAGGATTTTGGAGCTCACCTAGACATTCACCAACATACAGGGTTTCTTTCATTTCTGTACACCAGCCTTCAACCCTAGTACTGTGCTATGAGTACTTGGGGAAAAAAATTAATAAATGTCTCACCAAAAGCAAGACAAAAATGCAATAGAGTACCAGACTTCATATTTAGGAGAATGATTTTTACTACAGGAGAAAAGCAGCAGACAATGTTGTTTGTTCTTGTCTCCTTACTGTAACTTCTGACTTTATACTTTTGCTTGTGTGTGCATACACGTGCTCAACCAGAGGACAACGAAAAATACCACACTCAGCCAGGTGAACATTGAGCCACGTGTTAGAACACAAGAAAACGCTTTCAGTAGCATGGTTTCCTTAGAAACATTTTGAACTTCTGTTAGGAATAGAATTTTCTTTTCCAGATGAATATGACATTTTGCCATTAGTAACTTGCTAATAACAAACAGACTTTGCAAGACTCATGCTGCAGACGTTAGAATTAAGCTTTATTTTAACGTAGACAGAATCCTTTAGAGGTAGTACACTGACATAACTCTACTGACTAAGCTGATACACAATAGTGTCTGAACTGTCCTGTGCTGCACTGTAGGATAAATGGGATAAATGTTATCACCAATAGAAGTGCAGTCATGCAGCCTACCTTGCACACAACAACTATACCTCCCAGCCTTCCATTGAGCCTCTTCTACACTGAATTTCATGGAAGACCCATCTAATCCATGCCCACCAAAAATCTTCACTTTCTATATTCATAGAATGTCTTTCACCTCAAAGCTCTTAGCAAAGCCGTGAGTGGATTCATCATAAAAAGTAACATATTACCATAAGCTAGGAAGGGATTTTCAAAGAATTGTGCTACCAGCTGATAAAGGATTTGGGAGACTGTAAATCTTGCGCTATTTATGTAATACACTGTACACAAGAAGCTGGGTTAACATGGGTATATACCACTATGAAATCTTTGCCTTTAGGTAAGTATGACAACTAAAGAGAGAAATTCAGCTATTAAATTGCTCCAGTCACAAGCCAATGTCTGCTAGGCCTAGCAGCACAAAACTTGCAACAAACAACATAGTTAACCTTTTAAGGAGGGAAGAGAAACTAAAAATGTAATCCTGTAATTAAATTTGTATAGGAGGAGTCTCAGAACTATGCAACTCTTTAGCATTATTAATGCTACAGCTGGACAGAAGGGTCAACTCATGTAACTTAATCATCATCTACAGCATACACAAGGAAACACCTCTTAACAACTTATTATCCTTGATCCCAATTTGAAGAAATATGTACTGGAAATTATGGAAGATATTAAAGTACTAACTAAACTAACTTAATCTACTAGTATAATCTACTATAACAAGTATAATCTAGTAAGTACTAACACAGGTCTCCTCCCTGCCTTCAAGGCTGGAAGTGAAAGGGGTTACACCTCAGGAAACCAGAAACAAGAGCAGGTAACAGCTTCTTTAATATGATCCTGTTGAAATTCAGAGAAATTCATCTCAGAGAACAGAAACCTCCTTTAGGAAAAAAAGAGATTTATGCCCACACATGTTAGGAGAAACTGAGAGCACCACTGAACAACAGAAGAGGAAAAAAACAACTCACAGCGCCACTGGGGCTCTTGAAATTTCTGAACTTTCATGCATTTTTGGCTGCAGAAATTGTTTGTCTGTGAAAATAGGGCACAGCAAATAGCATAGTACAACACCAGTTGCTTGGCGCTGTTTACATGCTCCCTGGGTAGACCTCTCTCCTTTCATATCCTTCTGCAGCCCTGTACTAATTTCATATATACACTAAGCTACAAAGAAACTAAGAAAGAAATCCATATTTTGCTGCTGGTTTGTATGTTAGTAGTGTTGGAGCATGGATTTTCTTTTTATGGTATTTACAGCACCTGGATATTTGCTGAAAGCTAAGCCAAGCATAAAACAAATAAGAGTTTTGATTCTTCTTTTTATTTGCATTGATAAAACCAGAAGTGTAATTTCTTTGACTTCAGACAAGGTTTTTCTTATTTACATTAGCATAAAGTGAAACTATGATTCCATAAATCTTGAAACTATGAAAGTGAACTATGAGTCTAATAATCAGAAGAATCTGTATTGACAGCCAGTGTGTAAGAGAACTCAATAGTCTGGGATGACCGTATCTTAAAAACCTGAAGATAAGAAATGCAGTGCTTGGGAATGTGTTAAGTTTTGCTTTCTTTCATAGCTAGAAATTTTTTCAAGTGAAACTGTGGATAAACACTGATGGCATACCAGTGACAGAGCCAGCCGTACTACCTACAACGTGATGCTCTTCCCTGCTCTGGACACAATTCCTCTCTTCCCTAGGAACAAAGACACTGCAATGTCACAGCCTACTCCAATGTAAATTACAATCCAGCAATTGGTCACAACAAGGTTTAGTTTCATGAGAAGCAGAACTAGGTTGGAAAACATTTACAACAAAGCAGTGTTGTCAGGAAATGCCACTCACTAAACCCAAAATGTTTTGCCCAAAGTTTCTCTCTCTGAGATTCACGCATATTTTTGATTGAATTCCTGACAGACTGTTGGAGAGCCTGCTACTTCTACACTGTGTCACGCCAGGGAATGAGCTAAACACGCTCTCACACATTCACTGCAGTATTGCTGACAGATTCAGGTTATCCACACCACAGTGCCAAACTTCATGTCAGGGATTTGTAAAGAAGGCCCAGGACCTTTAGTGCTTTAACCTCACGGTTCAGTTCCACAACAGATATTCACACATATGAAATTTTATATATATATATATATATATATATATATATATATATATATGAACTTAAACTACTTAGAGCTTATAAATAAATCTACATTAAAAGCTTATGTTATGGTGCACATATGCTAAGTTATTTTTATAAGAAAACCCTAAAGAAAGACACAGCAGAACTGAGAAAGAAGCTGAGACTTCTCACAAATGGTAGAATAATCTTACATGCAAATAAAACATTTATTTTAAGATGAGCAATAAAGTGGGGAAATCTTTTTTCCAGACAGGAAAATTAAGCTTCTCTGACAAATTTCAGGTATTCCTTAAACAACATTGTGTTTCTGATTCAGATTAAGGACCTAAACCTTAAAATGATGTCAGTTCTGTACATCATCTTTGGGTCTTCTTGGAGCCTGGAAGCTCTTAGACAATCACCAAGTGTTGTCCCATGTCCACTCAATGGCAGCAGTAGAAGAAACAGCATGAGAGTTTGTTTCAATTGAGATGATTCAGAGCCTGAGGCTCAGCTACATCTAGAAACCCCTAAAACCATAACTGTGGTCAGCTCTTTAACATTTGGATTTAAAGGCAGAAATCTGGAAGTCCCACCCTGAAAGACCGCCCTGATAAATGTGGAGCATCAAAGCCCAGAGACTGTGATCCCCGAGTATTAGTGGTATACCTGATGGGAGCCTTATGGATGCATCAGATTACAGCAGGTACCCCAAGGATGTCTAAGCCAAATAACTGGATATAATAAAGCTCTTCACTGTGCCCTCTCCACTCCCCAATTATACAATCCATTTGTGCAGCCCTATGGATTATATTCAGCCTGTTCTAAACACTTACCCTTTTTAAGCACCGTGGTGCAATTAAGGTAAAGAAAATCAAACCCTATCAAGCTGTCCATGCAGAGAACTCTCAAGTGACTTTCTAGAAATGCACATTGATTTTATTGGAAAGCTTCTGAATAAATCATCCCTAGCATGGAGCTGTAAGGGATGGCTCAGTTGTCCCACCACCTGCTACAGGCCCCCGTCCTCACAGGAGGTGGTAGGGACACCTCAGCACCTGCCCAGCGCCCACACAGGCTATTAGCAATAGTACACTTGCAAAGTGTTCCAGGGGTTCAGCCACTCACATTTTACAGCAGGGTTTATAGGTAATTTCAGGTACAAAAAAAATAAATTAGTTTTAAGGCATATAACTATCTTTCTATAATGGTGGCCACTTAATTAACAATAGGTTGCACCACACTTATCACTTTCATCTTAATACAGCTGGAGAATTGGGCACTCTGTCAACTGTTCAATTCCTTGAAAAGTTTAAGGTTTTACAAGTGCCTTTCCCCCCTTTATTGGTTGTACTTTTTGATATACTCTTTTCATCTAACTCCATTTGCTTTCTATTGGAAACCCTCTGAGACTACAAATAACTGAAGGTATTATCTCTTGTAAGAGCACAGTCACTGGTGGAAAAGAATTTTTTTTTTTTTTTTTTTTTTTTAAAGAGACTAGCTACATTTCTTTATTCTTGTTATTCTTGTTTTCTTGAAGGTAAATCCTAATATTAGGCTTTATAAAATTCCATTTCTACTACAGGCTAGAAATATGAACGTTCCTGCTCCACAATGTAAAATGGTCTAACACAAGAGAAAACGCAAGAAAACATCTTTACCGAACCCATTTTTAGAGAATAACTGCTCAGATGAAAACCTCCAGCATTTAAATTATACAGACAGCTGTCAGGGTGCAGCATTCAGATTATATTGTTAACTGCTGTACATCAGTTCTCATTTTATGCACAGCTACATCACTGTGCTCTAACTGCATCAGCATGGTAGCATGGGACCCTCCAGCTTTATAAGATAAATTGTTAAAAACAAATGCTAATTCTGCTTTCTGTCCTCCAGAGCCACAAAGACTTAAATATTTTATTTTGTACTTTAAAAGGTGGGATAATAGTTTTTTTCATCCTCTCTCACCAAATACTGAAGGAATCCAACAGTAGTAACAAAACCAGCGAGATTCTTCTTCTCATCGTCATGAGTTTCTAGTAGGTGTCGCTGTTTTGGCCCAGCACTCAAAGTCCCTGATTTTCCATGTGAGCTGACACACCAGATGGCTGCAGATTCATCCTCTGCTTTAGATCTGCCCTTGCCTGAAGCTATCTCCAGTGCTCGTCCTTTGTGTCTACTCCGTAAACAAACAAGCAACTGACTCTGACTGAAGAAAGCAAATTTCCAGTCTGATTCCTGTGAATGCATTGCAAGTCACACATACAGCATTGCTGGACTTCCACGTATACTTATCAATATATGATCACTGCTGCCTACTGTGACATGAAAACATGCAGCTCTAAATACATGGTGCAGATGAAAAGTATTGTATTTTGTAGAAGGTTTCATGCCCACACAGCTCTGTGTGTTCACACCGCTGAATGTGGTACCCAGCTCTGTCTTTTGCTTTTCCTCTTCACCTTGCTTCACCCCCTAGGTTTCTTACACCCAGCCCTTGTTTTGCAATGCATTGCTCCAGCATCCTCACAACAAAAACCATATAGTTTGAAATTATTTGTAATTGTTAATGTTAGTATTTCACTGGCTGAGAAAATAACCTTTGAGACACCACAACAAAATCTGAAATACTGTTGATCACCTCCTGCTATGATAGTTTCTGCATTTGTAAATATATTTTTCCTAATAAACTCCTGTGAATCATTCAAGAAGCTCAGTTCCACATCCCATAATTAATTCCAATTTCTCTAAGAAATATTTTCAAATTAAGGGTGACAGTTCTTGAAAGATCAGATTGAAGATTTGCTAGATCAGTAAGACAGTGGATATTCAAAAGCTACTGTAAAACATTAATTATCTAACTTCTACTTCAGCATGGTAGGGACACTAATGGAAAACCCTAAGGTATGTTCTCTCTTGAACCTTACCAAATTATTTGATTTCAGGAGCTGGAATTACCACCAATTTATCACCACCTTGATAGCAGTAGATAGTAAAGTGAAATATCTTTGTTATAATAATAAAAATCATGCCCCTAGGCTGGGAGACCCTGGCCCAACAGGGAACCCTTCCTCTCTGAGGATGCGCAGCATGATTCTGCCATGGCAGCAGTGCACTACCTGCATAATCCCTCGGAGACTAGGGGACTGTACAAACACGTGAGTGCATTCATAAGGGATTGTACAAAGAGTGGCATGGAAAGTCCTAAGGCATGACAACTTGGGAAACCACCTGTTACCCCAACTTGTGCAGCTCTGAAATAAACAATAGTTGACCTGGTGCATGGATCACACACCAGGTTACAAATCCAAAGGTTTTATCAGACAACAACCTGTGATGAACATTATGAACAACTCAACATTTCTGCTCCCTAGTTGCATCACACATTAGTAGCTCTAATTGATTTGGTATTAGTCTTGCATACTTGACTTTGTTTAACAGGATGTGCTGAGTGAGCAGTGAGCATCGTAAGTAGTTGTAAGCTGATATGCAGACACATCTCTGCTGTCTTGTGCTGGCTCTGCATGAGGTAATTCTGTAATATCCCTTTACTATAATGTTTTCTTGGAATAATTTTTGTGTATGTATCAGTTGAATTTATTTATTAACTATTTAATATTTTTTTCCAGTGTCCTGAATTTTACTTAGAGAGGTTCATGTGTTCATTTATCCCTAAGAGTGAGGAAGATATAACACCCAACAAGCCTTCCTCTAGTAACAACAGGTTGGTACTAATGTGAGGAAGTAACAGTCAGCTCAGGTGAAGTGTGTAAAACAAGCTATCATGAAACCAGTGCAAAAAACAAGTTAAAGGATGAATTCTGTCTCTGTAGATAGGACAATACTTGAGGCAAGACTGGATATAATAGGAAGAGGTTCCTCCCAAAAGCACCTCTGTTGCAATATTAATGCTTGCAATATAGGTCAAAAGAGGCTACAGTGGAAGTAAGAGCTGGGAGAATCAATACAAAGACTGATTTAACAGGTACAGTTGTACCTCAGTACAATCTGAGAGGCACTTTGGCTGTGGCTCTAACATTTAGGATGCACCAGTGGATTGGGCCACCCTTTATAACCACGGGTTTACTAGCTTCCTAAAAATAAAGCTAATGTTTCCCCAGGTTTTGGGACTTCTCACATTGCTGCAAGTACTCTCTTTTATAGGACAACAGAAAAGATTACCAAGACCCTCTATATTTCTTACCTTATTTATATTTAAATAATAATAATAAAAGAAAACAAAAAAGTATGTCATGCCAAAGAAGCATAGGATATTATAAAGCAAATAGAAAAACTACACAGTGGAAGGATGAGCTAAAAAATCCTGAGAAGTCAAAAATGGCTAAGAATAAAGTTTTCAGAGCAAGGAAACGAAAACAATAAAGTCTCCTTCAGGTGTATAAAGTGGAATGAAGCTGACAAGAGAAGACATTAGACCATGGCAGTATATTTGAAGAAACTTAATAAAGAAGGAGGATAATATAGCCCCGGAATTAAATGAGGTCCCTGTAGTGTTTGCAGGAGGAACTGGAGCAAGCAATAAACAGCACACTTAAATTTTTTCAGAAAGTATCATGCCTAAAGGCCATCAGGTTAACGTTCAGATTTTATGAAAAAAATGCACATACACCAGAGGGTTGGAGCACACATCAGCCTTCTTCATACTGATTTAAGATTCTGTTGGGAGGGCAAGAGGGCTCCTTCAAACTGAAAACTCATTCAAATGCTGCAAGAAAAGATGAGAATGGAAGTAAGTATAAACTATTTCCTCTCTTAATTGAATTTACATTTTCTTCGGCAAGGTGAGCAGGTTGAGTCCAAAAACAAAAAATCCTTTTTTTTTTTTTTAAAAAAAAGAAGTTCCACTATTTTGAAGACAACTATCTCTACCGTAAAACAATTGTCATTTTTCTTAATGATCTAGATATGTTTATTCCCCCCCCCCCAAACACTGTGTCTGAGCCACCCAGCCTTCTGGTTACCCCCAAAGAAGCCAGCCTCAGCAACAGGACCGCAATAGAGCCCTCCAAGCTGTGACCCCAGAGTTGAGCTGCAGCCCCCAGACACACTGGGTTTTCCTCTCCATGGCTGCATGGATGCTGAGGGGCTGGACAGGTGAGCTGGAAAGAGGATTTCTTTCTCGGGTAGAGGTCAATTAGAGGCATGGTACTGGGAAATACTTAAAATCAGAGGATTTTCAGGGCTTTATCTGCAAAGTAAATACCACCAGAATATTTCTGTTTGGCTTCAATAGGCAGCCCAATTTCCTCATATCTTATTATTACTAAATTTACTAAGCAAACACCACGTTATGGAATAAATACCTAGATCCAGTGTCCCTGAAATCAGTGGCTGTTTTCCATTGACAACTGTGGGCTTTAGATTATAGCCCCTTACAAAGACATTACCTATTTCAAATGACCTCTTATTATACAGCTGAAAGCAACTGGAGATAAGACATTTTTGGAGCTGATAAGAAGCTTCCAGAGCAGTGGTTCTTAAAATTACAGTTGCAGCTTTAGGGTGGGGCGTGAAGAGGTTTTCTGCTGGGTCACAACACATTCTACAAACTTAAGATCTCATTGTAAAGGAAATTACTTCTAGCTCTTCTGGCAACAAAGATAACCTTCAGAATGTAAATATCTGAAGCAGTTAGGTTTATTGAATATACAATATCATGGAATACCCAGTTCATGATGCTTGCTACAAAGACAGGGAAATTATTATTTTCTGACTCCATAAATACAAAATAACAAAACTGAAAGTGTTGTATATAGGTACTGTTCAGCCAGTCATGATGTGGTAAACTATTTCAACTGGGTTTCTGTTGTTGAAATAGCACCAAAGTTTGTGATACAGCTCAGGGTACAGATATGCTGTGAATGACTACGGGAAGAGGGTGGCTTGAATTTAGAGTTGCCTGAAGATTACAGCTTAAGTTTCAAATACCCTGATTGTTTAAAGAAGAAAAAATTAAGAAGTGGGAGACTACAAACTACTACTATTTTTAAAAAATTGTAATGCAGAGTAGCATTGAAATAGTCATGGAGAAGTTTCCTATGAAACTGAAGGTTCACTGAAGTTAGAAGGGCAAAAAATGAAATAGCTTACTCCTTCACCAAAACCAGGCACATATTCATCCATGAATATCCTGCTATCAGGGGATAAAATTTCACTACCCATAAGAAGATATCCTTTAAGATGACTGGTAATACACTTCGGGGAATGAACTACATAAGTACTTTCCAGACTATATAGCTAAAAATGAAAAGCTGTAATTTAACTCAGAAGCACTGGTCATATACAACAGACGTCAGATAACGCAGTACTCGTTCTCCTCATTAAAAACACAATCTGATGCCCATTAAAGTTAACAGATACTATTCTTCCAGTGTTTTCATGGAGGGAAAGAACTCATTTTGTTTTTATTTAAATAAAGACTTGAATTCCCTGTGTTCAATCTGAAATTAATACATAAAACCTAATCTCTCCTGAAGTGTAGACTTTCTCCTATCATAGATCAAAGCATTTATTGCTAAAAAGTTCTTTGACTCCTGGATTGTAGGTAACTAATCAATGGTAAAACAGAATGGGCATTAAAAGAGAATAAATTTTAGAGGAAAAGCCATCATATAGGGAAAAAAAATACATATGGAGAAACAAGAAGACCAAATCAGTGCCCAAAGCACTGAATAACATGTTCTGATCCCAGTAATTTACATCAGCCAAGCACTTGGTCCAATATCGCTGAACTGGGCTGTTACCATAGAAAAGATAGAGGAATTCAAAAGAAACCTAGTGAGCGCTTTAAAGAAACAAAGGGAGTAAAGAAAAAATGAGCAGTTCTGAGAAAAGGAAAAGGGAATGAACCTGAGATAACAAGTGGCCTTTCCCTGCTCTGTAGATTTTTCACGAATAAACCTATTTAAGGAATAAAATTATTGCAAATCTGTCCCTACAGTTACTGTAGTGATAATGAAAGCCATTAAAATGAATATTTGATAAATGAATAAATGAATAAAAATGAAGGGAATAAATGAATGGTAAATGAATATAAATACTAAATGGTAAAAATTAAATGAATAATTCCCTTAAATGAGTAAATCCACCATGCTTCAGTTTGTTTGTGCTCTGTACAGATTACATCCCTCTTAAATGGCATCTTGAAAGGAATTTACATTGCACCAGAAAGATATACATATATACCAAGGCTTACCAGCATAGCAGAAAGTAAACATCTGCATGTGTGTCATCACTCAATTTCCTCAACACACACGAAAAATAACAGCTATTTAGAAATCAGACTTTACAGTTAGTAACTGTTGCAGAAGCACCAGTATCTCAATTTTTGCCTGAGCTGTTGATTTCCCTTACAGTGACTGCATTTCCTGTACTGTTACTTATGAAACATTGGTATTCTTGGCATTGTACAACATACAAATATTGCTCTGTTCAGACAGCATGCAGTCTAGAAGTCAGAAAGGAAGACAAGAGTTGAAGAGAGGGTGATAGGAAGGTTATTCCACATATCAGGGCCTCTAAGTGCAAAGAGGAAAAAGGAAGGATTGCCATGGTGATTATTCAATATACAAGGGAAGAAATACTCCAAACAGTAGGCCAGAACTAAATAGACTGTAGATAGGGAGAAAGGATAGATATACAGGTCCAGATGAGCAATTGAAAGACAATGACAGGGTCAAGGGAAAGAAATATTTTTTCAAAGTCAATACAATTAAACTAGAAGAGAGTTCCATAATTCATGTTGCAGGGCCCAACCCACAGTCATTCCTTTACCCAGGCCCCCAGTCATTCCAGCTGGAATTGTCAGCCAGAAAATTGAACCCCATCGCCTTTCGTTCCACTACCATCACTTGTGCCCAACTGCCTCCTTTAAGTATTCCTAGTGCAACCTGCTGCTAGGGCTGAAAGTAGAAGTTTGACCACAGGCCATGCAGGAACTACTGAGAGACTCTTGCTTGATGTTGCTTAAAAGGAAAAAAGTCTTGGAACTTTTAATCATTTTTAGCTGTAGAAAATTAAGCTGTCCTGCTGCACAAGGTGTTCCTCTTCTATTGTCAAGTTCTGCATGCCCTGCAGAAGCCTAGCACCTAGTTATCAAGGAGCATGACAGACACTACAGACAAAGCCCCCAATATACATTAGTATATGCCCCCTAAACCTCCTTCAAAGGTGAGATACGGAATTTCTTCAATTCCACTAACTTTAGCACCAGACGTAGTCTATTTAAAGTCCCAAATTCTAACCCAAACTTTGGCTTAAGTAAACCAAACTTAAAATTCTGCTGCCAAGTCATTTAAATCTCAAAATAATCCTGCATACCTGGAAGCTTGAAAAAAAAAGACATGAAGTATCAGTCCCATTCTGAATGGTTGCTGCATTTTTTTACTTCACTTCAATTCTCCTCTCATCTGTTGGAGGAGATGCAGTAAACATACCAGACACCTGGAAAACAGCCAAAGCCATCATGTGCTTGTAATATAGCTGCACCCCGCTTTGGGATTAGCTCTGCACAGCTGCTGTTGTTTGGTCACTAATGTCATTGCTTAAGTAGGTCTCACTGGGGAATCATATCTGTCTTTTTTGGTAGCTACTAGGTTAAACCTGTAAACTTAAGTCACTAAACAGATTCATAATGAAGTTCCTGTATTTTGAACTAGAGTTTCTAATTCTGTAAAGTGTTTTTTTGCTTTGCAGTTTCTTTAAGAGAACTTGAAGTTTGTCACCCAACAGAAATCTTTTACTTGTCAATTTGTAATACCTGCTTATTTGATACCTTGTGTAGTTTCTGTACCCTGGTCCTGAAAGTAACTGTTATAATACATATATATATATATGTATATATACATCATAACAAAAGAAAGTTCAAGCAAAAAAAGTCTTCATAAAAATGACTGACCAGTCTTATGATGGATTCATATCCCCTTGGAAGGCCAAGGAAGGAGCCAAGACCTGCATCCCAGTATCTCCTAGCTTTGATGTTTAAAATGAAATTACTAGGTTAAAACAATCAGACATCAATTCAGCTGTAACAACAAACAGATAGGATGCTCACAATCCATTAAGCAGGATATGCTTTGCTCTGTTATTTCCGTATTCTAACTCCAGCTAGTAAATACTTGTCATCCTGATATCTGTTTCTCCTTCTCTCTACTTATCTATCCATCTATCTTCTTTGTAAATTTACAAAATTGAAGTTACATTGGATTTCACACCTGCCAGAATGCCTATTAGTCTTATAGCCTTAGTTTTATTTAATTGGTTAACTTGTTTTTGAAGCAATAGCTGAGAAAGGCATTTTAATAGTTTTAATGATCTAAACCATGCTAGGAAACATTTTTACATTATCTTTGTTATGATTCTATTGTGTGCTGATCCCCAGACCTGTTGATAACCCTCAAACACTTCAACTGTTGAAGTTAAAACAAGATTGATTAGAAAAAAAATACAGAAATACAAAGCATCATGCCATCTTATTTACTCATTCAATGCCAAAAAGCCGTTTTATGCTCCTCATTCTGTTTTATAGCTGTTGACCGAAATGTTGCATCAGTACTAATTATGGGTATTTGCAATGGTGAGAATGATGGAGAAGCAGGGAATGAGATTTCATGATCACATCAAAGCTATAAATATTGTCAGTCTTACTGTTCTAATGTCCCTTAAGCTTTATTTAATGGTTACTTGATTACTAAAAAATCTTTCAGACTCATTTAATTTTTAAGAATGTGGCCTTGTTAGTTTGTTGCAAGTTTTTTTTTTTTTTTTCCTTTCTTATTTTATTTTTTTTTAACAGCAAAGTTATATATTATGTGGCATGAATTATAAAGCAGTTGTCATGGAGATATTGCTAATGCAGGAGAATATATGCTCTCTGCTTTGAAAACTGCAGAGCAGATCTGTTTACAAGCACCTTTTCTGAAAGCCTTGCAACTGGTGGCTAGGGTATTACCTGTATAGTTCATTGGACTGTGCCTGGGCATTATGCTGCAGCAATGATACAGCCAGGTAGCTCTCACTTTACACCTGCACAGACATAACTGGAAATTTTGGTAGTATTCAAAGATAGCAATGAGTGAACTGAAATACACCAAATTGCTCTGATGCTTATCAAAGAAATGTAGAAACCACATAGAATTGGAACAGGTAATATTAAAAGCTTGAGACACAGAACTTCTTTTGTTCTTTGATATATCAATATTAATTCATTTAGCTAAAACAGAGTAGACATACAGAAGAGATCTTAATGAACCAGTGCTTGCAATCTGGTGCCTCAAGATTTGCTTACCTCTGTAAGATTTTGGTAAATAGGTTACAGAACAGTTTCCCTCTGTTTGCACAGCTGTGAAATGGGGACATTTATGCCTAATTATCTTTATAAACTGCTTTAGAGCTCTAAAATTGAAAACACCATTTAAATGCTAGAATAAACACCTTTATCTCAAAAGTTTTTCAAAAGCTAGTATTCCCCCATGTTTCCTGATAGTTGTACTTTTCTATGTTTATATAACAATATCAGTCTTAAGTAACGGGTATTCTCAGAGAGTTGTGTTCTGTCCCTAACAGTCAATTTGATAATGTTTTTGTTTGCATGTTACCAAGCAGAACTAGCTGGCATGTAGACTTGTTTCGTAAGACAAATGGTTTTGAAGGAAGTTTTGTGTTATTACAGAATCTCATAACAGCAAAATATCATTATTTTTCTGTCTGTTGTGTCAGTGCCTATAAGAGATACCAGGTTTTTTGACAGAGAAAACATGAAGATACAGCCTTACTGAAAATTGCTAAGTAGGTTTTGCATTAAGCATCAAGTTCACTATTTCATATTTTCATAAATATGCAGAAAATCATGATGCCCTGCAAAATGAAACTTAAGAGACCAGTTCATGAAAAAATTATATGCTCCATTTACTCTGGCCTCCTATGTACTTTATTTTTTATTAACTCACTTATCCTTTATATGCAGGAGACCATCTCTCTAATATGTGGCCCAGAAGGGTGGGCTGCAGAATGGGGAGGGAGTGAGCCTAAACAGGCATTTGCATTTCCAGTGCAGAAAGTACATTCAGAAATTTATCCCACATTAGAAAAGAAATGAACCACACAGTGTTCAGTTGTTGTTTGGAATGTTTTTTTATTCTGACAAATGGACAGAAAAAAAAGGGGGGGGGGGGAGGCACAATCTTTCTAATGGCTGTATGGACCACAACACGTCCCCAAACCACTTCTTTTATTGCAGAATGGACTCTGTACTTCCCAGATATTTTTCCTTCCCTTAGTGCACTTACTCTGTGTTTTTTCTCCCCTTTTCCTCTTGGGGAAAACTTCCTTCTTAATTTCTCTAGCAGCTAATTATGATCTTATTGCCCTGGTGGGATATAACAACCAGAAAAAAGTTAAAAAATAACTCCTGATGTGATCCACAAAGAGACAGGCTACGCATTTCTCACCATGGGAGGAAGAGTTATCTATCTGGTGTTGTTTCACAGATGATAATTGATGTCAGTTACAATTCTCTTCCAGAAAATGTAGTTTGTAATATTCACCTCTTTTTGAGATTATCCGAAGATGTTAATACTCTAGGAAAAGTGAATGCCTCGCCCTTTCTAGACTTAGTTCTATTAGTCCACACTAATTACAGTGGGTAAGACTGCTTTTTCTTTGCCTCATGACTACGATATAGAATTGTTGATTTCCCCCACACACACCCCACTGTCATGTTGTCTTCTGTTGTTCTGTCACTGATTTAAATGGACTAGTAATATATTACTACAACTTCTCGTGCAGAAGTACAGAGAGAGGTCTTACTCATCAGATGAAATATTCTACTCTTTAATGTGTCCTTATGTGTATCTCATTAGATATGTTCCAACTGTGACAGTTGTACCAGCAAAAACTTTCTTAAAAGTTGCATGCAACTATTTTTCCTTCATTTTGCTCATTATTCATTACTTTTAAAGGGAAAAGCTAAGGAAAGAATTTGAAGACGAAAATACAATTAAACACTAAACAAGATGAGTCTAATCACAGTATTTTCTCTGGCAAAAGCAACAACAACACAGATTAAGTCAGAAATGGACCTGGCAAGGAAGGAAGCACAATATAAATAAATAGAATGCTATTAATTTAATACTAATGATGATGAAGGAAAAGTCAATGAATACTGTGGGAAACTGGGTATTTTCTTTTATTCCTAACTCCTCATACTACACAATGGTACTTGGAAGTAATTGACGATCTTTTTTTACTATATCACAGCACCCAAAAATAATTCTTAAGCAAACCATGATGTCATATTATCCACATTTAGTTGCAGTCTTGAGAGTATGATTTCATTTCTGTATTGAAGTGAGCCAGGTTTTAAGACCTTGAGCAGGATTGTATGTTAAGATATTTGAGTTTTAATCCTAATCATGGGACAAATATTTTTTCAGTAATCTTAAATGAAGTTAATATCTTTGGTTCAGGCTTGCTGTTTGCTGATTTCAGATGTTAAAGAAGTTCACAAGCCAAAATAAAGAAGCTTTAGCAAGCCTCAGTTTCTCTCTCAAGCCTTCTCCCTTCTCTCCCTGCTCTTCAAGACAGCCAACAGACTATGGCTCAAAATTGTCAGGAAGCTTGGCAGCAACCTCATACACTCTGTAATATTTAGGGAGTCTTGTGACCACTGAAATGTGGTCACAGAATGGCAACGAGAATTTTTATCAGTAAATAACAAACTTTAGTTTAATGTTTCAGGACAATCTTCGCATTATTCATTCTACTAAAACATGTATTACAGTTTCCTTGCACAACTCTAAGAGAAATTTTGTTTAGGTGTGAGAGCAAGAGCTGGATGAACTCAGATGCAGAGAAAGACACAGGATGAACTATGGCCAGATTACTGCAGATCCATGCATTGGACTGGTGTAGACCCTACTGACAGCAGAAGCAAGAATTACACCAATTTTCATAAATTTCCTTACATTAGTAATACAATAATCTGGAAATAGTGGTTAGGAACTAAAGTAAAGTATTAGACAAAGTTTACCACTGAGGGAGAGTCCTTGTCTAAGTCCTGTAAGGAACAGTTGGTTCCCTTTCTGTCACTTCAAAGAATATGTACAGAACTGAAAAGACATTAAAGTCACTCCTACCATGTGACAGTGAGGAGTGAATCATGGTAGTTGTTCCTATTGTGGAGCGGAAAATGGGAATGTGCAAATCTGTAGAGACATTAAAGTAATCATTAATCCTTTTCTACTTGTCAATCAAAAATGTTGTACTCTAGGGGTAAGAATATGTTTGACTGGAAACAAGCTTTTAGTAAAATAGATTTGGCAGATGCATATTTGCAGATGCTCATGAAAGATGAATCATGACATTTTCTGACAACAAACACACCAAAATGTCTGTTTTGCTACTCCGTTTCCCTTTGGGTATTGCATCAGCTATATATACTGTATATGCGTGTGTTTGTGTATAACTCAATCAAGCACTAATGAAGAAAATTATTTGCTGTCTACGCCAGAACACAACACTACCATACGAATAACCTGGTCACAAGAAAAACAGAACAGTTAAAACACTTGAATAGCTTCTTCAGCAATGCCATGAATCGTGTTTAATAAAATAGCAGAGAAATCCTTTAATTATTTGTGATCAATACATTCTCATAGAAGACTTTAGTATGCCTTTGATGTTGAATGGTGCTACATGTACTGTACAAACTGACCTCCCAGGTGCTATCTTCTAGGGGTCCATTAAGTCTGACCTGTTGCAGATCCAGTGCACCAAATCAATCAATATTACTAAGAACCACATAGTCCCTCAAAATACAGAGGCTACTCATGTAACTAAGTTAAAATAAATTTGTCATCAAAGGCTTCAGTCTGTTGTACTAAGATTTACAATTCCTTTGTTCATTCTTAATTATTTTCCCTAAAACCAAATTTAAGAGTAGCAATTGGTCCTTTAAAATGGATTTAGAAGCAAATAACAGCAATTTATCATAGTAAATTTTTATTCACATTCATTCTGCCTGAGTACGGTAGTTACATTTGACCAAACAATATCTTTCAGACTTTATCTAGCCTTGACATCAAGAAATCCACAAAGGCTATTTCTCTTGACTGCATGTTCCAGTGATCAACTACTTTTACGAGGGCATTTTACCTCATTTTTATTTTGAAAGGTTCAGCTTCATTTTCCAGAAGAAACTGCCACCATATTTGCTTTCTCCCCAACTAGGGAGAAAGATTAGAGACAACAGCTGCAATTGGTGGGAAGTACACACCGTCTTGGAATAATAATAATCCCTTGGTTTGGGGATTGAAGGTATTTCACCAGTATAGCTTTAAACAGATTGTATTTGCAGGCTATCAGCCAGTGTTTTTGTATTCATATAGGCAGGGCAATCATTGTTCTTTGCAGATGTAATCAAGCTGCAGTGCAGAATCCTGTTTCTGGCTAAGGATGTTTATTTGTTATTGAGTATAATATATTGAAAGCCATAGCAATGCTGATGGGTCAGCACAGATGCCTTCCATCATGAGTTACTGAGATGCATTTCTTCAAAAAAAACTCATAGATGAAATGTTTTCAGCTAGCTGAGGTTAATAAAGATAGCTCCTTCATCATCTCAAGGAATGGAGCCAATAATGAGTAACAGAAATAATATCATAAATCATTCTTTATAAACTAGGATTGACTACTATTTGCCTTTCATGGTGAATTTGCATACTCTTACTTGTTGAATGACAATAAGAAAGCAAAGAAGAAAGGTCACCAGGGACACTATAAGGTAAAATACTGCTATGTACTACTGCATTTGACAGCTGGGATTGATTTAGAGTACCAAACGATCCTGTCTATAAGTTCAAGGGGTAGGGCTAGTATGGGAGTCTATTCATATAAGGAAACAATCTAAATTCCTAAGATTTTGAACAGTTAGCTGCTCAGAAAGACCTGGGTACTCCTAAAATGAACCAGCATATATATATATATATATATATATATATATATATATATATATGCATATACGTGTGTATATAGACATGTAAAGACTGCCTTCCTCTTAAAATAGTTCTTTTCTTAATATGTAGGGGTAGGTTTTGCTCACAAGATGGCAGTGTTGGTTATTCCACACCACCTCACAGCACCTCCCTCTAGCAAAAGGTCTCATTGTTGCTACCGAGGGAAAACCACCCAGGGCGGAATTCCCTCAAGGGCTGCATCACCACAGCTGCTTATCCACAAAGAAGATCTTCTGACCTATCACACTGCATGTTACCTGCCATAAACCCTCAGGTTTAAATATACAACACTCAGCTAAATCTCTGAACATCCATATATCCAAACAAGTTGGATCCTTGCTTTCCACCTCTTTCATGTCAAAAGAAATGTATATTTTTAAAATTCTTTTAAAAGATGACTTTCACCCTTTAGTGAGTAGGGATAGTCTCAAAACTGGTTGAATCCCAAGTTTCCAGCTTCCTATAAATTTCCCTTAACAGTTAAAGGTTCTACATGATTAACGCAAATTGTTATTAATGGCTATTTGCAATGCAGATGTGTTCAAGCAGTTTTGAAACCCTGTACAAAGTAATATTCAGACCCTGTAGGACTTTTTTTCTGAACCAAGGAGGTTACATCCTATCTAATACACTCATAAAAATTGAGGCATTTTCTGTTCAACCTCAGTAGTGCTTCTTCACCAACCAGCAGCACTCATAAAATTCAAACAGGCTAAGAGGACATTTATCCAGGCCTTCTTCAGAGGTCAAGAAGCTCATCATTGAATTCTATATCGTGTTTTGGAGAATTTCTTAAAATGTGAAAATGTCCAGACTTTATCCAAGCACAGAACAAGAGATGAGGATTTTTAATGAAGATTGACAATTATGGGAGATTTGTAAATGAGAAAATAAAGCATTGGAAACTGGGGAATTACATGTGTTTTAGTAGTGAGCTTAACATAACTGCAAAGAAGTAACAGAATGAACAGCCATGCCAGAAGCAGGCAAGGATACAAACCAGAACTGCCAATACAAGTTAATAGGGCTACTGGCTGCAGGTCTTGTTCTGACCAACAACACTGAGCAGGGAATGGAGAAACACACAATACAGACTGAGGCAAAACTGATAGATCATCTTTATGATAAAAATGAACCACAGGAACAATGTTCCTTTCAAAATAAAAACATTAAAATTTTTTTATTTACCTGCTGTAAAACTGAAAAATGATTACTTATGCATTCCTACTGATCTGTCTCCAATAATGAAAGTGATTTTTAAGTAAATTAAATTTACAGTGTTAATTCTTGAGTACCTCTTGCAAGATGAAGTTTTTCTTAAATAATTGCTATGCATCCAAGCAGTACAATGATGGTAAGGCTTCCACTTCAGTCCAGACAGCAAGAAAATTCAGTCATGGCTGAGACCACACTTGTAATGCAATCAGTTCTGCTTACACACTGTAGCACTGATGGTACCTAGAGCTTCAGGCCACTCATGTTTGGTGCCAATTTTAACATAACACAACATGATATGTATTTTGGAGGCAAGCTAGATTTTTGAATGGTGGCAGCCAGTTTCTCACTTACTGTGATCATCAGATGGCTGAAGAAAAGGCATTCATGTATTCCTTCCTAGTAGCAATGGGGACCTCAGAAGAAAAAGTATTTCTTTTTCATGGACAGAACTCAAGACTGTGGTTGCTCAGTTTCCATGGCACTTTCTCTCCCATCCCTTGCTTGCCATGTAGTTGTTTCTCAGACACTTTCTCCCATGAAATGATTTTCAACAGAGCAATGTGCTCAGAATCCATCTGAGCCAACTTCCCTGTCGTGGTTTTTGTCATCTGTTTCCCTTCCACCTTTCCAGTTATCAAGGCTGCCAGAATGTCTGCTATGCCCTTTCCTTGTGAGAGTGCCAATGGATTATAACCTTGATTTTTTTTTTCCTTCCTCTTTCCTCTTACAGCATAAGCACAGGTAGCTCTAGCCAAAACCACTGATTTAACTGGTGCCTTAGACTTATTTTATTACTTAAACATATTTTCCTACTCCAGAAAAATCTCATCTGGCCAAATGAAAATATCAGGCGATAAACAGGCTGGGATCAGGAGGATCCTTTTTTTTTTTTTTTTTTTTTTTTTTTTTTTTTTTTTGTCATTATGCATTGCCTGACTTCTTTTTCCTCACCACCTAATTAATAATGCTGAGCATTACAATGATGCTAATAAATGCTGCCTTAACAGAATATGGATCTGGTGCTCTACTATGTTGGAAAAGGCTTACCTCTCTTCAATAACTTGCTACCCTCTCATTTTTATTATTGCTCCTTTCCCACTCCCCAATCGATTCTCCATTTCCTTCCCTGCACAATCTGTACTCCTGACATCAGTGAAGAGTCTGAATTTAGACTCTGCAGTGGAGATCTGCAGAGTGCACTGGTGGGGGGGAAACTTGCCCTTGGCTGCTGTGTGCATGAGTCACTACAACTGATATTTCAGATGCCCCAGATTATGACCTACTTTACTGTGAATTATTCTGAGGGTGAGTAAGGCATTTCCGAGGCCGACAGAAAATTACAAAAACAGTATTTTCTGTGTTATCAAGGAAGAACTCTTTTCTTAAGCATTAGAACAATTTTGAATTCTTGTATCAATGATGAGAATTCCCTGGGGCCACTGTTCAAAGTCTACTGAAGAAATTAAATCAGATCCTTGGTCTTCTACTGAAACGTGAGGTGCCTGTTTCCCCACATAAGTGATGATCTAACTGATGAAAAGGCCAAATAGGCCTTCACAAACTGATTTACTGTTTGGCAAAACTAGAGGATTTGTGGCACTGGAAGTACTGTTCTCAGCCTGTTCTGCAAACCCTTTGAGGAGCAGGCCTTAGAGTCAGACAATCATTTAAGAATTTCTCTAGTTGCTTAGCTGATGTAGTGTCATAGATCCATTGAAGTCCCTGGTAGCCTTTCCTTGACATTTATGGGCTTTTTGTAACATTTTCTCTGATTCACTTTTCCACATATAATATGTGGATATGAGTAACAGGTCTTTTCTCTTGGTCTCCAGATCTCTTACATGCAGGTCTTGTGTGTAGAACAATGGTCCCCCAGCTCTGCAGGGGAACTAAGTACTACCACGACATTGTGTCCAGGTCAAACTGGACTTAATTAATGGAAGCTCAAAGGTCTGCATTGTGTGGAGGGCCAGGCTAAATGACTAAAATTGTTCCTCTTAACATTTGTGAACTTAACATGAGTAATTCAGATATGGATAGTGTCATACAGGGCCAGCTCTGTTTTTCTACCATTACTGGAACTTCTCTAAACGTTTATACATGTGTGGACTTGTACATTTAATTACCCATTTAAATTAAAATTGCCATTTAATAAGCAAGTCTTGAAAGAGTTGTGGCTCAGAACTTGCAGAAGTTTTTAAAAAAATAAGTACTTACACTGAAATCAATATGAAGGCATCAGCTCTTCCAGGGACCTATGGCAAGTTTGTTGTCTCTTCATAGAAGATCCTTAAAAGAGATCTGTGAGAGCTTAAAGAAATTTATTCTTATTCCCTTTAACACTGTAATACACCTGTGTTGGCCTCTTTTAAGCCACGTGTTGTAATAAAATAAGAACATCCATATGGGGAAATTCATAAAACATTAGCACTTTGATCTGTAATGCTTTTAGATTAAACAAACAACAAACAAACAAAACAAAACAAAACCACGAAATACCACAACAGTTTCTGCAGTAAAAAAAATCCCATGTTCAGTTGCCTGTTTATTCTGCAAATGAAAGGCTGAGATAAGAGACTGAAAAAGGAAAACACAAAATAAGAATGTTTACCATGCAAATGAGCTTCATTAATACAGAAGATACTTATCTGGACCACTCAGAAGATTCCATATGGATGCATTTTTCTGTTGTCAGAAATAATATTTTGCTTGTAATCATTATTATACAAAACCATTGGCAGCTCCTGGATTCTATGTCAAGGTAAGTGCAAGATGCCAATTAGATATAAAGATTAATAGATTTCACCTACTTAAATGATGTCAAGGTTTAAAACATAGGATATAAAAACAATTATATTCAGGCTACCTCACCAACCCAAAATGATGGTTAGACTTCTAAGTATGTATGTTTTCAATTTTTAGTGTTAATTAAATTGTCTTAACCAACCTGCATTTTATATCTATTATTTTAAATTTCAACTGATAGTAAGAATACAGTATTTTAATTGGATAATAAAAATTCTAACAAGCTAGAATAATCAATCAAAGGGAGATGACCACTCGGAACAGAAATTAAAAATTTCCTATCATAACTTACTACCAAATACTTCCACATAAAAATTGGACATAGCTTTATCCTAGAGGTGCTGACTAATGCCTTCAGCAACCTCAGAAAGCAACACCGGCAATTCTGCCAAAATATTGTAAGTGTATTTAGGAGCTTGTTTAATTTGGTTATAATTTTTTATGCTGGGCCAATACAAGAAATTTAAGCAACTTCATTATGATTACAGGGTGAGAACATACTGCAGTGGTTACTTAGAGCTTCAATATATGTATACAGGAATGATACATTCCAACACAGATTTTTTGTTTGTATTTATCACATCCATGCAGTCTAACTTTTAAAGAAAGGTTCCAAAACAGTACAAACATTAAGTTGTTTTTTTTTATTATTTTTTTCCTCTCTGGTGAACTTTTCTTCCTACTTGTTACTAATATCTTTTTCCTGTATATAGCTACTTTAATACTTACAAATGAGGCAACAAAGAATGTCAATTTGACACTTAATGATCCACACAGAAATCACTGACACTCTGCCAAAGAATTAATTAAAATTACAGTCACGTAATAATGACACCAACAATAAATACTCATATACAGGTAACAAATTAACTCATTAATTCAGCCAGTACACAGTAGTAAAGAACTATATGGAAATAACAAAAATTTTATATCTGCTTTAAATGCTAGCTCTGTTTTTCACACTGATTTTCCTTCCTTGGTTGTTCAAAATTATTACACTTTAATGGGATATTAAATTTATATTTATTGAAGAATCTGAAATAAATTGCTTGGAACCTTCCTAAAAACACTTCAAGAAGATTCACAGATATATTAATGTCCTGCCTTACTCATGAAAACAAAAGTCACAAAGTTAAAGCACAGGAGGTGTATGTTTTCATATATACGTGTGTGCACACATACACATATACATGTATGTGATGTATACATATATATGCGTATTTTTTAATTTCTGATTAGCAGTAATTTTCAGCTTTTATATGTCAAATTATGGTCCTGTGCTGCCGTACTGTTGTGGTGGTTTTACTCAGGTGGGCAGCCGAGCTCCACCACAACCGCTCTCTCACTCCCCCTCTCCTCAAAGAGGAAGGGGGAGAAAATACAACACAGAGAACTCGAGGTTTGAGATAAGAAAGGTTTAATTAAAGGGAAAGGGAATGGGAGGAAAAAAAACAGAGACAAAAGAAGCAATCAGTCCGCGCGGAAGCACAAAGAGAGGAAAAATTATTCTCTACTTCCCATCAGCGAGCGGTGTTCGGCCACGTCCTGGGAAGCAGGGCCCCAAACGCGTAGTGGTTGTTCAGGAGGAACAGCCCCCTCCCCCATGAGAGCCCCCCCTTTTATTGCTGAGTGTGACATCAGGTGTTATGGAATATCCCTTTGGTTGGTTTAGGTCAGCTGCCCCAGCAATGTCCCCTCCCCATCACTTGCCCACCCCCAGTCTGCTGGCTCTTGGGGGCTTGGAAGGAGTCCTGATGCTGTGCCAGCACTATGCAGCAATAGACACAACACTGGAGTGATATCAGTGCTGTTCCAGCTATGAGTGCAGAGTACAGCACTGTGTGGGCTGCTGCAGGGAAAAGGTGACTCCAGCTCAGACAGACCCAACACAACTGTATACGCAAAACTCCATCACAAGGAAGCAGTAGGTCATCCCAAGAGATGTCCTTTCAGGCTGCTATGTCTATGTCAGAAATAAACCCCATCAATCCATTCTTGCATTCAGGAAGGCCCTGTGCATCTACTTTCTATCCAGTACCATATATTAATACCTTATTTTGTTGCTTTATGGTGGCTTCTCTGACATAATTTCAAGAAACAGAAATGTTGTTCTCTCAACAGAGCCTTGGCCATGTTTGCACTAACTTCTGCAGGTAACTTGCTGCTCACAGCCCACTGGTGACAATACATGCTGCCAAAATGAGACTATCACTCCCACGTCCATACAATATCTGGAAAATTTATTAGCTGAACATTTTAATCCTCTAGAGTTTTAATTAAAACAGATCTTGCAAGCATTGAAGTACTAGGTGCTTTATATTTACTGATACGATCTTTGGTAGGAGGAACTTAATCAGGGATTCATCTATAATACACTGTAGGATCATGCCTGTATTAGCAAAAGCCATGGCATACTCCCAAGTCACCAGTCAAGAATCAACTTGGTACTTATCAATTTGGTAGAACAGGTTCATCACAAGAACAGGAAAGTATACAAACAGCAGGAATGTACCAACATCCCCTGGGTTTTGTTCTGACAAAACGTTTTATAGTATGATCACAAAATATAACAAGGGCTTTCAAAAGAAAATGAAAATTAGGTTCTGTTTAAAACTGCAGTTACTTTGGCTGCCTTGACTGTATCTTTATATAATAAAAATATATCTTAGCCTATATAATAACAATATCATAATCTTTTTAATACCAACATCACCATTTCATTGGCATTAATGAAATGACCATACCTTCAATTCATTAACTTATATATCCTGTGTCCCACAATAGCTTCATTCTTTGCAGAAAGTGCAAAGACTTTGAAGTTAGGGATTACAGAGGAACTAGTATAGTTTTTTTTTTTTTTTTTTAATTATTATTTTCCTGTGCACCTTAGTCAGTAGGTAGCTTATCAGCTAAAACATAAAGTATATTCTTTTACCACAATTTTTTACTCACTTCTAATAAGCCATTTTACCCTACATACATCCAATACTATATATGTGTACGATAAAACCAGAAATGATGTTTGGGGCCATGATTTTTTGCTGTTTTCCTGAAAAAATAATTCTAAAACTAATGTATTTCCAATAAAAGAAAAACCAACAAACAAACAACAACAAAAAAACAACAACTATATCAAAGAGGATAAAGAGCAACTTGCAGGCTATTGGTCACATTTTCTATTTATCTATAAGGCTAAAACAATTTGTGTAAGTTGTGGAATTTGCTAGTGAGTTCTCTTTAAGTGTTCTCCGGATGGAAGTGATGTAAGGGGAAATTTAACAACAAGAAAGATGTCTTGTTTCCATAGCAGGGGGAAGGAACCAGTGAGCCAAGACAGGCTGATAGACTTCAGCATAATTTGCTATTTCAGGTGAAGGGAACCAATGAGCTGGGATAGGACTTAACATAATATTGTGCCATAGTAGCAGAAAGGGACCATTAAAGCCAAGATGGGCCTTGGTATAATTTTTGCTAACCCTGCGAAAATACATTTGGCATTACTGGTGGTGAGACAAGAACTAACCAAACTGCTGATTTAGCATAACTATAAGGCCTGAGAATATCTATAAACTGCAGCGGAACTGCTGAACTAACAAATGGCTGATTTAACACAATAAATAGCACATAGGAAAAATAATGCAGTAACAGCATAGTTAAGACAGCTGCAGAATGAGGGGAAAAGGAACTATTTGAAAGCAATACCGCCTTTGGAATATAGAATTTGAAATTCTATATGGAATATTAAAAAAAGATATGAGAGTCTGTTTCAGAGTTTCCCAGAGAAACAGCAGGCCAAAGGACACAGTGACCAGATACCTCTGCACTGGGGAAATCACTCAGCAGAAACAATGAACTACCAGCCTGGAAAACTGAGGAAGAATGGAAGGCCATCAGGCCATGGATTCGTGAGGGGATAAAAGACACCTGAGAAAACCACCAAGATGGCATCTACCGAAGCAGGTCAGCACTAAAATACCCCAGCAGATATGAATATACTGCTAGGAAAGCAAACACCATCCCCAGGAGCCCTTAGCATGCCGTCCGGGACACCAGCCCAGACTGAGGAGCCACAGAGGTGCCCCATGGCCACCACAGGCTGGAGACCCCCGGGTTTGGGAATGCTCATCATAACCATGACACTGTGCTGCTGGTAGTTTGGTGACTGTATTGGGTAGTTTGTTACAGCTGTCCACTGTCATTATCGTCTACAGTTAAAGACTATTTACTATCCACTGCCACTCTTGTAATTACCTCAGTATCCTAATTGTCTATTGTTATTGATTACTTATGGTTATCCATCTCACAGATACACATTACTAAACCACAGTTGTATTTGGTACTACTATGCTTAAATTTACATAAGCTATTAATCAATACAAGATTTAAAGAGCTGTCCTACATACTTCATGTAGTTACACTTTATTCACTTCGTAACACGTTATCAAATCCCCTCTTTCTCCACTAACAAACCATTATGTGAAATCATTTGGCACTGCATATAGAAACTACCTCAGTCAGATGCACTTCAAAAAAAAAAAAAAAATTAAAAAAATTCCTAATTCCTAGCTAAATAAGTTGTGATCAAAATTAGAGCTAATGTAGAATACACAGAAATACAAAGAGAGTAACACAAAAATTGTGTCATTGCTGGCCTATCAACAGAGACGATAACGAACCTTGCATGTACAAGTAGCAGATTAGACTTCACGATCTTTTTCAAAGACTGACCTTCTCTTCATCCTGGTCCCCCTGTCCTCGTTTCTTCAGAAAACAATGACTTCCATCATGCAGAAGCAAGGCCGTCACCGATGTAAGGATCCCACACCTCAACACCTGGGCTGCGTGCATGTGGTCAGCGGCCTCTGTGAGGGGAGAGGCTTGGGCTGCCCAGGCCTGTCCCCATGTGTTCTGCAGCGCCTGTACCTCAGGGCACCCCCAGTCCTGTCAGCCATTTTTGTCACCATTTTTAACTATCCTAACCTATCCTAATTTGTAATGTGTTAATTTAATTTTCCCTGAGTTGCGTCTGTTTTGAGTGTGGCAGTAGATCTCCTTGTCTTGACCCATGAGATTTTTTTCCCCTCTGAACTTTTGAGGAGAGGAAGTCAGATGGTGGCTGGGTGGGTGTCTCGTCACAGTCCAAAGCCGAATGACCACAACAAAAGTTGCAGAGTTGTATTAAGGCTGTGTCTTGGTACAGTGCCTTGCCAAGGAAAGGACACATATGGCTTGCATGAGTTTTAGACATCATTTGGAGTCACATAACCTGTGCTATTATAACAACTAACTTTCATTCATTGGTATTCAAAAAATCCATCAAATATTATAACTAAAAGGAAATACTATATTTTCACACTCAGTAAATTATACTGTGAAAGTGTGACTAACTTTTCCGGAATAAATCCTCTGAACTATTGGACTACTTTTTCCACATTTGCACACCAATTTTCTTCAGGACAGGAAATTTCAGAACTACATTAAAGATAACTCTCAGGCTTTTTATAGTCTGGCACTTGAGATAGTTGCGTAACAGTAAGTAAAATTGACATAAAGACATAATGCATGTGTTCAGAGGAGCTGACAGAGAAAATACAAGTTTTCTGCCATGTCTTGGTCTCTTTCGCTAAATCTGTTTACAGCCTCTGTCATGATGAACTAACAGGGAAAAAGAGTACAAGAAACTGAGTTGTGGTTTGTTTGTTTCTTCTTATCATACGCTTATTTTGTTTCACTAGCCAACCCATCTTGCCTTGAAGCTGTTCACATATGACCAAATTCTCAGTAAGCAGTATGTTAGTCATTGTAACTGGTAAGCCATAGGCCCAAGCTGTTCTTACAGCCATGATAAGAAAGGCATCAGGTGATGCTTCTAGGAAACCAACAATTTGTTTAGCCTGTTATAAACTTTTTTTTTTTTTCCCCCTCACTGAATGTTATTGGTGAGTGTCTATGGATGAGACATGAAGTAGGGCATTCTGTTCAACAGTAGAAGCAGTATCTTATGGCCATGGGAATCAGTCCATTGATTGCCTCCCTCCAGAGCGCTAAGTTAGAACTTGAAGTTCATTAAAACTGTAGCTTTGACTAGCTTGGCTGGAAATTACAATACAGGGCTTATATAATGTATTCCTCTAATGTATATTTTACTTATCATAGATTATGAATGAATAGAAGCATGATTTTTGATAAAGGGATGGAAGGTAAATGTCAGCAGATGATAATATTCTCTGTATCAACATAACTTCTCATATTGACTCTGTAGACCCTTCCCTTGAGGCCAGATCTGGCAGGCTGTGATTTATGAAACAGTTTAAGGTGTATATTTGATAACCAACTATCCTAATTAGTTTAGTCATTATCAGTCTTCTTGATCATTTTGGTTCCATTCCAATCTCTATTGATGTCTATTAGAAGGCTCTGTTATTATCAAGGGAAAGCAGATCATATTTCAGCCTCTCTAACTTGCTTTTGGTAGCTGAGATTGGATCATCATAAAGCAGTGGAAAGTTCTCAGCTCTAGAAAAAAACAAGGACACCGATTTTGGCCCTTTTTTTTCTTTTTCTAGGCAGCCTGAAGTGCTCAGGATATGAAAAAGTGGCTCATGCAACAAACTTTCTGGTCATCTGCCAATTTATCACAGCGCTCACATTCAAGGATAGTAGTAGGATAGGTTTGAATTCAAGTTGCTAATATATTTCCTCAACCTGACAATTTTATTCCAGTTTCTGTAAATAAAACTAATGAATTATATAAGATATTCTTCATTTTATTTATTATTAGTTAGGCTTCATTGTGCCTTTACTGTATTTTTAAAAAATCTCTATCTTTTCATGTCTCTTTTTTTATTTTTATATTAATTTTTATTCTCCCACCAGATGCAGATGCAAACTATTTGATGTTGCTAAGCTCATACACTGCCATTGTTATTATTATCAGTATTAGTAATGGAATCATTATCATTCTCATCACTAAAAGCTAGCTTATTATCTGATAAGTCAAAATTTCCTCCCAAAGATTTTGAGGTATTTGATTTTCCCTCATTTGTATTCTCAGAAATCATTTCTTCCTCACTTGCTGGAGATGAAAATGCACCTTCGGTAAGTAAGCTGGCATTCTGCTCATTATGCAGCTTTGATTATTAATTTTTCTTTTCTCCTTTGCAGAACAGAAAGCGAAGAATAATTGTGTTTTCAACTGGTTTGTGGCTCCCAAGAGAGTTCCTTGCAAAAACAGCTACTAGGGGTTAAGTTGTGATTATGTGGACTTGAGACAACTATTAATCACATCCATGGAGTAGATAAGACTGATAGTTGAACCACGGCATTGTCTGGTGGACAGGTTCTTGGGGAATAAACTTTGGGAGAAATTTCAGATTACGATACCAGTGACAAGCAGGCCTTTCACAAGTGCAAAAGATGAAATAACAGTTCCCTCCTTTCTCACCTCATTTTCTCACCCATATTGACCTGGCCACAGCCTAGCCTGAACTCTAATTAGCTAATTGAGTTGCAGTATCTCAGACAAGGCTTTCAGTGTTTACTTTTACTTTACAAATGGTCGGATATTTCCTATTCTGATGCCTTAATTCTGCAGACATGTGCTAAAATTTGTCCCACTATAGAGTAGTTCTTCTTGATCATCACTAGTCAATTGCTCTAGCATAGAATATTGACCATCTTCATATCTCTCTGCAAGATGAGGTCACAGCTTTCTTACATTAGGTATTATTTAGTCTCCCTCTTATTTCTCTGTGACACTATAGAGAGGGTCGAATTTTCTTTTCAGAACTGTTTGATATCGGGAACTTTTTTCTGTTCTTTAAGGCACACAACTCTCCTCTTATGAAATGCTACTTCATTATATAAATGGGGTCAGTGACAAAATTCTTCAATGAGAAGGCATTAGGCAGAGCTCTCTCTCACAATTTTATGTATAGAACTCACCATTTTCTTCAGTGTACTGAGCAAACACTAGTTAGTATTCCATTCAGCTACCCCTTCAGAGGAGAAATCCAGATTGGTGCCATGCTTGAAAGCTTTACATTTTGCTTCTTCTAGGAAACAAACAAATATTTTAAATATCTGGAATATTTTTACGGATATTATAGTCCATTTCTCAATTAGGAAAAAGTGTGGCTTTAAAATGTCACACAAGTATTTTGCCTACAACAGAAATGTCAGTATTATAATGTAAACCTGTTAAAAGCAAATATAATGTATGGAAAGAAAATTAATCAGTTTCAATGCCACTGGAACCATAGCCTGAGCAGAAAGATTGCAACCAAGTCAGGAAAATTTTTAAAGATACAGGACAAATATGTTTCATTATCACTACATTGACAGCACAGAACCTGAAAATGGCATTGGATTTTGTTTAATGGGAAGGTATATTTTCTTTACATTTTGCTGTAAGTTGCAGCCTGGTCAAGGTTAGCAATATTACATTAAGCATGCACAAATGGTGGCAACATAACTGCAAATTTATGCCTGCTTTAGAAAGAAAAATGCAAGACACACTGCATATAGAATTGTATATATCTTGGTTAATTTCCATTGGAGCTGCAATAGATTACTGTTTTTCATGAAACAAATCATACTTCATATATACATACAACTTATGTATCTTTCAGTGCTGATCAACCTGCAGATTACACTATACTTGCATGAAAACAGTGAGAAACAGAAAAAGAAATGAAAACAGATAGGAAGTGATTTTCTTTAGTTCCTTCTCTCATCTTAGTGTTCTGGCTGCTCCTCTTCATTTGTGTCAAAGGGTAGGGAAACAGAATGATAACAAGAAAAACAAACCAAACAAACAAACAAACAAACAAAAAAAAACAACAAAAACAAAACACACAACAACAACTAACAAACAGATAACAACTTGCATTTACTTAATATCAAGCCTTAATATCAAGAAAAATGCTGCATGAAATATGTACTTATTTGCCATGGGAAGCAACTACTATTATAAAATCAGCATTGACATCCAGATTTAACTGTCAATATTTGGAAAATTCAATTTAATCTGAGGTTTTCCCAAAAGAGCTTCAGGAAGGGCACTGGTTGTATAGAGGGCAGCACCTAGAGAAGCTGAATGCTGATGGATTCCCCAGGGTCTCACAGGCAGCTGCTGCTGTCCAGTGTTGGTTGTTTTGCCTTGGAGCTGACAGTCTAGCACAGAATGCAGTTTGTTGTAGACCACAAGCCAGTTCTTCACTGCAACTTGGTAATGCCTAACTGATGCTTACTTAGCTGATATTTTATTTCCCTGTGACATTTATTGCACATTTCGATTCTTGTGAAATCAGCAAATATTTAATGTGACAAACCAGTTTCAAGATGAAATTAAGCACAGAAAAAGCAGTGATGTGATTTACCATTACATACAAAAAAAGATTGGGGAAATTAACTAAACAACTAATTTTCCCTTTTGTTTTATCTCAGCTAGACCAAAATGTATTGCCAATGTTTCTGCTTAGGTTGTGATTATAGAATGCAAAAGGTTCTTACCTGCATGCTCTCACAGCTTGGATTAAAGCATGCAAAAATGCCTTATTTGTTAATGACTGTTTTCCTTAAGATTGATTGAAGAGTTGTTTAAAATACCGAATTTAAAGACCCTTAAGACTGATATCTTTCCAGGAAAAAAATAGTATTTTTTCAGAAATCTGTTCAGTAAAGAAACAATGTTAGAAAATGTCAACCATTCCTCTTCTCTTGACAGTGGCAATTTGCGACTAACAAAAGACATTCACAAGGATTTTAGTTGTCGGTTGTTCTTTTTGCTGGTGCAACACGAGAGATTTTTGAGTTAGATATCTGATTCAGATATTGTATGGAACAGCACTTAAAAAAAACAGATGGAGGTTTTGTTACTGTTATTGAACATACCACGGGGAAGACTAACGCAAACACAAGATAAAAATTCTGAAGTAGTCACAGAAGACTTTGCTCTGTTTTATTACATATAACTGTATCATGGACATGGGTCTATTAACTTTTTGGAGAAATGATGAAAAATACTATACCTTACTGAAGTGAGATCATAAGTTACTTAAGATAGGCTTGTTTGACTATTTACAGCGAGGAAGATGGTCTCACATAGACTTGTGGGATAACTGCATGTCAAAACATGTAGTCAACTAGCAAAACTGTAAAAAAAAACAAACATATGCTATGCAAAGATAGTAAACAAATTGTAAGAGTTAATATTTTTCCACTCAAACTAGGTACTGTAATACAGCCATGATGAGCATAGCACAGAAACATAAACACAGCAAAAATGTATTATTCTCCCTCTGAAAGAACCATAGCAGCTCAAATTGTGAGTATTCACACATTTAGGCTCTGAAGTTTCTTTTGGGCACCAGTTTTTTTTATTGCTTTCCTTGGGCTCCCTCCCCACAGAACTGTGACATTGAACTCTACCTTCCCAGGTGGTGGCATTTAAATGGGTACTTCTCCCAGTCTGACAGTCTCTTCAGACGGGTATCTGGGTTTGGCACTCATGCCATGCTGCTCCTGCTGGGGCTCTGCCTTTGATGGCAGAATGCAAAAGACACCTTCCTGGTGATTTTAAAAGTATCAATAGGTTGCACAGTCCATCCTGGTTTTATATTGAATAGAACAGTGGACTAGAAATCTTGGAGGGCTTTGTTCTGAGTTCTTGTGAATGGCTCTGGGCATTGCACTTCAGACTTAATTTCTCTAAATGTATAATGGAACAATAACACTTACTGCATGTGATAGAGCACTTACCTAACCCAACAGCCGTAATAGTTCTTTGTAGCCTTCCAGCTGCTCCAGATATTGTGCCCCTGTGAGATTCCTTCTGCTTTGACATAATGCTCCATAAGTTTCAGACTTTCAAGTATCACCTATAGATTCAACTACATTTAGTTTTTAAATAGCTTTTCTGTCCTTCATTGACAGTGGAAAAAAAAAAAAAAAAAAAAAGTTTGCTATCATGTAACATTGAACACGTGCTAGAATTACCAGGAGATGAATGGACTTTGATTTTCAAATGCATATTAATGGGTCAATATTCTCCTTTCTTGCCATATACATATCTCATAAATTATAACGTCATTACACTTGCAGAATGAATTTGACCTTATCTACTGAGCACTGTGTTTTAGTATTAATAGTTTTTGTTCTTAACAGCAATTGGGAAATACAGACAGACATGGTGAATGATATATTCCTATCTATACAGCATGACTCTAATGGCTCTACTCATTCAAAAATGCAGTATGAAAAAGGGTGATAATAACAATTTATTTCTTTATTATTATTTCTTTTAACACTGAATACATGTGCTTAGTGCTGTGATTTTATAAATTTAATATTGACATGCAAAACTGCTTTCCTCTATGCTTTTAAAATGGTAGAAAATGCTTGAATTGGAATAATTATGCATCTCTGGATGAAGGTGATGAGTGCAGCAATTTTCCTATTTTCACAACTTTTTTTTTTTTTTTTTTTTTTTAATATATATATATATAAAGTAAATACAGAGCTAAGTCCAAATAAGAAAATGCATCAAGTTAAAGGGTGGTGTATGGGTAGTTTTTCAAGATGTGCAATGTCTTCAACTCTAAAGAAACAGGATTCGGGTCTAAAATTCTATTATTGTGAAATACCGCAAATAAACTTGGCAAGAGGGTGACTTTATACAATATTTATACTGGGAAGAAAGGGAACAATGCAATGGATAAGAAGGAACTGGTCCAGAATGCAGAAACACCTATGCTAAAGTAATACAGCACCAGTTCACCAGGATATCCCTGGGCACTGGCAAAAAGAATACCACAAGGAAAGGAATGGGAATGCTTTATGCTGGAAAAATTCATCCTGAGATGATAATGAAATATAACTGGACAATACTACAGAAATGCTTTATTGGACAAAATCAGTGGAACTTTATCAGGAAAAAAAAATGATTCAAACTATTTAACAACATAATACTTCATCTGTATGGATGAGAAATAGAAAAACAATAATGGAAAGTGTCATTAGGATCATGTCAAGCCATGACGTCTTTGAAACCAGGTAGTAATCACTAAGTAACCACGCTAACTCTAGGAGCCACTGGCTTTCTCTTCCTTTAGGATTATTATGCATATAGGTAATGAGACTACCATGATTTGCAAAGGAAAAAAAATCCAGTATTTTTAACAATTTGTTTCTGTGTCATTTTCCAAATTCTCTCTGAGATAAGTTGGCCCCAGTCCACTCTTTGCTCAGCCCTGAGGAGCTGGATAAGGTTCCCATCTGTGTTTTCCTCTTGAACAACTCACATGGGTACACTGGAATTTTGCACAGTTCATCCACATGACATTTGGTCAATGCTGCCTAACATAGGAGTGTTTTCTAGGGTGAATTACTACATTCCAGACATCAGTCTTTTACAACCATGAAGAGGCTATCACATTAGCTATATCAGAAGAAGTTACATTTTTTTCTAACTAGAACAAACATGTTTTAATACAAATGTGTTTATATGGTCAGAGAAACATGATGGTTATTTTGCTAGGTTTGGATATGTCATGAGTGTTGGGTGTGGTTATGTCTGCTTTCTATGTGGCTATTTATTCAAAACCTGTTGCTGCAAGTCCACAAATTAAATGGGTTTAATAAGAGTGGACTCCTTGTTCTGAGTTCATGCTTTACTTGTCAAACTCTTTTTTTTTTTTTTTTTTTTTGTGGATGGTGTTGAGTGTAGACTAGGTACCTAGTTGGAATTTTGCCCAAATAATTATTAAAATAATTATCTAAAGAATAAGCAAATGTGAATTTACATTAAAAAATAAAACAAAATAAAATAGCTGGTGCTCCTTATGCGAACTGTGATAGAAGAAAATACCATTATGTGCCTTGAGCTGATATATTTCTGTTTTATGCTACCGCCTAAAGCACAATCACAGAGCAAAGAAATGAGAAATTTTAAAGGCTACTGAACACTGGAGATGTGAAATCAGCACCAGGTTATTTAGCACAGGTTCTTAGAATGATATGTAGGGGAGATGCACTGCTCAAGGACTCTCCAGCACACACTTATAATTGTAATGTTTGATGGGCCACTATGTAATACAACTGCCTGAAATACAAAAAGCCAAAAGAAAATAAAGGCCCCCTGAACTCCCCTAAAGCAACCTCCCATAATTTCTCTTGCAACTCGTTTCTTTTCTAATGTATCATTATGTTTTACTTGTATCTGTTTCCAGGTTCACTGATATAAAATGCTGATCACAGACATTTTCACAATTACACTTTTCCATCTCTATTTATTAAAAACGAATAGAATTTCAAAAGGCTTAACGTATTATTAAACAGCCTCCATTTTTATCAGTTTCAGTGGATGATAATGGCATTTGGTCACTCTCAGACCTGCAAACTGAGTTGAGATTTCTACCGAATGGAATCAAGTTCAACCTTGACATTTTGCTTCAGTTTGCTTCATTTTAAAATAAATGCGTAGACACTTACTTGAATTTCACTGTGCCCTCTGGACACTTAAGCACACACACAATTCTAAATTACTTCAAGGCATCTGCCTTACTTTATCTTAATCATGGCATTGTTTCCTCTTAATATAATTGTTCCACAACAAATGTTATCAGTGCTGCACTAAAACTTTATGGGGAAAGTTTGGCCCTCTTCTATGAGCAAAGGCTTAGCAAATATCTCAGGACAGAGTGCTAAGACCATAGATACATTGAAGAGGAATGAGATGGTCTTGTATTTGATATGATTTAGAAAAGAGTGACCTGTTCTCAAGATACTGCTATCAAGGAGACTCTAGCAGACACAAGGTCCATTGAAGTGAAATTCTAATAGTAACACAGGGAGAAATATCAGCTGTAAATCAAGGATGGTGTTTAGTTCAGCTTGTTAAAAGGCTCAGACTAGCCTGAAATTCCAAGTCATCTTGACAGATTTATAATGATATGAGTGGATACAGAGCCTGACCTGCCATCTTTGGCAGAGTCAAATTTGCCATCCAATAAAATATTCAGGCAGGTAATTTTCAACTTCAAATGTCCATCTCCCCTCTTTCAGTCAAATTCTTCCCTGATGCTATGAAATCCAGAGTGATTCCACTGACTTGTACAGGCTTTTCCCATTTACTCTGTAGTCAGTGGAGTGACTGTAGATTTAAATCAGTGTAATTGGAAGTAAAAGTTGGCTTTTTAAGTCTACTTCTATTTTTAAAGTCTCCTCTGTCAAGTTCCATGAGGTCAGATGTGAAGATGAATTTGTTGTTTAAGCTTTTTTCTCCTGCAGGCAAAAAGCTTAATCATTTTTTTCTACTGACCTTGTCTTGTCTAAAGATGAGTCAATGAATCAAGTTATGAATGATATATCATGAATAAATGATTTATGCCTGGTCAGATCAAATATGATATATTACTTAGGTCCTTGAGTATTACTGCATATAAAGATTTATCCAAAGTGTCATACAATTGGTCAGGGAGAGAATTCCTGAGCCTTCATATGTCCTCTTGGAAAAAAAAGAAAAAAAAAGTAACTGTTCTCTGATGAGAGAAATTTGTCTTGGCAAAAATCTCTCCCTCTGACAAAGGCTTAGGAAGGATGGTCAAGCAGGTATAGCTCTCTGCTGGAATGCAGGAGGTTCCAGATATGCCTGCCTTCCTGATTCTTTGCAAACTCCCTTCACATCTGTCCCACCAAATAGGTGTTGTGACACTGATCACCTCAGAGGCTGCGGTAATTAAACAACATAGCAATTTCTTTTCATGCATTTAAAAGAGTAATTTTTTTCGTTATTTATTTGCTGGTCCAACAGCTTTTTGTCTTAGCCTTTACCATATAGATTATTCATTATTTGAAGCAGATTAATATATTCTGAAAATGATGTTTTCTCAGAAATATTAATAGATAAAAGTTGGTAAGTATAAGTATTCTGACAATAAATTGTTCCCCTCACCCTAAAAAGCCAACACAACCAGCAGGAGCTGATGGACACTTCTTCATTGCACATGGATGGTGAGGGCCTCATGGAAATAAGTTTTTGCAGTTTACAAAGTTGCGCGGCATAGAGTCAGTGCCTTGGATGGCCAGCAAAGTAACTGAGGCAGAATCCTGCCAATCTGAAAATGCACAGTAGGAGGTGCATTACTTCTTTGCTTTGTTAGATGGAAGGAAAAAATAAAAAGCCACGATGCTGCAACCAGCCACTATAAATTTTTCTCCCTAAATCTAATGATAAAACATCACTGGTGTTTGCCATGGAACATCAAGCTAAATTCTTCATATATTAATAAAAATGTTACATGCCACAAATTTATGTATTGGATTTTTGTACTGTAAAAAGAATTATTTAAAAAGCTGCATTTTTATTTAAACTGCTGCTTTCCCTGCTATTTTATAATAGTGAGTGATAATGAAGTTGTCATTTTACATATAGGATAATAAATTGTCTTGCTATGAATACAAGGCTATTACTCACTCATAGGGCCCTGATTATGTTAGGCTAGGAGAGCATGACAAGCACTTTATGAATGGCAGAGTCCTGAAAGTGAACTCAGTCAGTGTTCATTATAGGGTCATTCTGCTAGAATCTGAAACGCGATCTTCATGCGTGGGGGTATGATCTAATTTTTCTTGCTCACTGTGTAAGTAACATCTGCATATCAAGGTCCCCCATCACGGTTCTGCACCTTCATTTTAGATAACACAGTGATCTTTCACTTCAGGAAATGCAGTGACACATGACATATGTGGAAACTTACTCAGCTAATTTGGCCATCTTTCATATGTAGTCCTACGCTGACAAACACCTGCCTGTCACACGGGCTAGACAAATCCATCTTTACGAATTCCAACACTGAGCCCTATTATTATTCAGAGGAAAAACACAGAAATAAACTTAGAAATGTCAACCTTTTTGTAGTAGTTGCAGACAGCATTCTCTTTTTCTCCTTGTTTTACTGGATACTGCATTCCAATTTGGAATTCAACAATTCCTTTTTGATTGCTATTAGACATTTCACTGTCTGACTAGTTATATGGCAGTACACCTTCTCTCATGTTACAGCTTACACATACCTGTGTTACCTGGTTTTAGACCGCAATGTTTAAGATTTTCCTTCTGTCTTCTGTAACAACCTCCACAGGTTTATTCTATTAATGCAAAGACATTTCTCAGACATTGTCTTTATTATTGACATAAAATTTCCCCATTTTGCCTCACTTTAAATATGCATTCTTTAACTCTCATTCAAAAATGTATGACCAACAATCACATGAACACTAATACCATTTTACGATTTACATTTTATATTTCTATATTTTCAGCTCTTAAGGTACATCTCTAACCACTATTTTCCCTTCTTCTCATAGAAGGGATAGTGACAGAGTTCTGGTAGGGCACTGTACTCATCATCACCTTCTGTAATCATGGCTAAGGGGTATAGAACAATGCTGTCTGAAACTGATTTGTATTGTACAGTTTAAAAGCAGCTTATTCTTAAGAGATGACAGATAACTTTTTTTTTTTTTTTTTTTTTTTTTTTTAAAAGGAAGAAGTCAAATTTTAAGTACAATAGCCACTATAAACTGTCATTGATGTTAAAAGGAGGTGAATACTGACATGGTATTAATTCTGATGTGCATTCTTTTGTGCAGGAAAAGCAACCCTTAACCCTATGGGGTAATTCATATTTGGCATGGCAATGACCTCTGCTGAAATATATCAAAGATGAATTCAAGGCATTGGCTAGAAGCCTTATTAGATTTCTCTTGAAATGAGATTGTCAAACAATGTCAGAAAGTGCTTCTCCTATTTGTAGCTCAGCCTCAAACAAGTGGATGAGATCTTCACTTGGTGTAAACTGACAGCTTCAAAGGAGTGATCTTGGTTGAGATCACTTGAGATACTGCCCAGAGCCTCTTCAGCTGAGAGGAGAAGACTATAAGAGACTGAAGTTTGTTAGAAATAATGTCAATGGACTGTTCAAGGTCACTTTACTGCAAGAAATCTTTGCTTTGATACCTTTGTATACTTGCCTAAACATGGGCTTTAAGACTTTTTAAACTCAGACATTTAGATCTTGCTTATTTTACCAAGTCCTTGGACTATCCACTCCCATTCTTGTCTGATGCAGTTGTTACCAAGTGTCTCAAAATTGACTCCGCTCCCAGAGCCACTGAGTCCCTTTTGTATTCTCTGCTGATGGAATATAGAAGCTAGCTCCCAAGAGCCTGTGCTTCTCTTTCAAAGACAGGATTTGCTACTGTTTCTAGTGTTAGTCTAGGAAGTAGTTTTACCAATCTCATACCTTGCCCTTCCCAAACTAAACCAATCAGTGTGAGGCTGGTCTGCTCTTCCTGGTCTAGTGCAAATTCTGAACAGATTCAGAGCTGGTTAAACTGTCATCAGAGTTATTTGGGCAAGCGTCACATCTCCACTCCATGTTTTTGGCTGCAATGAAATCTTCTTACCAGGACCTGGCTTTTCCAGAGCCCACTTTTGTCACTCTTAGGACTTGCAACCCACCAGTGGCCCCATCAGGCAGTTATGGATCCACTGGCCAGAATTTGTTTCTGCTCCCATCCTGCTCACAAGCATAGTACAAAAACACTTCATTGTGATAGTGTCAAATCATTCTTCAATTCAGTTGCATGGTTACAATATCTACACTTCATATAAAATAAAAATGCCTTCATAATTACATGTAGACTTCATTCCTACATGGATCTCTATGCTACTATTTGATAAGGAACACAGGAGCAAAAGATGCTATTAAAATCTGAAAAGAAAACAGTGATTTTTTTTTTTCATATTCCCATTCTCTCAGACAAATCTGTTCAATACCAAGCCTGACTACTTGAAACTGTTAATAGTATGTCAAATGTTTATATATATATATATATATATATACACACACACACATATATATAAAACGTTATTGTTCAGAAAAAACTCTGTGAAAGAAAATAATGGTCCAATCTCATGGGCAGAGCCACAGAAGATTTTCATACCTAGGCAAAGAGCGTTTGGCTTCAATGACGTTTTTCAGTGATATGGAGTTGTACAGATCTATCAGCAGGAATTCAAAATCAGATACTTGCATAAAATGGTTGATATACAGCTGGCTTTTATTTTCATGGCACATGTTTACATGGCTTAAAGAAAACATATTCTGAATGAATATGTTTCACAAATTAGTCCTTAACATTCCATGAGATATTCTAGTCAAGAGCTGCAGTTTGTATGGAGCTAACGTACCAAACTAATGTTCTAGCCATTATTAAAACATTATGAATGTATCACTTTTAATTTTACTTTTAATCTGGTGAACATGAAAGCAGTTTCAGGAAAAAAAAAAAAAGGCAAACAAACAAAAATACACAAAATGGAAATAAAATTTGGAAATACACATTTGTTTACAATGAAAATATTTCATTACACCTCTCAAGTGCTTCATGAGTAGAGAAAAACCTTCAAGTTATTTATATATAATAAACAAAACATGGATTTCATATTTTCATGAGATAATTACTTAATCATAAACTGAGTGGTCTCTTTCTTCAGATAGAATTCAGGCTGTTCAATAGATTTATTTATTTATTATTTATTTATTGTAGGAGTCTCAGATCGTATACTTCAAGATTGATCCCAAATATGTACCTCTGAAAATCTTGATTCCCAAAAAACATACAAAGGCACCTACCTGAAAGGCCAATTATCTGAATGTCTGGGCTATCTATCTATCTACCAGCATCTAAAATAAGTATGATTCAAATTTTACCTGTAAGTAAATTATTGGATCCCAGTTTCTGAGGTTCTGGCTAGCTGTATTTTTCTTACTTTTCTCCTTCTTCCCAATTTTTATTATTCTTTAATGCATTGGGATCTATGTTACTGAATCAGCAGCTTGAGAGGCATATGTTAGAGCTTACTGGCAGAAACAAATAAAAAAAGAAAGTAAAAACAATAAAAAAAAAGCAAATGAATATAATTTCAAATCATTCAGTGCAATGTACATCATACATATCTTCATATTCCAGTTTGATTTCTAGCAAAAATATAACAATGGAAAAAAAATGTCTACTTCACAACCACTTTCACAAATTGTCTATTATTGAATTCCAGTCCACGGTGCCCTCTGTACAAACACTGTCACAGACCGCAAATATCATATTCGTAGCACAGATAAGTGTACTTTTTAATCAAAGTACATAGAATCTCCTTACATTAATAGTCAATGTTACCTTTTCATTACAGTATGTTATAGAAGTACAGTTCATACAACGTAAACTAATTTTGCAAATATGCTGTTGTATTCAGACTCAACTTTCTATAATGCATTATAAAAATCAACCGTTCATTGCACATTTCCACACAACATGATATTTATTGGTTTCCCGGAATCACTGCATCAAGTTTATATTACTGCATGGTTGAAAAAACTAGTTACTTAATATTCAGAATTGACTAGCTATCAGTTGTGGTACCTTGATTTTACTACACGAAAACTTCAATGTAGACAGAACGGAGGAGTCATCATGCAGGCGTCTCACACTCTGTGTCAAAGCTTCACAAAGATAACACAACTTGACAGTTGCTCCCTTGCATACAAAAGGCAGAAATATTTGCATATTCCATCTGATTAGTTAAAATCTGTAAGGTGTTATGTGACATAAAAATAATAGTTCATACTGAGACTAACATGATCACTGATAACAGCATTTGAGCCTTAATCCTCAAAGGTTCAGCGATGCTGACACACAACACATTACCATGCAGCTAGGTATGAACACAATGCTAAAATCTGGCCTTAGGCAGAAGAACATTATTTTCCAGACCTGTACTAAAATCCCAAGAGTATCTGTTCCAAATATCTTCACTCATGCTTTTTTTTGGCAAATGGTTGAAACACTTGACTGTGAAGCATTCCCTGAATTCATTATACTTTCTCTGGATATAGAATTATATTCATTTTCCATTTGTCTCAGAATACCAAATCATAATGTGTGTGATAAGAGTATGTTGCATACCGACTTGCATAAACTGCAAATGGAAAACAAAGAGAATTTGTATTTATCTTATCTGCTCTAAGTATGAAATATTAAGCATCTCCTTATTTCTCCTCTAGTGGATTCATAGACTACAAGATGTTTCAGCTGTCGAGAACAGAAAATGAGACTACATGAAAAAAACAACAGTGTTCTAGTATACTTCTTCAGAACCTTCAGTACAAAGACTGAAAACACCCAAAGTCTGGGAAGTACTTGCAAAATATTATATTTAACTTTTTAAGGACATGGTTTCAGTAGCAAACCAATGCCTCAGTCAGACTTATCTGTCCTACCTGGGTGTCATTCAGACCAGTATCAGGCCTGCAGTACTAAACAGCTGACTGGGGCTACAAGGGACACTAACTGAAAACTGTGGAAGCACACTGACAGCTCAGAGGACACCCTGACATTCCACCTGTAGAAAGATTTTGTTGCAGGTGCTAAGAGAACTCAGTGTTACATTGCTGTACTACCAGTTTGCTGCAACTGGAACAGTTTCAAATAGGGAAAAATTAGTAGGTCGTTGCAATACTATCATAAAAACATATTTGTCCTCTTAAGTGCCTGAAAGCATCATACTGCATACCTATACCACTGCATGGCAACGGCAAGCACCCAAGCATATTGTATCATATATATTAACAGCTCAGTAAGTGACCTTCTTTCAAGGACTATGCTTTGAAATACAACCTCTAATTCTACCAAAAAATCCAAGAATGATCAGACAGGAAGACCTTACATTGTCTTAACACATGGTAAGCTTTCCATAAACATTAAAGATAGCACGAATTTAAAAGAAAACTAAAGACCAAGACTTCATTTTCAAAGGCTTGTTAGAAAACAAATCAAAGTAGTTTAAACAAAACCATAATCTTTTTAACCCAATGGATTAGGCAGACGAGTAAGCATATACTGCATTTATGTAGCAAATGTTGTTCCTCACCTACACTCTGATTGCATTTCTTAAATTAAGCCCTTGTATCAGTTCCAATTTGTGAAGCTCATAAGAGAATGTGTGCATTAATCCACGCCAACATTTATAGCAACTCTTCAGTTAATACTAAATTATAATACATCACTTGTACATGCGCATACTGCCTGTGTATACTTAGCATTGACCAAGAGATTCCTGCCCATTTTTTGAAAAAAATGTACTCTTGATTGTAATAATATATATTAGAAGATTAAAGAGAATAGACTAAACATAAATAAACAATATTCTGATATAACATTTTTTGGGAAATTCCACAAACGGTAGCCAAATTCTGCTGACCTTACTCATGTAGTATAGCACCCTGATAAGCAGTTATGGTAAAATCAAAAGAAACAGACTGACTCAGTATGATTGAGGGGACCTAAATCTACACTTGTACACTTGTACGTATTCTCCAGTTATGTTGAGTGTGTAAGAGCAATACTACATACAACCAGGAGCAATGGGATTAAAATTAGGGAAAATAATGTTAGGTCTGATTGCACCATAGTTTTAGAAAATGTACAGTCCAATTCAGATACTCTTAAATCATATGCTACCTATCTGCTTCCTAAATGAGCCTTCATTATTCTTAGGCACTTCCTTGGTTCAAGTGTTCACATTCAAGTACATTTTTGTGCATATGGCTTGAGTCCTTGCCATCTTTAATCACTGTGATACAGTGGCCAAGTTTTGCTTCTGTTCTCACCTTTCTCAGACTTAATAAAATGCAGGAGAGCGCTAAAGAGAATGAACATCTTCCACGCTAGGCTATGGATAGTGTCTACAATGTGTTGTGTCAAAGGTACCCATTTCTGGGTAACACAAATAACAGTTCACCACAGAAAACTTTTGAGGAACATCTTAACTATTCTCTTGAAAATGCATATGCATATAACTATGCTTATAGTATTTATTAGTTTTAAAGCCAGAAATACAATTACTATAGCATATAGCTGCCCATAAGCTGATTTTTCCTTCCTGCATTTTCTATCTCATCTTTTGTTCTCAGTGAGTCTTGTAATGTATACCAAAAACTTATGGTTGTGAACCAGGCACTGTAACAACCTTAAAAGATAAAGGCATTAGTCTCTACAACTTAAAAATAAACCTCTTGGTGAGCAGTACAAGTTTCTATATACAAACTTTCCAGCATATTCACCCTGGAATTCTGGAGACCTTGGCCAAGAGTTTTCACTGAATGAAATGATGGTTATCCTTTGAATGTATGTAATTAAAACTACTAATAATTTAACAGTTAAAAATATAGGGAGCAATTTGGAGAAACTATATGTATGGAAGAATTTATTTATTTATTTATTCTTAAACTATGGGTGTGACCAAGCACTGGAAGCCACTGTCCAGAGATGCTGTGTAATCTCCATCCTTGAAGATATTTAAAAGTCATCTGGATGTATCCCCTTCCAGGAATACAGCCCAAGGTGATCCTGTTTGAGCAAGGATTAGATGGCCTCCAGAGGTACCTTCTGTGATACCTGAGAAATATTGCCTTTCCCTACCTACTGCTTCAGGAACTTAGGTCATCAGTGATGCCTTCTTTCACACATCTAGACTGAAATACTTTTTAAAAGGTAAGTGAAGCAGTGCAAAATAAATGCTAATTTTCTCATGTAGTTATTATTTACATCAGTGTTTGTGCAGATGTATCATCTCACTGCAAGTAAATTAATATTTCTGCAGTGTTTTGAAGATACAAGACATTTGCATATTTGTGTGTTTGCATATTTGCACATATACTGTATATCAAGAGAGCCTTGTTTTTCTTGGATGATAAAAACAATTCACTGCCTTTTTTAAGGTTAGTACTCAAAATCCAGCTCCCATGTACTTATTATTCATCTGAGTTGATTATACTTTAGCTTCTTTATGTACTCTCTAAAATACGCACTAATAAAATCTTATTAGCTTTTTATTATCAACCATCTCAACATACAAATATTGCAAGCTGCAAGGATTTTCTGGTCACTGAGAGTATGACTCTAGATTACTTAGTAATCAATACATTTGTTATACTGTCTCTGGCAGTTGATGCTTCTGTAAAGGTAACAGATTTTTACTATCAGTCAGGCAATTTGCAAACATATTGCAGCCTTTAAGGGCTCTCTATTCATTTCAAAACAATACAGGAATGAATTCAGTCTGGGTAAGCTACTATGATTTACTAATGCCTTCCCTTAGCTGTTGTTCCACAGCTAAAAAATTCTGTTAGAACTAATCCAAGTATTTAGGATCTTAACTTGATATAAATTCTTTGAAGTCAATGGGTAGGATTTAAAAATCAATGGAAGGATGTGGCTCAAAACCGCCTTTTCCAAACCTATAATGGTGCAAGTATTATCACTGGGCACTCACTTATATACATAGGATTTGAACATTTGAAATAAAAACCTAGAGATGTACAAGTGTGAGATGGCATTGAAATCAATGCATTTTTGTCCCTAAAGAGCTCATTTGATTCATCTCTACAACAAGAATATATGATTGTCTCTAGAATTTACAGGTAGCGATATAGTAGCAATACCTTTTGTGGTGGAGTACTTTGAAGTCTGCTGTTTTTAAAGGTGCTATAGAAGGACATTAGTGAGAAAACAAGATAAATGTTTTAGTGAGGAATTACACGGTTGAGAAATCATACATGAGAGATACTCTTCCCAACTGATTTCCCTGATTTTGCATGAGTACGCTTTGGGCTACATTAGGGGAAGGTTTGCTGGACAGGAAATAGTTATTAAATTCACCTGGCAGAATTAAAGGAAGTGTTCATCTCAGGTTTTGGTCTCTTAATGGCACCTAAGCCTATATCATTGAAAACCATAAACGTTGACTCCACTGTGAGTCAGCATGCTAAAGAAAACGTTACTAAACTTACTGTTAGGAGAGTAATTCCTATTAGAGAAGACAATTCACATGTAGTGCGCGTATTACATTCCTAAATACTATCACAAAAGAAACATAAAACTCAAATGTGGATATTCCAACCATTTAAGTATTACTATAATAAAAATTATGGAAACAAGGGGATAGAAAAGCATTGGATTATCAAAAAAAAATGTTACTCTTCAGAAGTCAAACTCTCTTTGAAGTATACAGACTTGGTACCAGGATTAGAAAGGGAATAATCATATGCTCTTTCTTAACGGATGCCAGGTAAGATGAGGAGATAATTATGTCTGTCTCAGTTGTTACTGAACATATTCTCACTTCAGTTGTGGCTGTACAATTGCATAGCCCCACTGTCAGAACAGGGATGCTTTTGCGCATGTTATGATAAAAACTTGTAAAGAAATGTAGCAACAACATAGCTGTATGTACCCTGTCCTAGGCCACTGCTAATAGAGGCCCATTTGCCAATGTCTTTGGGAAAACAGAAACACAGATCCAAAAACTCTAATTTCTCGCTATGTGAACATATACATTACAAATTCTAAATTCGAAAGCTATTCCATAAGCTTTCACCCTTTCACCAAACTACGCACTTTGAAATTGAAATTTTCCTGAAGGCATTTCTTTACATTCATAGATACCTGAAATGTTTCTGCAATGTTTCCATGGCAAATTTGGTAACAATAAATTTATTGTTTCTATCAAATAAATTACATTTTAATTCTAAGAATCTATATAAAATTATTTTTTAAGCTCTAATCCCAGAAGCATCTGGGATTGTAAAACTCTAAACCCAATTGGGTTTAAAAATTTTAAGTATTCATATTATTAAGACGCAATTCTCAAGTGTGTATATGATCCCCTTAGAGGTTTAGGACACTGAACCTCGTGATCCTTTCATTCAGAGATTACTTCAAGTCAATGCTGTAATGGTGTGATTACAGCCTCTGGACAGGGCTTCCACCAATGCAAACTAGCCCTGCAGTATGCTTCATCGATTTGTCTTCAGAGGTGAACGGCTGGTTCTGTGGTAGGTAGTGAACAAATTGGGCACTACAGCTGGAATGGTCCACCCTGGAATAGTGAGTGGTGTCGCCAAGTGGTGGAATCTCAGAAATGTTTCCAGAACTTCAAGCTTTTATTTTTACGTACTTCTCCCTGAAAATTCAGGGAGACTTTGAAGTGGCTTCTTTCAGTAACATATAAGCTTACAAGGCCTGTAGCTTAATTAGACTAGGCAGTTCTTTTACTTAACATAAAGATTCAAAGTTTTTTGCACTTTTAACTACTGACGCAAACATTTCAAACCACTTGTAATCATCACAGAAATTCTCCAATAATTAGTAGAGAAAACAATTTTGTTTCAGACAGAAATATGATAATCAGCATTTATCTGTATTCTCAGAATTGAGGTATTTATTGTTCCACAGGAATAAAGATGTTAGATTGCACTGATAAGGGTGTTTTGAGCATTTCCAGATTAACTTCAGCACTGCATACCCCAGAAAATGCCATATCCTTCAACTAATTCTGAAAGGAGTAAGGAAAATGAGTTTGCTGAGGAAGTTAAGGAACACAAGAGTATATTTAAGTCATATTTTTCTGACAGAGTAGGCATGGAAAGCTCACCTGGATATACATCTGGGGTGTCTCAGAACCAGGTCTTCAGTGTATTGCAGGATGTGCTTGGTACTTCGCAAGATTGAGCTCTTAGTCATAAAAATATATTTTACATATAAAAATACAGCAGATGTCCTTCCAAAAATCATTAAGTGTTAGTCCCTCCCATTGTTTTATACATTCAGAAACAGATATTTGAGATATACTGTGAACAGTGCAAAAGACTGTTTTATATTTATAAAAACACACATTGCAGTACATTTTAGCGCCAACTGAAAGAAAAGTTGAGAAAGGTTTCATCCTCAGAGAAATTCTGGTCCGAGTCGAACTTTTGTTTAGCGAGTTGTAAACAAACGTCTTAGAATGCAGAGAATTCTCTCATTTCTTTCCAGCTAAGGTAGTCTCAAACACATCAAGTCCTGCTTTGAAGTAAACCTGAGCTGAACTGATGCTGTTCAGCACCTCTGACAAGGCTGCTTGAATGGTCTCATTTGACTGATGTAGTTTGTAGTGCTCCAGTGCCTCTAGCAGTACTGAAAACTGGTTTGTCCTTTCATCTAGTCTGTAAAGAATATTTCTAAAAGAGAACAATGGAGAATGGTAAACTTTTTACTCAAAACAATCTTCCAAAATCATCAAGAATCTTTGCAAGTACCAGACACATCTTATAGATGATACATATTATGCACAGTAGAGCTGACCCATGGCAGACTGAAAGACAACTGCATATTTATTGTGGCTTTGTAAACTGGATTTTTCCATTGATCTATGTGTAAATACATTGAAACATTCACAAAAGTCTGTCAAAGAAAATTCAAATTCCTTTTTGGTCTTTGAAAATTTCATCAAAATCATGAACATAAGCTCATCACACCCATTGTGAAGTTTCTTATGTCTCAGCTGGACTCTGTGTATTCCCCTCTAAAGAAAAGTTTGGTTATTATTGTGGACTGTAGGCATGGATTATTTTTTTTTCCCTGCTATCTGCTCCTGTTATTTATTTCACACTTCAGAGGTGAAATTCTAGCTACTGAAGTCAATGGTAAAACTCTCACTGCCTTCAGCGGCACCTTTATTTCATCAATAATCCTTTGTGGCATCAGAACAAGAGTAACCCATCTTTAATATCATGTACTTGAGGAAGGAAATAAATGGAATGCACAGCTAAAGCCTTATGAAATAAAATCAGTGTTTTTCTATAATAATAACTGCAACAGTTTTTTAATGGCATGTATCAAAATCCATGCAAAGGCAATGTCTGAATCCTTGGACATGTTATCTGTACATGTATGAGGTGCTGAAGGCTCATTATTCAAAGCTAGCTATTGATTTCATTGAGACCTTTTGAAGCAGGCTGTAAATATTATCTAAAAGCAGGTGTAATCATTATCCTAATTAGAAGAGCATGTAAATATCAAATCTCCACCCAGGGGCTCCTTTGATTATAAACAGAAGTGAGTGAAACTTGAAGCAGGAATGCTACAAGTGATCTTGTGCAACACCTTATCCTTAAACACAATGCAAGAGTTGAGGGCAGTGGGGAAGCTGTTTCACTGAATGAAACCAGCAAGTGAGCAGAACAACTCAGACAATCCATTAGTAACCTAACTGCATGACAGGACAGGCCCAGTGGCAACTCCAATTAGTAATAAAACTGCCAAGTACCTACAAGACAGATGAGCACAAAAGTGTATCTTATTACTACAACAGTCATCTAATTGCTAGTCTGTCAGGGGGAATGGTGATGAAGAAGCACAATAAATAACATCACAGAACATCTACAATCTTCTGCCATGATTTTCAGTTTGAAAAGGTGTTTTGTTTTTTACAAAGATATGAAGTAATTCCTACCCTCATAACACAATTTTTCAGTCTTTAATTTTTTATCTTTCTGTATTGAATATATATCTAAGACTAGGAACAAAACATTAACACCATGCAATATGAATTGTAAGCTTTTTATCCCCTGATAGTGATGCATCTATCCATTTCAAGTGTTCTACAATGCAATACACAATCCTAAATATAAGGGGGCAACAGTTTGTTTCCAACATTGCAGTAGAAGGAGAGCTTACATAGTTTAAGTAGCAGGTCATCACTGACCTCGATCATTTAGCATGAAACAGATTAGGAACAGGTTAGGAACAGGAACAGCACAGCATGGACAGAGGTCTCCATCAAGAGGGCAGTAACAAGGAGATGTGGAAAAAACTTCAGCCTGCACTGGAGCAGCCAGAGGAGGACATCTCCCGGCTTCCTCAGTTCTGAGCTGATAGTACTTGTCCTTCAGAATGTGATGCAACTTACACTCAAAGTTGACTAAAGTTATATTATGGATTGTCCCTAAAGCTTCTTTGTGATATAGTAAATGAAAACTGTGTATGTTGAGAACCAGAAAAAAATCTTGGTTGGTTGGTTTTTAAGGATAGGCTGTGCTGTGGGAAATACTGTAGCTTTCAAAGCAGGGATTGATTTTGCTCCCTCTGAAATCAATCAGGGACTCCTGCTGAGATCAGTACGAGGAGAAGCAGGCTTCTGAAGAACTCTCCTCTACTGTACCCACAGTTCACAGAGAGACAGAAGCCTGTTCACAACCCCTCGAAGCCCTTGAACAGCAGGGGCAATACTAGAGATAATCACATTACTTTTCTACTTTCAGGAGGTATGCGACAGTCCTATCTGGTAGCTGGTGTCTGGGAGAGTTTGGGCAAGGGTTCTGCTCCAAATGCCTACAACACTGGCAATATGATCTATATTAGGATTCCTCTGTTTCTTTACTGGTGGGTAATGTCAACAAATAAGAATGTAATAGGCCAATAACCCACCAGCAGAACAACACTAATTTAGACTGCTAGGAATCATTCTAAAGAGAGGATGATCTGAAGACAGGAACATTTAGGGACTCCCAAGAAAATAAGTGATGTGAATAGAAACTGATCTTTTCCTATCCCATCTTCCAAAGTGCTGTAAATAAGGCACAAAGGAAAAAAAAAAAAAAAAAAAAAAAAAAAGGTCTATCTCAAGAGTAAAGGATGATAGAAGAGTTTAATTCTACTGCTGTGATTCCAATGGCAATGGCAGGTGATCTACTGTAAAAGATAAATATTCCCTGCCCACCCCACCTGACTACAGTACAAATCGGTGTCTAATGAGAAAAACTGAGCAGTTTGATGTATAAAAGAGATGAGCACTTAGCTATCATAATTTAACAGAATGTCTTAACTTTTGCAATAGTAATACGATTTAGGCATAGCTGATTGCATTGTATGACAGAACCTATTTTTTATTTTAATGTATGCAAATACTTTAAAATAATAATACCATTATACAGTACCTGTTTTTTTTCAGATTTTCTGCTAGGGATTCTTACTAGGATCTTTTATTTTCAAATTACTTATCTTTGCTTGGCATGCCATAACACCCTTTTTGTTGCGTAAAATGATTTCTCTATGCATGTTCATGAGAATCAATTTATACAATTTTACTTATCTCAGTGCAAGCTAAATAATAAATAATAAATAAATAAATAAATAAAAACACAAAGCTAGTCCAGTTTATTACTTCCATGCCTTTACAAGTCAAAAAAGTGTTTTCATTAAAAACTACACATGGACCGAAAAATAAAAAACAGCCATTGCTTTGGCACAAGATATTGCCATGTGACCATGATGTGCATAATGATCCTAAGACTCTTTAATTTATACTGTGAAATTCAATGACTTAAAAAATTCCTTAATACTTAAGACTTAAACAATTCCTTAATACAAATTGTTTTGTACACCTCTAAAACAATGATTCCAGCTTCTGGCCTAACTGCTTAAGTATCTACCTTTGTCTTTAACTATTTTGATCCTACAAATATAATGCATGCAGTCAACTTGACCCATACAAAATGAGAAAACAGAGATGTGTAGTATAGTACTGATCCCACTAATGAAATTGCAACACAAATCACTCATCTTAATGGTCTTGTTTCAATGACACATCACAGTGACCTGGAAAGCATAACACTGAACTAGAAAACCTAGCAAATAACTTCAGGCACTACTGCTGAAAGAGTCTCCACACAAAAGAATGAACCTCAATAAACTAAAGCAAAGGAACTTATGAAATATAAGGCAAAGAAACTTATGAAATAGATTCTAATAGGACCTCATTTATAACTTTTATGAGCCCTTTGCCTGCCGAGGAACATAAACATTAATTATTCATCAAACTAATGCCAACTACAGTTAAATGTTACAGTTATAGTATCAGAAATAGGGATGTGATGCCACCCTCACTAAACCAAAACGCATTTGAAAAATTCTTGAATGAGAAAACTAAATAATAGTTTAACTAAAACTAAATAATAGTAAATTAAATAATACAGTGACTAACACAACTCAAAATATTTTGAAGATTACATTAGAACTACAGACCAGTACAGATAAAACTAGTTTCTACATTATTCTTGCCATGAAAAAGGATGTTTTAGCTTACAAGAAAAGTTTACATGTAGGTGATGTACAAGATATAAGCAGAATTATTCAGGTACTTACACATAGCCTACTATCTAAGAGATACAGTATGAAATTTTGGAAAGAAAAGTAATTATTAAATCATTAGGACATAGCAGCCTGTATATGGTCCCATAAGAAATGAGTTCAGGTTGTCTCAATGGAATCACATTAAAATCATTTACAGATAAATGCTATGGGCACCCTCTATTCCATTTATAACACCATATGCTGTGACTACAGCTGCTTCAGCATCCTCACACATTGAATTTTATAAATCCCTGAATTATTTTTCTCATATTCTCCAGGAAAAAAAAAAAAAAAAAAAAGTACCAAAACAGAGATTTTCAGCATTTCCATTTCTCATGGTAACATTCAGTTTTGAATGGACTTTTCTAAGCTCTAGGAGTTTGTTTTCACTCAAGCTTGTAAAACACAAACTATTATTAACCAGATAAATAAATAAATGAATTCTAATACTATTTACGTGTTGGGACCTCCAGTTCCACAATGTTTATTTATAGCAGGACATAAAATATTACAAACTCTCCTTCTCCGGAAACTGCATGAGCCAATTTATCTTGTTTACACTAGTTTGTACCTCACAAAATTTTATGGTGAAGTTATAAGAAAACTTCCCTTCTTTTTCTAGGTTCCTGGTCCTTTGGATCTCCAACAGTGTTTCTCCTTTCTCCTCTTTTTATTTTTTAAACTTTATTGACATGCACATATACTTGGTTACCTATTTTATTTCACGGCATTGTTATGACAGAAGTGGATTATTATAAGATTATAGCTGCTAGCCACATAAGACTCTCTTTTATCAGGACAAAATGTATGCAGCAGTGAACTGTTATTACATGTCATTATGGATGATCCAGAGGAAAAGCTTTTTTCTGCACTGCTCATTTCTTGCTGGATCAAACAGTGAAAGTCGCTAGCTCTGGGACCACATGAACAACAGCATGCACGTGGCCAGGGAAGACAGGATATGGCAGCCAACCTTTTAGGGCAACTTAGCTGTAAATGCCAGTCTATTCCTTCATTGACCTCAGTCCCCACAAATTCAGCCTGTCATATTTAAGGATCCCTTATTTGTAATGCATTGTTCCTAACTTTTGCTTCCTACGCAGCCTTTTAAGGGCCATCAGTTGCCTTTGTTTAGTGCTCTCATTTATAGGACTGAAAAATATTTTACCAGTATGTACTACAGAAAGTGACATATTGAAATCATGTAATCACAAAGCTGAATATCTGCCAGATGGATATGTATCAGCAGTTGATAAACTACAGATAATCCAGGCATCAAACCTAACTCAAGACTAACCAAAGGGAAGGCATTTCAAAGGCATAGCTGTGTTACGGTAGCAAACTAGATACACTGCATCCCTGCCAGACAAAACTTTACCTTGCATAAGAGACCAGAGTTGAGACACCTTTAGTTGAGTTGGTTAAGGCAAAGGGGGTTCTGGTCAGTCTGTGTTTAATAAAAACCTGTTGGGACATGGGATGACAAGGAGATAATTATTCGAGATCTGTATCCATTTCCAAGAGGCCAATTTAGAATAGGCCGTGTTAAAAAAATAAATCCTGATTTTGGCAGATCTTTGAAGTGTCTTGAGGCTTCATTTGGCTTGATTGCTTGCCAAATAAGCAAAGGAAAAAAGGAAGCCAAACTGCAATAATAGCTGGTTGCAAGACACATTATCTTTTATTTCCCTACAGTTATCTTTGATTACAGTACTTTTTTAAAGGTAATAAATACATTGTCACAAAACATTAATCTCTTATAGCTAAAGCTTAACCCAACCTAGTTTAATTTTCAGCCTGGTGCACCCTGCTAAACCCCCACCCTAAATGTAACCTTACCTATAGACTACAGACCTTCCCACCTTTACAGACTCATCTGGTAGATCCAATTTGCATGTATTAGCATTCAGAATTCTAGAGAAAAAGGTCTATTAAAAAATCAAGCTGTGTAAAGGTTGCTTTAGGAATTTTTTATGACCAAACCTCAACATTCACAGAAAACATTCACTTTCACTTGTGTTCTGATGCATTAAAGAAAATGATTTTTTGTTGTTGTTTTTGATAGTTGAGTAATTACTGTCAACAGAAATGACTGACATAAAATAGAGCTAACAGTGCTAGTCTTGATTTTCTGATAATAGGACAGTGCTCTGTGATGGCTTAGAAAAGATTTCGAATGGGAGACTGTATCTATGACAACCTGTAGCTAAACTTTTCCACTTTTATCATATAAACAGTAATTACTTAATTTCTTCTTTTTTTAACTATATTTTTTTTTTGTGGCTCATGATAGCATAACAGCTTCTAGTATTTTCTAGTAGCTGATACAAAATAAGTATGAGGAAGTGGAAGCTGGATGCACATTGCTAATCAGAAGAGGACTGAGTGTTCTGGAACAGACGCAAATGAGAATAATGGAGCTAAGAAGTCTGACTAGTTTAAGTAAAATGGCATCTTCAGCAATACACCTGCTTGCAAGGGCTGAACATCAACCATGCCTTTCCCTCACAGTTTCACTGTTGAAAATCTGCTCAGTTTAGGAAACTTATTTCTTTCCTACTTCAGAGTAGATACGAAGAATAAGTAAGAAGAACCAATTCTACAAATTTAACAGTACAGAATGACTTCACAGAACAGAAGTGAAAAGAAAGAGAAACATTAGGATGCAATTTGTCTTTAGAAGTTCCAAGTGATTATTTATCACGGTTAAAGAGCAGTCCTCTAATTAATTAGGCATGATCTTCTCTAGGGTTTTACAGAAACTAATTAAGCAAGTTTATCTAGAAATTCCTGAAAAAGTCACAAAACTTAACACACTACTAGATTCTTTTCCACAGAGCTTTCAAACTCTATATGCAACTGATGAGAGAATATATACTCCATCTACACATAAAATATTCCCTGAAAATCCTTCAATATTTTTTCTCTAAATTTTCAGAACAAGGACTTGCAAGGACCTAAGAGCGATGTATGCATTGAACCATATTAACTGTACTTTTAAATTGTTATTTGCTGGCAAGAACTACTAGGAAAAATACTTTGGTAATTTCAAATAATGTAGCTGCTGGTAACAAATGTAAGCACGTTGTTCTTTGATTTAAGATGCACTTGTTTTTCAAATGAAAGAAACATATGCTGGATAATTTGGAGGAAACTATTTTTCTGTTAAGGATGTCTCATCTGAAATAGTCAAATTCCAAGCAGATGTGCTACTATTTCAAAGGACTTGAGGGAAGTGAATTAATAAAATTATTCCCAAATGGCTCACAGCTGATGTTCTAAAGGCTTCATAGTGATTTTTATTTAGAAATTGTGTAAAACATCTGATTCTTAAGAAGGAATGCCATTTACAAACAAAGCATCAAAAGGCAGCGTCCAGTGTTTGATTTATTAAACTGGTTTGACCTCAATTTCCAGCTCTCATCCCAATTAACTTTATCATCTTAAGTAACTCTATACCACGTGGCATGTGAAACTGCTATCAAAACCAGAAGGGTCATTATCATAAGAGTTAATTATGGATTAAAAATTAATTATATCATGTATGTTAAATAAATGTCTGAGGTTTTATTTTATTACATTCTACAGCATACATACACACAATATTTGCACTTTTAAATCACAAAGGTAAGTTTCCTATTAATGATCTCACCTAAGCCCTAATGATCTAAGCCCTGTGGCCTAGGTAATACATTCTGGGAGGGAGGATGACATATTAACTATTTCCCCTATTAATTCTGCTTATTTTTGTACTAGATTTGAGAAATGTTCCTGGCTAATATTTAACACTATGTGGTTCTTACCTGTCATGGCCATAAATGTGAGACCATATAGTTCTTGGATCTGAAAAATGTTATTGACCGTACTGTTTATAAGAACAATGAAATAATGTATGAAATATTAAGTTTCTGTCAAATGTAATAAACTCTAAATCTAATTCTTTATATAACTTTAAGATATCATAGCCTATTTACTCTGTAACCCAATATTCTTGGTCTATTTAACAATATAAGCACAGATCTGAGCACGATCTGCCAACAATGGAAATTGAATGGAAACTGTAATGTAATCAAAAGAGTTGCTAGAATTTGGTGTGATAGCTCTGCCCTGACCTCACTGAATAGCCTTCTGTGAGAGGATTTTTACAGGTAGCCGAACAACCACTGTGAAATGGGCTAAAAATCTAGTAAGGCCATAGATATTAGCAAATGTCATTATATTAAAAAAAAAAAAAAAACCAACAACAAAAAGACTCTTTGCAAGGTCAAGACCATGCACATTTGTGGGAAGCATGAGGAGCTGTACGTCCTGGATCAAGTCTCATCTTCAGGGCCTCTAATGCATATTAAATTATAGTATACATATTAATATTCACTGTATCAAAAACATAACAGGTCTGATGCATACTGCAGTTCTAGAAATGTAAAAATTGATCAAATTAAAAGAATGGAAGAAAATTCACAAGAAGTACGTATGGGAAAAATAAACGAAGGTATGTACACCCAGGTTTGCCATTCATACCAGGGAAATGAGAAAGCTGGTTTCCAGGCATGACATAATCCTTAATTATAGCAGTTTTCTGCTTTTGCATGTGTCATGAAAAGATTTTCATGCTCGCTTTAAGTCGGCTTTAAAGTTAACCATAATTACATCTCTGCAGATGTCTAATTCAATATTACTTAATGCAGCAAATGGTCTTAAAATAGTAAAAGTATACAAGACTACAAATACAGTCATTACATCATGGTCAATATACATAATTGCGATTCTAATGGAGAAACCATTTGAATTGTCGCTCAGATCAGGTGTTTTGAGTATGAGTTAAACTCATTCCCTGATGCATAATATGGTTGTCATCAGTTTTTTAAAAATCTGATCGAGGCACATGACTTTTATTTAGAGAAGCACAGAAACAGAGCACCTCATCCTCTCAGTCAGTGTCTGCTACTGCAGACTAGAAAAAAATCATCTTCCATATTTGCATTAACCTAAGATTTACCAAGGACTGTACAGGATGTGAGGTGTTCTGACAGTACATAGCTGCCACTACTCACCTCTCTCTTGAAATTTCTTTTTGCCTTCCGACGTTCTTAACATAAAACTGTTCCAGGAATATTGCCTGTGACTTTTTTTTTCCCCCCATTAGTAGATCCAAAAATGAACTACACAGAAGCTTAGAGATGCCGTGTGTCATTTTTTCTATCTTGAATATTTGAGCTCATCATCTCTAACTTATCCTGACAAAAATTGTAATTAGACTGCACTAGTACTGAGAGTTTGAAGGAAGAAGGCAGAAGAAAGAAAGAATTTTTAGGCATGAAATACATTTTGACAAATGCCTGTCGGAGAGAAGGGAGCTGAACAAGGACTGCAGTGGTCAGAAAATGCAAACGTGAGTGGGAGGAAATGAAAGGATAAGTAGAAAACAAGTGATGGAAAAAATCAGTACAAAAAGATGAAGAAAAGTAAGCTATGGTACAAGTTTCTGTAAGACTGGAAGTGAGGCTTAGGAACTTATATTTCATAAGGCAAGAAATGGACAGAAAAAGGGCAGAAGTTGTTAATAACATGGCAGATATACATGTATAATAAGGAATACAGGATGTAAAGCCACAACAAAGAAGACATGGACAATAAGAAGTATTTAAAGGGAAGGACAAAAATAAGTACATTGTACAAAATAAGACGCAGCAGGACTGAGTTTGGAGATGTATAGAAAAGGAGACAAAGTTTTCCTGGAGGGTTGAGCATGAGAAGAAAAGAGACTCATCAGTACTGACAGAACCATGAAACACCACTGAAAAATTAGAAAGTGAAACGAGTAATACCACTTATCACAACTCCATTTATAAGATGCGGAACAATTATAGAAGAAAAAGAGATGTAAATTTTCAAACATAGAATATATTAGGGTGAAAAGTCAGATGTAAAATCCCTGCTGTGCAGTAAAAAGAAAATTAATTTATTTGACTGAATGGCAAAATTTGAGATACACTATTAAAACCAGTACACAAATCTATCCCTCTCTCACAACATCATTCCAGTATTGTATTTAAATTTTTTTCATGACAGATAATATAACAATACAGAATGTGATCAACTACTGCCAGCGCAACATGAATTGTTGCAGGATTTCCAATCCTGAGGATTATCTGCACCATATCAAATCACCCTCTGTTCCACATAATACAATGCAGGAAAAAAAATAAAAATCCTTGGTTCAGGTCAGTCAAAAATGTCTCAAACTGTCTCAACCATTACAGCAAAGTATACAAGAATATTTTCTATTTGAGGCCACAAATGGAGAGTTCAAAGTGAAAAAGGAAATCTGCAGAGTCTGCACAATAAGAGAGAATCGCTGCCTGCTGTAGAAACACTAGACTAGTATTTTTTTCAAATGACATTGCACTACATGTTTACCTATGTCATTGTTTAAGATTAGCAGGATATTTGCATCTTTAATGCTTGTCCTATGTAAAGCCAATGAGCAGCTTGTTTACACACAGAGATTTAATAAGGACTTAAATTTTCCTACTTAAATGTATCTCTAGAAATTTAAGTCTGAGTGTATGTGAATTTTGACACCTGAGAATCTGCTGCAGTTTATCAGCAAAACAGAAATAAATCCAGTAGACTCTGTACATATGTAAGGAATATATATAACAGAATTCAATCCAAAAGGAAAACAGTTGTTCTAGTGAACAACAAACACTTGTTTGGCATGAGACACTTGAGTGGCATGAGATTAGCAGCGATGCAAATTACCTTTTTGCGTGGTGCTAAAAGCATCTTTGTATTCTTCTTTCATCTCATTATGGCAAATTCAGGATACACAATCTATCATCACTTCCATTGAGTATTTGTTCATTGCATTGTAATGCACTGATTTGTTGTAACTTTTTAGCCCAATGGAGCATTAATGCCACAGCTGGGTATTTATGATAAAAAGAATCAAACGGAAGAAGTTAAACTTGCACAAATGAGCAAGACAAACTGCTGGAGGTCTTTCCTGAAAACAAAGATTTATTTGTCCTTACTTTTCACCTAATTAATGCTTGTTTCACTCAATTATTTTCTCTACTAGACATAGCACAGTGAGATTTGCAAAAATTCCATAAAAAATGTTGACAGATGCATACAAACTTAATGGACAGTATAAACTTGGCAGACAAAGGTAGATGAAACTTGAAACAGGAAATTGTCCCAGGTCTTTGCTTCAATCTCTGTTAAATTATGGCTGAAGCACCCTTGTTGCTGAAGCACCAGACTACAGAGATAGAGCATCCCCAGCAGGAAACTACACATAGTGATGTGTTAGTAGCCATAATAATTTTACTGCTCATTATAGCAGAATAATGTATCAATTATGCTCAATAATTGCCCTACGGCAATGACTGGAATAAGGAATCTATGTATATACAGTATACAAACAGTACATGTACACAACGAGAGACTACAGCTATGGCGATGAGAGTACAAAATACAAAGAAATTGAAGAAAAGATATATTAGCTTCCCTTTAGTAGACAGGCACAAGTAGGTTGCAACCCACCTCCTGCAATAAAGCAAAAAGTCCACTTTTCTTTTTAATTCAACTTCTAGAATAGAAAACATAGTATAGATCCAGAGAACTGTGAATTAGGACAAACACAAGCCTAAAAATGATGCCTAAACTTCAGCAAATTTGTCAAGTACTTTGATTGAGGTTGAGAATATGAGTCCAAATGGGTATACAGGAAGCAATCATTTTTTCATGAAGAATACGTGCTTTACTGTGCACACAAATTCTTCCTTCAGAAGGCTGTAAATTACAGTATTTATGGAATCTTAATGATCTAAACACAGTTGGAGCCTGAAGGTCAAGGCTGCAAACTGCATCCTAAATTTCTGTTTACAGATGAAGCATAGTATTTATTGCTGCACTGCTTGTGCTGCTATAGTTAAAGGGCTGCCAGCATTTCCATTATAAACCCCTATTTCAGGGGTTTATAACTTGCCCATCAATCTTCCCACTGGGATGAAACACAGCATATGAGGTCCTGGCTGTGAGACTGATATTTTGTTTTGTTTTCTTTACCAAATTACAAAAAGAAAAGTGTGAAGTTATATAAGCAAAAAAGTACATCAGATGTTTTCAAATATTTCTAGTGTTCCTGTCATACTATTCAATAATAGCTTCAGAACACAAAATACATTTGTATAACTGCATCAGTTAATGGAAGGACTTTTAATAATGAAACGGTGAAAATTAACCCAAATAAAGACATACTGCTAGATGAATTTTTCAAAAGAAAATGTATCAACGATTTTGAATGTCAGGAAAGGAATTCAGAAATCTACCACTGTCCTTGATTCTGTCTGCATTAAAGGTGGGCCTACACCTGCATGCCTTGAACAGTACAAAGAATGCATTATTTTTAAGTAAGTTTCTAAACGATCATCATCTAACTGATACACAAGGTGTACTTTACAGCTATATACTACAGATGATATTAGGTAGAATACTTCAGAGTAAAAAGTTAAAAAATACTTCCCTCAAACTGTGAAGTAACCTTATCATCTACTATTAAATCTTGTATTAAATTTAATGAAATCAGTAGGGGAAAATTACAAAACTTTCACCTTCACATTATCTACTTTGCCAGTGTAAATACTGCACTCTGTCCTGAAGTGCTGCTGTGAGCAGGAAGGTGAAAAACTCAATTTACCTTCTACCTGTATATCTAGCAATTACATCTTGCTGAATAACAAACATAATACTGCAAACACTGCAAGAATTTAAACATTAGAAGTCCTCATTAAGACAAACAAAAAAACCCAAAACATTGAAATACTAAATTCTCATAGAATTTATTTTTATAAATAAAAAACAAATGCATACACTGGGCCAAATTCAACAATGTGATGTGATGCAACACAGACACATTAGATTATATTCAGCAGCTTCAAGGATCCTTTGCAACACCATACCAGTTCAAACAAGAAAGATAGCAGCGTTGAACCTGGAATATTAGACTTTCCTTAATTACACTTCAGTGTATCTCTTTATATTATAAATCCAGTCATGGCAGGAATGAAGCAAATTAGTCCCTCCCAAATATCATCATTATATTTTCTGTATTATAGCTCTGGGGATTTTATTCACTGACACTGTAGGGTTCATCACAACTACCCTTTTATTTTTCTTTTCCTCTTGGTATTGTTAAAAGGTGACTGCATTTGTTTTATGCCGTTCCTAACACTTGGAAGAATCTCTTCCTCCTGATGCCATAGCTTTCTGCTTTTCTTCCAAAGCCTACCTCTACCATCTGTCTACTTTATGCCCACTGGAAACAATCACTTGCAGTAACTTGAACAAGACCTTTGACAATTTTTTTTTTCCATCACCTGCAACATATTATTGTTTTATTACTGTAGCTGGCTCTGGCTGTAAGTACATTTATATTCCCACATAACACAGATCCTTCGTGCACTTCTTTGTTCTGGCCTCTGTCCGTCTCCTGTGTATGTATGCTAGCTCACTTCTGAACTCACTTTCATGAACATACAAATCAATTTCCTCTAAAGTAAAATCTGGGTACAGCTTTAGGGACAGTTCTACCTGGGGACCCCTCCTAATAGTCAGTATGGATGAGCCATTGGTTTCCTTCAGCTGCACAGGCCTTCAAAACTGTCCCAGTAGGCCTGGTGAACTTAAACAACATATATGACCTCATTTTATAGCCCAGGGCATGCAAAGCATATCCTTGTATAAAACACTACATTGATGGACTGAGATAAAGTGCTCCAGACACTTTGTGCAGAAGGACACTTTATTACTTCTCCTGAGCAGCCAGAAAGCCTGGCATTACACAGGGCAGACTTGACCAGTTCTTTCTTTGAAAACTTTTTTAAAGCTACAAAATACCAACAGTTTATTCATTTATTTATATATTTAGGTAGAGGAATCTATGGTTAGAGAAACAGACCTGCAGACTTCCTTCTTAAAAGGTGAAAGACAGAATGATTATATTTTAAAATCAACCCAGGCAATGCTACAGAATAAATACTGCAGAATAATTCTTATAGGAGACAAGATGTCATAAATGGTGGCTGACTAATGCTTTATTACTATCTTTAACTGATTGAGAACCAGCCAAGAACAATGCTATGTAATTAAATACTTTAATGCTACATAGGGTCTTGTATAATTCTGAATCTTCAATGAACTGTAAAAAATGTTAAATAAAATATAGGTGGAGCTTGTCAAGCACTGTAAGACTTCAAAATATTTTCCTCTTTTAAAGCTTACAGTATCATCTAACACAAGTATCTGTCATGCTGCCTGAGTTGCCACCACACAGTACTGTTAGCTGTGATGTCATGACAGAAACACCACAGTGCTGTATTCTAATGACCACTTGTATTGTAATAAACTTATGTTTTCTGCAGAGAAGATGAGGAATAAAAAAATAGCTTTAATCTTGGATACTCATTGAGATTTTTTTTAGAAGTGTACAAGAGTTTTGAACACCAAGCAGTGTGCTATTACAATTTTAGCTCAACTGGAGAGCATGTTAAACACCATACCTGTAAAGTCCTGGAGGAGCTTGCTGAACCAGGAAGCTTTTCTCTAAGCTTTGCAGCACATCATTGAGCATCCTGACTCTGATAGGAGCTCTCTCCTTGGGGTCATTAGCTGGGCGCATCTCATCTGATTGGAACAATTCTGCAGTGTCCCTCAGTCGTGATGCCACCGCAAGCAGCTGAGAAGCGTCTACTTTGTCACCTATAAGCACTAAGAGAAAGACACTTGCCTGTAATTCAAATAGCATTATTTATAAATCTTGCTTACAAATTAAAAATAACAGTGGAATTAGAGCCTGAAATTCTTTTCCTTCATAAAAATCATGTAATAGATCAGGGAAAGCCACAGATCATTGTGTATATGTTGTGATCTATTTTTCAAAGAGGATCAATTTGGACTGTGACATTTTAAGATCTCATAAGCTGTGAGGAATGATTTTGGGTACAGTTTGGAACCTACCATTGAAAAAACAGTCATGAAGAAAGCAATGTTTAACTATTAGTAACTGTAAAATTTCTCTCTAAGATAGTGTTTGGTCAATTCCATGGGATGCTACTGCTCTCAAGTTTGAAAGAGAAGGGTGTGCGCTTAGATGCTATATAGAAAATTGTAATCTAGAGCGCTTAATTGAATTTTGTTCAACATTTTAAAATTCTAAGGGTTAACAACACTTCTAGAAGGGATATGAAATTGCTTCTTTTAATCACTTAAATCGTATGCCAATGAGCCAACTAACACTTTAACTGGCATACAAAATTATATTCTAAATCAGCCAGTATTTTCAAAACTTTTAAAATTCGGAGTGTTAACTGTTACTTTTTAATCCGTCACAGACACTAAAAGAATAAAAAAACCCAGCACTTTGGAGCACATGACAATTTTGTATTTCCTGGTTCATGACCCAGAAAGAAAAAGCAATACATGTATTGAAGACTTGTGAACACGCAATACATTCCCATCTGCAGTGCACGTGAAGAGCATGCCTTCCTTTCCCAGTGTGTGCGGAGACTGCGTTAAGATGGACCAAATTTATACAAGGTCATGGAGAGAAAGCAGTGTCTGAACCTGATATAAAGTCAAAGCAGTATCAACCAGCAAAAACATGTCTAGGATGCAGAAATGATCTTTAAGGCCAGGATTCACTTTGCCTATTAAGGACAAGAAATTCACCTCTTTTTAAAAGACGATTTAAGATATCTTTTAAATGATGATTTAATCAAAACAAACCATTTAACTTTAGAAGCTGGCTGACCTTTAGTTGAAGGTACAAATCTCAGTGCATTTACTATCTTAGTGACTGAGTTGATTAATACAGAAAAGAGGTTCAAGATAGAAGTCAAATGAATGCTGAAGTTCCTTGCCTAATAGATATATGGAGATATCAGAAATACTAAAGGGAGAAACTCAACCAATTTCTTGAACTATGGATGGGTGGAAGCTGAAAGGTGAGTATTTAAAAAGAATGGAAAAACAAATAGATACAACTAAGACATTCAAGGAAGTGCCTGAATATTTTATATTCTCCCTCTCATACGGAAAAGGAGAATTGTTATTGGATACATTTCAGCAAAGATAAAGTTGTTCATAGATTCATATGCATTCCTGTCATTCAGCTGACTAATCCATTCCAATCTAGCACAACAGGAGATGTTCCAAAATACATTGTCATGGAGAGACAGATGCTGCTTTGAGAGAAACTGACAGACTTTCTGAGCTATCAGGATGAATTTCAACAATGAATGGAAGTTCCCTGTGTGAACAGGAGTGAGAGAAGACGATTTACGTCAGTCTTGGTTTCGGACAAAGTTGCTTTGTTAATGGCTCTTGATCAGTTCACCCTTCCCTAATTAGAATGGATAACAGGCACTGTAGTATCTTGATGCACAGGCTTGGTATCTCCCTGACTGAGTATGGAGTAATTTCAAGTTTGAGTGAGTTACGTTGATACCTCAGAAGAGCATTCTCCAAGCATATAACCTTGGTACAGTTTGGATATTTGCAAAATATCAGTATCATCAATTTTCAAATCTCAGGTACAGATCCTATGTAGCTGAAGACTTTACAATTGCTGGGCATATAATCCAGGCATTGTGCATACCTTATCCTGGGACACGTCAATATGGGAAGGTTTAAAATCACCATTAGATGGAACACTTTTGTTTCGACTTCATACTCCAAGCAACATACAATATTTATAATTGTTATTTTGCATATGACATAAATGATTGTAAATGTCAGCTATGTCTTTTCAACAGAAAATGTGAAATACAGGCAAAATACATCAATTGTATATTTGGAAATTAAACCACCCACCACCACTCTTTTATACTAACAAAATAAAAAAGAAAACAGTAAATGCTCTCACTACTTCACCATAGCATGCTTTTTGCCCCTAAGCCAACTACATTTCCTTTACATTTATGATTTAAAAGCACAGTTTACATCACACTCTAAACCAGAATTCATTATAAAACAAACACACAGAACCTTTTTTAATACTTCAGTACAAAAGCTATAAGTGTCTCTGGCTAGTGTTACCATAGAGAACTACTGACACTGCTTTAAGGGCAGCAGCAGTTTTTATCACAGCACACTGAACTTCATTGCCAACAGAAACTGCAATGTATGCTTTACTCAACTTGAGAAGCTTGTAGTGGATGGGGAAATGATTCCCAAAGAAAAGGGTACATTAACTAATAATGTCTTAAATATCTTGTGATGCTTCTACAGAGAGAAAAAAAAAAAAAAGCAAGTGTAATTTCCCTCAAGAGAAAACAATGCTATGTTATTATATTTTGTACTCTTTGTCCTTTTCTCTCCACTATGAATCATGATGAATCATCTGAGCTAGTTGTTTAGTTGTTAAATAAATAAAATTACAAGTACAAGAAAGTGACTCAAGAGCATATATGCTCCCAATCAGTGAATTATACTGTTGAATTTCATTACACTTGCTAAATGTAACTGGATTTTACTCAGGGAACAGGTTACACCAAGTACACACACACACACATTGAACACAGTAGCCTTTCCTTGTGAAACCAACTGCTCTTAGATAAAGTACTGCTAGTGATTTAACATCTCAAATTGTGTTTGTGCTCTCTGGTATCAATGTACCTGCCTAGGAATACATACAGAAAAATGGGCCCAGACAAATCAGCAGGTTAAGGCATGACACCCACTCTCCATGCGCATGTGTTTGCATGTAAGAGAGAAGGGAAATTGCTTTAGGTTTTGATTAACTTGCACACTCAGGACTGGGTATGGTGTGGAGTCATATTCAGTGGCAAGATTTTTCATATTGTGCAAAACTGGATGATCAGATCTGGCAGTGAAAAATCTGAAGGTGAAAGCTTTGTAAAAACTAAAAGGGGGCAGAGACATAAATCCAAGTACATCCTCAGTGCAAAGAATATGTTGCCATCAGCTTCCATTTTGCTACCATGACTGCTACTAGCCAAACAAACTAATCTGCTGTTGCTACTACAAGTCTCTTTTCAAAGATGTCGTGATATATAACTATACATATCAATACAGAAGTAATTATCTATGACTTAGTACAGAACTACTGAAGCAAATATAGTGTACTGCTACAGAATAGATACACATCCTTTCCCTTCAGCATCAAATGCTCTGTGCACAGAAAATGCATTTTTGCATTTTTTTTTTTTTTTTTATAAGCCTGATGGTAAGGTTTACCACTACTAATATATAATATCCGTGAAAGGATACTGAAGACAAGATGTCAGTGTTTCATGGCAAAGAAGGTATTTCTGTCATATATATAGATAACTAACTGTGCATTTTTCACATTCGTAGGAGTCAAGAATAATGGGTGAGAACAATAGAGGGAAACTGTCTGAACATTACAGAGAGATGGAGCAAGCAACTCTGAAAAGCATCCTAAGTGATCAGGGAAATATGGTCAAGCGGGTAAAACGCTCCCAAGCTGAAGATTAGCAGATAGCTGCAGGCAATGAGCATGCAGCCATCAAGTAAATGACGAGATATGTTTCTGTATTGATTTTTCTCAGGACAGAGAGTTCAGAATGATGTTTTGAAATGTATGGGTTGAGCCAGGGCTGTGGAAAGTCATGCAGACTTTCCTGGAAATGGCTTATCATAAAATAGATTATTTTTAAACTTCTGCTAGCACTGCCTACTATTATCACCACAAGTACTTCAGCTGCTGTAACTTCTGTAAAAGATCCATTCTGTGGAAAAGAAAGGGACTAATAGATTGGAAGCAACAGACAACTGACACTGTGTCAGCTAAAGAGCTTTAAATCACAACCTCTGCCTTCCTATATAGGTCAAAACTGAAATTCTCACCCCCAGTTAACTTTGTCTTGATAGGCCTCTCTCACCCAGTGATGGCTTAGAGCTTACCTGATTTGCTTATTCAGGCTGCCTGAAGCTGTGGATGCCCCATCCCTGAAAGCGTTCAAGGCCAAGCTGGATGGGGCTCTGAGCAACCTGATCTAGTTGCTGGCATCCTTGCCCGCGGGGCAAAATCACTGGGACTAGATAATCTTTAAGGTCCCTTCCAACCCAAGCCATTCTGTGATTCTATCAATACACCAAAATATGATGAAACTGTAAGGGACAAGGGACAAAAATGGGAGGATGAAAACACATGATACTTAAGCAGAACACTTACGTAGTCAAGTGACACTGAATAGTGAATGATCCTAGACTTCCTTTTCCTCCCTAGTCCTTGGAACTAGAGCTAAAACAGACTCTTTTCATAATTGGCAAGAGGGTTTATTGTTCTTCTGCAAAGTTCTGAGGACATCTTAGTAACATGCAATGGAGTAAGTTTCTTACAACACACCAGTTACTAACTGTAGAAAAGAAAGGAAAACAAAACTGAAAAGGACAGCCCCGAGAAGCAAAGGGAACGTACAGCTGTGCCCTTTAACTGTGTTACCTTAAACAGCTCAAGACAAGCTCTTCTATCAATTCTATACAAAAAGATTGCAGAATGCTTTTTCTTTTATCAAGCCCTTAAAGGCCACAAGACAACAGAAAGAGCTAGAAGTGAGAAGGTGACATAGCAATATTAGTAACAGCTCCACAATCTTGATGAGCACTTTCTTATCAAAGCATTCTTCCTACACCCAGCAAACAGTGCCAAACCCAGAGTCAATTGTATCTGCATCATATGCAAGTTATCAGTCAGTTTTGTTTACTTTCTAACTAGAAACTGTCTTGTCCCTCTTCCTAACCTCAACACACAATATAAAATGCATCAAGATCATTCAGCTTCAAATACAGACAATAAGCATTGATAAATCATCGTGATTTTTCATGGTTGTGAACGGACGAAGGTCAGCATGATCCACCAGGGTAAGCTAAGGCAGTAATCAAACAAGGAAGATGATGGTTGAAAATAGAGACAAATGGCAATGGGATTAGAAGCCCTCTCTTGCTTGTACCAAATACAGTCTTGAAGGAAAATAAAATCAAGGAGTACAGTCACAGCAGTTGTTATCTTTAACTCTAATTATGAGATTTTAACAGTAATTATTGCTTAACTGACATAATAACATCAGATTAAATATAAACAGTTTATGGTTTTATTTACCAACAAAACCTTTTTTATTTAACATTATATAATGACACTGTTTAACTAGTAAAATCACTGGCTATCATTCAAGTGGAAATTAAAAATCTGTTGATGATTTAAGGGACTAGATGATTCCCTTTTTTCTCTGTATTAATAGAGAACAATATTCCTCTAACAAGAATTACCTTTAAGACTGTTCTGAACTTCTAGTGCGATGTCGAGGGCGTTAAATGGCAAAACTGGTTCATTGGCAATTTGTAAAGTCACTTGTCCTGTTAGCTGAAAAATATAAAACAAAACAAAACACAACAACATCAAATAGTTTCTAACAGATTAAATAACCAGCACTTCTCATAGAATAAACATAGTTTCATTACACTGGATTTTCAGGGAAAAATTAGTAATATCCCATAAGCACATATTTTTGAAAAGGAAATTGACCTAGACCCATTGTCTTTCCATTACAACACGAAAAGATGTTAAGAGATTACAATTTATGACTACACATAAGAATTCTGTGCAGTACTTTTTCTTTGGACCTAGGACACTAGACTACAGTAGTCTCTGAAGGGCTGTAGTTGTGCTTCATTTGCAAATAAAACATCTCAATTTTCTAAGAATAGGAATGAGGTTTATTGTTTTAGGTCTCTGCTTTTAGTCATCAGGTTTTAAGAGCATACACATTTATAAAAAAAAAAAAGAAAGAAATCATAGACATTGACAGAGCTTCAGATCAAGCCCCTGGCTAACCATATGGCTAAATTCAAGCTGACCTTAAACCTTAGAATCTTTTGAGGAGATGCATAACAACTTGATACACAGAGATACACAACTTCCAACTTGGACAAAACACTAAATTTTCTTAGTAACTTACTGATTGAAATACCCAAATGAGTGAACTCTCAGTCCAACCCAGACTAGACATTAGGACATGTCATGAAACCCAACGAAACCCAATGGCATAAATGCTTCTTTTCAACAGTTTCAGAGATGAGGCCAAGTACTGACTAGGCTGAGTATTTTATGATTTTTTTTTTTTTTTTTTAATGTTTATTTTTTCCCCATTTATACAAGATACACTCTCCAGCTCAAGGCTAAGACATGATACAGGAGCTATGTATGAAAATGTGTTTTTTTTTTTGTTTTTTTTTTTTTTATGGACTATACACCTAGCCTGTGATTAATCAGATTATTTTGGTTTCTAGGCTGTCAAGTCCATCACTGCTTGTGGGAGCTATAAGAGCAAACTGACAAAAACATGCAAGAAACTTCCATTCATCTCCTTTGTATCTTGATATTGCAAAAAGGATAAAAATCACTGTAGGACTGCACTCTAAAATGGAATGATGGCTGCAGGTGATGGTGATCACGTTTATAAAAATGTGGACTGAACAAAATCATATTGTACAATACTTCCCTAGGTGCTGGGGATGTTAAAATAATATCTGTCCTTCAGAAGCAATATGATAGCTGCTGTGCTGAAAGTAGCATTTTAATTCTACAATAAGAAGTAGTGGGAAAAGACAACAATTCTAAATAATAATAAAAACAATATTACTGCAAGTGAAAAAGAAACCCTCCTCCTAGGAAAGTAAATGAAAACAGGGTATTAGCAGGAAGACAACTTTCCTGGAGAAAGTTTAATAGAACTCCAACAACATTTCTAAGAATGCATTTAAGAAATAGTGTTTCTGACCTGACCACAGACTGAGTTGAGTCTCTGTACTGAGACTGAAGGAACATGCTGTATATTACACTGCAACCTACATCTGTGCAGAGACATAGTCTGGAACTACTGAGATTTACTTCTAGAAAATATTGCCAAAGACACAAAGAAAAAGTTCACCATGCATAGAGTGAGAAAAAAGTAGGTAGTAATGGTGATATGTCAGGATGTTTTCAGGAAAACTAAAGAACTAAGCCTGAACTTGGAGAAAGATGAAAAATACAATGTTTGGACATCTGTGTTAAAGTATTACACAGAAAGCTCTTATATGACTTTTCTCCAAACATCCTAACTGCACGGGACACTAATGTTTGAAGGCCATTACGTTTTCTGTCAGCGCTAATACACTGCATGGAAAAACAATAAGAAACACTGGTCTTAGGAATAAAAGAATGGTACTGCAGAAATACAAAAAATAAAACGTTAGGGCAGACAGAAATCTTTACATAACTGTATCTAAAACAGGTTCATGTAATCCAACCATAAACAACTTTAAAAATTTGTTCTTAAATGTCCAAACACCATGCAAAATTCTTCCTTGTCCTGCACTGAACTCCCCCAATATGCAACTGCCCAAAATATTAATAACCTGTAAGTTGCTACAGAAAAGCAACTGCAGAAATGAAATAACATCCTATTAAGCAGAAGGCATTCTATATGGAGACCAAACCCATTGAATCCTAAATATTACTACATTTAAAGTCTTCCATGATACACCATTTCTGCAAAAACCTTCACTAAACCATAATGAAAGATACATATTTATATGAAAGATATGCATTTTACTGACATGAATGGTTATACCATGCTATTGATTCTTTTTAATCTGTTACTGCAATGCATAAGAACACAAGAGTATGGAGGAAAAACGTTTCTTTCTGAGGCACCAAAGTGATATTAAAGAGAATGCTACGGTAAGCATTTTTCTTTTTCATCTGAGTTCTTTCCTTTTGTATCTCTTCCAAGCAATTTTATTTTGTTTTGTGACTACTCAAGTTGTTTCTTCTTATTTATCCAAATAAAGTTATACCACCAAAATGTTATGACTGACCAAAGCATTTTGGAAATTTTATAGTAGCTCTGCATGTAATAATACCGACATTTGTGTGTCAGTGAACAGGTAACAGCAGAGCTTATTAAATCATGTACTCTTTAGGCTAATCTATAAGAAATCAATCACAAGAAGGAAAGCTCAGAGCATTGATTTGAACAAAGTAATAATGCTGCAGAAGCATATATCAAACCCACATAATGCAGCAAGACAGAAAAGGCCACTGATTTCTTATTTACAGTATTATTTTCAGATATACCATTCCCTCAAGTACAACACTGAATATACACAGAAAATAAAGACAAACTTCTTCCCCCCTTTCCCCAATGAAAAATGGTTCAGACTGACTATTGAATTATTAAATTTAAGAATAACTTAGCAAAGAGTAAATGCAACTATTTTCTCATAAACTGAAACAGTAAAGCAACATAATTGATTCTATTCCCATACTGAACCGATTGTAACACTAATGACAACTTTTCAAGTAACATTTATACATAATGATGCACACACAATGCACACAGTAATTGATGTAACATATGCACAATTATCCAGTCTAAAGAAAAAAAGTAGTTCAAATGCTAATTGATTCTGAAATTCTTTTCATTAACAATTTAAAAAGAAAAAAAAAATAACATTTCTACCACACTTGACTTAGGGAAAGGTATTCTTCAGTAAAGTAAAAGGCATTTAATGAACTTTAAAGATAAATACTAATATAAAACATAATGATAATGGTAGAGTTATACAGTACACTACAAAATAAATCTGAACATGCAACAGAGGTTTATAACTATTAACTGTGTGAGATATCATTTTTTCAAGATCTTTTACCTTACAGCATAAACATATTTCTAGGAAGAAAATAATGACTGTCCCTTCCGCTACCTGTCTGACAGCATGCATATCTCAAAAGCCAAAAAAAGCTCTGTCAAAAATGCTGGTGTTAAAGACAATTTAGTATCCCATGACACTTCCTAAATTCAGCCATTGGCTCTTCTGTCCTCCAAAGTGTTGTAACCTACTCACTTTGAAACTACGTCTTCTTGAAATTCTACGCAAGTTATAAACCACAGTTTGCTATGAAAGTCATCTCACAAGGACTTTACGTGGATCTGTATCACTCTCCAAAAGACTGTATGACCATAAAATAATGAAACACACGTAATATGTTTATCTATGTAAATTAGAAATATTCTCTATCTTATTAGTTCTCTCACAATGTAAATAAGAAAATTAAAATGGAGGGCTTTCATCACAGGAAATGCCTTTTTTTGTGTGTGTGTCTGTGTGTGTGAATGTCACACCTGTTTTACCAGTGAGTTAAACTGAGTCTTCATGGTAACTTAATCCTTCAAATATAAAAACTACCTACCTAACAGATCAAAGCACTTTGACTGAAATGCAAAATTAATAATAATAAAATTAAACACAGAATACAAAAACGTGATTATTTATTTTTTTCCTCCACACATTCAGTTCTGCTTTTGGGGCATGCTGTTCTTGGTCAAGACTTGCAGGGATACATCTTAAATGTTATCCACTTTTAATGGACAGTGCAGGGATGGCAACTTATCTTCCATTCTACCATATGTGCAGAAACTTGCATGATAATAAACACTTTTAGTGGATACAATGATATGAAAATATTATGCATGATAGGGAACAGTCTGCTAGAATATAGTGTACAGGCACTTTCTTTAGCACAGAAGTTCACATGCCACTTTTTTATTTTTTTTCTGGTCTAGTGGGATTTGGAACTGTGCACAGTATCTAGCCCATGAGCTATGTAAAGCTCAGTGGGTGTAAGTGCTAAGCTTCTAGGACATTTTTGGTTACATTGCAAGTGCTAAACTCAAAAGAGACATCTCAGATCTCATGTGCCAAGTTACAAACAGCATAGGTGGATGGGCTTTAAGTTGCCTTCCAACCCGAACCAGTCTGTAATTCTATGATTCTACACTTTTTTTTCTTCCCTTTACACTATCACTTCCAAATTTTTGTTATATATAATTTTATTCTATGCATATTAAAAACACTCCACATTACTGATACCTGTGCACTTTTAGAGAAAACCAGCATACACATGGCAGCTGAACTACCAAAAACATGACAATCATTAGCAAGCAGACAATTAATAAGGTGGCACAGGCTACCTGTGCAGATTCCTGACTAGACTGAAGAGACCCGCTGCATGTAGTACTTGAATAGTTCCTGTAAATAAGGAATAAATCCCTGCATACATTAAGTTCCTCTCTCAGAATCCCAACATCAGCAATCTCAAATGTTAAAACAATCAGCCTTCCCCAGCCTCTCCATCATGCATAATTAAATATTTTTGATAACACAGATTTCCCAAATTTGCTTCCTGCTTTTTTTAAAAGACTTCCTTCAAGCTATCATTTTTTTTTTTTTTTTTTTAATCCAGAATGAGAAACCAAGTCTACTTAAAGGAAATCCATGATTTCCAAGCTATACCGTAATTTCATCCTAGTATTACTGGACAAATGGCAGTAATTTTGAGGCTCAAGATAAATTAATAGGCATTTTTAACACAGATCTCAATGCACTTTCTTTTTTTTTTTTGCATAGTCAGTCTTCACAGTTTTTTTTCTTATGTTTATCACCCCAAAAAATTTACTTGAGTTTCTTGAGGTCATAAAGGAGAATCCTGTGGCAGAAGGGTGAGAATACGACCAGTTCTTTGACTATTTTTCTGAACTGCTAAAGGAATATTATCTCAACAAAGAAACAGAAATCTGGCCATACGTGTGCACAACCATGTTTGCTTTGAACTAAAATTGTCAACTTCTGAAAATTCAGAACTTCTTAAAAAATTCAATAGTACAATATTTGTTTGTTGTTGTTCTTACTGATATTCACCTCAGCACTGGGATGTGTATTTACACTACCGATCTGGTAAAATTTTGGGTTAAATGATATTTGGTTCAAAATACTGCATTTTAGGTCAGTAGAGGGCTCTCTGAGAAAAGAGTACGATGAGTCTGTGGCTACAATAGGTGAATTAGAGCATAGTAATTCATAACAGATAGCTGTTTCTAACCAAGGGAAACATAAATCACATTTGAGGTCTTGTAAATATTACATCTTATTTCAACACCCCCTCCAACATTTCATAGTTTATTTACTCTCAATACAGGAAATACTGACCAGGAAGTAAAAGTCTTAATGAACAAAGCATGGATCTCTTTGCAGGTATCCTGTGCGTAGCAAACTACACAAGTTACTTGATTAAGGTGGCTCACAGCATCAACCCAAAGTTCGGTACTAAAATATACTGGAATTATGGTAGCTTGGGCAGCTTTCTGTGGAGCACAGATCTTGACTTACAGTCATATGTTACCTTTGCTGCATGACTCTTGATGCAATTCTGAAGAACATACATGTACAGATTAAGATCAAAAGGATTCTCTTATTTAAATGTTTAATTTTCTTAATACCTAATTTGTTGGCTGACATTAATGTACATTGCTTAGAGGACTGAAAGTAAATTACCTATAGATTTCATTCACAGCTGGTAGGGACCATTTAGCCCAGTGCCTTAAATTAACTGCACTTCAAAGAAATTCATACTCCTGTTTTGTTTTCCGTGTATATGCAGAAATTCCTACATCTCAAATATTTATGTAAATTACATGGAAGTATAAATTATGTGCATATTAAACTATTTATTTGAATCATAATCAACATATTTATTTTAAATTGTATGGATTTCTAATGAGCAGCACTACCCCATGCCCCAGGTTATAACTTTGTGTGGTAATATGGAGTTAAGAGTTACTAAAACTGTTTCTTTTCACCCACTTCTACCTTCTAACCTGATCACCAACGAAAAGGATGTGTGTGAGGACATCAAGGGGTCACCACCTCTCTCTCCATGTGTGGCAGGGAGCAGTCCTCCTCCCTTTCACAGCAGCAGAGGTGCTTCGAGTCCTGCACCAATGCGCTCTGGAGTTCATCATGGGATATGTCAGATGCCAGGAGCACAAACAGGTCCCAGACGGGACCAGACAGACTCACGCAAGGCAGGTGCACTTCTGACTACTAAAAAATACGCTCCAGATTCTAATTTCAGCTGTGGTCACAGGGGAAACACACTTCTGAAGTGTCTGTTGGTAGCTATGGTCAGAGACTGGGAAGAGGGCTGAAGTCCAGCCTGTTACAGCAGTTCTCATGCTCTTGTTACTGCAGCGTCAGAGAGCAGGGATCGGTAACTCAACTTCCAAGATAACGGCTTAACTTAGGCTTGGCACCACATGAATGAACCCGGTTTGTTTGGAACCGAGGCAGAGCCATTTCATGCCTGTGCTGAAGACACAGTGATAATGCTCACACAGGGAACCATGAAGTTGATGCGAAAGCACAGTTCCCTGTGTGGGAAGGGTAGCAGTGCAGAATTGTAGCTAGACAGGGAGAGTCACTGAAGTGATTTGTTCTTATTTTTTCCTACATATAAACACAAATTGCACATCTTTGAAGTATGCAGGTAAGCAGCAATAATCTTGAGATGAGTTTATAATCATGTATTTCATATTTATGTCTGTCAAATTCTAGTGGTATCTAGGTGCAAAGAAAGTGTCAGATGAATCAAATTCTAGATGGGCCACTAAATTTAAACCTCTGGTTAAAAAAAAAAAAAAAAAAAAAAAAAAAGCTTAAAGTCACTCAGACTTTGCTTTAGTGTGGGTAGTTACGAGCATGCCAAAGGATATAACAGATGCCCTTCTGCACAAAGAGCTTCACGAGCACTGGGTGAAGTGCTCACATCACAAGGATATAAATCTTTACACCATTACAAACCTTCATACTATATTTCTTAAAGAGAATTTTAAAAGTTTGTTCCAGCATTAATTCTTTTTTATCTCCAACTTTAAAGGCAGGTTGCTCTGGTTACCAGCTACCGGCTTTGAATGTGACAAATACAGAAAACTTTGTTTTAGAGCTGAATAATTTGCATATAGCATTCCCATAAACAAGGATGGCATCACTGCACACAAAGTGACCTTTTAAATGCTTGCATTCTCTGACCCACTTCAGGTATAGCAAGAGAAGTGGGAAACTGCATCCTTTTTAAAGATCCTTTTGAAAGAAACAATGTTAACTGCCTGAAGCTGGTTACAGGCAGTCCTGAGGAAATGGATTTAGCTATTGTGGTAGAAAGAGAAATATGTAATAAAATATGAAATGAAATTTATTTGCACACATCAGAGGCAAAGATCCCTAATGACAATAATCACATACAGAAATTGCACCTTGGATAGATCTCTACTACCTTAAATCAAGGCTACGTAGCTTATTGTTTTCTTTATTTTCACATGTAATACAGGCATTCCAAGGACAGAACACACAACTAGCTAACTGCAAACTGCAGGACAAGAAATTTTGAGTATTTTCAAATCATGAAGGAAACTGTAAAGAAAGCAAATGCCACCTCATAATAGAAGACAAGATGTATCAGTGTAGATTCCTAGGCACTGGTACATAGCTATAGAAAACATCATGTTCTTCTTTGCTATTAAAGGCCTCTACTGTGTTTGCTACCAGCTAGTGAATATCAGTACCTTTCCCAGGCTAATGTGCGTGTTTAAGACTCCAGTGAAGATGCTAGCTCAACCTGCCCTCCATACTCATTAGATTAGAGGATAATCAAAACTCAAGATGATAGGAATCAGCAAGATAATTAATAGTTTTGTTAATGGCTGCCAGACAGTTGGCCAGTCCTACTGGTCTATGAGCTTTGCAACTCAGACAATAGTGACTAGCAGATAAAACAAGCAACAGTGCAAGTTTGCATTAAATCACCCAGATTCAGAAGCACCCTAAAATAACACAAATTTTAGCACAGCAAACATCATGTTTTCTTACAGTCTTAATTAATGAAAGTACCTTCTCATATGATTCAAGATACATGCATGAACCAAGAATCTTCCTGAATTAGGACCAATCCCACTTTCATACATTCAGGGACATGCAAATACTCCCATTTGGTCTGTAACACCAGTTCTTAATACTGAATCTGCAGGACTCACCAGAAACTTGTGGACTTGTCAAAAAAACAGATAATAGTCATCAGAGAAGTGCAATAATGAAGAAATCGACAATGTGAAGCTTCAGCTATAGCTTTCAGTTTAGGCCTCGATATCATCTTTTTAATCACTCCCCATTTACAGAAATGGTTTTGATTTAATTGAACTCCTTAAAAAAAAAGTCTCTAATCACACTTCATCAGCATGCAATTATTATTCAAAGGAAACCATATGTACTATTAGGCCCTCTTAATTAAAATAATGCATATAATCTGCTTCAGTATCTAACAGTCATTCTCCTTGATGTTCCTAATTCCTCCTTTCTCTTCCATTACTGTGACAATACATTTTTATTCTATTTTCTCTCATCTATCCCAATTTCACTTATGCACTTTTCAATGTTAATGTATCATGATATCAGAACACTGGAATGCTTTTATATTCCACCATCCAAAACTCATTGCATAGCATGACCTTCAAAATGTATCAGACCTGACTCGGTCGGGATATTTATGAGAAGAGGATGAGGGAATGCTGTAACAGGAACCTTAAACTATACGATCTTTGATTTGCAATCATTATGTCTTCTCTGTGGACATGAGGAATGTACACCAGGCAGCAGTCAGGCCTTAGCAAAAGACAGATGGGATTTGGGGAGAACCAGGGACAATGGATGGAAGAAATTGACTCTAGGAATTGAAGAAGCTGAAAAAAAACTTCAATGAGGCAATGGTTTCTTGAAGACCAGAAGTGAAATCTTGGGACAATCAATTCAGCACAGACTCAACAGAATAAGCATTATGAGAACACTACATATTAAAGCCTCCATACTCTCTAACTCAGTGAAGCCAAGATATTAACTAGTTATATAGAGAAAATATTGTTCTTTCCTCTCTTGCAACCTCTTGATGCACAGGTACCTCAATTTTTTCCATTTAGGTCACCCTAATCAGTGAGGACTGGAGCACTGGCAGTTCATTAAAGAAGATAGACGAGCCCTGAGGGTGAGACACTAGTGAACCACAGTGTTGATCCAAGGGAAGCTGAAAATCCATACTTCCCTAGTATATAGCTCACAGAAAAGACTCATAAACATTAACAGACACATTCCACTTCAGGGGAGAATTGGATGGATAATATACTGAGACTATCCCCAGATGCCAGGATATGAAACACACAGGTTACTGCAGTACCCACAGAGGCTCAATTTGTCTGTGAGGTGGTTATTTCAATAAGGATTAAATTCTACTGTTGGATGTACTCACGTGGTAGTTACTAAGCTAGCAAGGTATTTAAACTTCTTGTTGGTATCATAATTGAAAGATGTAATTTCTCTGAATTTTTCACACCACTTTTCAAATTGGAATATTTAATCTTCAATGTATACCATGTAAGATACGTAGAATAAGAAGTATTAAATTGAATTACATTAATAATTTGAAATTTAAATCTCAGGAAGGGATCTCATACCTCCTCCTGTAATTAAATGATATAACTTAAAATATAAAGGTGGTGAAAGATTTTTTATTTTAAAAAGAAAACATTAATTAAAGATGAATATGTTTGGGACTGAGCAAGATTCCCTCAGGCTTGAGGAAAATGCCAAGTCTGACAAACTCTTTCAGCCGTAGGGAATCTCAGGTCAGTTTGCTGAACCAAGTGAAGTATTTTATAATTATCTGGCATGCTCCTGAGGATACCAATTTACCTGAAAAAGAATCTCTCTTACCTTTCAAACTTGTCCCTGAACAACAGTGAATAATGACCTAACAAATAATGTTTCTCATCACGGAATATTTATATAACCAGGGAAAGAAAACTCAGAAAAATGTACCATGCTACAGAACGGCCCTCAGAATTCATAAGAAACCTTAATGATAAAACTCTAAAGCTATCTGAAGTTAGAATTGAGACTTATAACCATGGTTGGGGCCATTATAACACACCTGTTACTACAATAGTCAAATTATGCTAGCCATTTAATTCCACTGCACCCTATCTTTATGTAGGATCTGTATTAAAATGATAAAGACAGCATGATACAGTAGCAACAACAAAGATTAAACAGAGAAGCACATTTTAAAAGCATAAAATCTGAAAACACTGCATGAAATGTTACTACGTGCTCAAATAACAGCAGTTACTGTAAAAAAAAGAAAATAAAAATCATCGTTTACCTCCAGTACTACACCATTGTTGCTTCAGAAACTTCCTGTTTTAAACATCTTATCACTTACAATCATCATGAGTGTCTATGCAACATAAATACATTATATGTCACAGAAAACAATTAAAAAAAACAAACACTACTCTAAAAGGCTCATTGACTATCTTAAGCTTATCTGATAGAATCAAAGAAATGGGCTATGGCATAAGAAAAGATACAGCTTACTTGAGACTATATGACAAGCTTTGTTGTAAGAACACCTCAAAGGTCAGGACACACCTTGGTGGTAAGCACCATGTTTTTATCAATTTTTGGTCTTGCTGTTGATTCTGTAACTTTTGTTTTGGCTTAGCTGAATGCCTGTTTGTCTCCAGTTTTAAATGAACTTTCTGGAACAAATCTGTTCATCAGAAGAGATCTCAATTTGGGCAAATAGACAAGAAGGCAAATGTTGCCTGAGAATCCCAAATGTAAGGACATCAGAGATGGAACTCTGATGATGGTACTGAAGAAGATGAAAAGGACATTGATGAAGAAACTGGAGAGGAGAAGAAATCAGGGTTGAAACAAAAGCAAAAAAGATTTAGAAAGAAAAACATGTTGGAATTTGCTGCAAAATATAACCAAGAATTTTAAGAATATCTGAAAGAGAGGAGAAAGATTAAAAAGGTAGCTGAGATCATTTCAGCAGCAACACTATAGATGGCTTGCAGGAAGAAAGAAGACTTGTGAGGAAAACGTATCAAGACACAAGAAGGTTACAATGCTGACAAGTGGTTTGACCACAACACCAAGGAGAAAGGAATGTATTTTTAGAAATACTATAAAATGAAATTGGAGCAGAGGAAAATACTTTAGCATACTGTAATCAGTGTGTAGTCAACCTAATTCCTTCATACTATATAAAATTTCAGATAAATTGTTCCTCAAGCTGAAAAAGTATGGCAGAATGGGGCATTGATGTATACAGTCAACAAATTAGTGGGAGTGCTGACAGCACCCAAAGTGATATATGCATGCATGTGTGTGTATAAGTGTACTTGCATACAAAGATCAAAGAGAAAAACTCATCTCAAAATTCTTCTGTTAAAATTGAAAACAGATACATACATTCAGATTTTCAGACCTAAAAAAAAGACTTTGTAGACTCTAATAATTTGTCTTTTTTTTTTTCCTGCAGTAGAAAGGCAATGTATACAGGCATTTGATGTATTTTGAATGGCTTTAAATTTGCTGTAAATAACCTTCAAAAGTGTTTTGACAACAGACTGACATTTATAGAATATTTTGCACTCTGTGTACATGGTACGTCAGAAACACAAAGCACATTTTCATCCAAGTCTCATCCAATAAAGACATGGGACATTTCTGTGGTCAGAATGCAGACTTCATAGTGGATTTTAACAAATACGTATCGTTTTCATTTACGGACCTAATGAAAAAGACAGATTTTAGAATTCACTCACTAGCCAAAAGCAAGTAAAAAAGTTTTTCTAACATCTTTTAAACTCTATTATAGATTATAAATACTGACCTCTTAAAATATTTGAAAACAGAAGAAATGACACTCTAAATCTTGTTATGGAGACAGTAGCCCCGTTCTTACTCGTGGCCTTTAGGAGTTCTAATGACAATCCTCAGTGATTGCAGTCCAACATCAATGGGAGGTTGCCCCAGGAGATGACATAGGATCTCCGTGTTTGTGCATTCCCAAAAGTTTTAAACTTGCATACTAAGAACAGCCGACAAGTCCTTAAGCATTTCACCCAAAAAATATATGTCTCTGAGGTAGAGCTTTAATTATCTATCTTCACTAGATCTCACAGCTTTTTCTGCTTATTCTGCTCCAGTAACAACTGCCATTTGCAAAGCAGGGAGCAAGAAGAGCAAGAAGGGAGATGAGTACTGTATGAGCAAAGGCTTTTATTTGTGCAGAATATTACATTAAAAAGAGCCCAGTAGCTATTAGTGATTATCAATCTTCAATTACAATAATAGCCATATTAAACAAAAAAGAATAGGCTATGCTGCAAGTCACGGAAAAAAAAAAAAAAAAAAAGAAGTCATTTTTAATTGTCAGTCCTGTTAGTCTAAAAGAGCCTTAGCTCTATTCATTCAGTTATCGTTCTGTAGTTTATAATTAAAGCACTAATGTATATCAGAATTCTTTGATCTCAAAATAAAGAATTCTTTTACCAAAGAAATTAAGAACATGTTAGCTGTAGGAAATTCAAGTTTCCAAGTAAGAATTCAAAGAAACAAAAGTTAAGTAATGTAATTAAGCGAAAACTATTTTTGTTGAATAATAGAAAGAAAAAACTTTGCGAGTAGTCACATGGAAATGTGCAACAGTCTATAAAGTAAAGTGGCAAAAGCTCTTTCTCCTGAAGTGAAATACAATCCAGAAAGAAGGGAAGGAAGTGTACTGTACTACACTGGCACGTAATAGACTAAATGAACAGAAAGTTCTTTATCTAGAGCTAGCAAGGAGAGGTAATTTATATGTCCTGAAATCTGACTTCAATTAGCATGGATACCATAATGATTCATAGTATCTCATCCACAATATTTTATTTCCACTTGGACTTCAGATTTAAGGGGAAAGATAGCCAGCAGTGTGTTATGTCATGAACTACACCTATATTAATGCAAATAAAGAGAACTACTTGTACTTATCTACACTGTGTACGAGCACTATCCTAAACACTCAAAGTCAGGAGAACTCTTAACATTCAGTATCTTCTCTTGCAACTTATTGAAAAAGACAGTGTGACCAAAACCTCACTTTAAAACATAAAAAAAAAAATAAATCCAGAATTAATTCTGTCTTATAGTCTGCTAAGAAGAATCTACCTGGGGTTTGACCACCAGAATTCCCCCCTTAAGTCCTCTGCAGGGTTGCTCTCAGTGAGTTCTCCCAGTCTCTACTCGTGTCTGGGATGCTTCAACCCAGAGCAAGCTAGAAAAACAATTTTCTTCTGTCAGTATTACATTTTGGTGACTTTCTTTCTGAATAGCTTAAATTGCTTCAACTGTTTGATTAAAACTCAACAGTTGGCAGAAAGACTTACTTCAATATCAAGGATGTGGTTCCTGTCGTTTCTATGAAAATTTAGGGAATTGTTCAAGCTGAGAATAGAAACTTAAAAAAAAAAAAAAAAGTACCCACTTCAGCTCTTATAATCTTCTGAATTTCACTGATTTCCTTGCATTCTCTTGAAAATGAGAAGTGTTAGCCTGTAAATCAAATGACTACATTTCTTCATGTTTACTTTCCAATTTTTTCATGACTGCTTCCATTTTTTTCCTATGCCTTATATGAATTTTTCCTGTGTGATTACAACTTATGGACATGGCCTTCATCAAATCCTAAGGTAGTTTCCATGTTTAATTTCTTTTCAAATCAGTCATGCTAACAACAGATAGCTTTTTAAAAAATCAGTTCTTATTCTAAGTTCCAAATACGTAAAATGGTGAATTTCAGTTACAGAGACATTTTAAGGCAATAGTGGTATCAAATTGATACCACAGGTCTACACATGGTATCTAGACAATACTCCCTGGCTGAGATATACTGTTTGTGCTATTTATGTAACCTTCGCAACCTTCCATTCTGGAATGGGAATTAAGCACACTCCATAAGCACAGTCCTCCTGATCAGTCCTGTTTTCATGGAAGGCTGCACAACTCTGTGATGCAGAAATATCAAAGCTAATTTAAGTACTTGTAGTTGATATAGCCACATACTGAGTGTTCTCCTCAGGCTAATATAATCTGTTTTTCATGAGAAAGACACAGCTATATTGCTGATGGGACAGGTTTTGTGCCTTTACCCACTGTATTCTGCCTTTTGGGCTTACCCCAGGTCTAAGCTTTCTTCGTTTTCTTGCTTCCCTTGTCACTTATTATTAAGACTCAAAAGCTTCCAGATCTTCTTTATTAAGCACAAGTTACCAGTACCTGTTCTGTAACAGATGAACCCCATTTTACCATAAGGTGCTTTATGACTTGTGATGCTGCTTCCGTAGTCCATGTACAGTCAGACATGTAAGTAACACTAAATAACTGACCAATGACTTAATCTTATTTCTCTACATTGCCGTAGTGAAGATGAAAGGAGAACATGAAGGGCACGAAAAGTGAAACTGTCCAAATTCCCACATCATCTTATATGAAAGTACTTACATAGTCTTGTGACTGACAGTGTTGTTTCAGACTCACATGTTAACATAATTTTAAGATAAAAGATGGAGAGGGAATTCTGTGGCATGTAAGTAGTTGTGAGGACATTTAGGATGTTCTAAATCAATAAGCTAAGATGTGATTTAGTGGCCTATACTAATTTCATCTATGAAGTAGAATGAATCCTTAGCTTACTGCTTTAGTCACAAGATCTGCACTCTGACGGAGGAAACGCTGAGTTCTGAAGTGGAGTGCACCTCAGGTGACCTAACAGCCTCTAAAACAACCGTAGACATACATGAAAAGGACTATGATAAGACACATCCTAAATAAAAAGAAATGCAAAAGTAAACTTATACCTTATGCAGTTGGCAGAGAAATTAAATTAAAACAATCTCTCATAATAGAGAGATCCAGGAGGAGGGGTCCCTTATGTGTATGCCCCTTTAAAATAGCTGTTTAAAATTAAAGGTGAGAGTACAGACTGAATTGCTTTTATGTACGTAAGTCTCTGGAACATAACTTGCAAATAACTTACATAATAATAGAGAAGATCACATGATTACGCAAGGTATTATATATTTCAATCCCCTGCTTAAAAGTCATTTACACACCTTTAACAGATTACATTAGACAATGTGAAAGTTGGAAAAAAAAAAAAAAAGGGAATGAGAATATGGAAACTGCGTGTTAGCAGATTCTTGGTTACAAGTGCTTATAAAGCATTCCTAAGAGCACCCAAAGAGCCCTACTTAAGTACTTTCAATGAAAAGATTTTGCAATGCCCTGAAAGATTTAGTCAGTATGAGATGCTGTAGGTAGGTGAATTAGGGAGTCAGAAAATACCACCAGATTGCAATATCTCAGGTTCCGTGTTGACAAATTTCCCAGACATGAATTGAATCTGGAGACTCATCTTAGTCTCACATAATGAGTAAATGGATTTAAGTCTAATTCATACATAATAGTGACTTGCTTTTCCAGTTTGCATAGGCTGGGTATCCAGGAAATGATCACTGGCAAGTATTAGAGAGTAGGATTTTAGAGCTGTGATAGTCTTACGTTGTGACTGTGATAGAGTTACTTCGTTCAATTATGTCCCTGTCTTCTAAAAAGTACTAGAGTTCTAAGAAGTTTCGCTAAAATCCTCTTTTTCTTCCTACCCCCCCAAGTACAATAGAAAGCATAATGATATAAATAGCATTAAATGAGATACTAGAAAGTCAGGACAAGTGAAGGGTGTATTTTAAGGAAATGACTTTTTGTTGTTCTTCTGCCTACAATATTCTCAAAAGAGCAGCTCAATTTCTATGATCCACATCCATGAAGCAATTCAAGTCAAAATCTACAAAACTTGAAGGTTTTTAATGAAACATATTTCAGTACTGTAAGGCACAGCTCTTCTAAGCAGTATAGTAAGCACATGTATATTTTGCACTGATTGGAAACAATTTTTTCATTTCATATGTGCTTATAATGATCTCAAATTTGCATGTCAGATTTAGTAACTAGTAACTGAGACACAGAAAGCACAAACACCAAACAGAAGCAGAATTCTATTGTTTTCACCACGGTGAAACGGTGAAAATTGCAGCAAATGGAGGAAGACACTCTGGGCCTTTGAAGAAATGTTTCTTGACAGGCTTCTGAAACAATAGCAAAAAAACCTAGAGACTACCCACCAGCATGGATACTGGATTTATCAAACAGTACTTAACAGGTAGAAAAATTATCCCCAAACAGCAATGGCTACTGAACAAAGCATCTCCACACAATCATGACAACTGAATTCTCAATTTAGTGGAAGAACATGGTGAAATTTATTTATTTATTTATTTATTTTGGTTATAATTTCTGCCTCTTTTGGTCCTCTCAAACTGTAGAATAAAGAAAAAGTACATAGCCTGAAGTGTAACCAGAAAAATGTTATTAATGAATGCACTGAGCAAAACCATGCTTCCATATCTGGGTTTCTCACTTCTTTGCTTTGGTTTCTAATCCATTTTCGAAGCACCTCCATCACTGTCAGAATCACCAAGAGTGAAGACAGAACTTATTCATGGTCAAAATCTACCACAATCTTCATAAAAATGTAATAATAAGCAAAAATAATCAAAGCTACCAGATAGGTGCTCACAATGTTTCTGTGTACATAGCGCATCTGGGACAGCTGATATCTTCAAATAGCTAGCACTATCAAAACTGGTGAACTGGTGACTAGTTAAAAAAAAAAAAAAAGCATGTAGCATGCCTGTCAATATATAGAAACCATCACATAACTTTCCGCTTTAGAAGTGTATTAAAACAGGTTACATACCACATATAGACTCACTTAAGTCCTACCTCTGGCCATTTGGGGATATTAGACCTGTGTTCAAGAATAGAATCCAGCACACAATAGAGCTCCGTCATCAACATAAAACACAACAAAATGACTATGTTCAAGTCCTGAGGAGAAGGGTTTTTTGTCTTTAGCTTCACTTTCCCCTAGAGATATGGGACAGGCAGTTACAGAGAGAAATAGCATCTCTTCACTACTAGTGAATATATTCTGAAACAACTTTATGTACACTAGTGCTTTCTAAGGGCTTGCTATTTTAAAAACTGTGCATGTATGTTTAAGTATTGATCTCTTCTGATTTTAAAATTTGTGGGAAAAAATAAATTATTATGCATATAAATGGAAATTGAAAAGTAGATTGTAAACACTAAAACTTCATCTGTTTCCGGACAAGCTGAATGCTTAAATTATTCAGTGGGACCCAGATGTATAGTGCTTTATTTTGGAACTAAAGCTCAGCTCTTAAAAATGTGTCCACATACATACAGTCTTCTGTTACATAACTACAACACAACTGTCCAAAGCTTGTCAGCATTTGGGTGTTTCTGCCAATGTTAGAACTTGTTTTCTCTGGCAAGTAAGAAAATAATTTCTCCTGTCAGTATACAACTGCTGAGTAAGTTAAAAGTCAAGCCTCTCCAACTCACAGGACAAGTCTCTCCCAATGGTGTACTTAAAAAGCTGAAGCATATCAGCTGAGTCCATTTTAAAGAATCCTCAGACCTCCTGCAATGAGGTGTGGGAAACCAGTGACAGTAAAGCCCAGCAGGAGGCATGAAGAGGAGAAAAATTACATCTTCCAGGTATGTGCAAGTTTTGCTTTTACAAAAATATTCTGGATCTGTCTTTTCTGACAACTAGTCAATAAGAGACTGATGATATAATTCTAACAGCATGATGAAATAAAAGTATTTGCTGTAGATTCAGGAACTAAACTGTACCTAAATATCTCAAGATTTTTGTTTACTAAATTTTTGTTTGCTGAATACATCATTTTTGTTTACTTGTTTCATTAAAAAAAATCAAATTTCTGGAGAGTATCCTTGTCCTTCTCTAGAAAACAGATTAATTCAAAACTATGCCAGATAAAACAAACTAGATTTTAAATGTAAGTAGTGAATTCTTTCATTGAAAGTTCATCTTATTTGCCAACTTCCAAATTGTCATTTGGAAAAAAAATAAGTTGAAATGGACTATAATCAAATACTTTATAGATTCTGTCATATGTGATGCAGCAGTATCTACAAAAATGTGGCCCATACTGCAAAACTGGATGCCATGACATTAACACATTATTTACCATTCTGTAACTTTTTCACAGCTTTGTTGAGGTGTTGTAACAAGTAATTCATGTAGTGCACATCACAAACATTATCAGAATGCACTCTGCAGAGATGTATGCATTTTTATGGGGCCTGGTACTAATGTTCATAAAGAGGTGGGAAGTTAATTCAGACATATATACTATAATGATCTTGTTCTCTTTCCTGCTGTGACTGTTTCATGAGTTACTTTGTTTACCTGTAATTCAGTACAGAAGAATGCAGCAGCATCTCTTCAAAACTCTAGACATAAACAGGAGTGACCTAATTTTCAACAGAAAATGGGTGAAACAAGAGCCTTTCAAAGAAATATATGGATATTCTTAATGATGTATCTAACAGTCGTGAATTGCATTGCCAGGTAAATAGAGTAAGGCATAATGGGAATTTTTTAGATTATTTATTTTTTATTTTTTTAAGAAACATTTAAACATAAAAAAACAGATAGTTTGAAGTTTGCCAGTGAAGGACGTTTTAAAGATTGGAAGTAAATTCTTCTGTTTTTCATTTGCTTGTTTCTAATTGATGACTTCTAAGAACATCTATTTAATATCTAGTTTCCTTAAATTATTTTCTCACATTTCGTTATTTTTATGTGGGTTTGACTGATAGATCAGTGCTCTTTGGAATAGCAAGTAAGAACGTACTCATTTAGGCTAATGGTCTATTTCAAATGCAATAATGTAAATGAAGCATTTAGAACATATAGTTTCTAAGACAAGCTGGTTCAGAAAAATCGCTTGAACAAATCTCTAACACTTTATCTAAAGATAAAAATTAATTCTTAGGAAACAAGTAGAAAAAGTTCCATGTAACAAATCAGCATCTCCCAATGCCCTGTGAGATTTTAGTGTGGATAGAGATTTTCTACTGCAAGAAAAAGTGAATGCGAAAGAAAGAATTATCATATGCAACTTCATATGGGAAAAGGAATAAAGTGAGGAGATAGACAAGTTTTTATACTAACTAATATCCTCAATATTCAGCATTCTATTCTCCACATTTTGAAAAATATCTATCAATTTGCAACATGTTTTTTTTTTTTTTTTTTTTTTTAATATGATAAAATGTCACTATGACTTTGATACTTCAGCATAAAAAGAAACGTTTCATTCTCTTTGCCTCATTAGGATCTCCTGTGAGGTTCCTGTCAGCTGCAAGTTTGTTCAGTTTATCTCAAGAAAAAAGAAGGGAAAAAAGCTTAAAATTTGCCTTACCTTTGCCTTAATCCTTGTCCAAAGGATTGCCGTGGCTAGAACATTAAGTTCAGAAGAATTTATATCAGTTAAAGCAGAATCTTCCTGTGCCCCATTTTCGTCACCACTTTAAGACTTGATGATATTTATGTAAAGGCCCAACCTCGTCCTGCAATTAGCCTGAAATCAAACTGCGCTATGTAAAGACGTTCAGTCAGTGATTCCAAGATGTATTTCTTTTCATGTGCTATTTTCTTAGCTGAGAAATACTTTCTTTTGGACCACCATTTCACAAAAAATGAATAGTATTCAACTTTGAATTGGCCAGGGAGAACATGGCCTAATATTGAATGCATCAATGCAAACTTAACAAGTTTGCTGATGATACTAAACTGGGAGGGGCTGTTTACTCTCTGGAGGGATGTGGCCTTGCAGAGGGATCTAGATATCTTGGAGAACTGGAGAGTTATCAGTCTCTCTCAGTGAGAGCCAGCAGTGTGTCCTGTCAGGCAGGAGAGCAAGCTGCATTGGGGTGCATTAAACAGCACCATATCCAGCCGAAAGAGGAGATTCCTCTTCTGTATTTAGTACCGGTGTGGTGTCACCTTGAATGCTGCATGCAGTTCTGGTCTCCACAATATAAAAACATTGTGAAGATACTTGAAAGCATCCAGAGGAGGGTAACAAAGCTGGTAAAAGGGCATATCCCATGAGGACAGGCTGAGGACACTTGGATTGTCCAGTCTAGAGAATAGGAGGCTGGGAGGCGACTTCACTGCTCGCTGCAACATCCTGAGGACGGGAAACAGAGACGGAGGCGCTGGTCTCTGCTCCCTGGTCACTGAGGACAAGACACATGGGAATGACACAAAGCTGTGTCAAGGAAAGTTCAGACAGAAAAAATATCTTTACTGTGAGAGTGGTCAAACACTGGAACAGGCTACCTAGAGAAGTGGTTGATGCCTCATGCCTGTCTGTGTTCAAGAGGCATTTGGATATTGTCTTCAATATCCAAATGCTTTAACTTCTGGTTAGCTCTGAAGTCTGGCTGTGGAACTAGATAGATGATCCTTGTAGCTACCTTCCAACTGAACTATTCTGTTTTTTAATACGCTCATATAATTTTACAATCTCTTATTCATTATCATCTTTGTCTTTTTTATTACAGTAGAGCTGCTAGGAATGGCAACTGTTAATATTTGAGACTGTAGATTTTCTTTTTAATGTCAAAATAAAATTAATATTGACCATTTGAGATCAGTGCTGCTCTAGGATCACAGATCTTTCTTCAAGAAGGCAGCTCACATGAGAGAACTAAAGAGGAATGTGGCCTTTTCAAGGAACTTTTAAGCACCGTGTACTGCGGTTCCAGGGAACACGGTGACACCTTGTGCAATGTGGCTCATCATGTACTCAACTAACTGCACTTCATTTTCTGCCATTTAAAGTAAAAGCTAGGAATTCAGTATTATAGGTCTATTTCTCAAGAAGAATCATAGAGGTTAAACAAAGAGCTTTGCTCTTTTGTTTTGTAAATGCTGGTTAATGTTGATGTCTGAATCAAGCACATATTTAGATTCAATTATTAAACACATAAGCGTGTACTACTGGTGTACACAGCTTATAAATCTTGAGACTTCATAAAGGTGGTTTAAAACTCATCTGCACTCTGTTTACAAACTCATAAACAGTCTGAGGGAAAAAGCATAGCAGAAGGTAAACATAAACATAGTCTTTCTGGATAAAATCCTCTTCTTGGCTACACAAAATAGAAAAAGTAAAAACTTTAAATGGTTATATAGAGTAATCTCTTCTTTTTATCTATCAAATAAAAACCGGCTGTAGAAAATGATTAGCTGGCAGTGCAATTCCTGACAAAACGATACACCTTTGAGCTTATAAGGTTTACGTTTTTAAAAAAAAAAAAAATATATATATATATATATATATATATACGTTTATTTATTTATAAAATTTCCCCAGTTAAACTTTGATCGTTAAACCATAGCTTGCGGCAAGCAAAATAGTTTGCAAAAAATTAATAGCACAACAAACTACTAGAGTCTGAGTAATAGCAAACACCTCTACAATTCAAGCTTGACCAGATTTGTGGTTTGATTTAATTCTGAAGCAGAGCTTTTTTAAACAGGGAGCATAGGAACTAATTTTTCTTTAGGTACAGAGCAACACATAAAGCTGCATTATGAAACAAGTTTATTAATGGTAAATAAACAAAATGGCCACCTAATAAAACTGGGAGATGCAAATCTGCTTTGCTTTTCATTAATTTACCACAAATACTGCCAGAATTTTAAAATGGGGAAGTATTTTTAGGAATCTCACTAAAATCTATAATTCCTTATGAGCCAAATAATATACTACCCTTACATTTTCAGTAAATAGTGTCCAAATGGATTTACTGATCCTAAGCATATTTACAAACCCTAAAACAATTCTGTAAAAAACATAATATATATGCAAATCTTGCCAATAAATCCTAAAAAAAAAAAAAAAAAAACACCTTTATGATTTAGACATTTTTTCATTGCAGTATACAGTACATGCAATATATTTATTTATAAATTGGAATTTTGGTACTCAGCCATTAGCATCAAAATTAAAATACAGCTCTTATGCATTAACTCTTAATTAGGTTTTATAAATTCCAATAATAATTTGCACAGTAAGCTCCTGAAGTCCAGATTTAATAATGAGTTTCATAAAAGGCTATGTAATTTGTTTCTCTTGTCTTCATTCAAAGTTCAGAATAAATCACTCTCCAGCCACAATGCGCCCTAGGTATGTTGAAAAGTAGCAATTTGTTATTTTTTGGAAAGCTTAGCCACGATGCTTCCACAAATCTACTGAAATAAAATCAACAACAAACCTGGAAATGACCTTTTTCTTTTTTAGATTTATGACAGGTATTGAAGGATTGATTCTTATTGATAAGAATCAACTTGCAATATTGTACACAAATAACCTATCTTCCTTGGGTCAGTTTCAACACCCTTTAAGTTTAACATTCAAAGTCTATTTCAACAGAAGTGTAATTTTTGATAGTTGATTCTACATTACTCTCTGCATGCACTTCTTGTCATCTGTATGTGGGCACTAAAACTTATATTTGCAAATCAGTTCTGAGAACTGAAAACCAAACAAATCCCCAGAACAAAATCACCAACAAAACAAAATGATTACTTTTCAATCAGATTGAACTGCTCAGTTTGTAGCAGCATTCAAATTGGCTTAGGGGAACTGTGAACCTATAAAATCAGCAGCACAAAACCAATGGATACGTCTGATGATCTTAGATTTTACATTAGTTTCAAGTCTTTTGAAAGATCCATATAGGTGAATATAGGTGACAGGAAGGGTAGTAAATGAGAAGTGATGTATCTAAGCCAGGAGGGGGCAAACATTTCTTTTAATTCAAAAAATAAAATAAACTCCTTAGTCTCTTCTAAAAATGTGGATAAAATCAAGATGAAAACTTAAATTGTAGTAGTGTTCTTCCACATTAAGGCAAACAAATTACCTTAAAAACAAGACGTGTAACTTATAGTTTATTAAGGTTACATCTTTCTCTAAATACTTACATAAATTACAGTTTATTTTAATATATATAATTTTGTATATTACTTACAGACTTTCTATTCAAAAATTCATTTGCCAATCAGAAGTCATAGCACGCTGAGCCGTAAGTGCTGCAGACACAAGGGAATGTTCTCCATATTGCAAGTAAAAAAAATGAGGAGAAAAAAAGTTCCTATCTTTTTATACTGATTAAATCCTTTTTTTTTTTAATGATATCTAGAACTTCTGTAGCAGAGCAATTATTCCACCGAGCCTAATGAGGTTTTTCAGTTGCATAAATAGAGAAGTCTTACTCTTTTGTCTTCAAAGTAGTCCGCTGTTTCTTCTTAACTACTGCAGCTAAATTCCCTTCTCAAGCACAGCAATGTCAATATGATATACTACTAGATGGTTATTGATGGGATGCAGAATATGGATTATAATTTCATTTTCAAATAGGTCTTATATTCACAAAGCAGAACAAAACTACAGATTTGTTTTGAAATATAATGATTCATATTTGCAGCTGCTGCCTCTCATTTTGCACCTGAAAATCTGAGAGTGCATCTGTACTTACAGGCTCAAATGCTTTGCGAGCAGCTCAAAATCTGACCAATATATTACTTTATATGCACACTTTGTGTAGACCATTGGCTCATATATTAGTTGAAATCAGAGTGAACTCCATCGAAGTACACTGGAGTAGAACTATAATGGAAATTAGATCTGGGCTCATCTGTTTACATCATATTCATTTATCTGACAGATAGCACTAGTCAGGGAAATCTAAATGATTAACACAGTCTGGCACCTGGACATATGCACCAATATTATTTAAAATTAGATTCCTCGGAAGGATATACCAGGGAAACAACCCACAGAGAAAAAAAATAAAATTGTACAATCTTCACTTTTGTGTTCTAAAACCATTTTTTTGGAGAGGAAAAAAAAAAAAAAAAAAAAGGTAATAAAATCCTTAGAAGCACAAAGTATTACAACAATATTCTAAATTGAGCTGAAGTCTGATTTTTGTTTGTTGCCTTGGATATTACAGGAAGGTGTGATAAAAAGCCTGCCAATTTTTATAGCATAGAACTGTAATTATGTTGGGCTAAAAAATTTAGCTTTTCTGTTTTTGAGTATATATTTACATATATTTACATATATCTGTATTACAGTTAAAATACCTTATAAAAACATATAGAAAATATCAATAAGTAGACTATTTTTCTATAAAATGACTTGGATTTTGAACTGTCCATGCAGTATACATAGCTCAATTAAGCCAGTAAAAGGAAGATTTTGCGAACTCAGTGCTTTATAAAAAGCACTTAAAAACTTGTTAAGACAAATCAAAGACCAACAATAATACTTTTATGTCTGTGATGAAAAGAACAAGAAAAAGAAAAGAACCAAAGAATAGCAAATGGACAATACCAATGGTCCTTTTATTGGCTGTAATTTTATCAAGAAAATTGGGCTAGTAATCAATAAAGGAAGCCTATTTCCCTGATAGTCACTATGTTTTCAACATAGTTGTGTTATTTAAGTATCAGAACTTTTGAATACTTGTCAAATATGGAGCAAAGTATGTCAGGTTGCCTCAGTCCAAATGGGAAAATGTTTTGTTGATAAAATACTGTTGATCTGACAGGGCTCTTTAGTGTAACAAGATGTCACATTCACACTAAAAAACTCAGCTTGCATTCAACCATTTTTGTACTAACTTTAATTACGTTTGAAACAAGCATTAATTTCTGACAACGGTAACTTGTATCAGCCCTCCAGTACACGTCAGTTTTCATCTTACCTTGAATGCACAGCTCATTTTCATACTGGATGTTAAAAAATTTCAGTGAGCTTTCATGAATTCAGATGGATCAGCCATGCTATTCTCCCTGTCCAGGGAAGTTTGAGATAAATGGCTGGAGAAACCATGATCTTTGGGCAAATTACTCTCCTTGACTACAATACATATCAAAGAATTGTGTCAGTATTCACTTAAATATTTGTCAGTTTCATTACCATAGTAAATGGTAAATAATTTTCATTTCATAATAAAACGTATACATTCCTAGCCCATTAGCATGAAAGGTGGATGTCATAAGACATTGAAAAAGGTAAATCCTAAAGTTTGCATGAACTATTCTTTCACCTAAAAAGAAGAGAGCTGAGATTCAAGAGTTCTCAAGTGGCTATAAGAAAACACCACATCATCCTGAATGATTCTGCCAAGGAAGCACCATTCAGGAAGCACAATTTTTTAAAATAAGGTTAACAATAAAACTCTATTTCTACATAATTTTAAGGGAGGGAAACAGTGCAGCACATTAGATTATACTATTGCATTACTCTAGAACATTTTCTATCCTTTCTTCTAAATTGTAGCTTTTCATTCATTGGTTAATAAAATGGGGTGATCGATCCTGTTAGCTGCCTATGTCTCATACCCATGGGCTTGAGTCCACTCTTCTGGAATCAGAATAGGAATGGAACGGATCATACTTGAACTCTAAGTGCCAGAGGCAAAATTTACCAGTAGAAGGCCAAGCTTATTTACCTATGTCCTTTCCTGTTGTGGGAATATTCTTATCCACAATATGACTGACAAACAGAAAGTCCCATCCAGTCATTAGTGACCTTTCTTCAGTAGGAATGCACTCAAGAAAGTGGGTTTTGCTTTTCTGAACTAAGTGCTTAGACAAAACTCTTTCAATGCAATTATCACTATTTGTGAACAGAGAACTAATAGCTTTTACAGCTCAAATGGACTAAGATCTGGCTTCAGGCTCACAGAGGTGAAACGGGGACTGACAGAACTCCCTGCTCATTGTCACTAACTCCTCTCAAAAGTGCTGAATGCATCATAAAAGAAAAATCTGTGGTGTTATTCGGTGATCTATTCCCTGCTACCTACTGAAATAAGAAGATATGAAATAACCTAAATGGTTAGTTAGTATTTTCCTCTGGTTTTGATATAGGATCTTTCAGTCCACAATTCTCTGAAGGACATTTGTACTTATTTTATAATTGTGGCTTACAGCTAGTCGCCTGTACTTAGTCTGATGTTAATTGGCCTAATCTTAGCTTCATGAATGCTAGTGTGTCAGCAAACTGGCAGTACTTTTTATTGTTATTGACCACGTTCCTAATAAAAACAGATCAATAAACAAGATGTTCTTCTTGGGATTTTGTAATACCTTTAGCTTACGTTCTTTCTTGACTCAGCATATTTTTTGTAAGTATTTACTAGCTTTGTCTCACAACTTGCACAAAGGTTCCACAAGAACTTTTTGTTTGCAATACCAAATAATTTATTCACAGTATATAAGCAGCTAATTTGCATCTCTTTTTAAAAAGCACTTAAGAAGATATTTAAGTTTTCTGACTTTACCTCGTATCCACTCCTATGCAAATTGGATGATGTTAAATTTAAAAAAGAGTTATTACTACATTACTGTTAGAAGAAACAATGTTTTAAGAGGCACACTCTGGGGAAAAGATTGTCTCATTTGACTTTTTTGTCAAATGCGATCATAGTTTCCCTCAGAAGACAGAGTTCTATACAGGTTCATAATATAAACTGCAGTTAATTAAAATCTATTTATATGCTGCATGACACATAAGCGCTGATTTTTTATTTTTATTTTTGGCAAGGAAGAGAAAATAAACCAGATAACAGTTTGTTAATAAAACAGAAAAGTTGTATCTTCCTTGCATAGCCACCAAATTCAGTATACATGTATGTATGCTTACAATAAAGATTGAATCCTTGGCAATTAAAGTATTAACTAGTAGCAAATGCTACAGTAGTACTATTACTGAAGAATGGTTTAATAAAATTATACTCTGATGAATTCAGTAACTGTGTGAAAATAGGACAGTGGGAATCATAGGAGAAAATTTAAATAACCTGAGGCATGTTCCTACCTATTAGAGTAGCAAGCTTCACATTTTGAGTTGTTGGATTTCAGTTGTTGAATATAAATACGTGTTGACATTCCGTACAAAATGCATGCTCATGTCCAATTATTTGATATGTCTCATAACGAGTTTAAGTTTTTGAAGTAAAAGCAATTGATGGAAAATAAATTGTCCCATCACACAGCACAAAGCCACTACAGGACAAAATGGAAAACAATCATTAGACATGCAATAAATATGAAGTGGCTTCTCCGTACGTTTATCATTATCAACCACCTTAAAAAAAAAAAAAAAAAAAAAAAAAAAAGAAGACGCCTGTCATAAATGTCTATGCTGAGCATCTGTCACCAATGGAGCACTCAGTAACCACCTAGAGATGCAATTGGATTACATTAGCAAAAAAAGGCATTGTAAATGAAGGCATTGCCGTAGGCAGTGTAACTTCTTCCAAGTCAGCAAATTCCCACCAACATAGGCATTCCAAAGGCTTATGTATACAGTACAGAACTGCCCAATTGGTCATTGCCAGTACTTGAAATTACAGCAAATAAACACAGATGCTAAATACCAACTTCAGAAATACAGCCCCCAGCACTGAACTATGCCCCAGCCTTTGTCTATACCCTAGACAGATCACTTGATTCTGTGGATTTCTGATGAATTCAGGTGAGGAGATAAAGTAATTGCTCAGTTGCTTTAAGTACCATGGTTGGTGGTATCTCTTTTAATGTTATATAAAATGGGGATTAAAAAATGCTTCCTCTCACTCCTACCTTATCTTCTTTTATTTAGCCAGATTACTGTAGATTGGAGTAAAATATCTTCCACAAATTTTACTAAGAAAACCAATCTTGGGTTTCCATTATAAGATGCTATATTATGTATGTTGATATGCTATATGTTTACCCTGTGTTGTGACTGAATCAAATGAAGGCGATGTGTATTTGCTTACTTCACTTAAATTGCAACGCTACCTTGAAAAATAATGCTATGATTTTTTCCTTTTCTACTGACAGCCTAAAGATGAATCTTAGAAGCAATTGAGTAAATTTATGTCTAAAAGAAAAGTCCAGGAACAATATGTTTCTAAACAGCAATCTGGTTAAGAAACATTCTGATAGAAGCCAATGCTAACTTTGTTTAAAGAACATACAGCATTGCTGTGATATGAAAATGGGATGAAAATAACTTTTAATAAATGTCTTTGAGGAATTTAGAATTAATTCCCACCTAACAGTCAGAGCACTGGACAGGTAGGACTGTACACAGACAATCCATGGGAATAGTATCTGCATAAAGCATGCTACTAACAATAGCTGTGCTTTCTTGTTCGTTCAGTTTCTCTTGTTTAATGGAGCCACAGTTGCCTGGTTATTTTGGTATTTTCCTAGTTGTCAGAGTTCTGTAAGCTGAAAGCATATTAAACTCCAGCCACTCCAAAGAAGCCCAGAAAGAGTCATGACATTTTTCCTTAACTTCACAAATAAATGGTACAGGAGCACACTGAACTAGTTCTGTCCTGTAATGCTTTCTCCATTTCGAAGGAGACATTAGAGGAAAAGATGTGGAAAATTCTGGGAGGTGCCATTGCTTTTTAATACCTGACCGAACCAAGTGAAGTTGTGTTGGCCAGTGAAGTTGGTTCATCAAATCTTTATCAGGGGCTCTGAGTTTTCAACTCATTTTTATTACTTAGTTTTTATCCATCCACGTTCAAGTATAAAGTACAAGAGTCCTTGAGGCTATTTGCTTTTAGCACAAAAGAACTACTGAAAAATTCCGAATGTATCTATACTAGCTAGGCTCTAGCTCATAGAGAATATGCTGTTTGGCCAAACACAGTCTGACTGTCTGTCAGAACATGTCATGTCTTCAGCAGCAAAGCCACCTCTTTCACATTTAATGTTGAGAAAATCCAAACTTTTTTTTCTTTGTATACTGTTACTTCCCTGTTCCCAACAAGTCATACAGCATCCCCAAAGTTACAGCTGTAGTTTATATCACCAGATTTTTTTTCTCTCTCTTTTTTTTTTTCCTGCTCACAATAGGTACAGAATAAAATACATACTGTCAGAAGGGAGTTTTCAGCAGGTTTATATTTACCCTCTGCTTGAACTGGATTATATGTTCTTTCATGCAAGAAGGCTAAAGGTAAAATGAAAACTCTCACTTGTGTGCTTAAGAGAATATGTGCTAAATCAAACCATTTCTGTGAAATATCACTGTGCTTCTTTGCAGAAAAATTCAGACAAGTTTGGTTTTGTGTGAATGCACTAAGACTGTCACCACAGACAACAGTTCTACTTTGCACATCTCAAACACCATTAAGATGCTCAGGACCAGAATACGAGAGGCTGATTAAAAAAGCAAAGCAAGTAATATAAATTATGGGGAGACTATCTGGCAATCGGAGAATTATGCTGCACCTATGTTATCAAATTTTGCTAACAAAATTTGCCTCTTATTATTGTATCACCTTATGGCAGATGGGATCTGCTGCAATACTACAAATTACTGTCAGCTGTGGGAGGACTAATGGAAAAATCAAGATATGAACCAAGTCATCTTGCAATTTCTCAGGTAAAAAAAAAAACACACAAAACACTGATGTTTTTATGTGTAGCAGAGCATCCAAATGTTACTGCAGACTATTTTGATGTCTTCAAAGAAAGGACAAATTCTACATCTAAAAAACTGCTATCAACAGCAGATTTTCTTAAATATGGATATTAATCTGGTTCTCCAGCTTGGTTCTCACTTCATACACCCCAAACAGTGCCTCTTGCATATTAACTTCATTCACCATCTCTGTCACCTACCCTGATCAGCATTCCTCTTTGCTGGCTGGAGGCTTTTGCAGTTGGTTTGCAAGTATGAAATCATAATGTAATTTGTATATAAAAAGACAAGATAGTTCTGTTGGTCTGTGCAATGTCTTCAGAGGTATGATGATAAAGAGAACAATAACTGACGTGAAAGTCTGGTACACCCAAATGAAACAGGAATTTTAAAAACGACATCAAAAGAAACAGATCACTGAAAAAAGTTAACTGAAGAACTTACCCGTGGAGATTGACACTTCAAAGTGTCACATTTTCACAAGGTAACTCATAGCGTACAACAAAAAATTCCAGTTAGCACACCACACGATGATACAGGAGCAGGCTGCCATATATATGCCTATGCTTTCCAAGCATAAAGGATACTGGTCTGGGTTTGGACATACAATGTACTTGCATGCATCAGACTTTTGCTTTGTGAATATTTCAGATTCATTCTGCATGCGCAGCACTTTGATATATGTGTTGTAACTCTGATTGGAGTAATACACTGTCTCTGCTGTCTAGAAATCATGAACCATCCTGCCAAATCCTCTAGTTCTACACCAAGGAAATTTTTATATGAGAAAGAAAGACACATCAATGGAAATCCAGATGCAGAACTGTCTTGAAACAGATGCCACAAGGATGCATAAGCACAATCCCACACAGCTTTTTCAAAGAACAGCCAGATATTAAAAGGGTGTGTTGTAGTGGGAACAAGACCTGAATGCGAATGTACTTTGCTGAAGTAGCTATGCCAGTAATAACGTGTTGGGAGAAATGTTTCCGGTAAAACTCTGCAACATGCTGTACGTGGTTTGTGAAAGTGTTTCCACTTGATGGTACAGAGATTGCAATCCCTGCCAAAAATACAACAGGTGCTTCAGTGAAATGTAAAGAAATTTGAAGTGGGTTGACTACAACGAGATTTTGTTTGGGTTTTAAAACTCTGGCAAGATACAGCGTTATTACAGTATTATTCCACTGATTCAACATATGCACTATTAGACTTCAGAATATTAAGATTTTTGACTCCTTCATGTTAATTTAGATACGTTGTATTATCTTCTGTTTAATAAATTTAATATTTCAATAATTAATTGGAATATTATATATAGGTTATAAATATATATACATACATATAGTTACTTTTAACTTTTTCAATACAGAAGCATGCAAAAAAGGAGCTCATTCACAAGCACCATGCATGAAGATAAAGTGGAATCACTTACCCAAATATTTATCAAAGCTAGAATGCATCAAGTCACAGAATTTGACTTTAGGCAGATGATACAGAAAAGAACTACCAAAGATATGGATATCACTGCATTTGCAATAGGAAAGGGTATCCCCTACACTTGTATTAGAGAATTAATAGCCATACACAATGGGTAAATGGGAATATATATCCCTCTTATGCTTCAAAAGAAAAGGACAGTACAATTCTGTTAGAGAATTCCTCATATCAAAATTTCTGTGCTGGACCTTATCTGTGGTTAAAATGTGGGTTTCATTTACTAACCATCCTGCAGTCCAGTGTTTTTTATTCTATTTGCTTCAAGAAAAGAATCTGCCTGTCATATCCTTGGAAGTGTTTATTTAAAGCAAACAAACAAACAAAAAACAACCTACACTGTGTTACAGAGAAAAATAAAAGGTATCTCCTTTACTACTGCTGTTTTATGTAACTTTTAGAAGCTAATTGCATTATGATAGTTGGTTCAACTTCATGCAGCTCCATAATCAAAGTGTGGAATAATCAGGATCGCTAATAATTTTCTCAAGAGTCATCTGTCAGCACCCATAACTCATTATAAAACCAATTATGTCACTTCTGGCATACCTTTCAACACTTTGGTGCCTGCCAAAGTAAAAATCAATAAAAGGTTATTACTATTCCAAGGCTGTTATTAGGTAAGTGGCTCCAGTGGCACTCCCTGTTGGGGGACTGCCATTAAAGCTTTTAGAACTGTGTAATCCTGGAGTCTTATTAGGCTACTTTAGTGAGCATAATTCAAAACACAAAAGTATTTTCAAACTTATTGTTAATACCTCCAGTTGACTAGTTACCATGAAACACTGATGTAGGCTGCTGAGTAACACTGACAGAACTTATTGAACAATAGCACATACTTTTATGAGTTTTATGTGTTTAATAACAATAGAGTTTCACCTGAATTCTTCTGGTCTGATAGAAAAATTCATTCTCCGCCACACAGGCAAAGATTTCTCCATTTTGATACTTGATATATGTATTATAAAACACACTTCAGATTACAAGGTCTGTAAATTCCACTTAAAATATCACTAAATTTTGAAATGCAATATGACTGGGCACTGCAGCAATCTGCCCTAAATCCACCTTTAAAGTGCCAAAATCAAACATAAATTGATGACAAGTGTTCTGGCAAATTAGATCTTTTAAGCAATCATATTATAGATCTATCTCTTTCATAGATGAACACCTCTCATTCATTTTACTTACTACATTCATCAATCTCCTTTTCCAAGTGTTAATGAAGTTGAAGTGCCCACATTATCTATCAGTAAGGAAGAGTAAACAATGAATTAAATTTAGAAAACTTCCTGTTCTATCTACTCAGAAAACTACTGAAGTAGATCAATTAAGCTAAGCTAAAGATGACAAAAATCGCTGGCTGAGGATCTCACCCAATTGCTGCACATATTATTTATCTATATAAAAACATCCCGGGCTACAGTCTGAAAAGCATAATGGAAATAAATGTATCCTACTGCAATCTTCACCAAGTTCTAAAAAAGACAATTGTAATGCTCAGTGAACCTACTTAAAATTATTTGTAACAATTTCTAATAACTTAAACAGTTTCAAAATGCTTCAAGTCATACTATCTAGTGAGCATTTTTCCGTGTTAGTCAAAATTCTAAAGCAAATACTTAAATACAGATTATTCAAATTACACATGGCCCAGTAAGTCACAAAATCAATTATACAGTAATTAATCAAATACATACTGCCCTCAGTCTTTGGAAAAAAAAATAAAAAAACCTGGTGAATCTTTTCAGTCACTTTGGCATTAAGGACTGGTTAAACATAAATTCTATTAAAAAGCTTCAAAGACGACTTTTCTCTTGTGATTGTTCCTTAACTGGTCAAGCTTCAAAAACCATGTGTAGGAAGATGTACTTCCTTCCTTTTTTTTTTTTTTTCTTTTAGAAAACAACAAAAAAAAATCACTATATTAAAAAAAAAAACAAAAAAAAAAAAAACAAAAAAAAACCCACAAAAACTATAATCCAAACAAACTGAGAAAAAAAATTAGAACAGTAGCTGTTTTGCCAAAGCTGCTGATGTGCCTATATGCTAAATCTGCACATTGCTGATCCTGGAGAATTAATTTTTGTTGTTGCCAAAAGAAGCGTTTCAATAGCAGCTGCTCTTCCAAAAGAGATAAATCCAAATAAACAAATAAATCAGTTAGTGAGGTCTACATAGTTCTAGTTTATAAGAAGCCTGAGTGCATGTGTATTAATCCATGAATGAGGACTCATTTGCAATCACGTATCTTTGTAGAACCAGGGCTTGATGAGAGGACACAGTGAACAAAGAGCACTTGAAAGCATGGAGTAATTTTGCTTGTATGAATAAACAACATGGAGGGAGAACTAAACTGGAGCAATGAGAGAGAAGTCAGAACACATTAACTGTGGGAACATCCCCCTGTGTGGGCCAATCTCAAGACTCATAGGATGGCAACCCCTTCTTCCCAGGTGGAGTACGCTGTGACAGTTCATAAAACTGTCCATGCAGGTGAAGGTGCCCTCAGAGCCCTCTTCGCTGTCAAAAATGACAGCAACAAACTTGATACTTCCTGCCATCTAGTGAGGCTCAATGCTGTGCATTCATGCCGATAACAAGCTTAATGTGAACCATTAGAAATACAACTGAATACATAAAATGAAGCATATACACATAAAAGCTCTTTTGATCGTGCTGGTTGACCAAATATTACAGTAGAGAATATTCAAAAGGTGAATCTCAATGAAAAATCCTCCAATACTTCTTAGTACAAAACAAGTATTAACAGGAAGAAAAATAGGTCACCTTCCAAAATTGTCTATATTATTCACAAATTTAAATTTGTGAAAGACAGTAAATGGAAATGAGATCTCTCCATTTCTTTACCTTTGCAATGGTCTCGTGCAGTTTGAACGAGGGATCCAGCTCTTCAGTTTTTGTTGCATGTACAGGAAAAATTGCTTCGGAGAGAAAGCTAGAATTCTGTGAGAAAGAAAGAAACACCCTTTTAGGATTCTACATCAATTTATTCATTCAAATACTTATTGGGTTTTGTTCAGAGACTCAGAACTCTTCCAATTGTTCTTAAGTTTTGTGGATTATTAGCTTTCATTGTACTGATCTAATTAACTGATTCCAAGTCCTTGAAAGAGACAACCCCGCCCAAGTTTTATGACTATTTCTGGAATAGCAGTAGTCTTTGTAATTATGTTTCCCAACCCAGCAAAGAATTTTTCTACAGAGAGGAAAAAAAAAAAATGTGCCAGCATTACAACATTTAATAAATGAGTTACAATTCATTCTTCAGAATAAATGTAAACACAAAAGAACTCAATAGAACTCAATACTCAAAATACTCAAAGAACATACTTTTATCTTCTGCAAACATGTTAATTCTGTATAAAGTAATACCATATGCATAAGATGGGGGTTTGGTCAGTTCCCTAGAATTATACCCTCTAGGTTTACCACTCTTTTATAATATTTGTACAAAATGTTTGTGTCTCATACTGCAGGAAAGCAAGCAAGCAGGTTGCATATTTGCTGTCACAAGAAAACAATAAACTGATACCCAGGTGTGGACTGAAAAAAAGCAAAAAGAAACGAAAATAAAACCCCAGGTCTCAAATGTACACAGATGCCTGAAACTGGGAATTATTTTGAGCCTGTGTTTGTGAACCCAGTATAATAATCCAGAAACAAAACTGAAATGAAAAATCTTTCTGTACATCCCTATAGCCCCAGAGGCATGCACCCTGAAATTATCCTTACTTTTGTTAAGTGCCTGTAGTTTTGCCCTCTAGATATGGTTAGAGCTGGCCCTTCTGGAACAGCTAGGAATCTAGTGCCCATTTTACACCCCACTGGGTATAAAAATAAATACAGAGGTCCAGCTTGATGGACTCCGGTGCTCTGCCCACTTGGTAAGCATACTTTGAATACATGTACTGCTCACCAACAGCAATGAGTTGAAGACAAGACCACAGAAACCACAGCCAAAGTTATTTCAGAGATCAGCAGAAGGATATGAAAGTGCATGAGTATCATACCATTCTAAAAATTATTAGTTATAAGCAGTTCTTTTAAAAATATACTCTTCAAAATGAACTCTGACACAGATAATCAGAGACAAATCCTCTGCAACCCTGCTTCACTTACCTATGTCGTGAAAGAGTAAAAAAAATCTTCTCAAGCCCTGTGCCAGGCTCTGGTTATCTCTAGGCAACCAAGTTCAACATCATAATATTTTGTATCTCCTTTTAGAAGGCCTAAATTTTTAATGAATCTTATTCTGCGTTTTGATTTGCCAAGCACCTGAATATAACACTACTGTATTTAGCTAGAATATCCTGGACTGTTAGGCAATATTGACAGTGTTTTGGAATCACATCCTTCTCAATTACCAGCTTCCTGCATCTACTAGACTAACATTTCTTCTCTTCTTGGTATACACCGATCTTCAATAGGTTTTATCTTTATACTCAAACTCTTTTCCCCCTCCCCCAGTTTGTCTATACAGAAAGTGAAGCCTTTTTTTTTAGGGAGTATGAAACCTTGTAATGATGCTCAACTCATTCTTTAACAGCCAAAGAGTTACTTACATTCAGATGTTTCATGCTGAGCAGCAGCTGAATAAAGTTCTGGTAAAAAAGTATTAAAACTGATCTGAGCTTAACAGAATTGATTTGTAAGGTTTGCACTTCACTACCTTTTCACTTGCTAAAAACACTCTGTAGGACTTATTGTTTTAAACATTGGGAAGTAAGCAAATGAGAGAGACAAACAATTTAGATGCTTTGTTCTGGCTTGTACAACCTCTCTTTATGTGACTGAGCTTTGCTCTTTCTCATGCTGGGTTCCAAGCCATACAAAGGCTGAAGAAAAATTGTACTTGAGAAAAAGTAAATAAATAATAATGATAATAAAAAATGCTGTTAGCTCCAATTCAAACGTTAAAAGGAAGTAGAGAAAAAGCCTACCCCACTCTTTAAGCAATATAAAGTATCTCTCTCATGCACCCTTGGGGGATAAAGTGGTGGTATCCGATCCGTGCCAGCTGCATCAGAACTGTGTTTGTATCACCCAGGACGTCACATCACATAGAACCAAGAGCCAGTTTGGGGCACTACAGTGGCACGGCACTGTTAGTTGTCTATCCAAACTAGCATGGGACACAAATGCACTATGATCATATCAGCAGTGTGATATGCCAATATGCTCTACTCAAAACAACTCCATTTAGGCTTAGTTCCCTACAGATGCTCAGTCCACCTCCTAAACTACTATGTTACAGCTGACTTCAGCCTCTCTGAATAGTGTGACGTGTCTCATAGAAAGCTCAGTGAAAGGTAGGCCTCGAGAAAGATAGCTACACTGCTGGTAATTTTGCTTGTTAATTTTTTCTACAGATTAATGCCTGCATGATGAATATTATATCAGTATTTCCATGCATTTCCAGAGAACTATTTCTGGTTGTAAGCCTCCACCACTTTCTTAATAAATAAATAAATACAAGGTATAATTAGCCCTCACTCATACAAATTCTTGTGTTCAGTCACGCATCTGTGTTGTATAACTTGTCACAGAAACATCAGAATAATAAATGAAGTCATTCTTCCCTTCAAAAAACTTTTTTTTTTTTTTTTTTTTTTTTTTTTTAAGATTTCAGGGAGAAGATGCACAAAATCATTTATTATAAAGATAAAATACATACTTCAAGATTAACTCATTATATCTATTAATCTTTGTTTTAAGTTTGTGCACTAGTTTACAGAGCCATGTCATTTGACTGCGGGGAGGTTGAGGAAGATTGTCATTCTGCTACAGTGGTGCTAATGCTGTTCATCATCATTCGCATAATTGCAATCAATAATGTAGAAACAGTTACATTATTTATATTCTTTCTTGAGTACCTTACTGAGAGTCAGTGAAGGGAATGATTACTGAGTTAGATTTGCTGCACAAGATCAGACCGTAGCTCCATCTAGACAAATGTTATTTCTTTGGAAGCTGAACTCGATGGATCAGATGCAAGCGTGACAGGGAAACCCTGCTTAACGTGCTTTTACCCACCTTATTCTAGGCACATACCTGAAGAGCACAGGTTAGGATTCTAGTAGTTCTACATTCATAACACATTCAATAGCAGAGATACAAACACGGGAAGTGTTTCATTCATACATTCATACACATTCTTTTAATTTAGGTGCCTTCTTGAAGCACCTAATTATACGGAATGAATTCAAACATTTGTATCTATCTTTCTAAGACTGAATCATTTGATGGTTATTACCATGTTGTAAAGCTCTTAGAAATCATGGCTTGTATTTTTAGAAATGATGCGCTAGGCGAGAATTTTCCCTTTAATTGTGAAGTTTACTCATTTACAAACATGATCAGTTCACTCATCCCCTATATGGGAATATCTTCTGCTTGCTCATTTTCCCAAAGAAAGGAATCCTCAGGATTCTAATGTACCATGAATCAAAGAAAAGCACATGGGTGAAATTCACAGCAGCTCCTGAAGGTTATCAGTAGCTCTGATGGCTGTTCTTGTTTTACTACCACATATATTAATCACACCAATCTTTTAGTCATTATACTAAGTGCATTTCTTGCTTTGATGTTTTATGAATGGGGAAGGATAACCAATACAAAAATAATGATTATCTATATAATAACATCACCAAAAAAAAAAAAAAAGGGGCAGAAAGAATATGAAAGTGACTTCAAAGTGACCATCAGCTCTCTCTATTGAAGATAAAAATATTTTATTCACACTTACCAGTTTTGAAAATAAGACTATTCCTCTAAACTCCCACATATGCTTTTCAGTGCAGCCTTTTTGATAATTTTGGTCAAGCATTTAGTGCAAACCTTAATTGGAGTGGCACCATCAATGTAACCAAATTACTATTCAATTTCAAAATCACACATACGAAATCTACCCTACTTTTATTCTGTATTACAAACAGCTTAAGAAAATATATGTTTATATGAGTGTTACAAAAGAATATAAAATGGCAGCAGAAATTGGAGGCACATGACATCCGTAATTCCTGGAGAAAAACAAGAGAAACTTCCCATGTTCTTCTTTGGTGACATGACATCTCTGATCAGCATCCACCATCAGCAAGCTATGAAAGCTCTCCCAGTCTCAAGCAGGATTACAGAAATAAAATGCTATCATACTGCAACTGATGCAAAACACCAGCCACTACAGGACTGATACAAACAGCTTCAAACCATTCCCAGACACAAGCCACATAACAATGGAAGCAAAACAACTTCTGGAAATTTCTAAAATGCCTGTGTATTAATTACTTAGATACAATGTTACTTAGATACACAGAAAGAGGAAAATTTACCAGAACTAGCTATGTTACTAGTAATCTGGAGAAAAGCCTGCTTTGATGTTAGACTGAATTTGGTTTTAATATTTTGCCCTTTTTCCTTTCCTTAGAAAGGAAAAGAAAATCATCAGATATAAAGTGCTTTTCTGATACCAACAGATTTCTCCCTAAACTTCCAGACTACTATACTGCCTGAGCAGAAAGGAAGACAGACATATACCAATTGACTTTGACACTGACTTTAATAGAGACTGATCAATAAAAACACTGCCAACATCTAGATAAAATTTTGTTCCTCGAGGAAGTAGCCAAGCTCTTACAGTAAATATTCAGAAGAATTTAAAGCATCATGTCAAGTTTCTCCCTCACTGCTAATGAGAAAGTGACTCTTTTATTATTCATTCAGTTCACAGGCCTGTGTTTTCATCTTTCATATGCTGAAACCTACTGGAAGCCTTGAACAGCATATTTCATTAATTTCATAATTTTTTGTTCATAGAGCAGGTTTAGCTTTTTTCTTTTTCTTTCCCCTCTACCCTCCCAATTCAAGTGGAAGGAAATATTAGCTTGTAAGTGTTTGCATTACACAGGTGAGTGGTGTGACTGAACCCCAAGCAAGCTAGAGCTCTGATGCAGATCAGCCCTGTTATCTTCCTGAATGCAAATACCTCAAAAGGCAAACTTCATTTTTCTTCAAAACTAGGAACAGAATGAGAACAGAATCCAGGACATGAAGTTTCTCTACACAGGGTGTTGTTATTTTTAGATTTTTTTTTCCTCAGCCCAGCAATCTTCCAGTGACTTTCCACTGTGTAACAAATTCAGCACAGCCCCTGCTTGGATCCCAAGAACAGAACTTATTTTTCCCCATCTCTCTTGTGGTCAGGCTATGAATATGCTCTCTGGTTTTCTCATCCCTTCTGTAGTGAAAGGTTTGGAGGTCTTTTTGATTTCTATTACTGTTTCCCTTTCACACTGGCCCAGTTACTCACTCCTTCATGTGAGGAATGAGACCACATCTATGCTTAGAAGAACTCTCCTAGATATATTCTTTCTCTGGATGCCACTGAGCAATTAACCCTCCTTCCAAAAGCTTCCAACCTAGTCGAGACCACAGCAGCTGGGCAAGGCCAACAGGTAGTCTTTGCTACTGCCTCCTTTTAAGTACTGACTTTTAAAGGAACACAACATAAGCAAGTAACAATGAGTAAACAACTCAAAACACATGTTGGCAACACAAGTGGAAAGTCTCTTTGATCATGATGGAATCAACTCTGTTTGCTAAGATCTTAAAAAGGAGTCATACAGAATCACTGCTTTAAGCAGGCTTTAGTATTTTTGCACTTCAGTTTTCTGTCCAGGAAACAATGATTTTGCTATGGAATGTACATAAAACAGAGCAGATGACTACAATTTTATATATTTATACATATTCATATATAACATTTATTATGTGCAAGATGTTTTTAATGTGCATATACATAGATAATACCTGCAAACAGTTAATCCAAGATTACTCTCTGAAATACCTTGCTGGCATCTGAAATATCTTACTCTACCCTTCTGAAGGGAAATGTTTAAAACAGTTGTTTTGTTCTGAAAGAAAAGACGGCTCCATAAAGAACTTCAAAAGAGGCAAAGATACTTTGGTTCTCTTACCTTTTATAGTCTTTCAAGCACTATGCTAACCAGAGAAAGCTGCAAGAACTTTCCAAATAACAGAAGCCCACTCTTTATCCCAGGGAGCACACGGCAGAGATACGACTCTAGATGGTGTTTCAAGAGTATCTCTCAGCATTTAACAGCAAGAGCAACACTTTCCTACAGTGAGAAACTGAATCAGCCTCCTCATTTATTCTTTCAGTGAGCTCATAATAGCCTGTGTTAGTTTTTATTTTTAATAGCCCTTTCCAAGCAAATTTCTAGTAAATGTACACTAGGAAAAAAAAAAAAAAAAAAGACATGATAATCCAAAAAACATTAAAGCCAACTATATTATTTTTTTATGCAGCAGGAATTATAGCTATGGTTGCCGCCCTCACTCTCCCATTCCTAAACAAAATTAATCTCCCTTCACTTTAGTCAGGCACCATGTTAGATTTAGACAAAGATTCCGTATTATCATCTGAACTCACTTCTGGGGAAGTCAGGCCAGAACCTCACTGCATGGAGATGACGGTGCTCACAGCAAGGAATGAGTTGGCAGAATGAACAGGGGTGAGGCAGACTTCTAACAGCTCCTTCATTTTGCCTTCCATGCAGCAGCAAGCTCATAATCAGCACTCACTTTGTACAATGTCCACAATTTTCTATATATTATGGAGCTGAAAGGTCTCATGATGATATCAATTTATGGAAAGACTTTCTCAAGGTCAGACCACCGTGAGACACCCTATAATTTAGGCAGCCCAGCTTCCATTCATTCAATTACAAATTTTCTCTTCACTGTTTGTTGTCATTTGTAAATTGTTCCACAGCTATCCAAATGGATTAAGAATGTTTGCTTTTCTGATATTAAGCTACATTTTTATTACACAATCTGCATAACCTGTGGAAAAGACAGTGCCAATAATCCTTGAACTCCCAGTATAATGCTTTAGGATTCACTACAGTCTCTTCAGAAGAGAAATGAAGAGGAATATATAACATATATTAGAAGCTCACTTCCAAAAATCCCCTTTGTCTCATCTTCCTTTTGGAAATATCAGTTAACCTGATCTTTTCAACACTCATTTAATGAAACATTCTGTGAAATTAGAAAGACATTGGTGTTCTACTTCTCAAATAATGGGTCACTTCTGATTAAACTTCGATTGAACATCCAACTTTCAATCTTAAAACAAATTGCCTCCTTTTCTTTTTAATTTGAACCCAATTTCCTGCTGTCCTCAGCTCTCCTGACAGTAATTAATTGATTTATGAATTGATTAAATGGGGATCGAAAATGCAGAAAGAAAAATCTAAAAACCCCCAACCTAGCTCTCTCTTGTTTATTTATGATGGACACTAAAATTCACTCCTGATTTATTAGACTCATTTTCCTAACTTATCTTGTTCTTCCTCAACTAATAAAATGAACAGAATGGTCCACCTTCTAAAGGCTCTAAACTTGCCATCCCTTGTGTACCTTCCTATACTGTGCTTTCAATTTATGTACCAAATTTAATCTAATCCATTTTTAGTCATGAATAAAAGCTCATGGCACCTCTGGTGAATTAATGTATAGCAGTAAATACCATAACATATCTTAGAGGTCTATTTTCTGCCATTGAAAAACAATAATAATAATAATAATAAAGAAACAGACAAAAAAACACACAATAAAACAACAACAAATGTTACCACATTGTCTTAGAGGTGGAAATAGTTCTGTTGTAAACACAAGCAGTTTTGTTTACTAGACTATGACTATGTTTATTAGACAATGCTGCATCTACAATAACAGGATTCCTGTTTTCTTGACTGTTACTCTGGAAAAAAAATATATGATTAGTATCCCTCTCCCCTTACCCAGGTGAATAATTCACAAATCCCTTCAGAATTACTAGCTTTTTTATAGTTATTTTGTGGTTGGTTTTTGTTTACTTGTTTTTGAAAGTAACATGCAGTGGAGGTTTCTTGACTCAGCAATGACCATCTGGAAAACTGGTCTTTGCACCAGCCTTCTTTTTTCTGTTTGACTTCCCCCTTGTCAATATTTGTCAATATTGTCAACACTTGGGCCAGCTTCACCCTTCACCACTTCACAGCTTTTGTACCTCCAATTTTGTACAGCACAAAAGCAACAGACACTTATGAAAGAATAATAGAGGGAAAGCAGTGAGAACAAAAATCCTTTGGCAGTTCGTCCAGTTAGGCCAAGCAGTATAATCATGATAGCCTAATGCTGCCATGAGTCCTAATGTCTGCAAAGCATATACAAAAAAGAGGGATGAAAGCCAAGAGAAAGACATTTATTTTCTTCACGTAGATCAAAGAATAATGTCTGGTAGAGGTATAAAGCCTCTGCTGCATCAGGAGTGAGAATATAATCTCATGCCTGTCCATGTCTATATGTTGGATCTAGTCCACAAGCTATTAACCTATTTCACTCTTTCTGCCTTTTTGTAATACAACAGCATGAAGGGTTGAGTTGCAGCAGCCTGAGGGGAACACACAGACATGCAGTGTCTGGACAATAAAGCAGAAAGGAAGCAGTGCTTACCTTCAAAATCAACCTGAGAAACAAGTTTAGTTGAGATTTTGAATTCACCTGCAGAGCACACACTATAAAGTTATGCCAGTGTCTAAAACTATTACCCAGACATCCAGAGAGGCCTACAGTTGCATGAGGAGTTATCTGCATCTGTATTCATGACCACTGCCAAGAATTTGTCACAGCATGAAGGAGAAAACCACGTCAGAAGAAAAGATAAAGAGAAAGCAGTGAGCAGAACAAAAATACCTTTGAAATCTGCACTGCAGGCTTTCACTAATTCCTTCTTCCATTTTACCCTAAGTCAAGCATTTGGCATATGGCATCTTGGCAGCAAATATACAACTGTATTATTTGTGAAACAGGTGTTTCACCTCAGATAGGCTAAAAGACCTTTTTTTTTTTTTTTTTTTTTTCCCTGATGGGGTAGAGGAGAGGTTTCACTGGAATAAGGGTCAAAGAAAGTAACGGAAAAAGGCATCTCAGATTAAAATATGATTTATCATCAGCTAATCAGCTATCTGGAAAACTTTTTTTTGTTTGTTTTTGAGAAGGTGCAGTAAACTGAAGCAGATTTTTAAACAGATGTATTGAAACACTGGATTATGTAGCATAGAACATACTGAAGCCAAGGTGCGTTTCTCTTATGTGTGTGTTAAACTGAATTGGTTAGATCACATCTGACATTAAGGTATGGCATATAGGATTTCACACTAATAAAAGCCCTTAAGTCTGCAAATACATCACAGAAGAGAGTGCATGTCTCTCCATCTTACCAGGAGACTGAATTTTCCCTTTCTAGCAAATGCTCTTGAAATCTAATTAAATATTCCCTCACAAAATCCACAAAGGATTATGATTTAAAAGCTACTTTTCACTGGTTATTACGTAAATGAAACTAAAGACATAAAATGATTATGCTTTTCAATTACTTTTAAAAAGTAAAGCTTTGCAGTTGCCACAGCCTAATGTGTGTCAAAAATCTCAAAGTGAGAATGACCCTGCCCTATGAAAATGGGTATGGCAGAGGGAGTTTCTGACAAGACTTTCCTTAAATAATTTTACTGTTTCAGTTGACTAAAGAGGTTTTAATAAAGAAAGAAAAAAAAATCTTTTTTTTTTTTTTTTTCTTTTTCATTCTGGTAAAGATGTGCACTGACCTTGTGATGTCATCAGATGCTGGACAAAATAAGCAAGGCCTGTCAAATGAGACTACACAGAGAACAGAAGAAATAGAATTGCAATCACTGCTGCTCGATTTGTTTTATTATTTAAATCAACTGTAGCCAGATAAAGCTCAAGCCAGCAGTCATCAGACAGGAAAAGAATATATGCATTTTTCTCTCATCTCCTTTAAGTTAATGTTTTCTTCCTTGCATTTGTAAGTGAATTGAATAATCACTGTAAATTCACAGACCACAGCATGAAGAAAGCAGCTTTTAAGATACTGTGATACTTGCATAGCATTATTCCTCCCTTGAGTATTCCCTGCCTGCTTTGCAAACTGAAGGCACAATAAGCAGTGTCAGTAGGAGGAAGCAGCCCAAGCCAGAAAGCGAAAACCTCAGGGAAGATCTTCCCAAAGCTTCAGAAGGCTAGAAAGAGGAAGCTCAGTTCAAATTCACTATGTGCAAGAGAGAACACCTCTTCTTAGACGTGTGGTGCGAAGGATTGTAGCATTTTAGAATCAACTGTGAGCACTCAGATTACCCAGAAAACAAGCAGTGCCAGTGAGATGCCAGCAGGTCATGCTAACGATGTACTTTTATAAGCCATGAATCCTAATGACAATGTTTCCTAACCACCAATGTTGTAAAGCACAGTGCTTTCATTTCCTATTCAACGCATCCTATTTCCAGTTTTTATGTTTACTTATTTAAAAAACTATTTATATTATTATGCTGAATGAAGAAATCTAATCCATTTATCCATTGGACAGATACCGGGTAGATGGAAGGCTCACCATTTTGCAGTAAGAAACAGCACTGACTTTTGCTAAGAACAGTAAATACATGTGTAAATGGGGGAATAATTCATTCTTTGCATTTAGTTGTATCTCTAAATTTGTTTCAAAGGAGTTCCTTCTTCGAGACTGGCCAACTGTAAAAATTGGGAAAAAGACAACTATTTTTTTTGTATAGTTTCTTTATATATATATATATATATATATATATATATTTTTTTTTTTACTGATATCTCTCTCAATTGTATTATGCTGTCACTTCCAAGCAAGAAAAGTAACTGTAATGCTGCATGCATTCTATTTGTGCAATGGGTTTTTAAACAATGACATGAGATGTATTAGATGTGCATTTAGACTTCCCCATTACAAACGTAATTAAATTTAATTTTAAAAGTCACAACTAAATGAATGTATTTATTTTTTGAGTATCAAAGCTGAGTAGTATTCCTAATACTGAAGAGAAGATTCCTACAGGATTTACTTTATATTATAAAGCACAAAAAAAGCATGGGCAAAGAATTTTTTGCATATTTCAGGAATGCTAGAAAGATTATTTAAAAAGTATTAGTTTGTATTTTGAGTCACTTTAAAGGCCTACATATCTTGCACTTTTCAAAAAAATCAACTACAAATATGCAGAATTCTCAGATCTCATACAATATTTTACATTGCCTTCACAGTTTCAGTTCAGTTAATGTTCTTAATGAAACAGCAACTGATTGTCATTTATCTTAAAGTCTAAAGCAAGTCTTTCAGGTAACGATTAGAGGACCCAAAGTTTCGAAAGTGAAACTGTTTTTAATATTTTTCTATCATTGTATTATTGGCAGTGAAAAAAATTCTAAGATGCTTTCCACTCACCATAATGAGATGCAGTCCTAAGGATCACAGATACTCTAGCAATGCATTATCTTCACTGTATTTCATCAAATAAAGACCACATTTCCTGCTATAGAGGTCCCACCTGGGAAGGTGCTAGTTACATCAGAACTAGTAAGTCTACTAATTCCTCCCCTTCACAGATTGCTTTGGATCGCAAAGGGAATGCAGGACACAGTTTAAAAGGCAGAATTTGCTTTGTGTCCATCGTAAACCAGTTATATGCAAGCAGATGCTGATCTGAAAGGTATACTTCTCCACTATGCAGTGATGCTTCGTCTGTAAACTTAATGCAAAATATAACCGTTTTGTTACTGAAGCTACACAGCCTTCAAATCAGAGCCTGCTTGCATCTGTCAATAAAAATACAAACTGACATTAATAACCTCCTCCCCCACCATAAACCAACAATGATGTCTTCTAAGATAATATTTATTCTTTAATGGCCATGGTAAGACATAACGAACTTTGCAAACTCTATTTGAGAGGATGCATCAGTGACTCAAATCACAGTTGTTTGATAGTCCAGTGATCTTGACCCCTTTTACTTTTTTAATTATTAAAAGAAAAAACTATAGAGTGCCACATGACTAATACAACTCTCGTACTTTTTCCAGGTACTCTGATAGAAGACTTTTAGCTTGTCTGTTGAATTTAGCCACTCAGAACAACAATGCTAAAATGTTATCTTGAATGGAACACACCATTTACTTCTCCAGGGAGGACAGATAACTCAGTGCCTTCTGTCCTTAGATAATAGATGTTCTCAGTAGCTAGACACTTGAGTAAACTATTAAATAGAAGCAATAATTGGTGTCTAAGTAAATTTCTCCTGTTTTCCCATATCCCATTGACCCTGTTAAAATCCAGACTACCTTTCTTCCACTGACTTTCAACAGCCCTCAGTCAATTTCAAGTGAACGAAGAGCCAGACAGAATCTGCAAGGACAAGTTTACAGCAACAAATCTGTATTCATGCTGTGCAAATGCTAAGGAAGCTGTACACTTTTGTTTCTGCACAGCCTGTTTATGTAAAGATTTTTTCCCTTCCTGGATGCACTGTGGAATGTCTGGGATATCAAAGCACTAAGATTTGTGAGACCAAATAGACTCTGTTGGAGCAGAGCAATGTATCTGACTGATGAGGACATCATTGGTTTCACTAACATTACTGGAATAACAAAAATGCTCTTCCATGACATTAAGTAGCTTAATATTCACATTGTTCAATAAAACAATTCATGCAATCAATTGAACGTCAAATGTATTTTGTCTTGTAAAACACTGAGTCATTAACCTTAACAATTTCAGCTTGCTCTCACTACCAAATTCAACTACATTAGCGTACAAGTGAACAGATGGACTAATGCATTAATGTATGACGGCTGAGTACTAAACTGAATAACCCCTGAATTTACTGAGAAATTAAAAAGCACTGCTATAAGCAAAAGACAGACAGAAAGGAGAATACAGAAAGAAATACAGTATAAATAGCTAAGAGCATAGTTATTATAAAAACATAGCCCATGAGTGAGAAAGGCAAGACACAGAAGCAGCCATGGCTTGGACGTACCTTCATGAGTACTCCTTAAACACTGACAGTTCATTGCTTGTTGGCGAACAGAACCAAAACCTCTCTTCCCCTTGAAACTTCTAACTCCTGTTGCTGAACCTTGTTGACTATAAAGTTCTACTACAAAGTTCATAAAACTTCCCAGCAGTAAATGTGGCGGCACCAAACTCCACTGACAGTTTAGAAAAAGGAAATCTTGGGTTCCCAAGCAACTTGCAATTCTGAGGCTGATATACATTTGTGCCTTTGCAAAGAATTTCCATTCTCTGGTATTCTGAGCACACCTGTACTTTGTTTCTTTCCTGCAATACATGAGTCTCCCATAACTCCCCATTGGCAGCTACCAGCTGTGTATTTCCTTGGAAGACTTAACATATACCAGGGAGAAAGGAGAGGAGAAAGTAGGGGAGAGGGGAGGGGAGCTATGCACAGCCATATTTTTAGCTGGAAAGGCCCCCAGATACGCAAACTCCCTAGTAGTCTAGATATAGAAAGGGAAACCTGGCTTCCATTAATTAGGAATCTCTCTGGTGGACACCTCTTTGAAATATCAAGGTAAAACAATAGGCATTAATCCTTTCCTAAGGACATTCAAGCATAAGCTACAGATCCAGAAGTTCTGCTCTGAGCTGAAATAAATGCAGCAGGCCTTTGTATATGGTCTGCCCTGATCCTTCAAAGAAAATCATGCCATGATTCATGCAAATGAATTTCTTGATAAATATAGTTGGATCTGATAAATTAATTGGTACTGGTTGACGCAGTCCAAGACATTAGAGGGAAGACAGCATAAAATTTACCAGAAGAGCCTGGTCAGTTGTAGATCATCAAAATAGTTAATCTTGAGATAGGAAAATTCTTTCCTGTCTGGAAAGGAACTTGAAGACATACCAGAAGTAAAGGAGAAAATGATCTGGTTATGGAGTAACAGTGAGATTATTGATGGGATACGGAATGCTGAGATAACTGCAGTAAGAACATAGAGATCAGAAACATTAGATCATAAAAATTGATTGATTCTAAGCAGTGCTACTGTTTGACCACTGAACCACTATAATGATACAGAAATGTTTCTCAATAGAGATATCATGGATCAGACAAAACACAGTTACATAGCTATCCAAGGGTGTATGTGTGCTCAGTTAGATTTCTTGCTTTATCCAGAGTTTACTAGACAAAACCATGTATTTATACATGTATATGTAGCAAGATAAATAAATAAATAAATACATAAATAAATCTTTATATTGCTTTACAAGAACTTTGCTAGAGGAAAGGTAAGAGAACATTCGTCAGAAATAGTGACACATACTGGCAATACATCCAGATGCTTAACATTAGAATACATGTTGCCTTTTAAGGTAAATTGCAGCTTAGACAGTGTAGCTGGAAGACAGACCTTGTGTCTGTCACTGGGGTTTGCCTGTCCTTCTCACAAGGCTACAAAATTGTTTACTGGTTATTTTCAGCTTTGTTGACATACACATTCCATTCTGTATCTGATACACAGAGAACTGCTCCTTCAAAGAAATGTTAGCTTTTGATAAATTCCAAAAGCAAGAGAAATAGTGGTAGCTCACTGATAGGCAGAAATGAGCTGTATTTTTCTTGTTTTGTGATTTCTTAGAAACAGAGTGCTGGATGTTATAATGGTAATGGACGTGGGTATTCACCCAGAAATAGAGCCAGTGTAGAGACAGTGGACATCAACTACTGAATTAGCTATGCTGGGATTACTGATAATGCAGTTGCAAATTTTAAAATAAAAACAACTCTGAATGCATTCTACAAGTTCTATTTAAATTAAACTGAACTCACTGAGGACAATTACTTAGGCACTTTCACTGAACTAAAATTAAGTAATATAAATAACATGTCAAGATCATAACTGGAATTGACTCCACACATCAGTGAATCAATAATGATAGAGAACAGAATCACCCAGTTTTCAGGTGATACTTGTGATATGGTCCTAGTGAAGCCTACCCAGATGATGGGATGCAGTCCTGGACCTTCACACACCGCCTGCAACCAGAACTTCCCCATGCTACCCTGATTTCCATGAATTTGTATGTTCAATTCAGCTGAGAATGACATAACACAGTATTAAAACCGAGCCCTTGATCACTAACACCCCAGAACTTGCAGACATTCTGTGATGGTCCCATACAGACAAAAACAGGTAGAAACGCCAGTTTCCCGTTCACTCTTTTAAGATACACACACATACATAAGTGCACAGAAGAGCACTCCATACTGCTTAAACCCTCCCTACACACTAACACGTGAAAGAGATAAAAGTAGCATGAGACATGGGAGTTATTTCTCAGTAAACTAGACTAAGTTCTCTCCATCAAGGACAGCTCCTCTATTTCTTTTGTGATAACAAAGAAAACTTGCAGAGCTTTTGATTTGTTTTGAAAGAAGTGCCTGATATGTCAACCTAAGCATGTAAATACTGAAACCAAGAAACCGCAGTAAGCTACACTGAAGAGTGATGAAAAGAAAAGAGGGCAGGAGCCAGGGTGGTGAAAGGAAGTGGAAATAGATGGTAAAAATGAGCGAGAAGCAAACATTCATTGACATGATAAGATTTAGTGGCTTTTGTTTTACACCAGTGTGGGCAAAACTCATTTTTAAAGGCTCTAATGAAAGTTGAAAGTTACCTTCAAAAAGTTATGCATATTTCAACAGAAATAAAAATCATTATGCATTCTCTCTAAAGAGGATACAATCTCAAACTGTCAAAATTCTAAACTCTTCTACATATATTACATACAAACGCCTTCTATAAAAAAACTTCTTTTCATTTTTCTTCTAAATTAGCTTAGTGGTCCATGGTATTACACTCTCCTGGTCTAGCCTTTGAATAATGTGACAGGTAATTTTTATCGTTCATGCCTGTACTTAAGTTTGACTGAAGATACGGAAAACAACTTTTATAGTCTAGGTGTAAAAGTAAATGTTCTGTAAGCCCTGCATACCTGAACTGGGAGAGCTATCATAAAATATTTCATGCTAAATATGTGCCCATCAATAAATAACAACAACAAAAAAAAACAAAACAACACGAAGGTTTGGGGGTTTTTATGTTTTTGTTTTCTGATTGTTTTTATTTGTGTGTTTGTTTTGCTTTATTTGTGCACTTACTCGTTTTCTCAAAATGATAATGCTACCATTCATGCAACCTGTCACATTATTGCAGAAGGGATTTAAATTCCGTGTTATCAAACAGAAATCATTAAGTAATGGAATGTGCTGAGGACGATGAATAATATGCAGATAACACAGAAAATCATCTAGCTCTAATTAAAAGAATTGGATGCCTCATGAAAACTGTAGACTACAATGCCACAGAAATGGTATAGTAGCAGTACATTTACATTATGAAAAAGAGCTCAAAATAGCTCCATCAAAATAGGAAAAAAATTCCTTTGTCAGCTTACATTTGCAAGTGATCAGAATGGCTTCAAAATGCTGAACAGCCTGGTGTCATTTAATTTACAATGTTCAGGAAACAATCAGATCTCTAAAATGTCAGCAAATCCAGATTATATTTTCTCTTGTAGCCAAACATTAGGCAGCCATAGCAAGGTGATTTTTCTCAGTCCCTGTGATATGTTCTAGTTCTTCAGCAACTAAGCTATAAACTGCTAAGACAATCAAAATGAATTAACTTGCAACTGCTGGGTTTTTCCTCTCTTTAGCAAAGAATTCCACTTCTACATTTCCAAATATAGACCTTTCAGAAATTTCTTTCTTCTGTCTCCTTTCATGAAGGAGAAAGAGTCAGTGTGGCTATCAGATTAAAATGCTGAATCCATCACAGCAAACTCTATTTTTAAGGTACTCCACCAAGAATAGGGAAAACAATACAGGGTGATACTCACATAAAAAGAACAAAGCAGAACAAAGAAATTGAAGAGCGAAATGAGAAGCAGAAGAAGGTTAAAAGAGAAGGTATGGATAAACAGCTGAAATTCTGATGGTCTCTCTGATTGGTAAAATCATGGCTAGGGACAGCAAAATCCACAATTTTTCCACATGATTCTGTTGATACTGATATTATATTAATATAATAAATGTAGTGCAAAAATGAAATATGTATGCCAATCAACTTTCTGGAGAAGGCTAGAGACACGCTTGACATGCTACTGCAAAAGCTGTGCCATATCTTCTGCAGGTATATTTTAAAGATATAAAATTAATGTTGATCTGTTTTAAATAAATCTGCAGAGAGTTCTTTGAAACAGTGAGCTCACTCAGCAGTTACACCAGTACGCAGGACTACTCCCTCCATGTGTCTCCATCCCAAGTATGGGATGGCACAGGAGGATCTTTCTTCTCCTGTCCACATTTGATGATGCCACTAAAGACGTATGATTAGAAAATACTTTATTTTGCCTCAGAGTTTCAGTGATTCTCTGGAATCTGCCTCTCTTCCTTCACAAATAACACATGTAAGAGAAAAGTGGCCTTAAACAACTGATATCATAAGCAGGCGGAAGCAGCCTTTATCAAAATACACCCCAGTGCACATAGCCCTTCTTGGCATATGCTGCCTGAAATCACTATCTCTATAACCAACAGCTGTGTAAACAGCTTATATTTTAAATTATGTATTTTTCACACGAGTGGATGCCTTTGGTGCAGTTAAAATGGCATTGGGCAAAAAGCCCTCAGCTCCCCAAGAAATTTATGTTGCTCTGTCTCAGCAGTACAGCTAATCTATACTGCTGAATAAAGCTGTATTTTCCATGTTAACTCACTGTTATGACATTTATATTCAAAAAAATTCTTTGAAAAGTTCATGGATGAAATTCCAAAACTGTTTGAAAAGTTGAAACATTTGCACATTTAAACAAAATGTTTACCAGTTGAAAACCCTGCTCTTCTAGAGTCCTTCCCATGTTTAGGCTTTAAAGCCTTTCATTGAGATGGTAGCATTGCTTATGCAATGTTATGCAAATGTGTGAAAAATATTAAGGTAAGAAAAGGCTAAACTGGCAGAAGAACTTAAACTTTTCAAGTAAGAGTGCAGTGGCTTTATCACTTTGATTACGAAAAGTGTATTACAGATTTCAATTAAATGTGCCTCATAGTACCGTAGGCCCTATTCTACGGTATCAGAGAAATTGAGTTCTTTTTTAAAATAAATAAATACAATTTTAAAGCAGCTTGTTTTGGTTCTCTAACATGAAATATTTTACAATTGAATTTCAGAGGGGCTTTGAGCAACCTGATCTAGTTGGAGGTGTCCCTGCCCATGGCAGACGGGTTGCAATTAGATGATCCTCGGGAGTCCCTTCCAACCTAAACCATTCTATGATTCTGTTATATGAGACAATGAGCCCATGTGTTGAGGGACAGGTAATAATCAATACAGCTGATAACATAAACAACAAGGAATCCATATTAAATTACTCTGTGTAACTATTTTCAGATTGTTAATTTTTAATTTAATTTTTATTTTAACTACCTCTGATTTGTTGATGTCCTCGTAAGAAAACTGCGTGGCAGGTACTCCAAGATGGTTGATGAAATAATCTGAATCTCCCTGTATCTGCACAGAACTCACATTAGATCCTGGACACTTAGTCTTTTCCACACAGTTGAAGCTCTGACTCTGAAAAACAAACACAAATCAAAATTCCACTTATTTGCAACCAGACTCATAACAACTCATACCAATATATGGATGCAGCACCCTTTTACTCAAAGCATTTTAGGAACAGTCTGGAACTTGCACTGACGCAAGCAGGTATCAGCTGAGTCATACTTAGTAGTGAGAGTGAGTCTATAAATCTTTCATTCTCTGCTGATATATACTTCAGTGTTTGGTATAGGACATAAACACAGAATGCAGAATATGCTGCAATATGTCTGAGACTTTCAAAGGACAACAAAAAGTCATGTCTAATTGAAATGGTATGAGGGGGAAGAGAAGATGACTTTGGGAAGCATGTGAAATTTCCTATTCGGGCAGGAGATTAGAGGTGCCTTTTAAAAGTGTGCTCGGAGAACTTTGATAGCTACTGCACTTTTTTTTTTTTTTTTTTTTTTTTCCAGTTAATAGCATGTTCTGAAACAGCAAAAAGATCAATCAGATCACGATACTCAAGACATCCATGTTCTATTTTATGCTAGTAATGTAAAGTATTTGCTGCAATTACAGAGCAGGGGTTAAGAGCAAAACAATGAAAAGACTGAAAATACATAAATACGTATTTCCTAAGTAATTGCTTTAAAAAAATTCTAGTCAGTGATATGTTTGTATTTCATTCACAGAACTATTTTAAGATGAAATCTTAGCAACAGAATGTCAATAAATATCGGGTGAAAACTGGAAAATAACCCCAAGACCAAGTATGAGAGCAACATACTAATGTAGCTTTCAAATACTTCAGGTAATTAAACATTTAATAAACAGTAGGTACGAAAGCCTTCAAGATATATTATAGGAAATAAGCTACCTAGGTTTATTTTCAAGAATGTTAGGCTGAAGGACTAGAGATTATATGCATTTAGCTAACAGTTCATAGAGATCCTCATACCTGCCTGCTAAATTACTACCTACCAGCTTACTATAAGAAAACCACAAGATTAGTTACCCTTTAATAGTAAAATATAGCACATTCTGCGTATTAAAGTTCCTGGATTTAACATGAAAATGTTCTAAGAATTATAAAGAGGCAAACCCTCATAGTTTTACATATCTAAATTAGCATAATTACTTCACAGTTTCACTTCAGTGCTATGACGAATGCATTACAATCCACTATGGGCTGCAGATTCTCATTCAAAGTACTTTAAAACATCTTCAAGAAATAGCTTCCATTTTATAAGTATTTTTCAAAGGCGGCTATACCACTCTCTTGTTTTTATCAAATGTTTCCGCTCCCATCCTTCTTGCACACACTCGGAGTTGTGCAAGGGCCATCCAAAAAGATCAATATTACAGTCAAAGTAGAAACAAGAGATTCCTCTTGTCCACCTCTAGTGAACAGTATCGCCTTTGAGGATATCCACGGAGCAACATGATTCACACAGCACAAATCCTGTCTCTCCATGCCATTAAAAGAAAAAAATAATAATAAACATTTGGGTAGCATTAATCTTAGGTGTCACTTGTAATTCATGGTTTTAAAAACATTGCAGTCAAAAGTGTACGGTTTATTTGCCATGGGGGTATTTTTTTAATATTTAAATTAATAGATTATTTAAAAGATTATCAACTTGAAAGTCATCATAACTTCTATTCCCGTGTTTCACTCAGCTCCCCCTTTAAATTGCTCTTGAGTTTTCAAATGCATTGTAAAGTCATTTAACGTCATTGTGGCTGTTCAAAGACATACAAACCTACCCACTATCCAAACAGTCCCAATAAAGTCAGTGACCTTGTATTTGAAATACTGAAGATACAACAGAAACAGAAGCCCAAAGTACATACTCATTTCAAAAGCTATTTTAAATAACCACATATTATCTTCTACATTATATCCAAGTCAACGATACTGTACAGCGCACATACATACAGAAATATATGTATATAATTTTACACATATAGTTGAACAAAGGATCCATTCTTAAATGATTGCTTCTTTCAGGAATGATCAGATGTTTAAGTATCAAAGTGTACTACACAGTGTAGCTTAGAATATATGCTAATTTCCTCATACTGGTCAAGTTTCATAAATGATGAGTAGTCTGTTCTTTCTTTAATGTTTAAAAGTATACTGAATGATGTGAAATGCAGCTTTTGGGTTAAATAGGAAAAAAAAGTTGAGTTACCTACTGAAGGAAATCAAAAAGCTAAATGACCAAATTAAGCCCAGTAAAACAGTTGGGCAAAATAATTCAACATGAGAATAGACAACCAGAGCAGAAAAGACTCTGTAATGCCCTATAAGCAAGTGACATACATGAAAAGGCTCGATTTTCTAACGTACAGGTCAGACAGTTTGCACTGCTTTCAGATTTTATTATGTTTGCATAAGATAGCATTACATTTACATTAGGTAAATATTTTACCTTTACCATCACTAGATCTTCTCCCCATGCATCCTCAATCAGTTATGACCTACTACAGGAAGATAAGGTCATCCATTTATCATTTATTAAATTGCTAATGCATTTACCCTACTTGAATGCAAGCCATTCCTGTTTTTCAGTTTTTGTTATGCAGATTCACATTTTTCATAATACTAGATTTAATAGAAACAAAGATATACATATATATGTTTTATTGTGGAAGTCATCTCTGAAATGGTATGCTTGGAAGAAAGACTTTTGTTCCAACATTATGGACATACTATACAAATCGGACACCAGCAATATTTCTTTTGTCTTGTAAAGATCTTTGCTCAAATTCAGATTCTGTTAATATGACCAGAATGTCACATGAAGGAACTGAAAAAAGTACTAGTCCCTCTTTCTTTCATAGCTATCTTGCATATGATATTTTCAGACATTTTAATTATAATTTAACATGCATCTTGGCAGTATTCAATTTCAGATAAAACACAAATACAGCATAAAATCACATAACAGCTAAAGGAAAAGTTTCCATTCACTTCAATAGCTACTGATGCAGTCATAAGTGGAGCTTGTCTCTGTGAGAGAAATTAGAAACTTAAGCAGACTGCTTACAGACATGAATCTATATGAACAATAAAGGGATTCACGTGTCTGAGAAGAAATAAAATGTCATTGAAGAGCAGAAGGTTTCACACAATGAATAACACTTCACAATTAATAGAATATTATTATATTGTTTCTCTTTATTTATTGTTTCTAAGAGGGGTAAATGACAGTAGAATCAGTTATTTCTAAATATACACCAACCCTCATTTCTGCTAGACCACAGAAAAAAGAGATACTTTCCTTTTTCAGAAACCCAAGCCTGATTTTTAGCCAGAGTTTTGCCCATGAGAAAACACTTTACTACATTCCATTTCAACTATTCAGAAATAATCTGTTACTTTTTTTCTCAGTACAGCAACGATGAAATCATTTTAATGTATGAAATTTTATATATGAAATGTTTAAAGCTTTGGTTAAAAACACAGTGAGAAATGGTATTTTTTCATTTTTAAATCACCACTCTCCATGGCATAGGATTTATATTTTTATAAAAATAATGTCCAAATCAATAGTGCTAGTATCTTAAGAGTTTAACTGCTTTGTTCAACTTTCACTGTTCTGATAATATTGTTCAGCTAGTTCAAAAATATTTAACACTACACTAATATGGAAGTATGCTTTACATACAAGATACTGCTCTTTTCAATTTATTTTTATTGTTACGAAGATTCTAAAACATCAGCAGTCTCCAAGTTTTCGCAATGACTGTAAAGTTTATGCAGTGTGTTTTGCATTCTTCAAACAAATGAAATGTTTCCCAATACAATTAACTTTAAGATAAAGAATAATAATGTCCTATAATTAATAAAACTTTTCCATCAGTGAAATGTTGTTGAATTAAGAGGCAAGCTATTAACTGAGTTCATGCAAGAGCAACAAACAGCCCACGATAGAGCATGCCATTTATCCTACAAGTAACAACAAACCAAAGCAAGGAAGAGCCGTCATGGTCTGAAGGACTGTTGGGTTTTGGAGGTGGAGGAGATGGATCCTTCCTCATTTTAAGAAGTGAAAAGATTACAAAATTAAAAAGGGATTTGAAGATTAAAAGAACAAAAACAGTGTGCAGCAAAAGCTGGAAGATCACAATAGAGTGGGGTGTGCCAAGACATTGAAAAAATCATTAAAACAAGTCTGTTCTTCCACTCTCCTTTTTGTACAGTATAAGAAAAGAAATCGAGGATTACAACACAAAAATTAGATACTTTTAGCATGCAGAAGAACGATGGGAGACATGCGAAGGAGAGGAGATGGGATGGGAATGACTAGGTGGTGGGACTATTTAAAAAATGCATCTAGAATAAACTACCAACAACATTCTCTGTAACAACCAACTCCCTGTTGTAAAGCAGGCAAGCCGCAATATCTGGTTAGTCTCTGAGTAAAACACACAATAGCACTATTCAGATCACTCACAGTTGCTCAGGCAGGTCACCAGTGTGTCAGGCAATCCTCACTTAGGTCAGAAGGAAAGCAAGCCATGTGATTAGAGAGTAATCGATGAGTGGTACATGTCATGCAAGGGTGCGCGTGTTAATTGTAATTGAATAATTTTATTTCTCTGGAGTTCATTTTGTTTTTCAGTATCATGTTACAGGCTCCTGTTACAAATCTGAGAAAATGAAGAGTACCATATGGCCCATAAAATACATGCAATCTGTATTAATGTTATAAAATAGACCCGAAACATCTAAAGTATAATAAAGTGGTACTTCACTGCAGACTTTATTCTACCACTGATTAGAGCTAAGCATTCATAAGTGCCTTTTGCTGCAATGTTAAGATGCTGGTATAAGGAAAAGCCTATATTAAAAAAACACTGTATATTTCCACAGTTCACCTTCCTTCCACCTGGAGACATATACCAGTCAGGTTCTGGTCACCTACTTTCCTTTAAGTGACTCCAGATGAAGTTAAAACCCTAGCTGCTTTTGAAGATTGATTAAAATGTCAAAGTAGTTTTCAATGGGACAAATAAAGAATAGCTAATTATTCTTATAAGGTGTCAGTGATCCCATCTTCATTCAGCAAGGAAGCTTTTCTGTCATGAATAATTGATCTCTATTTCTTGAGTTGAATGGCTGCCTGTGCTAGTAACTGGTGCAAGGTAAGTGCATTTAAGAAGCAGAAGCAAGTTAGATGAAGTAAAATTACCTTTAAAAATAGCTACAGAATCTATTAAGTTAATCACAGACCATGGAAAAATGCAGGAAAAAAAATCCACAGATGTACTATGTTAGACCACAGAAGTGCTATTCCCTTTCCCTCTCCCAGATACACTTAACAAAACTGAATTAGTATTGAAACCCAATGATGTAATTTTCCACTCTCTAAACAGTGCTTACTTAAAAACAATGGTTTTAATTGTTCTGCACATGGCTAACCTAAGAAAAGAGTTCAAAACTCAAAATTAGAATCAATTCTTTTAATGTCCATTGCATACGAAGTGTATTCTGTGGGGGAAGATAAAAATAAGGGACGTAGTTCTGTGTCATCCCCTCATCTGGGATGGCACGGTTGTTACCAAACAGGTACTACGGAACTTATGGAGGAAGCCCACAGGGATAACAAGAAAAGGGATTCTCCTTGTTACAAGGCAACAGATTAGCATCTTAGTTACTGTAAACATGTTATGCTCAATCATCATCAACAGACTGGAAAGGCCAGAGAAGTTGCATAGCAAAATATTCGCAAGTATACATCCCTGCTACACTCTGACAAACAAACCACTGGAGGAGGAAGGTTTGACAGCTCATAAAAATATTATTAGCAGTTCACTTGCCCTGACTGTGAAATCTAATGAAATAATCATGGAGTTTCTAGGAATTGTATTAATTCCATGGCAAACACACAGTTTTCTCCCATTTTATTATTTGTTTTGGCTATAAATGTCCTGCTTTGCTCTCTCTCTTTGATTATTGATCCTACATATTCTGCCTTGTCAAATTGTCATAATTCAAGTATGTACATAAGCATAATTCAAAATTATATCCATTCATTTTTTCTCTGCATGAGAAAAAGAAAACCTAAATGTGCTAATGATAATTAATATGCTATATACAGAGAATAGTTGTGATTTAAATAACCTAAAAATTCCATATCACTCGTGTGGTATATAAGCCTATCTGCATACTGCAATCATCTGATTACCTACATCATTTTAGGAACTTAATAAAATATTTAAAAAGGGACAATTATCTAGTACAGAGAACAATATTGTGAAAGCAGTTATTTCAATGCTTACGCATGTCTTTTACATCTCTTTTGTCAATGATGGCAAAGTTCAAAATGCACTTACAATCCAGTTTCACAATGATCTTTGATTTCTTGATGCTATATGAGACACAAATACAACCAGCTTCATCTGATGATATTCACTCTACTTGCTAGCATATTTAGTCAACATTTATATAACAAAGCCAAGTATGAACACTGAAAAACCAATCGTTCTTTAGACCTAGTCTACAAGTGTTCAGAATAAGGTATGATTAAAACATCAAGAGATCTTATAAGATAGTGATTAAAGACTACTCCTTTTAATTGATTTTGTATTTAGAATAAAATAATTAATAAAAAGAAATAAAATATTAGGTCCTTAGTTTCTCAGCAGTTATTTCCTTCCAGCTTATGAATGTGAGGTTTTACTGAAAATATCTGAAATCTGAACACCATTAATTAGCTTGTAATGGCAACATGAAAACTCCTACTGAAACCATCCTTTAGAACTGCAAAGTCAGTCACAGAAAAGATGCATCTACCTCTAAGAAAATTTCATAATTTGAATCCTCACTACTTTCACAGTAAATTGAGAGATGTTCCTTGTACAAACACAAGCACTCACACTGCATTCAGAAGACTGTCTTGTCACCAGGGAAAACAAAACAAAACCAAAAAACATCCCACAAGAACAAACAGTATTTATTCAAAGATATTGGGGACAAAGAATATCTCTAGAGAATTTAGCATCATCTGCTATTCTTCTGATTCCCATCACGCTGCAGATGAGATGATTCTCAAACAGGTCACTACAGGTGCCAGAGGATCACCATTAGCCCATTAGAAATTCCCCCACAACACACTCTGCATTTTCTTACAAAAGCACTGCATCTTCAAATTCCAAGAGAATTCTGGTTTTCAGCCTGTGTTGGAAGAGTTTATTAAATCTTCACAAGCATAAAGTGCCTCTCAGATAAACCACACAGCTTTAAAAGAATTGTTCTTTGAAAAAGCATGCAGGTATCCTGCGTGACAGAAAAGACCTTTTTGATCCAGGGGAGAGCGAACAAAACTGAAAATAGTGACAACTACAACGCTTATGGAAGTGCAGATCAAATTGGGATCAACCAAGTCTCAGTTCTGACACTGTATTCACATTTCCATTGAGCCAAGGAAAATTCAGTTCAACTACGCAACACAAAGTATTGTACTTAAAATTCCAGTTATACCGCTCCAGGAAATAAATAAATAAATAAATAAATAAATGGTTAGAATAATTTTGGCCTTCTGATGGCAATTTCCAAAAGAAAAAAATAGGGATCTAGAATACCAGCAATTATTAAAGAGAGCATGGAGAAGTATATATGTTTGGCATGAAACAATGAAATACAATATTATATACTGTACTACTTTAAATAAAAATAATTGTAATTTGTAATTTACAGTTACAAAACATCAGACAACCATAAGTCTATTGCTTGTTCAGGACTTTCTCTCTGGTTACCCAAGGGAATGGCTTGAAGCTGCAAGAAAGGAGGGTTGGGCTGGGTGTTAGGAAAAAGTTTTTCACGCAGAGGTGGTCAGGCCCCAGGACAGGCTTCCCAGGGACGTGGTCACAGCACTGAGAATGCTGGAGCTTAAGAAGGGTTTGGACAACGCTCTCAGACACATGGGCTGATTTTTTGGGCAGTCCTTTTGGGACCCAGGATTTGGACTCGATTATCCTTGTGGGTCCCTTCCAGCTCAGATATTCTATGATTTCTTTTCTGTTAAGCAGCACTTGCATGTTTTGATATTATTACCTTTTTTTGTTATTTGTAATATAGCCATCAGTGCAAGGTCATTATAATAAATGGGACCTCACAGGAATGAACAACATTTTAGATGCCAAATATACATCAAACTGGTAGTAAATACAAAAGCATGGTACTAAAAAATTATATACTCTAAATTTATTTTCCTTCACTGAACTTTTCCTTCATTTAACTTTATCTGCTGACAGTCTCTCTCTGATTCTTGGTGCTTTTTATATGATACTGAATTATATTTATCCTTCCTATACCTGAATTGAATTCATATGCCTTATTAATTCAGATACACTTGTTGCCAACAGCACAGATTGTTAGGAATTTCAATGGCTTTTGTAAGGGAGATAAAAATCTAATAGGTATGTTCCCATTTGATAAGAGAATTTCAGAGCAATCAAATATTTAAAGCTAAAATTACATAGGATAAATTATATAAGAGGCAAGACTGCACTCGGAATACCAACGGTTCCAAGTATCTTAGTATCTGAAAAAATATAGAGAACTACTAGGTTTACTAAATGTAATTAGGAAATTATAAAATATAGCTATGATAGCTGTGTCCTTCCAGAGTATCACCTTACTCCAGACACCTATGTGCATCAACTAGAAAAGCCCTCCCATATTTCTCTATTGTCACAGACATAACCAAGCTCTCCAGCATGTGAAGTAATTTCAAAGACATTTTCCATAGGCTCAGCCTCAATATTCAAAGTAATATTTCTGTTTATGGCAAAATTCAGAAGACTGCTTACGATGGTATTACTAAAATTATCAAATTACACAAAAAGTAGTACTTTCCAGGACTTAATGCTTAGTTGCAGTCCAGACACCACAGTTGTTAGTAACTATTCCACCTTTCTCCAAACTATCAGCATCCATGTCTCACTCTTCTTTCTAAACTAGGCAGTACTCTCTGCATTTCTACCAAAAATGTTTGCCAGCACAACTCTCCCCAAAACACTTGTCAAAGAGCAAATTGGTTCACCAAAGGCATCCATCTGAGCCTTACCTAATCCAGAAAGACAGATCTGCAGTGAGAGTCAATCTACTACACTTTCACCTATGCTAACACACTGAGTTATGCTAATGAAGATCCACATGCCTATCCCTTCTTTTTTATATTTCTGACTTGATTATGATGCCTTCACTCATGTTTTGTTTGTTTGTTTGTTTTAGTTATATTTTTAAGGATAAAATGTTTCATAGACCACCATGCCTCAGCCTATTTATATTTACATTTAGCTGATCATATAATTATGCAATCATGTAAAATTTATGTAATTTAGCTGTCACAGATGAGAACATATTATATTCCACACATTTCCTTGTCTGCTCAACATACCTTTTTTACCCCCAATATCATATAGCTCTTATTTGGAACCTAAGAATCCTTCGTAGTCATATCCCAATATCTCTAATGACACAAAAAGAGTCAGGACAAAGCCATAACTACACATTACTGAAGATAGGACACACAAAGAAATAAAAACAGTACTACAAGTAGAACAGTCAGTTTTTTAACATGGAGGAGAAAGCTGAGGTCAAAAAATCTGTTTTCATCTTTGTAATTGAAGACCAGAGCGAGGTCAATTATAACATACATAAATGAATAAACTCTTTTGGAACAGAACATAGAAAATCACACACAATACCTTGGAGGAACTCTATTGCCACGTTGTTATACTACGGCAAATTTCCCCTAATGGCACAACCCTGGAATAAAGCCAAAGCAGTTTACTGCTGGCAAAGCTCTACCTTGCCCTGAAACCTCTGGTCTGACATTTAAACTTCTTGATAGCAACTATGCATGAACAAATCACTTTCTTTCAAGTGACAAACAAAAAAATATTTTTCATTCCTTGAAACAGAAAGTCACTTCCATTAGTCCATACAGAGCATGAAGGTCAATAAGTTACCATCGTATTCTATACAAAAAAAAAACATCCTCTAGACTTCAGCAGGAATTGAGCAAATGGAATAGTAACACTACTTGCTCTTAAGATATCAAGTATCTGTATCAATTGTATTTTTTCAGAACAATCATCATGAAGCAGTTTTACCAAAGTGTGTCAGACAGCACTACAAATATTGTTCTCCAGGCTCCACTGCAAGATAAATTAAATGATCCAAGAGATGCTATATAATTTTATTTTCTACAGCAGTGGTGCAAAAAAATTTGGGACAAATGGACCACTGTAAACTGTCATCGGTTGTGATGCTTCGATGCCTTTCTGACTGGATTCTTCCAGCTCTTATCTGCTTACACTATGTGTAAGTATCCTTGGTATCACTGCCTCTGTGCTAGGCAGAAAATAATAATAAAAAAGGCAGAAAAGCAAAAGAGAAAGGCTAGGGCAGGGAAAGCTGTAGTGCGAGTACAGCCAAATGGCTTTTTCATTGTGGTTAAATGTCTAAAAAGTTCCAAGGATATATGACTACTGTTTCATAAGCAAACAAATCCCAGAAATGCTGAAAACTGATAGTGTCTAACAATCAACATAATCTAAGAAAAGCACAGATTAAATTATGTTTCAGGTTTTAATTCTGCAGTTACCTTCAGAAGTTACTTTTCCAGGAATTAAACCAAACTTTCTGAAACAATGAATGCATAGTATAGGAGAGAAATGTTTACATTGTACACATTGTGAAAATAAATTGACATCAAGTAAAATGCAATTTACAGCTTTTCACTCTTATCAGGACAGGAAGACAAAGTAAAGAAAGCCACATATACAGATTTTTGAGAATAGTACACATTACAGCATCTACATGAACTCTCAGAAGTACAAATTCTAGTCAGTAATGTGGAAAAAGATTTACTTTACAACCCAATATTTATTAATGGACTAAAGCTATTGAATCACATAAACATGAGTTTCTTTATTCCTTACTACTAAATCTCTTCTCTGCATTACATATTACACAATTTGCAACTCTGGCCTCTCTGTTGTAATTGTGTATGCAAATAACTTTACAGATTTGTATAATTTCCCTAAGCTCAGAAGTGCTATTTATAGACACAAAATCATGCATGTATATACATGTATATACACACACACACATATATGCACAAACATTTTCAAAATATAAATAATAGACTGGAAGTTTCAGGACATGATTTTCATTTTACTGGTTGTTGGTATGGTTGGTACTTAATAGTAATCAGACTTACTATGCAAGAACATAGCTGTATTTAATAATATTGTTTCTGAAGTAATTTAAGATTTGCAGGTCTGAAGCCAAACACAATTACATGTATATAGAGGAAAAAAGTCAATCTTCATCTAAAGACACTAAGAGACTAAATAATCCATCATTTCCTAAGTACTCTCTTTCAACGTTAAAATAGTGCTTTATAGTTCACATTCAAATCTATATGGATTTATTTTCCAGTTTCTGATGCTTATGCTATCGTTTATTAATCAATCTACACTTATACATGTCATTGTACTTCTCCTTTGTCATGCAGATTCAGCTTTAGTACACTTTTAGCTTCTGGAACATCTTTAGCCTCCATATTTCAGTTCATATAGCTCATATTCAGTTCACATCGTTCATATAGCATACAATTCACTTCTGATACTCAGGGCTCTGTTGCTTTACGGGATCTGGAGACCCTACAGAAAAATTACTTCAGCTTTCTCCTTCTTCAATTCCCCTAAAGAATGCCATCAGCTCTTTAATAACTACCAATTACAGATTGTGCAGACTTAAAAATGCAATGACTGGTTAAAAAACCAACAACAATAAAACTATATTGCTTTCTCTAATTTTTATTATTTCTTATTAGGTAATCTGAAAAATGCTGCTACAAAATTTAGTACAAACTAACCCAAAACTCAGCTTGAGGTTGATTTTTTTTTTCTATTTATCTTAACCTGAGACTACCATTTTAAGAGACAAGTAGCCAAAGCACCAAATTCTTAACACAGTTTGCACTATTATTTAGTGTTAGTATTGTTTAGATCAAGAGATTCTAGGACTTCCTTCCTCTTGTATGCCTACAGCAGAATTACAGGTTAAAAATAATCAGCTCTTAACTTTCACTATTTCCTAGTTCAATGCACGAACAGATTTCTGCCTGGTATTAATCATAGTTCACTACAACATAACTCGTAAGGAGGTTCTATTCACAAAGTACATTTGAAAGCACATTTTGGAGCTAAATCTCTCACCCACAAAGAAATAATAACTGGTGCTACTGGTTTGAAGGAGATTTCTACTTGAAAGAGATGCATGAAGTACTAGCTCAGACGATAAGTAGATGTCCCCTACGTAAAAATACGCACCATATCAATACCCACAGAGCAAATGCTATACACTTTTAAGTCTGAAGACTACATAAAAAATTAGCAGTGTACATATAACTTCACTACGGTAAATGACTTTTTTGACTTAGTACTTAAAGCAGACTGAATAGCCAACATATTTGACTATTTGCCCCAATTGCAAAATGTTTATGAATAAACTTACCTATTATTGAAAAATACTTTCCCAAAAATTCTGTGGATATTTAAATTCTATACTCTGTCTAAAGATAGTACATAATCAAAAGCCAGTCTGTCCTAGTTGGCTTTATAGGTCAAAACTGGTCAGACCTTAACATCCAGAACCTATCTGAATCCAGTAATGTTATCAAACACCCGGTTTGCAAAGGCAAAAAAAGTCCCTGAGTCTTCCACTGACTATTGATGTGTCAGTACCTCTGAGAAGCAGTCTGCTTTTACTATGGTTCAGAGATGTGAAATGAATTGTGCAGCAGCAAAAAGCAGGTTAGGAGCAGAGCTGGGAGTTGAAAATAACCTCTTGATTGACTCCGAGTATACTCTGTTCTATCCACAGGGTCACACAAGCTCAGAACTCTGAAGTTCAGAGCTTTTCATATGCCATCAGTGTAGAAGCCCCAGGTTTCGTGGTTTTCATGGATTTCTCAAATACAGGGCTGCTCTGGCAGCTGTCTTCTTTATGAAGACCAATCAGAAGGTATCTCCAACCAAAGTAAATGAAGTTTAACACCATTCTTTACCTGTTTCTTTGAAAATCCCCTTTGCATTTGAAGTGCCATATAATTAGACCCAGATCTTGTACTCACTTGGAACTATCACATCATTGATACTAAAAGTATGCAAGCTATCAATTTGTTTTAAAATTAAATACTCTGATGGAGGAGACCCAAGACAACCTTAAAATATTAATACATGATGCAAAAGCAGTGATCCAGAGGGAGCTCTGACTAATTAACAAGCTCTAGTCCCAGGCCTTGAATGATAATACTGATGAAAACTCTGACGAGGATTTCATCGAATTCTAGAAGATCCGTGTTGGGCTTGGGCTCAGTGGAAAACATGGGGGGAAGGAACGACACACATCAAGGGAAAACTCATACAGATCTGAGTTCATACAGTTAGAGATGTTGATACAGGCAAACTTTTTAAAGGCCAAAGGAAATCATCATGCTAATATAACTGATATAGCTGGCTCTGCAATTTACAAGGGGAATATCCTAGGCAGATTTTTTTCGGCAAGGAATTAATGGCTCTGTTGCTGCAAGAAAGCATGGCTGCTGAAACAGCCACAAAGACAAATACGAATTCTTCCAGAATAACATGAGAACATGTGCTGTGATGATTTACTCTACTACAGCAGGTTTTCAGAATTTCTGGAAGAATCTTAGGGCCTGAGTTTGAGCTGTCTGAATAAATTAAAGATGTAGACACTCGTTGTGTATTTTTGCATTTTCCTTCATACTACTTCAGCAAAATTAGAATGATTGGAGGGTATTTCACTCAACAGTAATGGGATTTAATTCTTTTACCTAAGCAACTATTCACCAAATACTCACTGAAGTAATATATATATATGTACACACACACACATACATGTATATGTGTGTGTGTATCTCAAAAAGAAGGCTCTATGTCAGAGAGTATTTAGGGGAAAACATTCAACTCCATTGGAAATCCAGAATTCTGTACTAACAGGAAAAGCTAATGGCTCTCTCACGTATTATCCCACTTTTACATCAATATAGCTGCACCAGTCCTCATAAAATTTCTCTTAGTGTGCAGAAAATCAGAATGCGGACCAAAATATTTACGCTGAAGCTCAAGGCAGTGTGTGTCCTTTGCAGAGCATAAACACATTGTCCCAATTAAAGGTCATGTATGAGCTCTATTCCTTTCAAATACTGTCACAGATCTCTTTTAAAAAGGTCATAGGTAGGCTTTAAGTCAAGAATATTTTGCCTTAAGCTATGGCATTACTTACTATAAGCACCGGGGCCTAAGGCAAAATCTGCATGGAGTAAGGCTGCATAGTAGATGTGCTTCTCTGCTAGGGAAGTACAGGATGTTAGAAGGAAGAGCTGATCATAGACATGATTATTTATATACCACTTTCTTTTAAATGTGGGATTAAATACTAGAGCATCAAACTCATGCATCTGCAGGCCTACTTTGGGAACTCCAGAATAAGCAGACGAGTAGAGATGCTCAGGATTCTACCAGAATAGAAGTAAGGCCTCAGTTCAAGTTGAGTTTATTAAAATGCTTTGGTTCCAGATCCACTTGCTAGTCAGCTGCTTCAGTTACAGAGCAGCAAATACTCTACTGTGCTGTGAAGAGGCATTAAATCAAAGGATAACAAATCAAGATACTGTTTCTAAGAGCAATACAAGATTACAACAAATAAAAGTGAAATACTTCTTTTTTTTTTTTTTTTTCCTTCTTCTGGCTTATCATTCTCACTTCCTCTCTACATACATTTTTTTGCCAATTTAACTCACTGTAAGACACTAAGTTGAATACCAGTGGCAACTAGCAAGTGCTCAAGTGGCAACATTTGGAAAAAAAAAAAATCAAGTTGATGAAATACTAAAATTCACACCGACTTTGAGGAAGATGTATCAATTCTCTGAAGCAGATACTCAGTGTGTAAAGTGTATAATTTTCTTGCTTAAATCAAAAACTTTAGGGATTTATGTATCCACTTTCCTTTATGTTAATATCAGAACGAATTTGATCATTTGGGAGTTTTCCTGAGGCTACCTTATTCATCTTCTACCCATCACAACTAATCATACCAGCAGCAATAATAATAATAATAATAAAATAGTAAGTGGATTGGATAGTAATTTATAAGAAGTACTATTTCCTCATCTTGAACCTGACTGAGATACTAACGGCTCTCTTATTCTCTGACCTTGAGAATAATATGAAGTGGCAAGTAAAAATTTGGGAATGAAAGAAATCCTTACTCATCACAGATCTGTCTAGTATCCGCTGCAGTCAACTGGTGTTGACTGACAATAATAGTTATTAGATAAGGACAAAATGTCTTTAGATTATCTAAAAAACTGGATGAGCCACAAAAAATGACCCATTGACTCTTATGTTTGAAATGCCCATTAAATTGGAGTGCGGCTCAGATAAACAAACAAACAAAAACATCACCATATTACCACCATCAACAATAAAATCCTACTGCACTGAGGAGCACATCTAGCTAAGGTATTAATTTGATACATTCATGATAGTTCATGGAAGTGTGTCAGCTCAGCAAAGGTGAAGTTGCTCAGTCCTCCACTCAAGATGAACACCAGGCCTATTTAATTTTTTTTTTTAAAGAGACTCTTAAGAAGGGAAATTGGTTACAGAAGGAAAAGAGTAAGTATCTTTAAGCTTGATCTATTTATTTAATGAGAAATTTACTGAGATACAAACCACATGCAGAGAAGACCTATGATATGCACTAATCACCAAATTGAATTGAAAAATACAATCCAAACATTAATTACACACATTAGGTTACTTATGTCTAGAATTGGTAAAATTAAATTCTCATATAATTTAGAGAAAGAATAAAAACAAGCCAACAAAAACAAAAACTGTTCACCTCTGTATTTAACTTACAGCAATAATCCATTAATTCACAGGGAGAAAATGACTCTACATGATTTTTTCCCCCCAAATTCCCCAGAGCCCTGAAATATCTACAACAATGTAATTGGTTCCAAAGCACCATCACTTCCAAACATTCATAGCCATTTCAGCTACACATACAACTGTTTCATAACCTTACGTAAAGGTATTATATTAAATGTGATTTATGATACTTTTGTGGTGTTTGGATTTAATTAAATGTTGTGAGTGACAACTGTAAATAACTACTGCTGTTTGTTTTATATAAAAATCTACTCATTACACAAAGCTTGATAAGCAGACCGAATGTGGCACACACAATGCAAACAATAAAATGTATCATACAGGACAAGCTTTTCTAAAATAATGAATCTAAGATCAAATTACATTTTTTTGTATGAAAGACAGATACCTAAAAATGTGATACTACCATGGAGTTCATACACACTGGCTTCCAAATCCAGTCTCTTCCATACAACATTACCTTCTGTTTTGTTCTGAAATTATTACTTGGTAGACTCTATCTTTACAATTTCAGAGTTAAAATGACTTGTACTTTTTAAAAAAGATTTCACTTACCCTAGTGCCCCTTTGAAAGAACAAAACAAATTCCAGTATTGTGTATTAACTTTTAGTATGTCCCCTAGTAGCTTAAATGCCTACTTTTCAACTGAGCTTCAAACTCCTTAATTTGTTAGAAAAGTATGAATTATGAACATGTTACACTTACAGGATTTTAAAAAATATATTTGACATCTGTTTCATAAGAGATGTTTTAAAAGCTATTCAAGTATTACTGAATTTCAGAACAGATACTTGTTAAATAACTGCTAGTGGTAGAAAACATGGATAAATTAACATTAACTTTTCAACAAATGTTTGGACATATTTTTGAATTCCAGAGTCTAACTGGATTTATCAAAGTTGGTAGGTAATCCTAAGAATTCTGGTTAGACGTAAACATTCCTTCCTTTACCATCACAGACAATGAAACAGCAGGAAGACCAGCTATATCTCTATTCACACAAACCAAGAGTTTTTTTTATTATTGTTAATAAATATTTTTTCCCATTTAAACATGAAAAACAACAATTATCTAGGACAGCTCAAAAGCCTATTAAAAAAAAATCAATAGTAATAACTTAGAACCTGATGTTCAGCTTTTTAAAATAAAAAAACGTTTCAATGAAAAATGTGAGTATTCTCATTAAAAAAAAAAAAAAAAAAAAAACACGCTGTACATTTTTCCCTGTTGTATTCAATGAAGTAAAATTATGTATGCATTTAAAGACAGGAGAAGTAACATTATGGGAATTACGTTTCTTTGACTTGTTAAATGAAAATGTGATTAAAAGTTTGTTACAGATTAAAACCTTGTGAATGATTCAGATAGAGAGAGACTTTTTGCATATAGTTGACTGGCTTGAAATTAGTTCTGAAATTTTGTGGTAATTCCAATTATGAAATGTCCTGAAAAGCTCCATTCTAGCCCTATTTAGTATTTTTTTCACAGTGAACAGGACACAACCACCAGAAAGTTTTGGCAGTTAAGCAAACAGATCAATAGGGCATGAAAAAACAATAAATGAGGATTATTCAATCCAACAATTATTCAAGTTGAAGTTTATGATTATTAAAGCTATGTCACCTGTAGATGGATATGGAATGCTTTTTCCCACTTCTTCCACAATTTTGAATCACTAATTACCACCGTTTTGCATGCAAGGTTTGGCCATCACAACCTTCTGAAGCATTCCTCAAAGACGCCTACAAAGATGCCTAATCTCTTAACCTTTAATATATGTATTTTTTTCCTTTGGGTGACTGATGCTACACCTGTTAGTTTTTAAAATTTGTCTCCCAAGTTTTAGATACTTATTATATAGTTATGCCAACAGAATAGATACAGAAATTCAATTAGTAGCCTTAAAAGGAACAGTGTTTTGTTTTTACATATAAGAAATGTAAGTGCACCAACACTCAAAGACATATTAAACATGCTTTAAGTGACAAATTTTCAAAGTTAAGATATAAAGGCCCCTAGGTACTAAAAAAAACCACAACTGTGGTGTGTAACCAAAATATAATAATCGCTATAATTATAAGGTGATTTCTAAACCATTCAACTTTGTTACTGAAGTTTATTTGGAATACAATTCCACCTAATGAATAACCGAATGACCAAGCACTGATCAAAGCTGGCTTGTTATGAATTCAGAAAGTCATGGTGGGTGAAATGACACATACACAACAACTAGGTTTGCTGTGTGTTTCTGACAAGACATTTTTAAATTTCTGATATAGAAATTACTTAATTCTGTAGCATTAAATGGCTCAAGGAGCAGTAAATTTTCTTGGGTTCACAAATAATGGCAGATCTGGAGTCTGATCAGCAGTGGTCATATAATCAGTTATAAGTAAATAGAAATAAATATGTTTCATAATAAATTTTTACTTGTGAAATGTTAATTATAGAAAAAAAATCATTAATGGCCTTATTTACACAGAATGAATGCCAGCAAAAAACAAACTTAATTTACCAATGACATACTGCCAACAAATGGTGATTCACTAACTGAGCAAGTGAATTGACAATCATTTTCCATAGAAAATAATAGTAGGCAAAAATATAACTTGGCAGAATTTCCCTCTTGTTAATGTGGACACTAATTAGCATAGTCATATAAAAAAGATTTGGATTAAATATGTCAAGGTCTCACAATTGTTTGAATTCCTCTTTGCTTAATTAATCCAAATATTTAAATTAGCTTCTTCATGTAATTTGGTGTTTCAACCAGAATCCCAGTGAAAGGCACATAAAATTATTATTTGCAGACTGCTTATGTAGCTCCCTTTTAAAACCCACCATTAAAATAAAGACGTAATCCCTTTGCATAAAGTATATTTAAGAAGTCACTGTTTCTGTTAATTATGCAAGAACTTACTCTACTCTCTAACTGACCACTGGATCTCACATAGTACCTGACTTATCAGGTTCCTTACTTCTCTTTTTATCGGTAAGTCTATACCATTCATACAAATGACATTTCATCTAAAATGTCTTCCTTACTTTTCCTACAAATTTTCAGAAATTAAAAGAGAAAGTGTTTTTGAATATGCAGTGATCAGAAAGCTTGTGAAGTGTCCAAAACTAGGTTTTAGAAAATCCATATGCACATAATACAGAGAATAAACACTCTTGTATGCATTTGCGTGTCAGTTTGCTATTTCCCCACAGTTTTCTGGAAGGTATGGTCCTTGTTGCATTCACTGAGTACTCTGCATTTAGTGCAGTTTTCACTCCAGCTTTCTTTCACAGGAAAAGCTACTGCTTTTCATCGTTTTCCCTTTAATTCTAGTACTTATATTTGTAGGCTTTTGTAGCAAGTATTAATTATCCGTAGGACTACATTCTCCTTTTGTTATACTAAGATGGAGTGCCCATAATTTCATTAAAAATCTTGATCATCAAAACTGTGTTGCAATACTAGTAATACTGTTAAAGAACAGGAGAAACAACGCAAGCTGGCTCTGCAAGTCTGAAAATGGAAGTATGAGTTTTACCACAGAATCCAAAAGGTACACTGAGGTATCTTCCACAAATCCAAAAAGTACAGAAGATTTCTATCTACCCAAGCAATATGGTCTATTCTTCCCTTTTCATTTTAAAACAGACTGATATTGTTAGTTCTAAATTTGCTTTTCATCTGCATTTCTATTCTGATACACTTATGTACGGAGAATTACTGTTATGATGAATTACTAAATACAAATTAGAATGATATTTGTTTCTTGATGGACTTTTTAAGCATTTCTTTAGAACTTGCATCTTTAACAAGAATCTCATGTAAATGGATGGACTTCCTTCAAGATTATATGACCTCCAAAACAACAAATCTTATGACATTTGCACATCTTATGACAATCAGAATTTTGAAGTAAATATATAATTACATTGTTGTCTTGGCAAGTGCTAGAAAGTAATATCAGTATTCTTTATTTGATCCAACTGTGAGTACCCTTGGGAACAAATGATGATCTTTGCTGGGCTGTTCCATCACTGACATAATATTTGGCATGAATTCAGAATTCTGGCCAGCATTTGGAAGTAATAATTCATATAAATCTTTTCAATGTCACAAACAGTATGACAGTTGCATTAATTACATATAATATTAGCCTACAAACAACAAAAGTATACAGATTACCTTGCATGCATTTTGTCCTTATTAAATGGGGTTTCAGGTTAAACATGCAGAACAGATATATTCTCAACAACACAGCCTTACCCATTAAAGAATCAGAGATAAGATGGAGGGTGTTTACTAGAAGAAAAAAAAAAAATGAAGCTCTAGTCATGTTTGACTAAACACTAACCAATTCACTGGTACGAAGTAGGACTCCAAAGAGATGCTGTGTCCGCACTTCTGGATAGTACACAAATGCCATTACAAGAATTATAAAATATTCAAACATCACATCCAAATGCACCACAGACTTAAAGTGGAAATGGAAAAGAGATTTCGTTTCCTTTCTTTCCAGAATAGAGGGCATGGCTTTAATACACTCACTATCGTCTTTATTAGAAAAAAAGAATCAAATCTTAATAAAGTGATAGACAGATAAATTATAAAGAAATTCTCTCCTGCACAGCTCCAGACAGTTTACAATTTTCAAATCATCATCATGGATTGTATTCTGAATTCAAAGAAACAAAATTAGAATAAAAGAAGTAGGTCAAGGAGCTAATGTAATGTATTTATTCCTGTAAAATTGCAAATACCTGTTTTCTGGGAGTCAGGACTGCAGAAATTATAGGATAGAAAAAGGCTAGCCACCTGTGAGGAGAGTATCTTTTGCAAACACTGTAGCTAAAATGTGTACTAAGATTGTGACTGACATATCCAGTACACCTGGAGACATACATATATAACAGTATAAACACGTTTCCACAAATAAAAATCTTTTTCTTTTCTCTCCTGAAAAGAAACGATTTTGCATTGCACTTTTCACAATACTTACACAGAATAAACCAGATCCTTTCCATGAGGAAATTATCATCTAATCACTGTACAGAAGTGCTTAAAATATTACTAAGAAGCAATTTGACCAATACCATTTTACTAACTTAGTTGGACAGAAAATGTCAAGCAAGATCAGTCTTAAGCTCTATTTAATTCAAGATGATACTTTAAGCAGTATTTAGTACCAGATGTTTTCGGAGGCAAGTCAAAGAAACATCAGAATAGCCTAATGAAAATTAGCTTGGTAAATTTATGGAAAAATAACACCCTAAAACTCATACTTTATGAAAGTCAAATTTAAATCCATTTTATGCACTCTATTTTAAACTGTTTTCATCATCCAGTATGTATCTTACACTATTTCCACTTCATCTTAAGTATTAATAAATGCATCAAAAACTCAGAAATGGTAATAACATCATTAGTTTTAAGCCTACATGCATTACATGAGCAGAACTATGGAATATCCTGACTGTAGACATGTTACGAAGGTGCGAGCTGTGAACCTGACATACATACTTTAGACAGCATTTATTAGACAGTAAGGATAATACTCTCCCCCGAATGTCACTTTACATCTGGTAAATACACAGGTTTAAATGCATGTTGAGAAACAGTCTGGACAGTTCAGATTAGGAAAAGAAAAATCTGAGTTCTTGTAATCATTATAGACTGCGCTACTTCAAAGCTGCAAAAAGGTGTAAAAGCTGAAGGGCATGCAAGTGTGGTGAGACTTGGTATAATGAACAGTTGAAGTAAATTATCCTTTACAACCTCTTAATACACTTTGTAATTTTTTCTACAACAAAGTTTAACCTGCTTATTTAGTAAAAACAGTTCATGTGTATTTGCAAAGTTAAAATACTTAAACAGAAAAACCTACATCTGTAATTGTTTAAAATCAACCAATATATAGGGGATTATCCATGTAACCTCATAAACCATACATGACATAAAATATTTCTAACCTCTGCTGTCAGTTGCTGAAGAGAAGGAGATGCAATAGGATGTAAAGTTGAGTTGCCTCTGACTGGATTATGGAGGCTAACGTAAGCCACAACATTTCTTTGAAGAACTCTCTTGAGATCCTAGAACAGGAACAGATTGATGGTTATTAATACACACAGTTATAATGAAGATTTGTTTTGTTATTTCCTTTCCTTCTATGGAAAGACTGCACTCTGTGTTTTTGTCCTTTGTGAATCCCTAAGTATTACTTAACTACTGCTTTTTACAATATGCTGTTAAGAACTTCAAAGGATATCTTAGAGTTATTTCTCTCTATAGCAGAAGTTATAATTCCATTTCACACATCGTCTCAACAAAATGCAAACAGGCCTAGGAGGAATTAAAAATGACTACACTTGTAAGGCCAAAAATGAAAACATTACATACTGTGAAACAACGTGAAGGCCTTTTACATTTATGCCTGACAGAAGACAAACTTCAAAAGAGATCATTATCAAGAGTTAAATGCACTGTAATTTTTAGAGACCAAATTCAGATTTAAATTGCATAACTTTCCAAGTGTTGTCATTTTATTATGTCTTAGACTATGAAAATAGTATGTACAAACTGTTTCAATTATTATCTCTTTTAAAAAAAATCCCCCTTGCCTTCTCAGTAATGAGGTACTTTTTGCATGAAGTGGCTCTTCATATTGAACAGAAGGGGTGTAACGCAATTACATCTGATGTAAAGCCGACTTGAAGTGGAACTAAACAGATTTTGCTTGCAGCCTGGATCTTTTCAATTTGATTTTTTTACCCCTTCTTGTTTTTGAAGAATAATCATGTTGGAAGTATGATGATGTAGGAAGCTTCAAATGAGAGCTAGTTGCTTCTCATGCATGATAAAAAGAAATTAACTCTTCATTTTATCTACTGTTTTAATTCAGCAGCCATGAACCTGTTAGTTATTCCTTTAATTTATCAACTGAAGTCCACTGCAATTATATATGATCAGCAAGGCATTTTCATTCACTGAGCTGACTTCTATTCTGCTGAATGGAAAAGAGCACAAAGAATTGTCTATATTGGACTGTAGCTTTTAAGCACAAATACATGAAAAGTGAAACAGCAGTAGCCACAGGACACTGAAATGTTTATGTAATTAATGTAAACCATGGTATGGTTCTCCTCCTTTTATTCAGTGTGCTCATGACTCAGCTCTCCCAGCACTACGTCTATCAATTAGAAATCAGTAAGTAACTGCTGAACCTCCAAGCAGCCACCCTCTGAGGCACTCCTGGGCCTAGCGCTGTGGCCTAACGCTGACAGGCAGCTGAGTGCCACATGGCTGCACGCTCAAAGCCCTTCTTGGCACAGCATGGCCGGGAGCGAGATGGAGGGAAAGAAGAACAAATATTTTAGGTTCAAGATAGGAGCAGCTTAATGAAGGAAAAACCCAAGGCCATGAACAAGCAAAATGAGAAAACCGTTATTCTCTACTTCCCATCAGCAAGCAACATGCAGCCACTTTGTGGGAAGCAGGGCCTCACTACAGGCCGCAGTTGCTCAGGAAGACTGATGCCATCATAGTGGGAGCCCCCCTTCTCCTCCCCTTCCCCAGCTTTCATTGCTGAGCATGATGCCATATGGCATGGCCTGTCTCCTTGCTTGGTTTAGCTCGGCTGTGCCAGCGACGTCCTCTCCCCACCTCTTGCCTACCTCATGGCTTGGCGGGGCTGGAGACCCAGTCTGTACGCTGTGCCAGCACTGCCATGGGACTGGGGTGCCACCAACACCCTTCCAGTTACCAGTGCAAAGCACAGCACCATGTGGGATGCTGTGGGGAAGTTAACTCCATCCCAGCCAGACCTAGATACGTGGATCATTTTAGAGGTTATTTTTCCCCCCAAACTCTGGCAATGTCCTCCTTTACAGTCCTCTGCCGAAGCAGCGAGCAGACTCAGCTCACAAAGTGCTGTGTATAACCACTGAGCAACTTCCAGTGCTCTTGGAACAACTTTCCACTCCATTATCACACATGCTCTGTTCCACAAGAACTGCCTCTCTACAGATGTTATGGAGTATGTGAATGTACACAGACAGCTGTCACAGACCAGTTAACTTCTATATGGTAATTTCATACTGCTTCTATGTTTTCAACAAACATAATAATTACTGCAATGCTTCCTTCTGAAATTGTTATACCTCTGCCCATTCATATGAACCAATGTTCCCAAATGATGTTCCGCCCCAGGAGCAGAAAACAATGGTCCGGTCAGGTCGCCAGCCTCTCTTGACCTTCAACATCAAAGCCTGTATAAATGCTGTAATGATAGCAGTGCTACTGGCCCATTCTTGCCCACTGCAAGTATTCAAACTGCTGTGATGACTACCAATTAGGACGTATCTGTCTGAAAAATAAAGAAGAAATAAAAAAACAACACCAAAAAGAGAAAATCTTACTTCTCCTGGATACTAACATTAAAAAAAAAAAAAGTGCAAAGGATGAATTTTATTCGTAGTCTGTAATATCATTAATACAACACAATGCTGTCAACAGAAGTTTATACGATCACGTGCAAGACAATTGTACAATATAAACATATAAAACTGTGAATAACACTTAAAAATGAACTAATAAATATCTATACTTTCCTAATTTCATCCCTGTGCCCTCTCCTTCACTGTTTGCTTACTAGTCTCCCCAGCCAGGACTGCATATAGATAACCTAATAGAAGTTCCATGCTTTATTAGAGTGTTCTTGAAAAAAAATAAATCAAATAAATAACCAAGAAACACTACCTTAAATACATATTAGTGTCCAAAAAAAAAAAAAAAAAAAAGAAAACAACAGATGTGATAGTACAACGAGAAACATGAAGAAAATGCATAGAGTATTTGCACTCCCTCACCTGGAAGACTGTGTTCAGTGCTCACCACCCTATCTCAAAAAAGACATTGCAGAAACAGCAGTTGAGAAGCTGGTAACCAGAATGGTTAGATATCTGGGCTTAGACTTCCAGGTAAGGTGACATTGAAAAGACCTGGACTGCAGGTTTAGAGAAGAGACACGACAGAGGAATAAAGATAATGAATGATACAGAAAGGTAAGTCAGACCTAGCAACTTTGATGATACTGGAAGAAAGTATTTTATAAAATGAAAGGCATTAGGTTTCAATCTGAAATAAAGAACATGTATACAGTTATTCAGAGAAAAACAGGACAAAACAAAACTAATTCAGAGAAATTAAATGAAATCTCCATCTCTCAAAGCTTCATACAATATACAAATACTGACTCTCAAGTGTAAAGAACCATCTTTTATTCTGAAAGGATGACGTGGTATGAAACGACATGAACTCCTAGCGTGACTGACGTGTTTCAAGAAGTCTACACAGAGTTCTGCTGAATGACTTATTCAGCTATTAGATGTGTATGAGATGAATTCATGATGGGAACCTCTTTGAAGGATTGCCTATTGGGTGTGTTCTGATATAGAACTAGGCTTTCAAAGGCATGCTTTCCATATTTCAGGACATTGACAGGGAACAGTTATTAAGTGATGCCAGATCAGCAACAACCTTCGGATGTCACATGGGTTCCAAGGACTATAAAGAGTTTTGGTTTCCTGTTAGTTCTCTATCCAAAAGAATTAATTCTTCACTGATGTCAGTACACTGGACTGTAGCAATACAGGGAGGTGGCAAAATATCCTCACTTTATACTGATTATAAAATTAAATATCTACTCCATGGGGATTTTTTGCAGTGACTGCTGCCTGGAAAGATTTCTTTAACTGAACACTAATACCCTTTGATTATAAAACCATTCTTGATGATATTGAACTTTTACTGGTTTTGTTCAACAAAATACGTGGTGATGCTGGGTATTGATAAGGTATTGAAAATGCTTTACTAATAGGGGAGCTGCTATGTATCTGTAATGTTTTCAGTCAACTGCTTGAGGGGGAGAGGAGTGTATAGGTATGTAAATGAAAATTTGTTTCTTTAGAGCAAATATGCAAAATATAAATCTAACTGTACAAAATGCAACAAAATGCAATCTAAGATATAATTAGACTTGTTTGTTGCATCATGAGAAGTTCAATCATAGATTGCAGTGACGGTGAAAAGTCACAGGATCTTAAACTTCCTTAATGTTAAGCAATTGGGAACAGAAATGAATAGAAAGTCCTTAAGGGATTCTGAATTATTAGAGCAAGTGCAGGGTGATCAGACCAGAACAACGATTGCCCCTTATTAAATCTCTTCAGCTTGTGAATAGTGAGTATGAAGGGAAATGGAAAGAGACCTTATGAAAAATAGTATAGGACATTTTAATGGAAAAAGCTACAAACAGTAACTTACTGTAGGAGACACCAGCAAAATGAAATGAGGTATAAGATAACAGCTGGTGCCGCCTTTGAAATTCTTCATCTTTGCACATCTCTCTCTTGAATAGACACAATACCCTGAAGCAAGTGACTATGGGAAAAGCATAGGAGAAAGGATGGCCATGGTTACAAGAGGCAGCTGCTGTCCTTTCTCATAATCTTTTACAGAAACAGGTAGAGACAGATACCATGTGGTAAGAAAAAAAAAAAAAAGAGAAAGAAAGGACTAGATGTGGAGAAAAAATATCCATTACTTTTGAAAGTGACAAGATGGGATAGTGTTCAGGGTAGTGACGGGCTGGACAATGGGCATTTATCATTGAAAATAGTGACTTTACACTATCTTCTTGTTATACAGCCCATTTTCAATCACGTTCTACAAAATCAATGTTATGTTTTTGAGATCTTTACATGCCGCCAACAATCACATTCTTCTGCACTTAAATCTTTTAATGTCTTGGTCAAATAATATCACCACTACATAGGTGGGTGAGCGTGTGTGCACGTTAGGATGTCTTAAAAAAATATCCAAACAAAAACAAAAAACACTCTTGGAGATGCTCTCCAGTCTTTCATTAAGCTACACTGAAGATAAATTTGGCTTGCTCTCTGCAATCCTGGGAACATAAAGGTGAACATTCCAGGTAAGTGAAACTACTAAAACCCCATCAAAATGACAGAGAATCAATGCCATGAAAACATCAGATATTCTAACAGTTGACAGGGTGTAGCTATAGCAACAAGGAAGAGTAAAGAAACAAATGAAGGTTTAATTCATCCTGAATGAAATGTTGTCCATGGTGCATTACACGCCTCACTTTTATCTACATTCGCAGCCAATTTCTATGACCCTTATTCATCAAGATATTATGGGGTAAACTGTTGACACGTGGGTATTCCTATTGACTTCCTTTGGATATATACACATAGAGTTAAGCGTATACCGATTTACCTTTAAAAAGTAGCTCCTTACTAAGAATGCAATAATAACGAGTAGAGAAGATAAATAATTTATTAAACAGATACCAATGCATTCTTTTTCTTATTTGTCTTCGTTCTCTTTCACAATGCAGTAGACAACGTGTCTAAACATGACAGTTACTACCTTTCAAATTCTGTGACAGCTATTTGCAAAACATTAGCGACAGTAGACTGGTAACTTCAAATTATTCTACAAAATTAAATCCTTTATTGAAATTAAATCCACTCTGCTGACTACTTTCTATCTTGCTTAAAAAAATACTAATCTGGTAAAAAGTGTAGCACTGAGCCCACACAAAACTTAGTTTTTATTTCACTAGAAGGGATCAACTTTAAAGCTACTCTGCCTCCTTCATTGCATCACTTAGCAGATTAAATGACCAGACTGTAGCTAAATTTGCCTCCTTTCTTATGAAGCTAATAAAAGAGCACTAATCAAGGCAAATGTGATGGCCATTTTGATGATGATGTGGTTTGTCCAGTACGTATTGTATTGGGCCAACAACACTTTGCAGTATGTTAAGAATCAGCAATAGTGTTCATTAGTGTTGCAGAAACCCTTCAGCTTTCAGGCAAGTTCATTCACAGACAGAATAGTCAAGATGATCTTGATTCCTATGATGTTCTGATTATGTTACCTATATACAGAACCAAAGGAGAGAGGGGGGTTGTTTTTTATATCACAATTACATTTAGAATCTTACTGTTTAATTCTTAAGGCATGCAGAACTAATTATTATTCATAGAATTGTATACAACTAGCTTAAGGCATGATTCTAACACAAAATAAGGCTGCAGAAATTGTGATTAAGAACTTAGTCATAGATTGTACTACACTGTAATCACTTTTGATATTAGATTCTTAACTAAGCCAGAGATCAGGCTGCCCTGTACCCTGGTTTAAGTGAGACAGTTGAGTTACCCAGCGATGTTGTGGATTTGAATCATAGAGTTTTATTTTATTTTACTCAAATTTCTGTTAACATCATCAATAAAATCAAAGCATTTTCTAAAATTCTATAGACAGCTCACGTGTTAAATAAAATCATGTTATACAACATATTTTAAAATTAAAACTACCAACATAGCTATTGGTATAAAATACAAATATGGTCTACAAGTAAACTCTGGTTGTTTCATGAAAATACTTTCATTGTAACAATAATACCTCCTGAGATCATTCTGTGTTTAACCCATATGTTCTGTTTTCTCAGAAATCAACTCACAGACTACAAAGGCCTTCCTTTATAGTAGCACATTATGTGGCAAAGTAGAACCGTGACCCCAGCTATGAGTCCCAGTCATTGTGAAACAAATAATCAATAGAAATGATAAGGGGCTACTTACCAGGAAACACAGTTCCTTTTAAATATCCAATAACATTAGAAATTGTCCTGTATGTTGTGACTGACTGAATATTCAGACTGATTATTTTTTTCTCTGTTAAAAGATAAAATAAAAAAAAAAACAACCAAGCAAATGTTAAACTGTTGTTTATTCAAGCAAGAAATCCACAGACCACAGATATAAATCTCTCCAACAACAAAAAAGAGACAACAAAGAAAAAAGGTAATGAAGAGGGATAAAAGATTAAAACATGACATAATACAGTATTTTCTTAGACACATTTTAGCAGTGAGGATTAAACCTGGAGTCTCAAAAGATGTTTCTGCTCCTTGAGGAAAAAGAACATTCAGTTCACCCAATAAATGCTGCCAGGACACAGTAGTAACAAACAACAACAACAAAAAAGTAGGATTTACAAAATCCTATGATAAGGAAAGTTGTCTTAATCTTCATAGGTTTCTCTAACCTAAGCCCCCACCCAAGTCAGTCTTTCTATAACATCCACAGAATTATCCCTGGTTTACGTTACATTATTATGGAAATAAACAAATGAGCAAACAAACAAAAAAAATAGCAAGAACATCAAGAACTGTGTGCTAAATTAGAAAGGAAAAGTTACACCTTAGCATTACTAATCACTATAGCAGCATAGCCTTTGGTGATGTACTTGTGAATTTATGCCAACAGACAGCTTAGCTGGTATCAGCGAGGAAATGGTGTAAATACAAGGGCAAAAGATTCCAGAAGCTGCCAATATATAAGACTTGCCAAAATAGCTACGCCAGTTAAGACTGTGGCACAGGATTTAGCCAGAGAAAAGTAAATATCTGAGTTAATATAGTTTTAAAAAACGTACAGTTCTTTGTTGCGAGTTCCTGCTGTTCCTTCCATCCCCCAGGTGGGACACGCTAGCCACTCTAACTCCTGGAGTTTGTGGCAAGGCAACAAAGCATCTAACTACAGGGAACTGCAGATACCTTTCAAATGCTTTGTTTGCATTATAATAGACTGTATTAACATTCATCTCATCTGAAAGGTCATAACTTCTATCTGAGAAAAGCAAAACCGTGTTAAAGTGCTCTAACTTAAATGCTAGCAGTGGTCTGACAACAGGCACTGAGTCCTCCCAGTCCTTTGGGGGGTCCCTATATCCAGAGCACGTCCCCAGCCCCATGGCAGACCTGTGTTTCAAGGCACATTTGGGCTGGCGTTCCTTTGGTGTCCGCATCCTGACTGCCACAGACCAAAATTAAACTATCCCGTGGACCACTCTGCTCTCTGTCACCCAAGCTGTTGGCCTCCCCAGGACATGCTGCTACCAGTTTGTTTCTGGGATTTCTCTCCTGAGATATGTAGAATGCTCAAGCAGGGAGTTTACTGCAACATGTAAAATAAAAACTATGCATCTCTATGAAACTTTTCTTCAGGGTTCATTTGCTGGTACTTCAGCTGGTAAATTTACTTAAAAATTCTCTTAACATAAAATTCAGTATGTTTTCATTCACTATTCGCTGATATTTGAGAAAAGCAAAACAACAGCTAGGAAATGTTTAAAAAATAAAAGCGTACCAAGAATACTTATTTTATTTTTTACTCAGACAAAACCTTTGTTAAAAGTAGAAACAGCCTCCATGTGACAACTCTGTCTTTGCTAGAATGTAACAGCAAAGAATATGAAAGCCACCCACAGTTCATTAAAAATAAACCACAGCACATTACTTTGCAGTAATTAATCATAGCAACTTAATATTTTGATCTGTCATGGATACGTTTGGGTTCAAGTTCTAATTAACTTTTACAGTAACTTACATCAGAAAGGAAAGTCTATTTACAGCATGTGATGATGAATTGGTTGTTCTATAAATCTACAGATATTATTATAGAATTTTATTAAAATATTTAATTAAAAAATATTAATCCAGAGTGCTTCCAGCACTGTACTGTTACCTGTTTAACTTTTTCGGTTGTTTAAAAAAATCTGAAAATAGCTCACGGCATGTGAGCCATTGTATTTCTTTAGGCCCCATTTGAAAAATAAGATAAACCCTTTTGAAGACAAATGGCAAAGTTGTCTTTCCTTAATCAACACCAGCTATGCAGTGTTCAACTGACAAAGAAGAAATAGAAAATTATGTCCTGGCAATACACATATTGTGGAATCAGATAGCGAAGTTAATAGTCATGTAATACACTAGTCAGCTTAAAGTGACTTCGGCTTAAAGGCTCAGTACCACCGGATGAAAAGGCTGAAAGCACTCTTTGGAGAATACAGCAGAAGTGAAATTTAATCCCCTTTTGACAGTGCTGACAACAAACATCACTTCCCTAATGCCGTATTTTAAAGGTATTGACATTTTTTTTCTTTTTTCTGTATTCTCTGGAAAACTATGAGGAGACTTTTGCTTAAGACTATTCACTTTGAGTTTATGTAAACCAAAAGCTATGACTGAAGTAGAAGCACAGAAAAGTATTTATATTTTGTCAGTATTTTTGATCTATTTCTTTAACTTGAAATCTGTACATTATCTCTGGGCAAATGACTACCTTCTCTCCAAATTACCTATTTAAAAAAAATCATGGTTACTTCTCTCTCATTTGACTCACAGTTTTAGAACTTCGGAGGAGCTTAAACTAAGTAGTCTAACAAATAAGTTCTGCTTTTTTTTTCTTTTAAACTTTATCCCACACTTATACCAACATAGAAGTAAGTGAGCTTGAGATTAACTTTCAAACAAATTAGTTAAATTTCTGAATCTTGCTCATGCTACGCACTTATATCAACCTCTTGTCTGATCGTTCTTGTAGTACTGGATTTTAAAAAGCTTCATTAGTCACTCAGGTTTGAAAACTGAACTCATTTGACCAAACTTTTGCTATAAACACATAAAAATTTGCCCATATGCACATTTTACTCAAGTGCTGAAGCATTAAATACTAACTGAATTCAGGTATTCCAAAAGCATAATTCTTAGATGATACAAACAAAAGTTGTTTCAGAATACCAAGGAAACAAACTATATAGAATAATTCCAAGTCAGTTTTTAACACGTATATAAAACCTGCTGAAATCAGCACAAACCACACCTGAATAAAAATACGTCATTTTGAAATCACAATTAAAGTAACACATTGAAACATCACCAAACTTCCAGAGTCACGTTATTTTAGGGCGCACAAATTCACCTGGGGTAGTTAGGATAAAATTACATTCAACATGTTTCTTTTTCAAGTCATTAAAAACCTTTATGTCAAGCTCTAATAACTCAAGTGCCAACTTTCTGGGCACACACTACCAAGCTTTTCAGGCCTCCCTGAAGGCTAATAATTTGCTTAATAACAAAAGCTACAGTTTTCATAAAGCTACTTGCCCCAAGACCTGAGGCTTTAAGGTAATATCAAGTATCATAGAGCATGATGTAACACTAAGAACTAACAACACTCAATTCAGAAACACCATAACTGATTTACCTATAATGGATAATCAAATAGATTACAGATTTCTTTTATTTTATTGGTGGTACTGTACAGAATAATGTGAACTTGTACATAACATTTAGAATATCCTGTTAAAAAGACCTTTTGATGCAAATACGTTAAAATGTTTATATACCAGTAGATTTTCCAATCATTTGGAAAAGTGCTTCGTTTTCATTAGACAGTTTCTAGAGAATCTGAGTAAATTCCAAACTACTGCCATATTAGACTGTATAGTTATTATGTTTTTGAAATCTTACTTGATTTTGAAAAATGTATTTTAGATAGTCCATAGTATTTCATCACAAGTCATTTTGAGTACCAAATCTTTTCTACTTCTATTTTAAATTGATTATCAATTAGGTTCAAGTATAGGTCTTTAAATGAAGAAAAGCACTTAATACTTAAAATACTCTAATTGCCCATTTTTTGAAAAAGTTCATGGGAGCACAATTTTAGATTAGTGGGGATCAATGATGATACACCATAATAAAGAAAAATCAAATCTAATTACCAACTTCAACTACCACAAAACTAACAACTAACTTCAGTTTCCACTCTACACTTTCTAGGTTCTAAGTATCCCATATATCTCAGATGTCTCTCTCCATACCCTTCCACTCCCTCTGTCACATTATGTCTCTTGAAAACTGCAAGGCTAAGGGAATAAAGAGGCAATGTGAGAAAACTATATATAAATGTTTAATCATTACTGATGAATCTGCTGCTCAGCTTTTTGAAACATACTGATGAGAGAATGATGATAATTTTATTCTAACAAATTTTTAGCCAACCAATCATTTGAATTGCACATTCATCTCTTTTGACAGATAAATGATGAATTCTACGTCAGAAGTGAAATCTTTCTCTTAAGCTTCTTCCAATCAACAGGAAGACTGCAAATTGAGCCTTCACTGTTCTCATATGCCTCTGTTCGGCATATTCTCTTTAGTTATTATTATTAGATAGTTATACAAGATTTCTTATCATGAAATCAGTCTTTTATCTCTACTATTAAGGCTGCTACTGAGCACTTCAGCAAACTATATGTTCCAGTATATAGAATTATTTCAAAGCACAATATATCATAAACGCATTAGAGAATTAAGCAAGGCTTGTTACTATAAAGCCACTTTACTCAATAAATTAAGAGTAAAAAATAAAAATTTGCACGTGGTTTATTGTGGTTAAGAAGCGTTACATGAAATCAGAAACAAGTTGTGATCACCCAGAATGAGAAGGACATGGGTTAGTTCTTTCTAGACTGCTAGACTGCATAAAAGTAGAATAAGCTGTCCTTTAGGTGATTCTATACTGCAGCCTCCAAGCAAGCTTTTTTTGAGAAACAGACTCAACAGAGCTTTTTCTCTTTCTAAAATGAGTTTTCCAGCCCATTCGTGTCTTACATTACAAATTTCAGCTGTTGAAAACCCGTACGCTATTAGCAACCTTCACACATCCTACTTGGAATGGTTAAGCTCTTGTTCTTCCAAAAAAGCCCTTTTCCTGCTTATATCATCCTTGTTTACTGGTTGCGGGGAAAATCAGCTCATCTTTAAAATATCTAATCAGCCATACATGGAGACCAATACTTGTCCTGATAACAGCAGCTTAAGCGATGAAGCACGAGGTCTTGCTGCCTTTCCATTTGATATGTATAACTACAAATGTCAACACAAGTCATAAAATTAACCAACCTATTTTATGTCTTGTTTTATTGTATTCCTATTCCACAGTGACTTTCCAAAAGCAATAAACAAGTGATACAGCACATATATGATAGTACAATGGTTGCCCTGAAGATTTGCTTTTACCATTATCATCACTGTACTTAGTGCAGGATAAGTGGCTACTTTAATTTGCCTCTTCCCTTCCAAGACCATTGCTTTACATCAATTAAAATAAACAGGCACTATAATAAAAGGCACAAGGCACATTTTTTTCTGCATTTTTTTTTTTAATGGTGAAAGATAGACTATTACAAACAAACAAACAAAAAAAAAAAAACAAGAAAGAATTACTAATTATATATGCATCTCTTCTGGAATGTTATCTGGAAAGTGTTTCTCCCTTCATTGAAACACTGTGCATCATCTTTGCTGGAAGACTCTATTCTCACTTTTTTTCCCCTCACAAAAGCAGTAAGTTTATTCGAGCTATAATCTGTATGACTTTGCTAATAGCATTATCTCGGAAGAGATAAGCTGAATGCATTCTTTCTTTACATCTAGCTCTATTCAACGTATTTCATTCTTATCATGATGACTGTTTTCCTGATGAAATTTGAACAAAAAGATGCCTGAAGGTCCAGACAACAACGCATTGTTTATTCTATGGCAGATACAAATTAAGGAACACAGAAAGACACATCACTGTTTAGAATTATAGCATTACCTTAGAGACAGAAAAAAGACAGAATAACTTCAATACTGCTCCTGGTGCCTTAATGTTTAAGTAGTCCGACTAGGCCTAACAAAGGACTGCAGCCCTAGTAACACCTCCCTAGTGAAGATACCTAAAGACAGTGGGATTTCTTTAGTCAATAGCAAGAATTAGAGCTTAATGCCTTACATTAAGAAGGAGACTTTGTACTCTAGATATTGACTTATTTGCTGAAAGCTGGCAAATGAGATCATTTCTGAAAGTTAGACCTACCTAGAGTAAGGTTGCTAAAGATAAAAGAATACTTTTTTTTTTTTTTTTTTTTTTTTTTTTTAATGGCTCTCTTGTAATAATTCCCAGATATTTATCACCCCTTAACACAACTTCCATCTATCAGTTTTTGGGAGCAGAATTTTTATTTTTTATAATCTCTTTTAGAAAGCAGCTAAGCAAAGCATACTCATAATCAGCTACATCTTTTAGCTATACACTGTTAGAGAAAACAAATGTGGAATACCTGAAGACAATTTCATTTTTAGGAGAAAAAATTATTTAAAAATTATTACCTGTACTTGGCAGTTGAAGGGGGACACACCTATCTTTTCGGACACTGTTCTCAGGTACAGAAATGAGTTTTTTGGCAAGTACTGCAGAAATTGGTTGCACTAACAGTGTTGTGAGGTTCAGTCGATGATGTCTGTAGCTTCCATCTTAAATAACAAAAAGAAAACAGCAATTTAGTGAATTACAATTAAAGATTTCTACATAAGGCCTAAACAAAATAAAGTAACCCAAACATCTACAGTACAGCTCAAGAAATCTGGATTTAGATAATCAGCCACTATTTTGTTCTTACCTTACCGAAAAAAAATCCTTCGAGAACACATACAACAAAATTACATATAGACATTAAAATGTGTAGGGAATAGTTCCGCCAGAAAGAAACTTGTCAGAGTTCAAGCAGATATTAGATTGTGACTTAACAAAAAAATGAAATCAGTGTTTGGTTAAAGGAATCCATAAAAAACAGAATTACTGATCAGCAATAACTCAAATTCAAGTCTCAAATACAGTGGTACTGGGAAAAGGCAGGTGTTTAAACTGCCTGAAATCAAATCCAAGTATCTACCTGCATGAAATGATGCTGCTACATTGGAACAGGCTGCCCAGGGAAGTGGTGGAGTCACCATCCCTGGAAGTCTTCAAAAGACGCTTAGATGTAGAGCTTAGGGATATGGTTTAGTGGAGGGCTGTTAGCGTTAGGTTGGAGGTTGGACTCGATGACCTTGAGGTCTCTTCCAACCTAGAAAATTCTGTGAAAATTCTGTGATTCTACATATAAGGTTGTTTGTTTTGCTGCAGATTTGGAATATTACAGATGTTTAAATACTACAAAAGTTGTGCTACTTAGCAATACACTGTTTAAGGGGTGGGGTATCACACCAAAAAAGCTTCTGTGAGAACTCCGAAAAGAAACACACCACAGAGGACATGGGCTGATGATGTATGACAGCTTGATGAGATGTGCTTCCTTGCATATACCCAGAAGCCGGAACATCTGAATACACACCCTCCCCTTTAAAGAATACAGTCTGATCTATTTCATAAAAAGCATTGAAATTAATATTAATAAGCAGTTTAAAGAAAAACGTAAGGAGTACTTTCTCTTTGCCAGACATGTATTAGCTGTCATAAGAGTATTTTGTTTTTAGGAGATATGAGCTAAGCTATCTGCATCATGATCAGGACTTAAAAGTAAAAGATCCAAGACCAATCTCCCCAGTAAAACACAGTTCATACTGAAAAAAATTTGAGATTTCCAGAGCTACTAGTTAAAGCACAATCTTCCAGTCTTTTTTTAAGTAGTTATGGGCTTGGTCTGGTACCAAGGACAAAACAGTGTAGCTCAACTTCGCAAGGAAACCAACATATTGGAAGAACTTTGTGAGGTTCTCACTTGACCTTTCTCTGCTGGATGCCAGGCTCCTTGGAGAGCATAGTGCTTTCGGGATCAGTGAGCTCAGCAAATGCTTTGAGAATAATTTAAAATTGAGATTTTGTTTGTAATTAAAATTTTGTTTTATAGCAGTAAAATGATTTAAGCAGCAGACTTCCTTACTATGTGCAAATCTAACAATCCAACCATGCCAGGCCTAAAACTGGTATTAATTCAAGGAGGACTCTGGAGAACATGCTGGAATGTAGTTAGAAAAATATGCTAATCAATTCTTAAATTTATTTTGGGTGCACAAAAAAGGTAATCTTTAGAAAGTTTCTGACACAGAAAGTGAGGACTATACTCCTACTTTTCCAGTGACTCAGGTTGAGGTTTTCTTTGGACAAAACTGGAACAGGCTGCCCAGGGAAGTGGTGGAGTCACCATCCCTGGAAGTCTTCAAAAGACGCTTAGATGTAGAGCTTAGGGATATGGTTTAGTGGAGGGCTGTTAGCGTTAGGTTGGACTCGATGACCTTGAGGTCTCTTCCAACCTAGAAAATTCTGTGATTCTGTGATTCTGTGAAAATGGACAGTATTTCATCACTATCTGCTTATTAAAGTAACTCTGCCAGAATCTGATAAAACAAAAAGTTAATAAATAAAACTGTCTAAAAAGTTTACTTATAAAATTCATTACAGTAATTCCTTCTATGACCTGAAACACTGTTTTAATGATCTCTCCAAAAAATTTACAGAACAAAAAAGTAAAGTCTGACTGAACACTGAACCATAATTGTATATACCCACATCTTTGACTTTCTGCTGCATTAATAATAGAGCAGTATTAGTTTTGAAATATCTGAAGTGAATGGCTCATTAATTTTTCACCTTAAGCCTAATGGAAATTTGACAAACAGTTTTATGCTGGGAATAGAAACTTCAAGCAGGACTTCACAGAACACTATGAGAATAAATTATAGCGTAAAAGACAGAATAAAGTGCATTTGGTCAAATAAGATGGCTCTGTCATTCAATTGCCTGGAGTGAACAGTTCAATGCATTTCTGTGGAAGAGGTAATCTGCCATTTATGCATTCCCAGCATATCTTCTGCACTGCCCTTTGTCAACATTTGATAGTGTACAAACCACGACCAAAACAGAGACATAAAAACTGACACATCATAAGCATTTGAATCATTTATACATGCAATGTATAAACCCTCACACTGCTCTGTTGAGGTATTCAACAGTCAATAGGCTTCCACTGAATCTCACAAAGCTAGTCACAATGATCTCTTTATTCTTCCCTGCAAAATCAGTTTACGTATGGTTTATCTGTGGTTTATCTAACCACATGCCCAAACTGAAGGGACTGCGGAGTGCTTATTCCAGGGAGATGCCACCAGTTGATCAGTGGCTCTAGGTACTAAAACAGCATCACTATTGTCAATCGTAATTCTGCTGTGCAGCAGCTATTTTGCTGCACCTTCAGTGACAGCTGTTTGCAATGCTGTCCATGAGCAGTACTACTAATAGAGATATGACTCTCTCTTATCAAAAACAAACAAACAAACAAACAAAAACACACACACAAAAAAAAAACAAAAACACAAAAACAGCCCATCACACTTCCAATTAATACTGCTAGAAAAGGCTTGCACTGTCACATCGTTGACAGTGCAAGCAAAGATGGCTTTTCTTTTTTTTTTCTCCTGCTATTTTTGCACCTTGGTCTTCCAATGAATAGCTCCACAAAGTCCCACTTTCTCAGAAGGCAAGTCCCAATGACTTTCTGTATATTTTCCAATGGCATTAGTATGAGTATAGTCATACTTATACCAAATTGCAGGTTTGGGTTGAAGGATATTTTTAGAATTCAAATCCAGTCCAACCTTTTACACAAAAATGTTCCCATCTGCTACAGCTTGCAAACTCACTGAGTGCAGTAATAAGATTTTATTTTTTCCTTCTCCTTTCTAAATTCACTCTTAGAACATAGAAGGAAAAATAAACCATTTCTGGCTGCCCCTTCTTGCTGTAAATTGATATAGTGAGAATGATAATCCAGAAAAAAATGATGATGTTCTCCTCCAAGCACTTCGGTACAGAAAAATCTGGGAAAACTCAAATCTGCTCAGTGTTTGGATATCAAAAGTCACATATATTATTTTCTGTACGTAAAGTCAACTTTATAGCTCCTCCTCTATTTCTCTAAAGCAAAGAAAGTAATGTTTTATGGAAACTGGTATTCTGACTTATGTGTACAAAAAATGGCGCTGATCACCCTATGACACTGAAAGCAGAAATAAGAATGTTTTTTTTTTTTTTATTAATGGGCGGGAGGGTAGCTTAAGATCCGGAGGGTATCTTGTGAGATATAAGCTCAAAGTATCTGCATGGATGAGAAAAGTAACTGGTGAAGGAAAATGTTATCAAGATACAAGCACAACCTTGAGTAGACGTCTATGCAGTAGAAGTGGTAACAAGTATTTTCCTGTTATGTCTTTATCCGGTTCTCTGTGAATTATCCACCAGAACTACAATGTGAAAAACATCAATTTAAAAGTACATTGCTTCACTAGTCATTGGTATTAATATGCAGGAAGAGAAAAACATTTGCCTCTCTTCTGTAAAAAACATAAAATAAAAATCTTTGAAATTCCATAACCAGGGACTTTAACAGCAGCCACAACTCAGGACTTGCAAAGCAGCTTTACAGGCAATGAAGTATGAGATGATGAACTGTTCTGCCAATTACAACAGCATTGTGGCAGCTTGCATTTCATGATGCATGATTCTGTGATTCGCAAATGGACAAGCAACGCTTAAAACTATGTACAGATTTCAGATATGGATGAGAAAAAAGTTGGCATCTGTGAAAGGTATATGCACATACACTGAAAAGACAAAATGTAGGTGCACTCAGGATCAGCCAGAAAGAAAACAAGTTACTGAGAGTATTCAGAGAGCATCTGAAAAACATTTTAAAGTGTTTGTTCACGCTGGTGATGGACAAACAGGTTTGTTTAAAAACACTTGAAAGCTTTCACATTCTTATCATGTAAAAAGTTAAGGAATTTAAAAGAAAAATGTATGACACAACCTGAGATAAACTCCCAACAGTTAAAAAAACAATATATATATCAATACTTACAAAAAGAAAACAACATACAGATGTTACTTTACTTAAAGCATATGCACTGTATTCTGTTTACATAACATTTAATCAATGGAGTGGATGCTAATCTGGGTATATATTACCCAAGACTGTCTCCTTGAATAGATTTGTGTTGTCCTTAAAAATAAAACTACAAATTTTACAGCTGATATGAGAAGACAACATACCTTCAGAATCTACTATCATCTTTTCCCCTTCCTCTCAAGGACATGTGTGTAATCAATATAAAAGAAAAAAGCTACTCCCCTGTCTCTTTAAAAATCACTTTGTCTTAATGCCTACTTAACGTACTTTAAACGTACTGTCAGTCTTGTTTCTCGTTAAGATAAATGTGTTGCTTTTTGATTCCATTTATTTTGCAAAAGCAAAACTGCTTTGACACATTGACGCAAAACCATCTTATTACTCCCCATTCCCTTCTAAAAATATTTAATAAATATGGCAAGAATACAAAAAAAAACCAAAAACAAAACCAAAAACAAACAAACAAAAAAACCCAAACAAACACATTTTTTTAACAATGCTCTCATCACTTTGAATACCCCTTTCCACTTAGCTTGTTATAGTGGCTAATCATTAAAATGACAAGTAAGTGGCCAAAATATAGCAAAATTATATAACATTTCTTTTAAACCCACTGACATGGAAGTAATTTTTTTCCTTTCACACGTCCTGAAGTGGTGTCACCACTAAGTCTTGAAAAGGGAAGAACAATTCTTCCACATATTAAAAGCAGCTAAAGCATATTCTTATATCATAGTAACAACAGAAAACAGAAAGGGAGAATTACTGCATGTAAGTGTTAGTATCAGACATATACTTCTGCTTCTCATTATTTTAAAAAATCATTCTCTTAAGGTAAAACTTGCATATCTTCAAGTCCACGTTTGAAACGTACTTATTTGTTCCCAGAAAATATTTCCCAGGCTATTAACTATACTGTTACAACTATTCTTGAACTAGAATCTGTAAAGAAGCGTGTGTGTGTGTGTGTGTGTACGAGAGAACACAAATCAACAGTGGAAGCTTTTAAAACTGAAATGCAAAACATTTTGAATCTAAGTCCCAAACAAGTTATGGAATTTGTTACCAGTTTCACTGAAAAGAACACACTTTGGTCTGTGACTGAGAGATACTTGGGTACATCCCTTCTGTCCATATGGAACAGGTTGGCTACAACCCTGGCTCATGTTTACACCCTCAACTGTGGCTCTCCTACAGGTGAATCTGGCCTGCTCTTTTGGAACGGACACAGCAGACTTTGGATCCCTCATTCTGCTACTGCAAGGCTGGATCATTCCCTTAAGTACTTTTTGAAATCAAGAATTTTGAAAAAATCGAAGTATGCAATGGGTAAGGTACTATGTAAGTGGCATGAAACCCATTACGAACTTCATAGCATAGAATATAGTTTATAGAGATGCTGTTCTTGACCAGCAGTACCTTACATTCACTTCCATAATGCTGTGTACCCGCAAGGTAAGAAGTGTTTCTTTTAAAACAAATGTTATAATACCTTTTAGAACTGCCTTTTCTAACTGCATTGGCATATTCTAGCCAAACCTTACACAGTTTTTGATACTGGTTTCCTTTTCCTGTCTGACAGCAGTCCATAGTGAGAAAACCCGCAGTGACAATAATGAAGCAGCTCTGGTCTTCTGAGCGAGCAAGCAGCTTTCCTCTAGTTTACAGCTAGTTAGAGTACTTGGCAAGTAACAAGCCCTCTTGGGCTTTTCAAAAGACTGACAGAAATGCAATGATGAGAATAAGGAGTAACTGGTATCAGTCAGTGTACTTTACATTTGCCCAGAAGAATCCAGCATAACCAAAGCTTCCTCCAGGGATCCAGGTAGCCACTAAGTGAGTGCATTGACTTGGTAGTGGAACTGTGAAGTCACACTAACAGATAAGACACAAAGCACTTCCTATACGAATCATTTCACCACTTCAAGATGTAAGCAACTTCAGGATCTCTCAAGAGTTAATGGACTGACCCAATAGCTTGCTCCTTCATGAAATAAACCTTGTTCTTTTACACTGGTGATGGCCACTATAGAAGAAAAAAATACCAAACATGGAAATGAGATGCAGGTTTCCTTCTCTTCAGTGATGATCAGGACTACAAGTAGTGAAATAACTCCCTTGTTAAAGTGATGTTTGCATCAGCTAAAATATACAGCAGGTTACATATACTATCCTTAAAATGACTGCTCTGGCTAAAAACAAGCATGGAGTCTTGTTTACCCACAATAATAAGATTTATTATTATTAAAAATAATAAAAGGCCTGTAACGTTCTGCAAGGAATGGAATGGAAATAGGAAATCACTAAGAAAGCACTGAAAGTGACAGGTATAGCATACCAGCTACTTTGTTTATAGCATGCAGCTAACACTGCAATGATTCAGAATCGCCTGTTGTCTGTATATATTTGGTCAACAACATGAAGTAAAACTGTGTATGCTACCTGCAGTATAGCAGGTAGCTATGCTATGCTTCTCTTACAATAATATATATCTCTGATTTATTCGTCCATATTTGTTTGAAGCTATGAAAAGTCACATTTTGACTTTGTCGTGATGACATATGGTGTCATCAAGGGGTTCTGAAGTCTCCCCCTTTTCCCACAGCTTTTTAATCATTCTTCTCTTCGCACAGTAGTGCCATTAATTGTGCCAACATGATTGTTTCAGTGGCCATATTGCGAACCAGATCAACAAATTTTGTTGAAGCTCTTTAAAGCTAGATCAGTTCCCTAACCTGCATCACAGCAGTGCTCTCAGCAGATAAATCAGCTGAGAAAGAGGTAAACCAGGACTAGGAGGTGGCAGGAATTCCTCCAAAAGGTAAGTCTCCTAAAGCCTTGTACTGTCAAACCATAATTACACAGGATATCCTCATCCTCTGAACCACAGAAATGATGTTTCTTGACACAGAAACAGTAAGTTGTACATCAATTCAAAAGCTATTTACAGCTTTACAAATAACAACTAGACAAAACAAAACAAAAGAAAAACCACCATGTGGTTTCTAACTTTCTCAATTTTTTTCCCTTTAATTTCTAGTTTGACTTGTGAAGGAGCACCATGTCACCTTACATTTAATAAAATAGATCCTGATAATCCAATCCTCACACAGAAATAAAAGCTTTTGTTGTTGTGTTAGGGTCAGGTTTATAAGAGAACTGATAAATCTAACAAAACCATGTAATAGCTGAGTGATCAGAAATGAGATGTTAATCACAGATCAGATCCTACCAGACAGATGCTTCCATGCACAGAAATATGTCATCAGATTCAAAAGCAACAAGAACGTCTTTGTCAGAACAAGGACTAGTTTAAATACTGCATCTCAGGGCCCACACTGAATCAGCCTTTTGTGCATATTTTGTTTCTTTCCCACAAGGGTTTTATCAAATCAATGTGTCTGTCAATATGTAATAAAATGGGAGTTTACATATGCTTTGTTGACTAATACCTCCGTAGCGATTAGATTTTAGCAGGTATTTTGGAACATTTCTGGAGTGGTGTGTGAGGTATTTACATTTATTCTGTATGGCTATTCTGACTGAAAGTAACCATTCAGGCTGCATTCTGGCATTAAGGTACACAGCTGGGTTTAATTTTTTTCTCCTCTGTCTCCATACTGTGCTAATGAATGTCAGATCAGGATGGCCTACGTTGCTTTCTTTTCACATCCCGCATGGCTCTGTGGCCCCACCCGACCACATTTGTTTTTTATCAGCAAAATAGTTCTGAAGTTCTTCATTCGTAACTCTAGATACTTAGTTAGCATTTCAGTTGTGAGAAAAATAGTAAGACAAATCCCCTTACTTTCTCCTTTGACTGCCATCTGTTAGGCTTCTCCTCAGAGAAATTAGCGAGTTTCCATCCTGGCACTCTGAACTGCAAATATGCCATCATCTGCAAAACTTATGAAAATAATCCCCGACGGAAAAGATAATAGTCTCATATAAAATTACCAGAAAAGACTGAAACATAAACAGAGGGCACTGTACAGATCTTATACGAAGGCTCTTAGTGGTCCCTAAACAAAGAAAGGAGTCTGGACAATGGCAGAACCACAGAACAGCTGAGGCTGGAAGGGACCTGGGGAGATCACCGAGGCCAAGCAGAGCCACCCAGGGCAGGCTGCCCAGGACACCGCCCAGTCAGCTTTCAAACAACTCCAAACACAGAAACTGCAAACCTCTCTGGGCAACCTCTTTCAGCACTTGACCCTCCCCACCAATTAAGAAAAGTTTTCCAAACAAACAAAAACCAAACCTCTATCTGGATATATCTGATTCTAAAGGGCTTGCACCAAATTTAAAGAGAACTATCCTTAAATACAGAGAAGAGGAATCAACAATTTTAAAAAGACAGATTGGAATGGAAGTATTCCAAGTTCCGAATTCATTTTAAATTCATTAATCTTTCACTTGCAAGATTAGCTACAATGGATACATTTGCTCATGTACCAGTAATAAGTTGATTACAGTTACAGAAGGTAAAAATCCTGGCAAGTCAGGCACAAATGACAGTTTTCCAGAATGAAGATATAGATGTTCTCAAGACCCGTCATTAATCCAGTTTCTACTACAGAGTGAAAGGAAGAGCTATGCTCAGAAAATCCCAAAATTTTGAATCTATGGAAATCCTTGTTGCATGTATTGTTTTGTTTCTTGGATTACAGAACAGAGACAAACGAGCTATAATCTATTTACAGTGCTCCTAAGAGATGCAAATACTGGTATTTAATTTACTTAATAAGTTGCTTAAGTATTTGAAACATTGAATGTGTTCATGCTGACTACCGTAACTGCTGAATTCAGCTTCGGAAGCCTGTTACACATACCCAAGAGAACTGGATTTTACTGTGTGCACAAGATCACATTATATGTGAGTATTAATCCAAAACTTTGGATGAAGGAGTCCTTGGCCCTGTGTAATTCCTGAACCACCTCTTGCAAAAAGCTTTGCATCCTTACTAAGGTAACTTACACAACTGAGCTTGTGGAACACAAGATAAGCATGCAAAATGATTGAATTTGTTGCAATACCAGAGGTAAGAAGCTAGTTAATATTTAGGCTAAAACCCCTGTAATTCAAAGACAATTGGAGTTAGCAAGATCAAAAGGAAATAAGATCATCACAAAATAAAAATAAAAAAAAAAAATATATATATATATATATATACATAAAATGGGGCTATTCTTGAAAAAAAAAGTTTTGGTAAGATGGGTAGAGTAGCAGCATCATTTCAGAATATAATATTTAATCCTTGTTTTAAATTGTAAGGCAATGATAAATAGAAATTCTTACACATAGTTTTGAAGAATGCCAGTTGGTCTTATCTTTCAAAGTAAGTATTTAATAATTAAAATCAGCAATTACACAAATATAATGAAGATTATTTACTGTCAAAAATAGCTTTTAAAAGTATGTAGAAAATAAGAATATTGTAACCAGCCTGAATTATTACTTAAATCCAATTTAAATGGAAAGTATCCCTTTTGATCATCTAAATCATATTTTGAAATTTATACCAAAAGTCAGAGATCATTTGACATTTGCCTTCTCTGAATTACAGCAACTCCTTACTGATGACTATTATATTTCTGCATAAAATATATTTCCTACCCAATTTAAAGAAACCTTCACAGGTATAAAACAATACGTACCCAAATCTTATTTGCCATGCGACTTCCAGCTACAGTTTGTTTTTCCACAGCTGTAAATTACCTTCATTGTACACTTACCCTTTAGAAAAAAATACCTTTGTTTGTTTTTAAACTTTTTTTTTCCAGAGTTATCACACAGTCACTGCACTTTTTTTTTTTTTTTTTGGTAGTTTTTAACCTCCATTTCACTTAGTAGAAAACTTAGTTATGTATGAACTAATGTATTCATTCAGCAGTAATCTTTTAGTGGAATTTTGTGATCTCAGGTTCTTAAGAAATGAACAGTCTGAAAAAAAAATCTTTTCAATTCTTTATTGGATAAGTTAAAAGAAAATACTTGAGCTGCTTTGATACAAAAGGGAACTCCTAAGTTGGTGAACCCAAAGGTTACCAATCTCAATTGATTTAAATAAAAGAATGAAACCTCTATTTTCTCTTCCTCAAATTATTTCAAAGCTCTTTTTAATTTAGCTTCCAATGTGTGCTAATAAAATTAGCATAAATATATGTTATATATATACATATATAATATAAATATAATAATAAAAAATGGGGTAAATACTTTTCCTTGACTCTTCATGAGTGCTGTATTTGTGCCTTTAGCCTTGCACAGGATTTCTTCAATGGGAAAAAAAAACAACAACAGTATTACCCACATCACTCAACCATTAGTGTAAATCTAATTCAGCACTTATTTCAAAACGTCTGAAAATATAATCCTAATGTCGTCTCTATTCTGATTCTATTACTTTATTGTCACAATTCAGTTTCACGGATTTTTGCCTGAAGTTACAGTTGAATGAAGTCAGTAAGCTATTACTACAACTTTACAGTAGATAATAGATGCCCTTGACTCCCTCATATTCATAGGCAAAGGGACAAACACATATAGAAATACAGTAGAATGCAAGAAACCAAGGAATACAAATAGAAAAACACATCGGTTATTACAACACTATGGGTCAAAGCAGTAATTTGCACAAAAGGAATGTATCACAATTGTTAATGCCATGTTATTTCATATGTTGCTCAATACTGGTAGAAATAAACAGATGCTATAATTGAAAATTCTGTTGACACTATTCCATGAAAGTGACACTTGACATATTACGTGACTACCCCTAAAATACATAACATTGTTCTTTATTATTACAGGTACTGTATTTCATACACATGCTCAAGCTAGAATTTGCAGTTGTATAGTAAACTATTTTGTGTCAATAGGCTTGTAAGAAAGTTGCAATTTGTCCTCAAATATCTGTTTTCTGCTCAGAAAAAATATTTATAGCCACTCAGAGATCAAATATTATTTTTCCATGCACTCACTGCTAACAACATTTCATTCTCAAAAATATTATGCTGTATGAGAGCACTTAAGTCATTGAGTCAGAACTGACTGAACAGTTTAGTTCTCCGTCTCTGTTCATTATAAGGCCAAAATTCAAGTATTTCTTCACATGACTTCAGATTACCAATTCATAATTTCATCTTACTGCCTGTGGTTCAACTGCAGTAAACAAGTCTAATATTTAAGTAATAACAGAATAGAGGGCAAAAATACTCCTTTAGTCTGTAGATAGCTCTGAGTTTTTTACCGAGCCTTTACTTCATATATGACTTCTGCACAAACACCAATATAATAATTACATGGAAAAGATATTAAATACTGTGAAACAAGCAAAATTTACTAGGTGAAAAAGCACAATTACATTTTTACAACTATATTTTAACTAAAATTAATTTTTATTCAGTTTTGGCTAAATCTGGTGAAGCGATTCTAAGATTTGTTTGCCTCTAAAAATCAACTGAAGACATAGTCCAGAGAAGGCATTTGAAAAATGTTCCATTACTTTCTTGATAGTTGCAGAGATTTACTCACCCATCAGTGTTGAGTAAAGTGTCACAAATCTAGCTGCTGAGGAGGTGGCAAATGCATTTTAATTAAATAGATGTGTATATAAAAGACTGTGTTCTAGTTGATTTTAGAGGAAACAGAAATGAAAGAAATAAAGTTCATTAAAAAAATTGCCCCTTTATTTGATTCTGTTGTCATAAATCCAATCTTACTTATTGGTGGTAGTTGAAAAAGTGTCTCTGCCTCTTGAGAACTGTTAAAGGGCTGAGAGGAAACCCAGAAAAATTAAACCTGAAACAATCAATCACCCAAATTCTTTAACATATTAATATGAATTTGCTACAGGCTAATATTTAATTTCCTTACAGAATTATCTTGTATTTATAATCAGACAGAATAGGGCCTGTATCGATGATACTTCAAGTATCTATGAACCTATATAACTTAATCACAACATTAGATTTAGAGTTATGTATCCAAACCTGATTGTTTAAATAATAATTTTCTCATCAGAACTTATTGAACAGGATAAGACACTTAGATTAATAAAAATAAGGCCTTAGATTCATTGGGTTAATTCTATTCCCTTTAAAATCTGTTCAATAATTTTATCAGGCTGTAAGTGAGCTGATATTTCAAAGTCCGTCTGTTAACCACTAGCTTAAGTCCAAAGAAATAAAAGCAGCCAGAGACAAATCAATTTAAAATCCAATGAAAACTGGTATTTTTTTCTCTTGCTAGTTGGAGTATGCTTGCTGCTATGGGTTCCCTGCAACTCTGGCAACTTCATTTTAAAAGGAACTAATTTTCTTCTGTTCCTGTGCTGTTCTTAGTCAGCACAATACAAAGCTCTACAAACACACACATACAGGAGCTCAATTACTACTGTTTTTAACTATCTTTCACCTAACTTGAAGTCCTTCGTATTGTTGTGTGCTCTGTATTATGCATGTAATTGCATTTTTCAAAGCTGTAACTAAACATGTAATTTCTTGAGAATATACAGATCATGTCCAGGGCTGACTTTATGAAGTCATTCAATGTAGATCAAAAGCTTCTTAAAATCATCTTTACAGTTTCCTACAGGTTTTGGAAAAATGTTTCTTCTAAAGAAGTATTGCTTAGCCGTATAGGCAACTTAGAGCAACTCCTTAAAGATATGACTGATGTGTAAGAAATCCTTCACGGAAAGGACAAATTCTGTACTGAATCCTCCTTAGCCCATCTCTCAGACAAATACGCTGAGATACACACATTGCATCTTTTGCACAAACTGACATAAATCCTTTTGTTTTCTCTCAGGATAAACTCATTTTATTAAGGCCAGATAACTCAACATTTTCAACAATGGTCAGCTACACCTGAACTTGAGCTGGCATTCTAGGTTTGGATAGTTCTTCGGTTAAGAAAAGTAAATAGTCCATTGAATAATCAGGAGACTGAAATAATTCAGATGAATTTCTGAAACTCTGAGTGCCTCTTCAGAGCAACTTTTCTAAATCTAAACCCCTCATTAGCTTTAACATCATTCTGTGAAGTTCTATACCAAGGATACTTTCATCTGTAGTGCTTCCTGTCTATATACAATTTAGAAAGACATTTTTTGAAAGCTATTCCAGAGGTTTGACTGAGGTTGGCAGATGCAGCCAATGTATATGGAACACACCTGCAAGTAACTACTGGAAGGTATTTGTTTCAAATACAAAATACTAAGAGAATTCATTCAGAGATTCTGCACAAGTAACACTTAGGACCAAATGCATTTTGAAAATATATTATCAGCTTGACAGCACAATTATTTGGCTTGGAGTATGCAGGAAGTCAGTCTTGCAATGACAATTAGAGTTGCGCACTAACATTTCACAGAAATATTTCTGTTAAACAGTGCATATGTATCTTGAATAGGCAAGAAGAAATAAAGGACAACTACAGTGCTGATTATTTATGATGATATTAGACTTCTAACTGCTTCTAACTGCTCTGGCAATTCTTTACACATGCAGGTAGTTGTTGTTTTTTGTTTTTTTTAATAAGCATATCGCACGGTATTATGCCAAAGAGTTGGCTCTGAAAAAGTACAGACAGTTCTTCTGGGACAAGTATCTGATGTCAAAAAAGATAAAACATTCTGAGAGACATTCTTGTCAAATCATAGGCTGATAAAATGATTAATTACTTCAACTTAATAATTATTGATAATTCAGCCTAAAAATCATAGGTTTAATCAGACACTAATGTCATGTGATTAGAATAAAACATCTGACAGTTACCAACAAGGATCCCAAAAGACTGGCAACCTTTTCAGCAATAAGGGAGCTCAGTCTTCAACAAAACTCTGCATTTTAAAATCTAATTAAAATCTAATGCTAAGAATTAACATGCAGCTCATCTGCACTCAGTTATAAAGTAACTTCTGGAAGGTTTATGTAACTATTCTTAGGACACCCAGATAATGCAATCAGCTATACCAGGTAAGCTGGGGTTGGAAGGGACCTTAAGGATCACCTAAATCCAACCCCCCTGCTAGAGGCAGGGATGCCACCCACTAGCCCAGGTTGGCCAAGGCCCCATCCAGCCTGGCCTCCAGCACCTCCAGGGATGGGGCATCCACAGCTTCTCTGGGCAACCTGTTCCAGGGCCTCACTTCAATCCTTCCTTTCCAAGTAATACTGTCTAATGTCACATTACAACAACCGTATAATCCAAATGTATATTCACAGTCAAAGGACCAGATAATTTACCATTACAAACTATCATATTTTTACTGCAGTCAGTTTACACCAGCTTATTACTGACAACAAATATTCATTATTAACCTTCTGAGGTCAAGATTCTGAAAAGTCTGGTGTTCAGACTATAATGTTCTGAGCAGTGTTCATTTTCAAAGAAATTTTAACCTTCAGTGAAATAAGGACTTAAAAATGATTTTCTGTAAATGATGGTAAATTGTTAATCGTATTTCAAAACCCTGAGTTAAATATCTACTTGTTATGCTTATTGTGTACATAATTACTCTATGGTTGACATTCAGACATGAACTTCATTATACTTTCAAAATTATCATCTCCACAGAACTACAACAAAACGATAAGTACTTTTGGTACTTCTAAAGCTCAACATCATCACAGGTTGTTTTCAAATAGCAGGTTAACTGAATATAACTAGATTTGTTAATTATTTTGCAATATTGTGCATAGTGGCAGAGTGGGATTATCTACATCAAATATATATTTTTTTTTTAAAGGAAAGATTTCAAGCAATCAGGTGTTAAACTGCTATACTTAAGTATTGTCTCCTACATTATTTGCACTCATTATAAATATAAAGTGTGACTTTTTTTGTGTGTGTGTTCTTTCTGTTGTTTCCAACATGATCCTACTGAAACATATAGGACTTGGATAAAATAGGATTTAGTTAGGTACACCACTGCATATTCAATATTTCTTAAAGATCTTCAGAGAATACAGAATAATAAAGTTCAAACACTCAGAAGACATGCTGAAGCATCCATTATGAACTTTTAAATTAATGTACTTAATTATTAATTAATAGAAAACACCAAGATACTGCTGATATCGAAACCATTTTTGTTCCTAACAGCCATAATGTTTCTCAGATAACAAATTATTGCATACTAATACTTATACAGCTATTTTTGTGACCAAGAGCTGTATTTCATTTTTCATAAACAGTTTTTTCATAAACAGTTACTTCAGTGAATGGTTTACAGATAACAAACAGGGACAATGGCTAAATGGAAACAAAGCAAGATCAGGTGTTCACATATACAAGTATTCCAATATGACCCAGCAATGCCAATATCTAGAGCTGCTCCTTCCTAAAGCAAGGGATTCAAGATTACCTTGCACCAGCATAGCACCACTACCAGTTATCATATAAATGTTATTCCAGGTTGCATGCAGCTCATAAGGCAGAGGTGATTCCCTTTGCTTCACTACTTTAATTCATCATTTCGGAATAAAAGCAATTTACTAAAGAACAACTGACAATTTTCTGCATGCAATAAAGAAATCAGAAGTAAAAAACACAAGTTACATGGAGATTAACAAAAAATGTATTGCTCTTGCATTAGGAAATCATTAAATTATATAAAAGTATATTTGTATGCAAAATATATGTACTGGTAATGGCACTAGCTCTACAATGGCATTAGCTTTCTCTTCAAAGCAGCACTACTATTCATTAAGTAAATTTAGATTAAAGTAGCAGGTGCAGCAGTAAAAAATTTGTTCTACAGAGAATACTCCTGTTGACAGCAGTACATGATTCCCTTTCAAGTAACTGAAGGACTTAGCCTACAATAAATAACAAGTAATGAACAATAAATAGCAAAATGTCGGTTTGTAATGACAGGCTAAAATGAGCCTGCCTTTGCCAATGTCTTCAAAAATGCTTCCTGGAAAAAGCTTTAAATACACAAAAGCAAGCTGTATAAGGAAGAGCACAGTTCAACTAACATAGTATCTACTCTGACAGAGACTAATGTAGACAGCAGTTCTGCTGTTAACAAGACCAAAGAAGTTTAGCTGGGTCTTAGAGATTACTATCCATACTTGTTGTAACACTGTAGGCTCCATGAAGTAGTGACGGATGCATAGAGTCTGAAATATTTTATACCACTAGCAGTGAAAATATATGTATGGACAAAATAAGTCAACTATATACAAAACGTTGGTTAAATATTAGGTTAAAAACAGATGTATTGCAACACTGCAAACAGTGTTTATTGACAACAACTTAAGAATGAGTTCCCTCTGTCTTTCAGTGCAATTAAACTAAGTCTTACCAGGTAGTATGAAGATAGGAAACAGTACCTGATCCAAAGAGAGGACAGGTTCTGTATAATAGTAAAGAAAAAAATATAAGCAGAAGTAATGACAGCAGAAAAAGATGTGTGGACATGCATTGGCAAATTGAATTAATTCTCAAACACCCAGCTTCAAATCGTTTTCTGAAATGCTGTTACACCAGCTACACAAATGTGACAGGTTTCATCTCTATTCACTTGACCTAGCAGTAGTTTAGAAGTGGAAAAACACTGACCGAACTCTGACCCTGAAGTCAACTGAAAACTCCCACAAACTTTAAACACAAAAGCAGAGCAGAAAGCATAGAAAGATTTCATTCAATGGCCAAAGGTACGTGATTTCAGATACTTAATCAGAAAAGATCTCCCTTGTTATAATACAATTTTTTTCCTGGAAGCAAAAATGTAACCGTTTTAGACTATCAAAGGTATTTTGAATGGGTCAAAAGCCTACAAGATCAAATATGAACTATTTTATCAGTAATATTTTGAATTAGGAATTTCAGTGAGAATTTGCAAATATTTCAGACTTGCTTTAAGAAATTCTTGCAGAACCCTCCTTTTTTTATGCACATTCCTGTTTGAAATACAGAAGTGAAAGGAATACAGTTTTTTTGAAAAAAATCTTAAACACAACTAAAAAACCTGCTGAAAACTACAACTTTTAAATTTAAACTGTAAAAGCGTTTACATTTCACATACAAAGAGTTTTAAGGAATTAATTTCAAAAGATGTACTGAAGTACAGTTGAACTGATTATAAGAAGTGTCTTCAGTAACAAATTTATGGATTAGTCATCTCAGGACTGTTATATACTTGAGATAAAACTACGTGCCATACTAGTAAAACATAGCTTTTACTATTTGCTTTTATCTTGGATGATTAACTATGGGTAAGATAGTAGATGACTTAGGGACTTTTTTTTATGACATTATGTATCAATTGTTTGACAGAGGAAAACATACAATATAGACTACAAAAGGAATAAAAACATTTTTGTAGGAATTGTTCTGACCATGAGGGAGAGAGCTAGGCCAGAAGAAAACTAACATTACAGCAGTTTGTCTTCCTCTTGGAAAGGTGAGTTTTGAAGAGTTTATATAAAGCCTGAAGAGCCTCTGAAGCTCAGTTCAACCACCACAGAATTCTGCTGACAACATTTTGATTGTGCCTCTAAGACTTTTTCTGCTCTCTTGTCAGCCAGTTGTCAAATATCACTATTGATTCCATTTTTGACTGGTACAGATTATACCTGGCTTCAATATGTCCTTTTTGTCCATCTAACTGATTTAACCTCAGGAACATGCTCTGTTCATCTTGTCAATGGACAGAACATTTCAAAAACAATCCATCAATTGTACGTTTTAAAAAAATCTGCTAGTTAACATGTTTGCTCAGCCTAATGCCCAGTGAATGCAAAAGATGTCACCTTGTATATCTACTGATGCAACCTAAATAGGAGATTGGGCATTTCTGTCATCCACCTGAGCAATCCTCAAGGCTACAGTTTGCTCAGTGAGAGGACTGAGGAAGAATTTGTTCTGAACACCACCAGGAACTCTGAGAAAATATATTGGGGTTTGCTTAGCCCTAGACCACCCACCATAATTTTACTCTTCAAACAATTCAGGCTGCAGCAGGAATGAAATACTTTCATCCCAGAGGACCTCATAAAGCTTTCTGTGGATGGGATTATTTTTAACAAGGAGTGTTCCCTTGAAGGATTTAACAAAACATTTCTATCCTGCAGGGTGGAAATTGGAGCAGGTTTTCACCCTTCTGAACTGTCCTTCCCTCTGTTTTACTGGTATACTAAATGAATTAAAAGTTTATTTGGAGAGTGCTTTAGCTTCACTATCAAATTCAGGACACAACAATCAACACAAGAACACAGTGGAAAAAAAACATACTACAAAGGGGTCCATCAAGAAAACCAAGGCACCACAGATCATCACAAAATCAGGTCAAATAATGGACAGGTAGCAAATGGATTAAAGATTATCACTTTCACTGAGAGCTGCTATCTCCTAGTAATACCTTAACCCCAGTCTTCTCACACACACAAAAAAAAAAAAAAAAAAAAAAAGTCACAGGAAAGAAATGGTTTTGAGAAATTGACAATTTTATGTCCTTTCCCATACCATTCCTGTTACCCTAATAATTATGTCATGCTGTAACTTTGGAGATAGCTTATGCTAAAGTCTAACTAATATCCACTTTAATATCCTCTTTCCTTTTAACTTTTTTTTTTTTTCTTGTAAACATCAAATATTTTAAAGCTTTTAAGATATGGGGCAGGGTGGTTTGCTATTATGTTCTAAAATTATTTTTGCACAAAAACACAAAAGGGACAAATCAATATATCAACTAGTGTATCAACTGTCTTCTTTTTCCAGTTTCATAATCTCTCTAAATCCACGCAGCAAATCCATGAGTGCAAAAGAGAAGTAGCATATTTCAATGGACAGAAACCAATGACTCCTTAAATCAGTGTCTGATTGACATGTTGGGTGGGTAGAAAAAATCCCTCTCTCTGCACATCTCTCAGATGAACTCGTAAAAGAAAAATAGCAAAAATCTCTTTCTTCTATTCACAAATTCTGAAATTTCAATATTTGCTCTTTAAACATGTGACAGCCAATAACAAGGCACTTTTCTATTTTGACAGAAGAACGCTATTAACATGTTGATAATTGTTCAAAATTGCATTTATATATATTTGTTTACTTCCAACATTTCCGAGATATATAAGCCGGGATCGGTGGCTTATTATCTATTTGCTACTGAGAGTATCAGTCAACCACTTAAAGTGTTTTTTTTTTTTTTTTAAGGAAATGATAAATCATAAAAGTTTGATTCTTCATTGATATTTTTTAATATACTTGACATTCTAAATATTATGCTTATTTTGATTCTTGCTTGACATGCAAACCTGTACCCTGAAGAGTCCTTCAAGCAATCAGAATATTACAATAATCAGCAGTTCTGCTGACTTTCTAAAAATCAGTCTTCCATAATCATTATTTATTCATCTCTATAACTGCTTAGTATCACAATGCTTCCTTTTAGACATTGTTGATTAATGACAAACTGAAACACAACATGCAAAACCTCAAAGAATAATGAAATTATATCTGCATAAACAAAAAATAATAAAGTATGTTTCCGGTATCATCCAGTAAACAAACGCAAATGCAGCGATGAAGCTTTCAGAAACATTAATGACTAAGATGGCAAGACTTGGTTATTGGATAGATGAAATTGTTTCACTTTCCCATCTATTCCCATTCTAATTTCTCTTGTGCAGAGTTTTGGGAAGGTGAAGTTTGGCAAAGGGAATATAAAAAATCTATAATAGTTTCAGTGAATAGCAACTTCTCTGTTGAGAGAAAAATGTTTTCCAATTGCTTTTATTCTACAAAGTTGAAGAAGAAACCAAGACAAAGAAACGTTTTAAAAAGTTTTGTAGAAGTCATAAAAAACATGACCACAACACAACAGACATTAAAATTCCAGAATGGGCTCTGCAGGAATCAGAGAGCTTTTGACTTAGAAATAAGTATAGATTTGTATGGCTAAAAATTACTTTATTAAGATTTATGTTACGATTTGTAAATCTCTTGCAGTATTTCTACATCTGCTTTAGGATTTGTGTCTCTATTATAGGATTTGCAATTCAACTTTTCATTTTACAAAGCCAATGAAGGATGTAACTAAATCCTATCTTAAAGCACTGATTTCTAAATCAGGGTTTCAGAGTTCAGAATTATTGGTCCATTGTATAAATCAAAGGATAAATCCAAACTCTCAAAACACAAATGCATTTCATCTCACAAGATGAAATAGCCATAAACTCAAAAAATAAAAATGAAGCTGTAACTTCTAGAAAATGTTGACCAGTTTAAGTCTGTTCCTCCTGCTTAAGTGTTTTAAACATGCTTCTTTTCCGTGCTTTGATGTTTCGTACTATTAAAAATAAATAAATCAGAAAGTTTTTGTAATTCCCAATAGTTATGAAACCTACTTAAAATCTATAAGGGTTTTCCTCTTATGCATTCTGTTTGGGGATTATTACACTTTTTAATTATATAGCAGTCAAGCTGCATTTCTAGGTTTGCAAAGAAAAGCTAAAAATAGTCTTAAGAAATTATCTATATAACCTTTATACAACTCTCCTTAGACCTGAATCACTTAATTTTAACTCAAGAAATACTCCACTCATACTATCTTCTCACAGCCTGCATTTCTCATTCTGGGGAAATTTTAAAACGTTCCAGAAGATAGTCCATGCCAGGTGATGTAGCTGTTTTTTCAGTGGATTAGTAGCACATATCACTGCCCAGAGGAATATTTTGCCTCTTGCCAGCACAACTCAAAACCACATTTAATACAGCAATCCTGAGAAGAAGTAGAGGTAACTGACAAGGGAACAAGATCTTAAGCTTTACCTCACCCTTATTCTGTATTTACTGCTATGAAAAATGCAACAGATTTTACACAATGCAAAAATTACTACTGTCCAAGTTTTAAATGCTAAAGGCTTAACAACACGTGGTTCAGTTCTGTCAGAGTATGTGAAATATTGATGAAAGTCCCTCGCAGTCCTGCATTAAACTAGGGTTGGCAGAAATCGCAAAGTGGACAAGTTGAAAGACTGCTGATTCTGGAAATCAGGAAAAGAACCTAAGCACTTTAAAACATGAGCAGGCCAGCTGTTCTAAAATTAGTCTCCTTGTTATGAGCATTATACCAAATAGGAATAGATTGTCACCACGTGTCAGCTTTAGCTGACATCTGCTGTAAGAAAAAATTACCTCCCAAGTAGATAGCACAGGCATTTGTTCATTACATATTTTGTAAAGGGTGGTCCCTATAGCACACCATTATGAATAAATATGCAAATCATTTATATTAATATTCTAAAACATCTACGAGTTCAACGAGGTTTCAAATAACCCAAGAGGCTTCACTCTTTTTTCACAAACTCAATAGACCCACCTGTTAGCTATGTAAAATTAATATGTAGCAAGTATAGGAAGTTGCACACATTTTGTGCACATACTTGTCCTAATTGGAATTGAAACAGTTATGAAAGTTTCAAAGATTTATTCAAATCATTCTTGTAGCTTCGTTTTGCACATGAAAAACATGTCAGATAACAAAAGCATCTGGCAACAAACTGACTATTCCTCATTCTGGCACTACCCATCAGACAGCAAATACTCTCTGGCACCCCAGCATACAGGACTACTCCAAAAGCTCTGAAGAAAGAAGTTCTGTAAGCTGTGACTGTCTCTTTCTCTGACATGTCCCCGATGAGCTCCTTGTGTAACACATTTGTCACAGACTTCCTCCCACATTTATGATTTTTTCTTGTACAGCACAGCTGGTATCTGGCCATCTCTATCCCCAAACGTTTCTTTCAGTGCTGCTCCTTGCCCAAAATGAAGCTCCATGCTTTCTCAGAACAATCATCAGAGAATTTTAAATTGTTTTAGTAGGGGAGAGAAGGGTTTTGCATCAAAACAGATTCAGTCTCTTACATAAAAGTCTTGCAACATTCTAATAGCAACAGTATATAAAGTAGAGGGGAAGCTCCTATTATCTATGGGACATCACCAAATGCAATGCCCCATTTGACCGCTCCAAATGCAATTTGTAAAGCTGCCATAGAAAGTATCATTCTACCATCATCTATCACTATTCTTCTACATCCAGCTGCAGAGACAAGGAAGATATTTAGCTTGTGATATTTAGAAACATAGCTGAGGGCAAAAACCACCTAAGAGAGCACTAGGTACAGTAGATGTAAATTCACCCATCAGGGTAAGCCCTGATGGGCTAGGACCACCAAGTGATGAAGGAGTCACATCATTGTGAGGCAATAGGAAGAAGTCCACGAGGAGCTGAACAAAGCAAGTATTAGCCTCACGTTAATCCCTGGGAAGATGATGGAGCAAAGAATCATAGAAACCATTTCCAAACACATGAAGGACAAGAAGGTGATTGGGAGTGGTATGAATGGAGTTGCAAAGAGGAGATTATGTCTGACCAACCTGATAGCCGTCTACAATAAGGCCAGCAAGTTTGAAAAAACACAAAACTTGGAGGAGTAGCTGATGGACCAGATGGCTGTGCAGCCATTCAGAGGGGCCTCAATAACACGGAGAAACAAGTGGCCAGAAACTCAAGAAATTCAACAAAGAGAAATGCAAAGTCCTGCATGGAAGAGGAATAAGCCCATGCAGCAGTACATGCTGGGGACTGACTGGCTGGAAAGCAGCTTGGCAAAGGGACCATTTCTCAGTCCCCCTGGGTAGACCATTTTTCTCCCTCTCAGCACAAGTCTGAAAAACCTGTGAAAACGTGCAAGCCGAATGTTTCTGAAAATTGGCCCAAACCAAGTTGTGATGAGTTACTTTTGTCTCTTACCACTCTGCAGAACAATACTGTACAATATGAATAGTGCACGTTCATGAAATGAAGAAGAATTTTCCACATCTCCATTTCACAATGATTAATTTTTCTTCAGGGGGAGTTTCTACCTGTCTCAAAGTAGGAAGAGGTACTATTATCTTTTTAATGCAGATGCTGAATATGGTTAGCAGTGGGCTGGAACTGAGATCATGTTGAATTAAAGATGGTTTGGTTTATTCTGGCTTGCAGTATTCAAACTCCACTAGCAAAATTTCAATTATAAAACTAATTGCATCTTCAATTGCTTAAACAATCAGCCAGCTGACTTTACAGTGCTCTTGATACTGTGCAGGTGCACTTGCAGGTGTTAACATTGCAATATGTAAGAGCTACTTTGTAATATCTCAACTTGTGCACAGGAGTGCTAGGCAGATAAAATACCATTATGTTACATACAAACATTAGTATATGTTAATAAAGTTAACTAAACTTTATTAGCAAATGTTGTTCCCTTATCTGTACATACATAGCTACTATTAACTAACCTTTATTAGTAAATGTAATTCCTTTATCTGTACATATATATCTACTATCTGTGGTATCTTCCTAAGAGGGCTACTAAACTGCTTTATGGCTGCTCTAGTTCTGACATTTTTCTCTTTAGCTTCTACATGCTCAAAATTATTTCTTGAATCTGATGACAAACGGCATTTTATTTTGAAACAATTGTATTTCTGGCAATTACAGCAGCATTAATAAATAGTAGCACCTACCACAAATGCCTGCCATATACTCTGAGACATTATCTTCAAAATACTTGAGTAAAACACAATCATCCCCAAATTCCATGTTTTTATTTGCTTTGTGCATATACATTAGGAAAAAAGGCATAAGTAACAATGAATTGGACCCATTATATTCAAAATGTTCTTGTTAAAACAAAAATAAATTGATTTGGGTAAATTAAAAAAATAATAATAATATTGGACCTAACAGAAAACAATGCAGAAATTATTTTTCAGGTTAATGAGTAAAATAAATAATTAAAGACATAGAAAAAAGCACTGATCTACATTCAACCAAAACTGAAATGTCAGCATTTTTAGCATTGAAGAAAATCACACATACACTTTGGTTCATTCTGCAACACTTGCATTTCACACAAAATAAAAATGCTATCACTGAAACCTTTTCTCTCTTCCCTATACTTCATCGACTTTTAAACTTCCTAGAAGGTAAAAGTTTTTTGGTTTTGTTTTTTTAAACTTTTCCATTTTGAAAGAATGGCTTTTAAAATCCCCCTTTCTGAATACAAAACTAAATAATAAATTCAGCTTGAATTCAGAAATACATTCTGCCTCCCAAAGTTTCTTTTAAGTGAATTTAATTCTTCATGGACAAATTACAAGCCAGTTTTAAATCTAACCTTCCTGAACAGTCATATTGAGAGAGACGTCTTTAAATATTGACAAGTATCATTTTTCAGAATATACAATACCATCATCTGAAACGTGACAACAGCGATAACAAGACTCAACTGTTAGTAAAAGGGAAAAATAGGCCTAGGACACTGAGGTAGATTTACTATTGCCAGGCTTAAGTTTCATACATAGACATCTTGGAGAAAGTAAGAATGAGCTGAAGCCTGTGTTATATTTCTGTAACTTTTCTCTCTCCAGTTCCCCTGCTGCAGAACTGAAGTTCTGGAGCCTGCAAAAAGAAGGCCCTTTCTGGACCCTAAAACACCAGCAACACCACTGCTGCTTCCTTGCCATGGGGAAGTATCAACCTGAACTTGAGATCAGTCTAAGCAACTGTTTTGATTGCAGTGCACGGGTTAGCAATAGGTTAGGCTAGTTGGCAAACAAACAAACAAACAAACAAAAAAGGTGTATTTTTTGCTTTCTATTTATTTTTTTATATATAAATTCAGATTTCTTGTGTGTATATTGATAACATTTCCTGCCCATCTGCTACCCACTGCTGGATGAAAGAATGTGTAGCAACCTAACTTCACGCAGGTTCTGAAAGCAAACTGTCCCTACCCAAAATGCAATGAAGCCACTGGAAAAGGCTGTGAAACAGCATTAGGGGAAAGCACAGTAATACGCAGAGAGGGGAGTTAAGTAGCAAATGAGTGGCTACAGAACAAGTGGTCCATAAAATTGGCCTCTAGCTGACAGTCAGTTCAGAGCTAAGCTGGTTCTTAAAATATAACATTATATACTGCTACATGAGCAAATACACACACACACTATTCCCCCTTAGATGCTACAAAACCAGCCCTCATCCCAGATTCCCTACCCATGGAAAGACAACTGATCTCAACTAGATTCTGCAGACACACGTGGTTTTCTCGTAGTAGATTCCAATCCACCAGGGTAGACTTACTGCTACACAGCGCTGTCGGCTGTTTCACAAGCTTATAATAAAAGTAATAGCTTGCTTGCACAAAATTATGTTGAGCTGAAATATGATGTGCTAGCTGTCAGTCAAGATATGAAAGGATTATTTTTAATCATGATTGCACAAGAGATTTAAATATGCTAATCTCCTTTTTGAGTTGTGGAGCTTCAAAAATTTAATCTGGACACCATTTAAAATGCTATTTTTGTTGGATGAGCGACAAAGTGGCTTTGCTAGAAAACATTCTGTAGGGAGTCAAGGCTGTTTGGTAGCTTGAAACTGTCTGAAATGTCAAAAATACTGTGGAGCCTTCTCCAATTTAAGTGTAAAAACAGCCCCACAATCCTGATGATAGTCTGGATGGAAAACTGGATGTATGTATTCTGATAGAAGAGGCGTCAGTCTTTAGGCTGTATGTTTTCCTCGTAACTAATTCTGCATTAAAGAAACTGTTGAGTTGCTTGTTTGTTTGTTTTTAAGCAATTTGGTGTTTTCCACTTGCACATTCCACTACTTAAATTCACTGAAAAAAAAATAATTCTGTTTGAAATTGAGACAAGTTATTACCATATGGCTCAGCATTTGCAAGAGTCTGAAGATGCAAATATTACCAGCAAGCTACTGCAGCCATTGGCAGTCATTTCTCCCCATTCCTACTAATACTTGAATTGATAAGATCACTGCATTTTCAAAATATTTTTCCTCTTCCAATCTAAAATTGCAGGCTGCTTCAATAAAAGATAAAATTATATCAGGTTTTTACAATACGCAAGTCCACACATTCAAACCTAGGAGCCTAAAACATCTTGATGACCACCTAATTTTCTGAGTTTTTAAGTACATGAAGCCTAATTTGAAAGCTAGGGAGAAAACAACAACACCCACCAAAATTCAGACCACATAATTTGGTACTTAAACACAAATTTAGTTGTTTTATTTTATCCTTCCAAATCTCAAGAGGCAGGTTGTGGATTTGAATACCTTTTGAATACTTAGTCTTGGAGATATGGAAAATCTGCTGAAATTGTTGCTTACTATGCTCACTATTCAAGACTCAGCATTTCCTAACTATTTACCTCAATATTGCACCACCACGGATTTTTTTTTTCATGCAGAAAATAACACAGTGTATCTGATAGAGCAGTGGAGTTGGTAATCATAAAGCGTAGGGGGATGATGACAACCAGCAAAAATATGTCACAAAATGATCAAGAATATGCATCAATACACATAAACATACATCCCTTAATTTAAATAGGGGGCTGCAAATTTTTCTTTCTCCCCAGCTGCTTCTCCCCAGCTTCAGTCTAGTCTAGAACAAACCCAGAGTCCTTAATCCTCTGAATATAGACTGCCATTTTGTACCCTTAGCTTCACACGTCATTCATCTGATGTCACTAGCAGAAAGTAAACACAAATTTTGGAGAAAAGAAGAAAAGACTTCCAAGGCCATTTCCATTTCTACATTACTGAAGTAAAGTTAAAAATAAAGGTTAGTGTGAGAACTATTCAGACTCTCTTTAAGCACAAGATCCGTCGAGGCCCAACAGCATTCAGAAGTACGGGACCAAAAATCCACTGACTCCTTGTCCCCTCCTCTGAAGTCAAACCCTTTCGGCAATGTTTGAGTAATGCTGGTGTCAGTTTCCCTGCCTGAATGTGAGGTTCACTGTTCACAGTTCTAGCAATATATATATATTTTTTTTTTAACCCAATCTATTATTGCTCACAAAACTAGCTGCTCATGGTGACCTGAAGCATAGAATACTACCAAAAGACAATTTTTAAAAATACCACTTTGCCTTTCTGTTATAACCTCTGCTTAGCAATTCTCTAAAACAACATCACACTTGAAACACCAGATGATAGCAGAAGATTATATTTCAGAGATGTTAGATTTCAACATTTTTAAGGTCACAGCATTTACTATGACGCTGTCTGAATTTTACCTGATATAATTTCTATTCCACAATGGCACGGATACAGATCCTATTATGAGTTACCTTACCTCAGGGACAAAGCTTATTGCAATGACACCTTTCTGTTTATATACATTCTATGCATAGTTTTGTTTATCAAGCTATTTTCTGTGTGGAAACTTGTTTGATTTAAAACAGCTCTGAAATACAGAAAGGAAGAAACATAATGCATCTCTGCCATACAAAGGTAGGTGAAAGCAAGTGCAACATTCAGGAAGTCAAAATGGGGAAAAAAACAACAAAACAGTAAGTGGGAAAAGTCACGCAAGCTTAACACCATTCTAAACTTTGTTTTCAGGATACTTTTTGCCACGTGAGTCTCTTATCACCCTCTCAAGCTTCTTAATCGCATATCCTTAATTCCTTGAGTCTCAACCACTGGATCAGTTTCATTTCAAAAGCAGCAAAACAGAAGAAAGATCTCTAGCAAGGGCAGATCCAAGTCTTGAGAAATCAGAATCAGGAAGAGAAAATTATGCTAACCTATGTTCATGGGATTATTTTAGGTTTGATATGACATAGGATGAGGAGAGTCTTAAGAGCAGAAAAATCAAATTATCAAATAAGGTGACAAAATCTAGTAAGTGCATTTGACTTTCTTTTCACATCAGTACTGTTTTCTATTTATTAAACAGAGATCAAAAATCATTCCATTCATAAGATAGTAGGATTACAAACCCACCCTCAAGCTATTTCTGTATCTTCTAAAATAATTCGTATTGAGAAGCACAGCATTTTATCTTCACGAAACAGAAGATTTCAGCTAAATCATGAAAGCTCTAAAGTCCTCTCTGAATTATAACATAAACCCCATTTTATAACATAAACCCCATCTTTTCAACTTTGAGAAGATATCTCAAAGCTTTATCATTTCCCAAAGTTTTTTTTGTTTTGTTTTGTTTTTTAGGAATATGTCTTAAGTACTCCAATATTCTGAAGCCACAGAGAAATTTGGTTTCAGACTAAAAGAATTTGAGAATCAGAAGGCAGCACCATGGAAATACACGTCTCATGCATTTTATTCACCTAATACAAACTGTTTATTTACTAACATTATTTAGAAAACCAATGATTATCACAAAGATTATCTCAACCACTACCTTGGGATTGCTATATCACTAGGCACTTCTAGTAAAAGGGAGAATGGTGTTAGAGTAGTCCCCAAGATTGTAATAGTAACAGTTATTTTGGCAATGTGTGAAGTGCAGATGGTACCAAATACGTGCCAATAACTTAAGCAGGAGCATCCAATAAAATCTCTTGCAGTGCATGTTACAGTCTGTGAATCAAAGTGATACGGGTAACCCTGGGTATCTAGCACTTTTACATTACATGTTGTCTGTTTAACTACCTTATATGCAATCACATCCCTCAGGCAAAAGTCTGTGCTCCACGCTTCCTTGTATTAGTCCCAGGCATAAGTTACTTCTAACCAAATTTATTCAGTATCCCCAGAGAAGAAAACCACCATCAAAACCACAGAAATTACTTCCATCTGATGTACCTTCCAGTGACAGCAGTAAAAAAAGTTTCCCCAAGTGTTCCTTAGAGTCCTTTCCAGCACATCATTGCATTCAATGACCAAAACATAAATGATTTAGGAACATGACAGCCTACTCCTGCTTATGAATGGTGATCAGAGATTTAAAATCACAGATAAGACATGCTAACAATTCAAGTGAAAACTGTTAATGCATTTATAAAGATCTCACCATTTTCCATATAATCAAGCCTCTTTTTCTCAAACTAGAGACTGGAATTCATGCAGTCAATGAGATCATTTACTGACAACAAACCAATGCATAATGTTTAGACACTGAAGTGGCATCTTCATGTTGGTGTATATGTTTTAATTAGCTTTTACTTTTCATGTAGGGTAAATAAAACATTAAGGAGTCAGCCAGACAGATAAACAACAAACTGTTTTTCAAATAGCTCCATGAAATGAGCAAAAATAAAGCTTGAAGAGTGTTATATTTACCTCTGTAGCTCCCAGGGAACTTTTAAGAACACTGGGTCAGGTACACTGAGACACTGAGAAAATGTGCAATTTCTTTCCCACTGAGCTGTCAAGGCATTCATGCTGTGAATAGCTAACACCCTTCTTTGACAACCAGGCAAATATTTCTATTTTCTGCCATTCTAGTCGTGAAGTATCTCAGCATTGCCTCAGTTGATTTAGTGCCAATTCAAGTCAGACTTCAGATGTCTGAGCTAGTAACTGGACCAAATATTCTTGATGAAGCCTTGTCACAAACTCAGACTGCCGCTTAATACATTTCCAAATAGTTAGATAGTAAAAAAGGCTGTAAAGCTGAAAAGGCAGCAGACAGGCAGAACACACATCCACTAAACTGCTAGAATGGAGATTAAAGCAGAGCGTACAAGTCAAATAGGTGGCCTCTTTATTGTTAGTATTGCTTTAAGAAACAAAAACAAATCAAAAACAAACAAAAAAATCCACCATTAAACAGTTTAAAATAAAAGACTATATTAATTCTTAAAAAAACAGTTTATTTTCCATAATTCAAATGTACATTTATTTAGAGGAAAATAATTAACATAATTGATAACTGAGTCTCTCCAGGCAGAAGTGAGACAAGAATATAACTTCTCCAGGTGGTAATGGCAAAAATATATTATAAACAATGCTCTTAAATCTTTTCAAATATACATTTTGTATTACACTGCTCTTACATGTATTGACCAGAAGTTTCCATTACCAATAACATGAAAGAGCAAGACAAAATGAAGGAAAGAATACTTTTTCCAGTGTTCTTTCCTAACAGGTCCAATGGAACCTGCTCAGAAACCACCACTATTACCATCAGTGATTCATAACTTTTTTCATGGGGGTAAGAATAAGCAGGCAGGAATAATGGCACACTGTGTAGAAACACATCTAGAGACAAAATAAATTACTTAGAGAACAGACTTTGCACGCAGACTTTGGAGTAAAGGACTTCTGAGATTGGATTCTACCATTTGAGCTGTGCTGCTCCCTTACTCTGGGTTTCCAGTTCCAGCAGGATTTGATCTAGTGTTTTAACTCCCATGCTTATGATCTGTGCAGAATTAAAATGTCCATTGATTGAATGTGCCTTATACAGTACTTACCAATACTGGCATAGCCAGGTGTTGATGGATCTCCTCCACTGTTCAAGGAAACCATAAAAGCTTTATCAGCAAGATCTGTAGTCTTTGGTAAATCACAAGGATCAACGTAAAGAAGAACGCCACCAAATCCTGCGTCTTCTAACAAAGAAAGCTGAGGGAAGAAAACAACATGGGTGGCTTTTAGGAAAAAATGTCAGAACACATTATTGTTTTAATTACTGTTGAGATAGTGGCTTTATCATGCATCAGGCTCTCACTGTAGATACTCTAGACAAATAGATTCAAGACAGGTCTATTTCCAAACTGCTTATGATATAAATAAATCAGCTACCCTTTGAAAAAAAAAAAAAAAAAAACAACAAAAAACAAAATCAAAATCCAACAAGACTGAATCGTGGTCATCTTTCCCAGGTAATGCCGAAAGATAATTTCAAAGCCTAATAACACAAATAACTCCTACTTATAAATGACGTGTAGCATGTTGAGGAAACACAGCAGTAACAATTGCATTTGAGATTTGCCACTGATTTACACCTTTACCTCTTTTATGGTGATACTGTCAGACAAGGTTGGTGTACTGGAGTTTAAATTCAGGTGAGATATTGGCCAGGACTAGGCTAGATACACAAAGAGATGTGAGCGGAGCCATCTTTCTCCCTAATCCTTGGACATTTGCTTAGACCTACAACCCTGATACGTGATATAAACTTGAAAATGTCTTGGTGTTCAAACTAATCTCTTTAACACATCTTAAATAGCTCTTCCACATTTTCCAAACTACTGTTCCAAACTACTAGAAGTATGACATTCCTGGTTAGTTTACTTCTTCAAGGACATTGACATCACTCTTGCATAGGATTTCTGGACACAGTATCTCTCCAATAAAACAAGAAAACACAAGGAGTTTACAGGCCATTAAAAAAATGAAATAGCCTAGCTTACCCAAATCTTGGAGTCTGCCTCCTGTCAAACAGAGCTTTTATTCTGTTTCATTAGAACATCACAGCTTGAGTTGGTAATGGTAATTAGCCTTTCCGAAAATCTATAGATCTGGTGCAGCAAATCGGGCAAACTTTGCCAAAGTCAAGGACAAAAGCATCCAAGCACCAAAGCTGGAAGCAGCCTATAGATCAATTTTGACTGAAAACAACTCAGGCTTTCCCTTTCATAGGGAACTGAAAAATAAAAGGATTTTATTCTGAATCAGATGAAATTGAAATGTAATGTGGCAAATATCCCCATGATACAAAAGGAATGTTCTGTGTAATGCTCTGCATATTTGGAATTGACTGAAGACTACAACAATGGCACAGAACTACATTAATTCCTCAGACAGAGGTAATGCTGGCTTTTAAGGATTATCTTACTATTCACTATGCTCTACTGATGACTTTCCAAACAGCTACTATGAAGTCTGCGGAATGACTGCATGTGTTTCCGAACTACACAGCTCAGATTCTGAAGGAACCTGATATCTTGTTATTACACCTCAATTTCCCAAATCAATTGCCTTATACTTCTTTTTTTTTTTTTTTTTTTTTTTTTCCATCCTGAATATATTCATGAATATATTCAATTTATCTCCTAGCTATAGATTTTAAGGAAGGTTTATGCATAGTTATTTTTGGCTTTACAAGTATGCAAATTACAAGAATATATAGCATTTGGTTTAAGCCTCAAAAACATTTCATGTTGAGTTCTGCTTTTCTTGAAAGTTGAGACAAAAAATGCATAGAAGTTGCAGCCTGCTTTTTTTCATCTCTAAGGAAACATATCTAATACTGCCATTAGCCTACACTATAAGCCTGAATTTGGATAAACACAGGAGTGAACTGGTGAATCTTGTGTAATGCTATGTATTTTTTTTGAAGTCAACAATCCCTAGATGATAAGGGATAGTCACTTTGAGAACCCTGTTGAGATGAATACAAGCGTGCAAAAAGAGAATGTAATTAGCAGAGATTTTTTAAAAGGTTAAAATGTATTAAAGGCTTTACAATTTTCCAAAACGGTAGGTCAGTTTATTGTATCATGCTGTTCCCACATCATGTTCAGATATTCAGCAAGAATTTGATAGCACAGTAAAAAGGGTAGGGACACAACAAGAAGAGGAAGATGCATTGTAGCTAAGTGATACAACGGTCAGGATTGAAAATATCAATTGCTTTTTCCTTTCAAGCATCCATTTTATTCATCTGTAGTCTTACTTGATAGCACAGAGAATAGAAAAAAAAAAAAAAGTATGCAGTTAAAGATATATATATATATTTTGAACTTTGTAGTTAATAAAAATCACTGTTGAATTCCTGTTTCACTCAGAGAAGGCAACTACAGTTATTCACAAAATGCAGCAACCAATGTTGCCATGGCTACAATCTCTACTGAGAAGTTGTGTTGTACATGTGAGATGATAAAACAGCTTTCAGATTTCAGCTATAATTACTGCTTTTTAACTTTCCAACAGTGACACCACAGCTATGCCAACAAGAAACACTTACGGTTCTTTCCATTTTCATCTTAAATAAATCAACACTGTAACAGCCATAAGGTGTCCTAACACAAAACATTTCAGGAAGGTGCTGTGTTCTTCACATGGCTAAAGATTGTAGATGAAATCTTTCAGGTAAACTGTTACACAACTACTCAACGCAAAGGGTTATTTTAGATTGTAGAAGGAACTAACAGCAGAATTTGCCCCTGATGATGTTGGTTGTATGCCTCCTCTCTCTCCAAAGCCACAAACGTCTCAGAATAAAATGGAAACATCAGAACACTTGAAGATAAATCAGATGCTTGTGCCCATGGATAACTCCTTTGTTGTCTATGGCTGCTTACATCCTCCTTTTTATACAAGGCTTTAGAGTCACATTAAAAAAGTAACTATTTCAATCCAGTGTATTAAAATGCCCCATAAATGTTCTGGACTCAGTTTAATCTAGTATGAAATGCTGCTTTATCAAAGGCTCTGCCTTGTTACTGGGGATGGTGATCAGCCTTGTAAACTATACACCTGGTAAGGCATCCTTAAATCACTTTTTAAAGATGATGTGTTTGAGGCAGTGAAAAGACATTTATTTTAAGTAGTGGCTAGTGATTTTGGAAGTCTTTCTTTTACCTAAGATGGTTACTGATGATTATGAATAAACAAGAGAAAAAAAAAGATGATAATGTATGTAACTGGATTATACCAACCAACCAATTACGTGTTAAAATAGCTCATTATTAGCAATTCTTCCCATAATAATAGTGTCAAATAAGGCCAAACTATGCAAGAACCTTCCTGTGCAGCTGTCCATTGACATACGTAGACATCTACAGTATCAGCACTGTGTTTTGTCTTCCTCTGTTTTTTGGTGAAAGTTCTCTTTCCCACCCTTATCCCTCCCCTGAAGTTGCAATGGATGCGCTTTACAGGGTATAGCATCAGTCCCATTACTCATAAATACTTCCCTGTATGTCTTTAGTTTGCTTTCTATGCTTGCCTGTTTGTGAGTCTTGAACCACAGTAATGACTGAACAACTGATCAGTTGGCACAGAAGACTTGTTTCACCTGAGGAGCTATCTCAGTATATGCCCGCAAATTCACAGAAAATGGGATACTGAGTAGAGAAGAGGCAGATCCTGCTAACGCACCACGCTAAGAAGGTGTCAATAGAAGTTGGCATTCACTCCTTAAAGGAACAGGAAAAGACATATGAAATCACAAGAAGAGTGACTGATGGAAAAGACTACAGAAACTTGGACCACAAAGTAGACACCATAAAATCCAACCGTGACAAACAAAGCTGTGAAAATCCTGTTCACCAACCCATGGAACACCCTGGTCTTTCCTCAAAGGACACGTTATGTAAGGTAACGCAGCTGAGTAACAGCCATACTGCCTTACGATGCCATATAAAAACTGGCTTTGGCATCACAGACAATTCTACCCTTATTCAAAGGATGCGGTACTACCGCTATATCTGGAAAAGCTAATTTAAAATACAGCATCTTTCAAGTGCACTTCACAGTTTGTATATACACTGATGAGAGTTTTTCAGCATGTGATAAAGCAAACTGGTGCTGGAAAAACATGGAATAGATCTCTTCATTTTGCTATAGGTTCCCTTCTGTTACTTTTTACTTCTCCTCAATACTATGTTCAAGTTGAATCCACTGACATTTTCTTATTAGATTTAATTCTGCTTTCAGCTGTATTACACAAGCCTACAGGCTTTCAGTCATTACATAATGCTTAAAAAGTATCAGTAAATAGAACAGTATAAATCTGTTCCATACAGGTAAGATTCCTCTTGATCTAGTTTTCACATATTTCCATACACACTATACAACCATGTTTCAGCATAAGAGAGAAAATAACAGAAATAGGAAAAACAACATATATGAACCTGTGATGTATTACAGAAGAGAAAGTTTTCTACCAGAAGAGAAATTTGCATGAAGATTATCAATCAGGAGATGATAAATATGTGAAACATGGGAGGCAAAACATTCTGAGGAATTCTAAAAAAAAAAAAAAAAAAAAATGAAAAACGTCACAATTCAATCTATTACAAAATCCTGACTGATCAAAATATGTATCTTTTTAAATTTTAAAAGCATAGACCTTTATTTTAATTTAAAGTAAGCTCATCATTATGCACACATTTGGAGTATGGTGTTTATAGTTGGAATAATACAATTGTATAATATTCAAATAACTCAGAGTTGTTTCCAAGAATCAATAGCTCCTTCAATAAGCACTGAGGAGAACATGTATCTTATAAAAAAGGAGGTTAGCATTTTGTGGCTTTAACCTTTTATAAGCATCCAGAAGAACCTCACACACGCTTCAATTTTTCCTGAAGTTGTTTAAACTACTCTCTGTTTAAAATCAAACTTGTTCATACATATTACCAGGAGCTGTATCTCCTATTGTAATTATATTTCAGTGCAATGATCAACATTAATTAGAGAAATAACTAACCAGTTTTTAACTAGTGCATTTTTCGATTCGTAGAGCAATGTGCAGAAGACATGGTTCATTAATCTGAGACACAGCTTTACTAGCTGGACAGGCTACAAGTTATTAATTATTCTTTTCTACTGAAGTTCCAATTAAAATCATGAGACTCTGAATGGAAATCCCATCTCATTTTACTAATTGGCAGTAAGTAAAATTACCAAGCAAGGGTAAAGGGCCATTTAAACTGTTGGAAGACCTCACTGACATAAAGTATTTCTATTTCTGAAGCAGATTGCTTGAGTAGAAAAATACGACTTCACATACTGCAGATTTAATTAGATGCCACTGTCCTCTCAATTACCTACAATAATACAGGCTACTTGGAAGATACAATGGTACCACAATCAAGACTCTAGGAAAAAAAAAAAAAAAAAAAAAAAATGATACACATCTACATTTTTATACAGCTCTTCCAACTTCCATATTTCTAACAAATAAGGTAACAAAGGTCCATTTTGGCTTCAGCTTAATTTTTGAATACTACTCCATGTTTAATCATGCTGCTACATTTTTCGTCAGAGGTCCAGGAGCAATGGTGAAAATAATTTACAGGCAAAATACCATCCCATGAAGTTTTGGCTTTTGCTGATCCATTCTCAAGGCAGTGTATTAAGATAGTAAATGAGATGGAGGACATAACCAGTTTAATGGCTGACTCCAAGGGGATGATGAAATAAATGTATTTTTCCAGTTCAGCTCAAAACTATCCTGTTCTAAGGAATGGCGCTATTAGAGCACTCAAATTTCACACAGAAGTCCATCAACATTGTATGAACATGGATAAGATGCTATATAACCACAAAGCAAAAGAAAAAGGAAAGCAAATAAAAGCAAGACTGGCAATGAGTATTTGGAATCACAGTAGACATACAAAGAACAGCAGCTTCTCTGGTGCTACGATGGGAGCAACTCACACGAAGAGAAGGGATAAAGTGTTGAATAAAAACAGAGCTACTACAAACTGGCAGATCTGTGTGGATTGAGAGCTCCCAAGCATTGATATTACAATTCAGCTTGTCATCCACTAGCCCCTAAGACAGAAGTCAGAGTTGAAAAGCCTCTTGAGATTATTTTTCGCCACCATCTCCAAACCCAAAAGCAATTTGCTTTAATCCTGCAGTCCTTCCACAGCAATATTTTAACAATATGGTCTTAAATACGGTATTAAGTTTAAAATGAACTGAATGTTTTGTCCCATACTTTTTTCCTGTTTGCTGTCTGCTCATCTTCAATACAGTTTTATCAGAGAAAAGTAATTAGTTACACAGCCGTTTCTAAAAAAGAAATTTTTCACAATAGTGTAGTTGGACGATTAAACATAAGCCAGATATATTGCCAGTTCCCTGCACTAGATTTTAGGAACTTTTAATACAAATTGAGTGCATATTTTATTGCCAGATCTTGCTTACCACTGCTAAGAAATTCACAACATTCAGTCTAATTAAAAATGAAATTGAACTACAATTCCCGAGAAACAAGGGCCGATTGGACTCAATAAGCTTTACTTAATTTATTCCAGAAAGAAAATAATTGAATTGCTTACAGTCCAGAAAAAAAAAATGCTTCATTATTTGATGAGCATATAACACCAAGGCTTTCCTATTGCTATTGCATTCCTACATCTTCACGAAATACTGCTCACTTTTAAATAAGCACGTAGAAAAACACTGTGTGTATAATAAGTATCATTAAATATTCAGTAAACATTAAAAATAAGAAACAGTCTGGATGAATGTCCAGATAAGTGACCTCCAAAAAGCCAATATCCTTTCCTTGTTCATACTGAAACTGTTGTTTCTGATGACATTTATAGTTATTTTAGGCTATGTTTAGACTCTATTACACAGAGAACAGAGCTGAAGATCTGTCATACAAAACACAATTACACAAGCATATAATTAAAATCTTGGTAAATCATTGAGAATATACTGATTAGACTCTAGGTTATTTTTCATGCGTTCTCCAGAACTTTTAATCCAAATCCACCCACCAATGCAACCACAGCCCTGAGACAACTGTGTGTAATTCCTTTTTTTGTTTGTTTGTTTTTTTGTCTGTTTTTTGTTCTGCTACCTCTAAAAGGATGCTGTAAAGTCAGCGCACGTAATCTGTAAATACTATACCCCTGCACAGGGCACTTCGCTTATGGAAAGCCATGCTGACCAGTGTACACCACTGCCATGCACCTTGTCCAGGGCACGAATGGCAGAGGCTTTTCTATGTTAAGGAGGACATGATTTTCCTTTAGTGGCCATGCTCTTCACAGCAAACATTTCATGCACCTAGCCACTCCTGCAGGGATGCCTCAGGTCTCTGCAGGCTGTTTCTCCTCACCGTTTTTGAATGTGGAAGCCAGGAGACACGGCATGCATGGAACAAAGCCTGACAACTTATGTGATGCTGGTTTTTAGCTTCAGCTTGGCTGCACGCTGCAGTACCAAGCTTCAGCTGGGGTCTCTTGCACTGGTACCACAGCGCTGTTGAGTGGGGCGTCAGAAAACGAGCTTGCTCAGCTTGCAGTGTTTTCCTCCGTCCTACTGTCCTTCCAACCATTGCCATAATGACATACTAACTCCATACTGTTAAGTGGCAAGATTAGCCCACAATACCCGGGGCTTTATAAAGGGCTGATGAGCAGATGTCCCCTGTGCGTCAGCACAGAGGGCAGGAGCGAACTCCCAGCGCGTGTGGTAGCGGCTCAGAATTTAGCTCTTCAGATCCAAACTGAACGCAGAAGTTCAATTCAAGACTGAAGTTGTCGTGTTCATGAGCAGTAATAGTTTAACCTCAGTAAACAGTACCACAAAAAAAGTGCAGATAGGTGCACTTAAGGGATTTCTACTGTCTCTAATGTAAGGACTATTAAATATATTGTGTCAAATTAAAAAAAAAAAAAAAAAAAAATGCTCGTCCATTTAACTTTTACCTTCCATGCAAGAGGAATTTATATATTTAATTTTGGAGAATTTTCTGTCCTTCAAGGAATAGATACTTTGAGAACATATCTATTTTTGAACTTAAAATATTCTGTGATTTATCCAAACCCACAGCAACCTACAGAGCCTCAGTAACGCCACTGTGGTACAATACCCTCACACCAACTGGTGTTTCTTCAAGAACATCCACTATCCATTTGGAAAAGAGTGAGACTGTATCCTGCCTCGAGTGCATTGGCATCTGTCTCACAGAACCATCACATTAAAACTGATAACTGGACAGCACACAGGAAAATAGAAATCTTAAGAAAGCACAAATTATGATTTTGTTGTACTGAACTACGCACCAATACAAATTTGCAATTTTTGATTCTCTCAACAATCTTTGTCAATTTGTATAAGAGATGTAGCCTGTATCTGGGATATCCTTGGCGTGCCTCAAGTATATATTTTTCAGTACTCAAAGTTAGTAATGTTGAAATGCAAACAGCCCAAGTCATTCTCTGCTCAATCATCTCCAAGATAAAAGTAGGATTTAGACATAGCTAGCTCTGTGAGCATGGATGTTATGTTGAATCTATCAAGATATTAGCAGATGTTCTCACAACCCACATAACAATCAGTCGTAGATTTTTAATTAAGGCACATTTGCTGCCTTCAGTAATTGCATCTCAGGGCATCTGCTAGATTGTTAAAATACAACTGCCTTCATTAGACCTGTGCAAAAAAAAAAAAAAAAAGTCTTCAATTATTTTATTATTCTCACAATTACTGTCCTGGGAGATTCTATGAAAAGCTACATTATTTCTTCAAAAGTGCAAAACATGTTCTCTGCTCATGGAGTGTATGTTCCGGGGCACTACACTGTATCGGGTTTTATGCATTAAAATGCCTTGAGCATGATGTAACAGTCTCCTTAGACATTGTATAAAACAATTGTTAGGTATTTTTAAATTTATTTTAGTTTAATTTTATGTCTCCAAGTGGAACATATAATGATACAAAGTATGCTATATGTAAGCCTCACGCATATATCTATATAATCTTGGAAAGCTACAGATTATTAATTGGTTGGTGAATATTTTACTTTCATTCATAGAAGAGAGCAGTGTTTAACTACTCGGTTAGCATCCCTTTAAGTAAATCAATAATTGAAATGAACTTATTTTATCTTCCTTATTAGAAAAACAGTCACAAGCCAGGAACGATAAAAGACATGATCATAAAGAACATGTCCTAGTGTATATTATTTTATCATAAATATAAAAAGTTATTTAAAAAGTTAGCAATAAAAGTTTCCTATAAATATCACAGTACTAACCTCCAATCCTAAACTCCCTTGGAAGTCCCCAAATCCAAAATTAGGCTAGTTTCCTTATTATTTTTTTTTCCCCTCAGAGACTGACATTTTTGCAAATGGAAAATTTTCACATTTCACATGCAGGGGTTTTTGTTTGTTTTTTCTTCCGAGGTCCTTTCTTTCTCACTACTTTCCATTCAGCACATCAGTAAATCAGAGCTTGGGCTCCTCCTGTGACCAGCTAAATAGCCCATTTCACCAAAATGAAATAGTGGAAAGAGCTACATGAAGGAGGTCCAAGGTTGAAGTACTTGATGAGAACAAGGAAGGCAGTTGTATTACTTTGGCAATCACGAAGCACTACAAAGTCATTCATTCACCATCAGTTTAAAAACAAAACCCTCCAAAAACAACAAAAAAGCAGTAAGACTAGTATACAATTAGTTCCAGAACATCAATCCAAAATGATGCCCTTGCCTTGTCATAAAAAATGGAGTGAAAAATATAAAAAGGTAAAAAAAAAAAAAAATCTGCCCAAGTTATTGTCATAAATATCTTTTTATGTGGTGATTAGGAAAGGAAGACCCCAATACCAAAACAAGGTCATTCAAAGGGTGGTTAAGAAAGATACATGAGCAGCGCTATTGCTCCCCGTCATTCCTCTCCCCAGCTGGGTCACGGACAGCAGCCACAGTAAATTCATATGAGAGACTGACTAGGTCATTTTTGTCTTTCTCTGACAATTACTTGGGGAAGGTAAGGAAAGACTGAAAAAAAATGTCTTTCAGAACCTTCCATGTTAAAAGCAAATACAGTTCTCTGTAATAGACCCACTGAAAAGATTTAGCACCACTTACAGCTCCTAGAACTCCACCAAACTGACTTCTAAATAGCATAAACACGGAATACTGTACTGAGAAGAAGAATGAAAAAGAAACAGTGAAACCCATGATCAATCAATTGCTGTTACATCCCTGTTTTCTCTTGAGACAGAACTTTCAGTAAAAGCCTTTAAAGCATACATTACCTTCCAAAACCAGCAACAAAACAACAACAAGCCCCCAGACAAACAAAAGCTTAAGCACAACACAATGTTATGCTGCAAGGCCATGCAATGAATGAATGGTCTGACACAGAAATGAAGATGACATATTCCCAGGTGTTTAGCACAGCATAGGAATATATAGAAAAACAGGGAACGGTTCCAAGTTCAGACAAGCAATTTCTCATGCAGCATCTTTGCAAATGAGGCAAGGAGTGAAAACAGCATAAATAGAAATTTCTGTTCTCACCCATTAATTCCTTTTCTCTGGTGACAGATTGGCAGTGAGGAGTAATCTTTGCACTTACCATTGCTTGCAACTGTTCAAAAAGGTGAAAAGAAAGCCAATTCAGGGTTAAAAACAGCAACCTTACTTTTGCATCACTAATTAATGGAAAGTACAACTACATCTATTATATTTAGGATATAGTTACATTAATATTTTAACAGTTACATAATTTGGCTTAGGTCTGCATAAAACTGCATCAGCTTTACACCAATTTAACTTGCTAAATTTCAGTAAACTGACACTGACAGGAAACCAGAAGAATCAGGCTTTATAAACATGTGTTGTGAACCTTACACTCTCAGGAGATGGAAAATACTTGATATGTTATAATTCTTTTTGATAGTACATGCTAAAGGTGAATCCTAAAATAGACAAGAACGTAAAGAATGGCCAACTGTATGAGTAAAAAACTCTACTCAGAGAAACAAAATAATGATGTCCATGTTTCCAACAAGGGCCTATATGCCAACAGGAGATGCTGAACAGCTGAATAGTTCTGTTGCAAGTCTTAAAGATGATGATTTTCAAACTTTTTTTTTTTTTTTTTTTGCCAGCACCTATTAAACTGCCCTTTCAAACAAGGCTTCGGTAGACAACATGAACAATGTTCACGTGACATTCCATGAAGAACACATTTAAATATTGTATGTTTCTTTTAAATGTTTAAATTTTGAAACATCTAATTTCAAGGAGGATACTTAACATGGTGCTCTCCCAGGAAGAGACCTTATTGCTCTCTACAACTGCTTGAAAGGAGGGTGTGGGGAGCTTGGGTTTGGCCTCTTCTCACAGGTAACTAGCGATAGGACTAGAGGGAATGGCCTCAAGTTGCGCCAGGGGAGGTTCAGGTTGGAAATGAGGCGACATTTCTTCTCAGAAAGAGCAGCTAGGCACTGGGATGGGTTGCCCAGGGAGGTGGTGGAGTCACCATCCCTGAGGTGTTCAAAGAAAGGTTGGGCCTGGTGCTTGGGGACATGGTTTAGTGGGTGATGGTGGTTGGGGGGTGGTTGGACAAGATATCTTGGAGGGCTGTTCCAACCTTAATGATTCTGTGACATCCATGATTCAAAAGCAGCAGCAATACACATCTGAGTTCAGGGATCAGGTGATAACACAAAGTCTGAGAAATCCTCTCAAGCCATTTGCTCAATTACACTCAGATCTAAATTTACAAATCTGGATCTACTAGATGGAGGTCTCTTCCAACCTAGAAAATTCTGTGAGGTCTTTCCAAAGTCTCTCCCTCAGCCCCACTTTTGAGACATGCAAAAAGAAGATATGAACTTTTGAAGGTTGCATTCATTACTGTGTAGGAGGTGGATCTGAACTGTACTGTTTCTATGTTAATAAGTGCATACCTTAAACAATATACAGATCCCTCTTTAAGAAGAGAATAACTGCTGCTTTATTTGTCTCCAGAAGTTGTAGATGAAGTACGTATTAAAGAATATAAAGAACATTTTTTAACTTAAAAAATATTTTGCCAATGACATTTCTTCTATTTATATTCTTTAATATTGCCAAAATTATGGTATATTGCTTATTTATTCAGTCATTAATTTCCATAGCCATATGCTTTCTATGTCTATATGCAGCTTGTGTTCAACTTAATATATGGCTTTGAATTTTACTATCTGAATATAACTCTTTTACTTATTAGATTTATTTATTATAAATTATCACAGTTGTAATACTGCATTATGACTTCATGTCATCCTTTCTCCTCTAAATTCTATAAAGCAATACACATCATGTATTACTCATCTGCATAAAAATCCCAGATGGTTTTAGCTAGGAAATTGAAGTACATGGATTCCCAGATACATAAGCTTTGTCCAGAAAAAAAAAAAAAAAAAGATTTGATTTCCAAAATGAAGGTGTATCATTTGAAATCAAATTGACCAAAATGTTAAGAAGGCACCATTCCAAGGGCTTAAGTCAACACCAGGAGATCTACAAGGAAGTGTTGTTTCTTCTTCAAGCATAAAGCACACATCTGCCTTTGAATATGATTTTTTCCCCTCTTGAAGTGTAGTAAAAGAATATGATAATAGCTAATAGCAACGTTAAAGGTATCCTTTTTCCTAGTAGTTATAAACTTTTTCAGAGGCAAAGCCATTCATCATATAACACAACTTGGCCATGAGACATCAACTAACATAATTTCAGAAAAATAAAGCTTAAAAAATCCACTTACATGCGCGTTATTTATTTAGGGATCACAGACTTCTGAAGCACTGAGTTTTATTACACTGTTTCTTAGTCTTGAGACCAGGAGGAAAAGTTCATATTCTTCTAAGATTCTTAAAGGGAAAAGACTTGAGCTTACCATATACCTGGTACCCTCTGACTTCTATCATTTACATGTCTGATATACTCTGTGAGTAGGCTGTTACATCTCTTTTGGGTTTGTAATAAGTGGTAAAACATTGCCAGAACTGTAAGTACCTGCTTTCCTGGGTGTGCAATTCTGTATCAAGAAATCATTTATCAGTATGTAGTGGAACTCATCACCACAAGATGTTGTGGAAGTTTAGAAGTGGAATACACCAGTCCATGAAATACTCATAATGATAATTAAACAAGATGGGGCAGATTAACATTCTCCACTTCAGGAAGTCATACCACCACAGGCTGACATTTTTGGTAAAGGCATACCAAAGGAAAAGATGACTGGGTACTTGAACCATGCATATGGTTCATGTCGGAGAAGAATACCAGACTGACAGGGAACATTTTTTTTCCCTGTTCTCATCATAAATGATGGAGAATTTTTTCAATTTAATAAAAACTTCATGACAGAAGACTAAGCAGATGATCATTTTTTATGAAGTGATTGTCTGTGCATTTCACTGCACAGTCTCAGGTAGCAATATTTCACCAGTAACAGCACTATGCTATGGTCATGACCTCATTATCATCAGAGAGCTTTACCTGAATAAAAACAGAAGACATGGTTTCTTTTGCTAAAGGTGAATTGTTCCTGTAAAACATACTAAACAACACACTTAACTATGTTCCTCACGTCACATAAAGGGAATATTCATGTCCTTAAGGTTAAGGCTATGTTTCTATATTATTCTGAAGCAAAAGCAGAATGCTAGAAGCCTCACAGTATAAAGCTTATTCCTCTACTGAGAAATAAACTTTGTCATATTAATAGGATCTCAGTCTCTCATAATTAGCAAATTTGTGATGAATTGCATCACACTGAGAAGGAATGAAATAAAAATTAAATACTTTGTAGTGAAAATTTCTTGTTATCAGATGTTGTATCACCCACCCTTCCAACACTTTGGCTAAGGCAAAAGGCTAAGGCTCCCCCTACAGCCAAGTGAAGTACTGTGCAAAAAATACTTGATTTCTCGGATCTTTTAAAACAAGATTAAATTGGATTGCTGTTCCATGTAGTTCTCACATGAAAAAGGAGGCTAGTTTACAATTCTCCTAATGCAGAATGAATGTCTTCCCTTTATCTCACTTTTTAAGCTTCATGTTTTAAGTCTCTTATTCTGGAGCCACCTTACATTGCTGGGCACAACCTGCATCTGATACCTGTAAACAGCAGATCCTGCATACCACACGTGTCCATGACACCTTGCATTGCTAGGAGTGCATGGTTATTGAGAGAGAGAAACATCTACAGTAGGCAGATGTATGCTAATTTATAATCTGTCAGAAAGGTTTCTTAAACTTGGAATCCAAGAATCACCTGAACCAGCAGATTTGGACTTGCCTTTTTCTGTTACACACCATAATATGATAAACAGGGATGGGACATGGTCGGGCGGTTAAGTGGATTAAGTGCTATCTTTTTTTACTCTGAGATCACAGTAGGAGGCCAGACTGAAATGAGTTGTCAGGTCAGTTCCCCAGTGGACAGTTTATATCATAAAACCATCACATATAACTGAATACAGCTATAAAAGGCAACATAATCACTTCCTACTCTCAGGAAAACCAAGATTGACTTAGAAATGAAAAATACGCTTCCTGCTAGTGAAAGGGTGGTCTCGCTAGGTCACCCCAAGGTCACTTCTGAGGCTGCGTGGTAGGAGCTCTCATGATGGCTGCATAGCAATTTGTAGGGGAAAACCATAAATAACAAGTTGGACCATCAGTGCAGGCACTCCTCCAACCTTCGCAGAATGCAAATATTCTGTCCTACTCTTAAGTTATTACCTGTATCTAGACATAACCCTGACAAACCTTAGCCAACGCACATACCAGGGTTATTTACAATTACAAGGCTATCACCAGCAACAACATTTTATATATTTTTTTTAACCCGATCAAGAACCTGATTTTTAGAGCAATTTGAAGTGTAAAAGCAATGTGAAATTTTCAACTATCAATTAAAAGTTACTTGTTATTGTATGGAATCTTAAGCTAGTTTGGGGAAGCAGCCCCCACCAATTTTAACTTAACATTACAGAGACTGTGCTGATGCAACTTCTATATTCATCTCCCAGTGAACATCAGGAAGCCCAGGAATCCTTTTGCATGCAACATTCATGGTTGGCTGTTTGTATCAAAAAACACTGGATTTTTATTTTATTTTTTTTCATACAATATCATCATGAATTATCACAATTTCAATTTCAAATACGGAGAATTGACTGTGTTTAGCAGGTTGCTTAGAATTGCTTCAATACTGGAAAAAATAAATAAATAAAATAAAAATCTACCACCAACAACAAAAAACAACAGCACAAAAGAAACAAAACAAAACACAAAAGCCAAACCCACTTAGAAACATCAAAACATAGCAGGAGGACATGTAAGCTTGAGCAAATTGCCATTTATTTAGACCTGGATCTAGAGGAACAGAGAAGATAAATTTAACTTTGTTGGGCATGTTATTGTCTGGGAATTAACCACTCAGACCTAAAGATGAAATTAAAGTGCAATTTAATATAAATTGCCTTTAATCCAATATGAATTAAAATTTCATATTGAAATGTACCATCAAGGGAAAGAAAGAACAAATGAAAAGATAGAATGCCAAAAGTACCCTTCCACCTCTTGAAAGAAGAAAAAAAAAAAGACCTCCTAAAACCCTGCAGACAAGCAGTTATGTATTTTACCCAGATATGTTCCACAAAATTCAGCTACAGATGATCTGAAAGGAGTGCATTAAATAACCCTAGGGAAAATAATCAAAAAATTCTATAGGCTATAGAATATAAAGTATAAAAACCTAATCCCACTGACACCAATGAAAAGGTTGGCTATCAGCATTCAGCAAGACCGCGTTTTTACTCAAAGTTCGGATCACAATGCAAACTACGGGTGTATTTGAAAGGGCAGAATTCAGATTTTCATACATAAATCACGAGTGCTGATTTTGTGAACCAGTTCTCACAGATGAATTTCTAAAGCCATGCAGAACCTAAGTGCCATTCCAGCCAAATTCTGGACCTGGCTACATTTCCTAAACTGTAGGACCAGCTTCAAAGCTATTTCTATTCACAGAACCCTCAGGCTTACTGAAACAATTTTTGCTTAACTATGTTAACTTAGATGAATTTTAAAGTACAGACAAAAAAAAAAAAAAAAAGGCAAAAAAAAAAGGCAAAAGAAAAGGCAAAAAAGCAACAAGGCATGAGTAGTTAAGTAGCAGTAATCTGCAATCTGCAATGTCCTGATTTATCAAACAAAATGTTGACACCAGAAACAGAACTATTTAATTCCGTACTCTGTTAAATAACAGTTTTATATAGTTTCTTCAACAGTAATGATTTTGATACCTTTCAAATCAATTCTCAGATATGTAAATGAAGAAATTGGTTATGAAGAAATAATTACTTTGAAACAAGAAAAAAAAAAAAAAGGCTAAAAAAGCCTGAAAAGGCCGTCCGTTAAACAGCATAACCTCTTTTTAATAAAACCATAAATCCGTAATTACTACAGAACATGTTGTACAATGCAAATGTACAATGAGGGGTGTACTTATAAAGAAAAAGAAAACTTGTCTGAAGAAAGACAACCTTGTCCTCTGGTCACCATAAATTTAGGAAATAACCAGCATGTACACTGCTGGGCTGTAATTATCCCTTGCAGAGTTGTTTGGGTGGGTGGTTGGGATGACGAAGGGCATGGTTTGCACTGCTCCACCTCTGTCAGTATCTGGTGCTTTCAGAGAACCTCCAGGCAGTTAGGCCAGGCAGAATGAGGCTCTGTATATTCACTCCTCATCTCTACTCAGAGCTTTTATACACTCCCACTTTCTTTTGCGCTTTTTCATCTGTTGTTGAAATCAAACAGTATGGCCTGGAAACACCTGAGATGAAAATAGGCACAGATAATTTGTCTGTCAGTGGCTCTTTTGTGAAGCCCAAGTTCAACAAATGTGAAGGGCCAGCTCAATTAGCGGCTTGGGCAGAAAAAAACATCAATGACCTAGAATTCCTTATATATGAGCAGCAGAAAAAGTGCTAAGGCCACTGCAGAAGTCTGGCTAGTGCATACTGCATCTGCAGAAAACCAGATGCGAAAGGTTTAGACTTTATAATGGAAAGAGAAGGTGTGTACATCTTTCCTATTGCCCTGCATACAAGCGGCTGATCAGCTGTGTGGATCTAAGGCTGTGAGGTACAAATTGAGGCAATGGATTTCTTTGCTCAGCTTTGCTTCAGAACAATTGCCTCACAGCAAAGCCATTTCACTTGACTTTGCACCATTTATCAGGACACAGCACTCAGTAAATTGGATGATTGCATTTACTACTCACTTTTTAAGGGCTTGATAAAATAGAAAATTATGCTTGGGATTCACACCTCTAAAATCCGACAAGAGCTTCAGAAGACCCCAGAATCAAATTCTTTTAATGAGAGTCAGCCGTCCTCCATTTCTTAATGGAGGCAGCCACTTACACTCTCACTCAATTTAAGCGTATTGTATTAATCGGATGAGACCTGCTATAAAATGGTCATCCCACTCCCTCAGGAAGCAGTGATTCATAATAGGAGGTGGACTAATTTTTCAACAGATGAATTGGCTGTTTAATTCTGCAATTAAACAGCCAATTGAATATGTGAATATTTAGAATCATTTGCAGAAGAGAAAAACTCATGGTCAGCATTACTGAAAATAACAGAACTACAGAGCCATTAAAATAGCTAAGAATTTAGTGTTTGATTCAGCCCTGGGAGCTCAGGAACTTCTGTATCACTCCAGAAGTAAAAGAGAGAATGGGAACTAGATCTGGGAATACACGTATGCATGCAAAACAGCAGCGACAACTCAAAACCTTCTGGAAAAATTCTGTGGCATCAGAATTGCAGAATAATCAATATCTACCTTTTCTTATTAACTTGTGTGCCTCCTTGTTTACTCTGCTAACAGAACACTTTTCCTTCCACTCAAACATACCCAGGGTTTTGTAATGAAAATGAAATGAGTAGTAACCCGAAGTCCTTTTACTGATGCAACCAAAATGTTAATTGCTAGAGAATATCGACAAGCTGTGCTACAGTTGTGCTTCCTCCTGGACATTGATTGCTCTTCTCCTACCCCACCCCTCACATATTCATCTTTCTGCTTACAAGAGTCAATTACTTTCCCCCAATTTGGCTGCCTAAAGAAGGAATTCTTTCTCTACTTTTATTTGCTGCAGTGACTAAAGAGATAAGAGCAAAGTTTTGTCAAATATTTCATATTTGTATTTTTTAAGCTGCTCAAGAATAAGTTTGCAAATAATATTTTAAAATTATTGACTTCAGGTTGAAACATTAAGTGATAAATCTGTGTGGAGACACTTTTTTTTTTAACCTCAGGTACGTGTAACTCAATGGGCTGAGGGTGAATTCTTCAGTCACCCAAACCCAGAACAGATTAATGGCATCAAGGTAGGGCGCCTCCATGTTTTTCTAATTAGCTGTCACAGCTTGTCCCTTCTGTTCAAAAACAAGGAAGTATTGTTATCAGTCAAAGCAGGAGGAATATAACTGAAGTATATCTATCAATCATTTAAATTTGATACACTTTCAGATGAAGGAAGAGCCATGCTCTTTCTTCAGAACAAACAAAACTTCTCAGTAATCATGGAACAAAATAGCATGTGCGTTATCATTCCATGAGTCATGACATCAGGAAGAGGTAAATAGCTGACCAAAAGCATCATCAGGAGCAGGATTGATGGCAGTGTGAAAACTCAATTACATAAACTGCTTTTTCATACAGACTGCTTTCCAGTAAATTTTGCAAAGACCTTGGAACAGAAGGTTTTTTGGTATAGGAAGTGAAGAAAAAAATGAAAGGTAGCTTTCTTTGGACTACAGCGTTTCTAATGGATGAAAGAAGCTGAGAACGGGAAGGTTAGGAACAGAAGTGATCTAAACCTGATAGTATTTGGGGGGAGGAGGGATAAAGAACACCAATAAAAGCAAGAGACTTGAAGAAGGGTATCTCCTATAAACTCAGGGCATACAAAGGCTAGTGGAAACCCCTGCTGGGCACATTTCAAGCACAAAGGGCAAAATTAACAGGCTTCACATGCACTGTTGCATGGTACAGTCCTGGAAAACATTACTGAGGAAAATTATCAGATCTCTATACTTGAAATCCTTAAAATAGATAAAGAATTATCCGGAATGAGATACAAGCTCATCTCCCCTAAGGAATGGACTATATAAATGCTTCAAATCCAAATCGCCAGATCCAGTTTTATACTCTTCTATAACTTTTATTCATACTACCTACACCTCTGGCCCCAATTTCCAAGAAGGGCTTCACGAAGGGATATAATATCATTATATATCCCACAGCACTCACATGGGAAATAGGTATATAAACTCTTTATATGCCTTGGAAAAAAAATTCATCCTACAAAATAAAAAACCAGCATCCTTTATAATGAAACATATACCAGGTGTTTAGGATCCCTGAAAAACTACGTAGTTTATAAATATATACACATGCATGTATATTCATTCATATGGATACACATATACACATATGTATATAATGGGGGGAGGAAGGAAAGGAGGGAGGGAGTCTCAGTTAAATGGCAATTTCAAATGTCATCTTTACAGTTATATCTGCTAGCCATAAAACGTGCCAGATAGAAAAATACAAACTTCAAAAGAAAAAAGAAATAAAACAATGTAGACAGTAGAAATGTGCAGTGACTTTTTCCAAAGTAAATTGATTTAAAATGCAATTTTTAAATAGAAACCTTTTTGCAAATGGCTTTTACTCTAAGATTCTTTTCCATTTCCTAAATCCTTGTAAATGCCTACCAATAACTTCTGCATAACGATGCAAGCATCCATGCTTCTAAACTTTATGACAGATAAAAATCAATTGTATGAATATTTATGAAGACTGTAAATTATTAAAATAAATACAGATATTTACACATTAGAACAACGTCTTCATTTAATGGATGTGAAAAAAATGTTAATATGTGAACACTCTAAAGATGAAGTGGTTTGGCCTTCAGGGCTTTTGTTACTCTATTAAAAGTTAATTTAGGATAGAAATTATGTCTCTTCCTCGAATCCCAAAACCAAAAGATTAAATCACGATCAAGACTCACCACATTCTTCAAAAAATGAATCCAGTCATGATATTTCCAGAGGGTGAATATTGAAATTACTGTGCAGTTCTTCCTGAAAAAAGACACCCTCCTCTGGCTTCTTTTATGTGTTCACAGTCATGACATATACTCAGACAAGCTTTAGGGCAGAGCAGCTGTGTGCTAGTGAGGTGGTTTAATCAGTCTTTTTGTCACCACACATTTTATGCTATTGGAAGAGGATGTTTCTGTCTACAAACACAGCAGGCAGCTCAAGCTGCTCTTTCCAAGGAAGGTATTTTACATCACAAAAATGATTTGCTTAACCACTGGTAATAAGTTTCATTATCTTCCCCCACATTTATGGATTCTTCTTATTCAAGGACATAGCGAGTGTGCCCTGACCTACTACTGGATGTAACTAGTTCCTGAAGTTCACCAGTGACCCCAATACCCTGACTTCCACCAGAACATAATTTCTGTGACTGTGGCACATTTTCCTTATAGCCAGAATGCCAGAAGGCCGTCACTTTGAATTGGAAGGTGTGAGAAAACAAGTATTCCACCTTTTCTCTGGAAAAGCTGGTTCCAGAAGATGAGCTTCATTTCCATTTTAAATTTGTCTAGTTTCAGCTTTCTCCTTAAGAAAGCTTTTCTTGTTCCAAATCCATTCCCCTCTTTACTCAGCAATAATCTGGCTCTTAAAAGTGTCTCGGTCTGTAGCCACAAAATCACTTTAGGAGTAGCCATGGTAGTTTAAAAATTGTCCATCAGTTACTCAGTGCTGTGCCTGGTAGCAAAAGACTACTAGCATCACAGCCATACCAAGGTAGCACATCATGCGAGTACTGCTTGTATGTCCCCCTCTTCAGTCAGCTGCCTTTTCTTGTGTTGCTACAGGAAAGCATCCAGACAAATGCTGGGAGTCATAAATTCCTAAACCTTTTGGTTACCTTTGAAAATGAGTCTGCCTTTTCCGTACTATAACTTTCTCCAGCCCTTGAGGAAGGGTTATCACATCCATCATTCTTTTCTCCCAGTTTTAGCATTCATTTTAAAATAAACATGATAAATACTGCCAGTATTTATCCCAAAATATTCAAATTTCTATCACTTGGGCATATTTCTATGAAATATCCCCTTGATAGCTGTTTTTTATTTTATTTATTTTACCACCACATGCCTTTTTTTTTTTCACATACATGATAAAAGCACTGAAGTGTTCTTCAGTTTTCATGGTGAATTTTCTGTCAGCAGCAGTTTACCATTTCTTTCAGCCTTTTTCCAATGGACACAGTAGGGAGAGAAAGAATAGGTGAGACTTAAAAAATAAATAAATAAAATGAAAACACAAAAGGTGAGAATAGGAAGAACACAGAAAAACAGTCTAGAAGGCAGTAAAAGAGAGAGAAGCAAAAGGCATGCCCATGCAAAGGAAAATGCAAAACTGAAAAACAAAGACAAGATAAGAAATTGTGTTTCAAAGATAAAAACCTCTTTAGGCACCTCGGTGCAGCATCTATAAAAATAAGACCCAAATCCCAAGTAAGATATTTGTATAAAGTAATAATAATGAAAAATTAAAAAACATTAAAATGTGAAAGATGCAAGTTAAATACAGAAATTGGAAAGAAAACCGGTTAAAAAAATTAAAAAAAAATAATAATATATATATATAGTGACAGCTCAGCTATGAAGTAGTGTTCTGTTTTAATGTGATGTAAAACCAAGCACGTGGACTACAGAGATAAGGAAAATAGAGGCAGAGGGAAGCATCTGCTAAAATAGACTCGGTAAATACAGAAACAAAATTTAGGGGGAAAAGAGACAAAAAGTAGATTCAGCGGTGAGATATGGGCCCACTTAGACTAGGAGAACTTGCTGTTTAATGCAATCTTTCTCTTTTATTTCAAATATTCCTTATGAAAGAAGACTATTTCTATCCTCTCACATATTTTCCTCATACTTTTAAAAGATTATGGCCATTTCACAACCAGAGAGACACAATCTATATCCTAAAAAAAAAAAAAAAAAAAAAAAAAAAGTCAGTTTACAACCTCAAAAAGAAGAAATAACAAAATAACAAATAAAGGGCAAACTTGCCACCTGCGTGAGCAGAACACAAAACATGGGTTTGAGGGATTGCTGTTTTGTTTGTTTGTTTGTTTTCTCCTCAAGACTCCAGTAAGCATTATTAAACTGACATCAAATACGTTTGGGTGCCCTGCCATCTTAGTTCAGATCAGGAACTTTTTCTGATCATCACCACTCCCCACACGTTGGTTCATATTGCTTAACACTCTCTGAACATGCAAAATGGATGCTTTTGGAAAAGTAGATGAGCACTAATGGTGCTCATCTACTTCAGCTACCAATTAGCATTTACTCCTTTGGACCAGACTGCAGCGGATCCAGAGTAAAAGCTCCTGAGATGTGCCCAGTCCTCAGCACCAACAGTCTTGCCCTCCTTCAGCTGCACTACTTGGTAATTCAGTCCTGCAAGTACTTACTTGACAAGTACATACAGGAACAGAATTAAATTGGTAAGAAGTCCATTTCAAAGACACTGTAGACAATGCTATTACAGCAAACTTTGCATCTCTATCAAATTCCTACATTATGAGCCCCAACTGCTATTTCATTATTTTTGTCAGTCAGCATTGAAATGCAGTGCAAGATCTATGGGTGGAAATAACGCACAACAGCCAAGTTCCAACAATGATAACTGACCTTTCACGAGCATAATTAGATTGCATCTAAATAATTTAGACAAAGAGCTAAAGCTGCTCAGTTGAAAATGGCATTTTTTATTGAGACAAATATTATTCCTATAGAAAAAATATTAAGTGCTTATTTTCTGAACCTGTGTTGTGGTCCCCGATTGGGCTTTCTATGGCCGACAAAGCAGATCCTAATTCTGTTAATTATAAGATCTGGAGTTATTGTTGTTTTATAATTGCTTCTGTGGATTGGGAATGAATTGTTTAATTATTTATTGGGCTAGTGTATTTTCTGAAAGGCAAAACAGCATTCTGTTTATAAAATATTAGCAATAGAAGGCCGTTGACATTCAGAGTTTAAATGTTTTATATGTTCAGTCTATTATATCTAATGTGCCGGTGGACTATTGAGCTCAACCTCTGTGCTGTCTGCCAGGGCTGGACTTACAGAAGAATGAGCAGACACATACACATGCAGCCCTCCCCACATAATTGCAACCAAAGAACGTGAAAGAAAAGAAGAAAACGGTGCTCATTCTGACCTGCTGGTAGCCCATCCACAGGCCAGTAAATCTCTGTGATTTTACAGGAGTGCCTGGTCATTCATGGCAGGGAGGATAAATGTCTATCCGTGCATCTCAGGGTACACAGCAGAAACGCCACAGAAATTAGTGCTGTTCTCCAGCTCATGCTTTCTTCCCTCTGAGGTGGTAAGGATGGCAGAAAGAGCTAGGAAGGTAATAGCACCTGCTCCACGAAGCACAACTATAATCTGGTTCTGATGTAATTTCTTTAACAAATCCATAACCAACAGTATTACTCCTCCTGTAGTGTTTTCTATTGCTTACAACTTCACAATCTCAGTGCTTGCAGCAGCATATATGTATCTGTCATGAGACCAAAAGCACTGGGGTTTAGACACAGCCCACAGGGACTGGAAAGACCCCATAAGCCGAAGGTCAGGAAAGCACACACTGTGCTCTGCTTCTTCTCCCAGCACGCTTAACCTACAGCCAGCAGGCCAAGCACCACATACAATAATGTAGAAACAAGATTTCCACAGTATTACATGTACAGTTTTAACAAAGATCCAACTACTCCTAATCACAGCTGCCTTTTTTTTTTCCCCCCATAGGATTTCTTTATTTGCCAAATGGTTTATAGGACACGTGGGAAAATACAGTATCATACTGGGGCACTGTACAATATGCAGCAAAATAAGTAACTGTAACATGTAAGAGACATTGTGAATCCAAGTGGCTAGCATTAACAAAGAATCTGAATGCTAGTAAATCTTGACTTGTTGGGGTAGAATGAAAAAGGCTAGTTTTGGTAGTTTGAAACTCAAAAAAGAAATAAATAAATCAGTTAAAATACAGCAAGTGTAAGACTAACCTTATAAAGTAAAGGTGATTGTCCTAGCTTCAAAAGTGCGATTTTTTTGGTCACGTTTGTAATGGCTTGAATCCGGATCAAGTCTTCTACGGTCCCATACTGTATATCAACGAGTTCTGCCTGTAAAGACAAGACAAAATTCAGATTATGCCTACAACCATGCATCAGTGAGGGTGCTCCTTCCACAGAACTGAAGTTGTGAGTATCTTAATCCCATTTCCTAGTTATGGCAATAGTTGTAATAGCAAAGAGCTTGAGAACTAAATCTGACAGATACATTGCTGCCTTCTGGTTTTTAATCACAATTCCTCAGTTGTGAAAGAAAATACCTTCCTTCCACCCCCACCCCCCATAAATGGTGCTGATTATGATGAAAATTTCCCCTCATTAGCTACAGGAATGCATTTAAAACCACGTAAGAGATAATAACTAACCTCTACTTATTTTCTTAAAAGGAGATGGAGTCTTGTAAAGCATTTCAGGAGAGAGTGAATGTTTATACAGACCATGTGACAACATCTAAAGATACACACTCTACCAATACAAAGTTTTAATTAGGGGATCTCGTATGATCCTTAAACAACCTTGCTTAATTGATGACGTATTTTCTTATCAGTTATCCATGCATTAGATAACCACATTTACAACTGATTACACCACTCCGATGCTTAAACTTTTCTATTAATACTTATTTTTTTTTACATTAACGTAGAACCACTTCCAACCAACTACAAAATCTTTAAAGCATGAAGATGTTCAGCACTTCAGTTTGGACAGCGCAAGAATATGTAGGCTAAGTTATTATTCAGTGTCAAGCATTGGCTGTAAAGGAAAAAAAAACTCCAAGAGGAGTTTTCAAGGATTTAATATGTATACATAAATAGATTTACAAGTAAACATAAATAGATTTATAAATATGTAAGTATACATATAGATTAATAAATATACACACAAAATTTAAGAATCACCAAGGGCATTTTTCTCATACATTTATAGCACTAAATTCTGGCAAAAACCACGTATGAGGATAATCATTTTTTTTTAGAATGTTGTGAAGTTTTCAGTACATCATAAACGAAATTCTGGTACCTCTAAATTCCTTACACAGTGTTCATATGAAATACAAACACAAGAAAACACAAGAATCTTACATGAGTGTTTAAAACTTAAAATGAGATGAGCAGTGCAAGATGGAAAAGCTTCTCTTTCAGTTCAGTTTCAGTAACTATGGACTCACTGCCAAAGGCAACAGTTCTGGTTTTGGACATTTCACACAAGCTGTTTAAATTCTAGCAACAGTTATTCTGGCTATGTAGGATGTGCGAAATTTTACTAGATTCCTAAAGATGGGTATTTTAGGAAAGTATTTATCCTTATACAATTCTATCTGACAATTATGAGTTTGTGCTTTAACATTTAAGATGAATTCATATATATATATATATATATATATATTTTATTTTTTTTTATTTTTTTTTTTTCCAAAGTCTGTGTACTTAAATGCATTCTTTAAAATTTTCAAGTTAGGAAGTTCCTAAGTCTGTAACATGTCATCACTACTGTGTAAACCAGATATTCAGAAAGCTCAGCCAAAGTAATAAAACGCTTCTGCAACAGGCAAACATCCGATTTAACACCAAATACTGAAACATAGGCACATAAAATCTGGCACTTCATACAGGGTTTTATTATTATTTTATAAATATATGGGGTTTTAACGTCTGAAGAACATGAAAACTATTTCATATAAAATTCAAATGATGACTATAGGCTGAAATGCAATATAAATTTTCCTGTGTGATTACTGTATCTGAAATGAATGAAAAAATCAAGAGAATTAGTAATTATACTATTGGAAACTATTTTATATTTTACTTAATTTAATACTCCTATCCGAAAAGATCTCACAGAAGTAACCTGGTTATACACAGTTCATCTCAAATGAGGAAAGGGAATTAATTGGCATACTTCCTTGAAGTTCACAAAATTTTTGCTTTATTTTGTAGATCTCAGCTTTATTTTAATTTGTACCTACAGCTGTATCAATACGTACACTGGAGCGTAATAATTATTAGTCTCAAAAGTCTTACAGCTTGAGAGGTTATGCATAGGATGATTTCTGGGGAGACCTCTTATCTAATTCCTTTGGACCCAGTGCCTTTCCCACTTACCCTCAAGCAAACTGAAAATCAGAGCTTTCATCAGTCATATGAGAACCTACACTGACTTTTCCTGAGGCAAAATCAATACACAAAGATATGACATAATGAAGTATCAAACCATTTGCTTCTACAGTATGCCTGTGTGAAAATGAGATGCTTGCCCACATTTATGTGCCTCTTCTCTTTGCATCATTTTTGCTAGCTGCTCCTCCAGGGTGCTATCCACCACTCTGTAAACAGGAAAACTACGTTTGCACAATTATTAATACATTTAGCAACTGCCCTTGGATATTCTTTGTTAATTTATGGATACAAACTGCTTCTTCAAGAGCTGTTCACCAGTCCTTCCCAGCCAACATATGCACTTGACAAGAGCAGACTAAATAAAAGGCCCTAAAAAAACAGAGCTCATTTTTTAATTCAGTGAGAACTCAAATTTTACTTCTTGTTACCCCAAACACTGCAGGCCATGTTCTTTGCTCCAAATGTTAAAAATCCCAACATCAAAGCTATCAAATACTTTTGTATATTGAGATTACATGAAAGAAGTCATTAAAAAATGAAAAAGCAGCTGAGTCTATAAAACAAAGAGTTTACACATCTTCCATATGATGTATGTGTCCAAGTTCAGTCTGGTAACATTACTGATAGCTGCTGGAGGTTTGCATGGTTAATCTGATCTAGACTTCAGTTAAAATTGCAAAGAACCAAAATAAAACATTATCTCAAGTAAAACTACATATGGCTCCTCCCCTCCTGAACTAACTCAGTGTAAGAGTTTAGAACAAAATCATAACATTTTGGCTGGACAGTCTAGAAACTATTACATTTATTAAATTAATGAACGTTAAATTTACAACAACACTTTTAAAAAAAGATTCATATCCCTTCTTTTCTTCTACACTTGAACACCTAAAGTAAAATTTGTGATAAAAAGCAAAATATTTCTTGTAGTACTTAGTAACAACATCTTATTGCATCCAGTACAGGAACACTAGCTCAAGGGTAGTCAGTTTTGTTTTTACTATATGCAATGGGGCTCAATTAATTGGATCCTTTATTTCTAGCATAAAATAAAAGATTTTAAAGTATACTTTTAAAATAATGTTAGATAATCCTATATTAATCCAAAGAGTGCTGCCTTCTCAATAATCCACCAAGAAATGGCTATTTATGGTGTGTGAAGTTCTGTTTTAGTCACAACATTCTTAACTCCAAAAACAACAAATATTTTTTTTCTTACTCTATTTTAGAGATGTTTACAACGTGACATAATTCTCATCTTACGCATTCCAGATTTAAGAAAGCCAAATACCCCACCTGCAGTAACCCAAATTTGATTAAGTGCTTTCCTTTGGTAGGAGATAAAAGGATTTGTATCAAGTGCTGAAAAAAGAGCACTTGTGTACTTGATTTAGATATGGAAGGGTAAATCCTCTTACCCTAAAACTAGGAAATGACTAAACAATGAGCTGTTTTATCCATTTGAATTGGGTACTTACTCTTCAAATTGTTTCGTGCTATGTTGTTAGAAAGATATAACTATTTAGGAACAAATTGCGATGTGCAATATGGTGTTCAGTAGTATTCCCCCATGCATGAAATGAAGTAGGGGTAGGTAATAAAACAAACATTTTTAGGAAAAGTAATCATTTTATGTTAGACTTATTATTAGTTTCTAAGCCCCAAGATGATGCTCAATGAGTTGTAAACATTCTATCTTAGAAATTATGATAAAAATCCCATAAAACCTGAGAAATCAAGGACTTAAAAAAAATGTCCCAATCAAGGCAGTCAAGGGTCTTTTCGCAGTCTCTTCTGCTTCTTCCCAGAATTAAAGAGAATAAAACACCATACTTCATCCAGGCGTGGGTGAAAAAGAGAAAGATGACTTGGAAAGGAAAAGTATGAATAGCTGTATGAAGTAGGTGGCAGCTGGAGTCTTGAAGGTGGTGTATGCAATTTTAAAGTGTCACCCTTCTTTGCAAATACTATGGCAATTAGAAATACATCAAGGAATGACAGAAATAGAAGAAACTCTACCGTATTTTAGAAAACTAAACGCTATGAATGCAGTTTATTGAGAACTACTATTCCTCAGAATCAAGAGGATTTGTCCAAAGAGCAGATAGGTTATTCTAGAAGCATTAACACCTCAGTTCAACACCACTGTTTACACTTACAACAGCCCCTTCTTTCATTCAGATCAATGCCCTTCATTTGTCCTTCAGCATTCGGCTACCGTTTTCTGGTTGTTGACATAACAGAAACATCCAATGTGTGATGCATCACAGGTAAATAACCTTCAAGTATTCATCCTGCCTGAAGTAAAAACTCCCAAATATATTTGCAAATTGTATCTGAGAAGACAGTAGTCTGTGATCAGGACACAAGCCTAACTTTAATTAAACACTTCACTATAATTTATTTGCACAGCTCTGAAATTGAGGCTGAAGGCAGCATTCAGCAGAGCATAAAAGTAAACTCAAGCTGGCTGTAGATCAAAGCTGGACAACCACAAATGCAAAGAAAATTCTGCAAACATAAAACCAGCTCTTCTCTAAAATTAGAGAAAAGGAAGAAGGAAAACGAGAGATAACGGAGTTGTGCCCAAGTATGCTAAATCATTTGTTAGTGTACACTCTGCTATGCTTTCTGACAGGAGCTGCTGCTCCCATTTCTGCCAAAAGTGCCTGGCCAATAATCAGGGGAGCACAGCTGTCTGCCTGAGATTCCTACCACCCAAGGTAGGAACTACAAAAACGTTAATACTCAGAGTTCTCTTTCAAACTCTGTTCCTCCCTTGGCTCTAGGCACACACACACAAGAATAAACAGGTGGTGAGAGTAGGGGCAGAGAGAGAATAACAAGACCTTCTGTGTTATGGGTTTTGTGGCAGACATGATTACCACATCTAGCTCAACTAAAGAGCTGAAGGTTGAACTAAGAAAGTAATGTGCAGTTCAAACACTTCTACAGCAATGGTACTTGGTACGAGTAGGATCTGTCAGTCTGTTCCTTCCTGCTTAGGACTCACAGGAGCCAAGAGTAACTGCTGTAAATTTTGTTCCTGTTACTAGGTTCAGTATTACCAAAACGAGACAAGAACTAGTGCGGCATGACCACGTAATTCAACATTTAGTAAAATACATACAAGTCAGAGACAAGCTAGGAACAAATCAGGAAATAATTTGATGCAGATGACAGTGATTTTTTGGAGAGTTCTTAGTTCTCTTTTTCACATGAAAGAATAATTTCCTACTGAGCTGCTTTTACTATGTAACAAAAAATCCTTTTTTTTGTATGCAGACTTGGTTTGTATGCAGACGAGGCACCATATCCATTGTTTACAGGAGTTTCCAAATGACACTATCTTCAAAATCCCCGGTGAGCTTTCCACTGTCTGTTTACTTTATAAGCAATTTGGCTTAGAGCCTCAAAACCCAAGCATGCTGTTTTTCAGTAGCAAGTATTACTTCCTATGCTTTGTGTGTCCCATGACACCTGGACATTCCCAAGTCATCAGGGGATCCCTGTAAATAAATTCTGGGGTACTTACACAGGAATGTCTTTGAGAAATCCTGCAAAAAACACAAACTATGTCAAGTAAACAAACTATGTAAATCCTCCTGCCCTCTTGGCCAGATTCAGACGCCACTTATCCAGACTTTATTTTCTAGAAGCTCAAGGATTGGCAATCCCGTGCTACTTTTTGTCTTACTAGGAAACTGGAAAGAGAAAAATAATATTGCAAAATAATAACCTAATGCATTTCCAAGCAGCTATCCTATCCTATCCTATCCGAGGCAAACCAAAAATGGATGAATTGTGCAATTTGAATTTGAAGATGCTCTCTGAGCCCAAAAAAGCAATTATGCCATATCTGGATTAACCGAAGCTGATTTTGCCTTGCTTATGATATTTAGAGTTGCACCTTACACGTGATGTTTAGGCAGATTTCAATCACAGAATTTCAATATTGCTTCACACAGTGGGAGGTACGTTTGGGGACATCAATAAATGCCTACTTGTTCATTAAATAACTAGTTCTTTTTACCTAGAAGTATTTATCCTCCTTCAGATAGATTCTCTACTTTTTTTCTACATCGTTATTTGCACCTTACTCTAGAAGTTTTCTATTCTTACTTCAATATTCCTACTCACGCAGTGAAATTCTGGAGTAATTCAATATGATTCACAGTGTCAGCTTACAGTCAAAAAGGATTCTTTGTGTCTAGTTTTTATTACATAAAATTGCATGCTGTGTTGCAATGACATCTAAAACTGTAATTTGTTCAAGTGCTGCAATACCAAAACGGGAGAGAACAATTCTGTCCCTTAACCTCAGAGTTTGAGAGTTTGGTTTTGCAGAGCAAATTCAGTCACAGACATACTTTACGTGCTTCTTCTCCCCTTGCCATGCCCATCTGCCCGTTCTCCCATGGATGGGGACACATCTCTGTTCCAGGCAGGGCTCAGGTTAGGCTTCTCCTACAGGTTGCTTTTGCTCTTCCAGCAGCGTTTTTAGAAAGACACTGGAGTTTAACTTCTTTGCTTGCTTGCTTTTTACAGTTTATAGCATTTTTTTTTTTCTTTCCCTGCTATCTCCCAGGGAGACTGAATTAAGATCGAAGCCTTTTTATAGCCTACAGAAAAGAACCTCTTCTGTGTTTTATGGTTACAGAGCCCCAGATAAATCTGAGCTGACATAGTCTGTTCCCTGTTGATAATGCTTATCCAGTAGACTCCTCCCTCTATATCTATTTTGAACTTTATTTTTCCTTCTTTTAATTCATTTCTACTTTTTCTCCCCTCTGCTCCCAATCACATTCTTCCAGTTTCCCTTAAGCAGAAGACAAAACTAATATGAGGGCAACTTCGTAATTCATGATACTCAGCAAGATATCCTGTGAGGCAAACCTATTTTTTTTTTTTCATCTTTTTTAATTACATTAAAATGCTACTCTAGTTCTTTGGGTATCCTGAAATATATATATTTATATATATATATATATATATATATTTTTTTTTTTTTCAGGCATATTAAATTGGTATTTATTTTAAAGTCTCTAAGAATATTAATTTGTTTATAAAACATTGAAGGACACGTCATCATTTATGGCTTAAAATCCTATCCGAAATTTCATTACTTTAAGCTGTCATTAAGTGATGCTGATTACTTGTCATCTCACAAAACTCGATAGTGACAAAATTTTAAATTCTAATGTTTCTTTCCTGTACAGGAAATATTAGCAATAGTTGCTAAAGCATAAAGCCACAATGATCATACTTTCCTAAGCAGAAACAGTAATCAGTATTTACCAACCTGCTTAGTTTAGCTTATTCAGGGATAATTATTCATGTAAATACACATTTACAAATTATTCCGACTGAGGAAAAACTAACAAAAACATACAGAATTGATCACCTGTAAGGCTACATCTTAAAAAAAAAATAAATCATTAGATACCTCTGTACATAATGAGTTAGAATGGTGTGATTCAAACCTGGTTTTAAAATTTTCAATGAAACTCCCTTGTATCAGAATCCATTCCCATGATGTCAGAACCCCAAAATTCTCAAGGCCATATTGCAGCAAAGCAAAGGTTTTATTGGCTTGTCTCAAATATGAATATCCAGAAGTTAGAGACTGTCCTCCTTCAATGGGATTTTTATAATATAGGGAATAGAAAAGCAGGCATTCCCTCCTGCAGGTCAAGAACGTTCATCAAGAACGGTGTCATAAGAATGCAAACACTATCAAAGACAAAATGTGCATGCCAACTGACGTGAAATATTACATGAAGTGCTTCTGCATCTTTTCAAGAGCAATTCAAATATTTAATTTTTATAACTATATTTAATATTTTAATTTCTTAGAGTATGATGTTTCAACTTTGTTAAATTGTTTCATCTTTAGAGTTAGTTTGGCTGTGCACAGACAAATATATCTAGAAAATAGCCTTACAATTTTCAGGCTTCCAATTTTTGCCATTTTGAAACGGCACAATTTTTAAATGGAAGAGAAGATTGTTTCCCAATCAACTTGCATTCCTGTACATGCATAGTGCACTCAACTACATACACTGGCTTTATTTCTCTGCACACTTGCTCTACATAAACATAAAACATATTGTTCTTAGTGCATGTACACAGGAAGATGAGTGGACGTCTACCTCAAAAATGCAGATGAGCAAATATAGGCCCAAGAGGAGGTCATCCACTGCATCTAGAGAACACTTGAACTTTCTGAAATGTCAGTGAGAACTCAGTTTTCCAGAGTATAATAAATGCTCTTTTACAGAGTACTTGTAGCCTTCACTTGGCCAAACATCACACACTTGAACATAATCATAGAGATGCCTAATCATGTAGTGCTGTAAACACATCAGAGAGTTAAAGCAGCATTTTATCTAATTTGCAGAAGTGAACATGCAGTCGTGAAAAGGAAAATGACATCTTTCATATCTGATGTGAGTTCTGATGCCTTGAATCTTTACACAAATTTATTTGTCTCTAAATTACCTTTTTAGAAAAAGGACTGGGGAAAAATGCACTCTAGAATTATAAAAACATTTAGATGGAAGAAAGGGACTCCAGTGAGGACCGGGAATATAAGTAACTGATAATGAATTCAAGTGGCCCACAATTGATCAAGACAAAAAAAAAAAAAAAAAAAAAAAAAGCAGTATATAAGAATAGCATAGTTCTGTGATTAAATCAGTAGACATTTCTATTTTTCAAGTAGGTAGCATTTTGGAAATCAAACTTCCCTTACAAGAGACAGGTAAGCACGTGGTTCAGGTATCAGATACTATAAAATTGTACCATGAAGAAAAACAAGTTCTTCATTCTTCCAGGTTTTCAGATATTATTATTTTTTTAAATGAACTCGATACTTTGGAATTGTGAGTGGATCGTTAATTGTGATACTATATCCTGCACTTTTTAGTAATCTGAAGATTTTTATATGGCAGCTCCATCTATCTTTTGTTTCAAAAATAGCTACCCTTCATTTTTAAAAAGTTTTATTCTTATGAAAAACAGCAGTAATTAAATGGGAGTTCAGGATAGGGCCCTGCCAGGCATCCTCACTATAGAGCAATTAGTAGCTTGCTTTTGCAAAGGTTAGGGTGATGATTTTTCTGAATTGAGCCAAATTTCACACAGGCATCTGAGCATTCATCTCTGTTATGTGTCAGCAGAAACACCATGGAGAATTTCTGAAGTTGGTTCCTATGCTCTCAGCAGGGACAGAAAATCCTATAGAAAGAGAGGAGATGCTGTGCAAAAGATGGGAATTGCTTTATTTTAGAAGAGGGACCTGTGAATTGTTCAGCTTGTACAGGGGGGTCCCATTAAACTGTATCTCAAAAGTAAAGATGGAAAAATGTTTAAATTACCAAAAACATATAGGAAAGTCCGCAGGGAAACTGGAATCTGGGCAATTTGATGAGAGGATGGAGTAGTTTGGCCTCTGGCATCATACAACTGATTTCAATGGTACCACAAAAGCTTCACCATCGCTGCAGCCCTGTTGGAGCTCTGGAGCTGAACAGAGCTTCCCTGATCTTCCACAGCCTGGGATCCAGGTCAGCCTCTTTTACAGCAAGAGAGAGATGCTCGGTATTATTGTAGTAATAGTACTTTACAGTATAGTTTTCAACAAAAGCAGTTAAGGACATTATTACTGAACTACCAGATGCTACAGAAATCTGCACTCAACTTTCTCTTCCCCTGGTATGATTTATCCTGCACAGGATATTGAACAGCCAACAACCACCAAAACAAAACATCCTAGAAACTGAGAGGTCAGCATGCACTCTCAAATCCTGATTCAACTATGGTTTTTCTCGCTATTCCAACAAGAGACACATTTATGGAATTTCAATGAACACAATTCAACAGACAAGACAAAAAATGCACAATCATCATCCTCAAAAAGTATTGCTGTTTGTACCATCTACTAAAAAGGTTCCCCTCAGCATTGCATCATTTCTCTTTATGTTTTTGGTACCTATTTTACAAACAATATACATTGTGAAGAAATTATCTTTGTTGTCTGTGAAGAAAATTGAAAAATTATGAAAGCTCATTCCAGGCAGAGCAACTCTACGTGCCTTAAGGCAACAGCAGTAAGATAACCAGGAATACTTCTGAACAGAAACAGGCAGTCTTGCCCACCAGATCCTGAGCCTAACACTGTCCACGCTGATAAAATTTCTCCATTTCACAATTGTAAGATTTTCCTTCTAGTCTTATGATACAAGAATTTTGTAGGTGAAAGGACAACATGTATGAAGACGTGACAAAAAAAAATTTGAAATAAAAAATTTTGATCAAAAGAATGATATAAAAATTCATTTGCCAGTAATATTATTTCTAGCTTTTCATACTACTTCACCTTCTAAAATATACACCGAGATCGTGCCTGGCAAGCAGTGACCCGCAGTAGAGGAACATCTCTCCCTGATGACAACGCAGCAGGAGCTTTCTTGCATACTTAAGAAGCTTTGCTCTGTGACAGTGGAAGCTGCTGCCAGACCTCTTCTATCCTCATTCACCTCTGTCTGCCCCTTGAAGATATCAGTGCGAAGCAGTGAATCTTAGAGGAGACAAGACTAACTCTATATGGTAACATAATTCAGTGGAAGGAAGATAAATTCCTTGAAGCATCTTCTTTCTCACACACACCTACTCTTGGGCCAGTCACAAGCTGGTGATTGATCGTTCACCTTCTCTTTGAACTGCAGAGCACAAGAACATAAGAAATAATTATGAGGACAGTACAGATATTCCTCATGATTAATTCACATTAAGGCTGTCTTAATGAATGAGATAAACACAGTAACTAATATATATTACGTGAGATGTCAGACATTAGATGTATTTGAATTTAGTGGAAGAGACTGCACATCAGACAAAAAACTAGAAATTCCTCATTTTAGAAAAAGGGAAGACCAATTTACTTTCATCTTTTTTTAGCTCACAACTGTTATTTTTAAAATAATTTTAAGGGGATACTTAAAAATATAAGGATCCTGGGATAGCAGCTTGAAGTGCTGGGTGCAGTCAAGTGCTGTGACTCCAACCAGCTCAAAAATGAAATTCTGAATGAAAGCTTTTTCTTGGGACATTTTAGCCCAGCCAGAGAAACAGGCTCTGGCATTTTGACGGGTCACATACATACATAATACACTTCTACAATCGCACCTGGATACCAGACATAGACTTGCCTATGGTTAGTAACTAGGTCATTGTTCAGTTCTTCTGTGTTTTTTGAACCAGTTGTATCAGAGCTGAAACTATTCTGCAGACTTTTTTCATCCAGCTCTGAAAGGCATTCAAAACGCATTTGCTTCAAAGGGTTTTCCTTAAGAGAGATTTTGTAAGCTTTTTGGTCTTTCTTATTATTAAGGCTCTGTGTCCAGGATTATACCATTCCTGAAAGCAGTCTCTAAAACAGTCCATTCTTTGCTCTTTTACACCACAAGTCTTCAACAAAGATTTTTCACAAAACTAGCTAAAATCTGTCCTTACCAATTTTTTCGTATTATATGAAGCTTTATCCTCAACTAGCTTAAATTACATTTTAACCATGTCAGGCATATTTATTTATTTATTATTTTTATTTCCACTGTTTTCAAGTGGTCATCTTAGAAGACTGTATTTGGACTTCATATCACAACATCCTAAGACGGAGAAAGAAAAACTGGAGACTTCTGTTGGATTTTCAATGCTATTTCATTTCAAAACACTTCAAGAAGATCTTCACGGTTAAAAAAAAAAAAAAAAAAAAAAAAAAAACATGCTGCAGAAAAGCGTTCAGTGAGCTGAAACCACATTACAAGAAATGCATTTTTAAGACTGACAAAATGTTGTCCAATTTCAACCGTACAAGTTACACCGGTAGATACAGGTAACTCTTAAGATAAAACATTTTGTGAAGACTTTAACTGTTATATCATGCTGCACTGAAGACTAAAATCACAGAATCACAGAATTTCTAGGTTGGAAGAGACCTCAAGATCATCGAGTCCAACCTCTGACCTCTGACTAACAGTCCCCACTAAACCATATCCCTAAGCTCTACATCTAAACATCTTTTAAAGACTTCCAGGGATGGTGACTCCACCACTTCCCTGGGCAGCCTGTTCCAATGTCTAGCAACCCTTTCAGTAAAGAAGTTCTTCCTAACATCCAACCTAAAACTCCCCTGGCTCAACTTAAGCCCATTCCCCCTCGTCCTGTCACCAGGCACGTGGGAGAACAGACCAACCCCCACCTCGCTACAGCCTCCCTTGAGGTACCCATAGAGAGCGATAAGGTCACCCCTGAGTCTCCTTTTCTCCAGGCTGAACAAGCCCAGCTCCCTCAGCCGCTCCTTGTAGGACTTGTTCTCCAGGCCCCTCACCAGCTTTGTCAACAGACAAAATTCAACTCTGGTTAAAAACGATACAATTCTCATGAATTTCAATAGGAGTTATACATACACTGAAACCCAAATAAAGCACCAAATCCATTTCCCATGTTTTCACTGTTTGTGCCCCTTAGTTTTTACCACGATATGGGAATATAACATAATGTTTATGGTTGATATTTGTCCCTCTCAAATTTAGTATGTATTGAAAAGTGCCTTTAGCTGAGTATGTGCAATGGCATGGAAGTGCTCAGTGATCTGTTATATCTGTAGATGTCAAGATGCCTCACACCTTTAGCTTTATTTTGCATTTTAAAATACTCATTTATTATTGGTATTATTATTGAAATGCCATTACTAATATTTTATTACTAAAACATCAGTAGAGCATTCACCTAATTATAAAACAGCAGAAGGTTTTGCAGCAGTAGCCATTTGCATCTTTCAAACCCTACCCCTCAACGATAACAAAAGTCTTGCAGCAGTATTAACTGAGCTCTTATGCGTGATAAACCACTATTATTTTAGGGAACTGTAAAACTTTATTTATGAATGGTTATATGATATATGCCAGAAGACTGACAGGATGTTTTGCAGGAAATCTCTTCAATGATCATTTCTGTAGTTCTTGACTGCAATTTTAAATTATATAACCTTCACATTGCGTTTCACAGCTTTCTATATGTAATTAAAATGGAGTGGCAGCTATGCTGTAGTTAATGCTGACTGTTGTTTTCTGTTTAAAGGTCAAGTCTATTCTAAAATCCATATTCTTAGTGAGATTGTCTTGAAAATTTGCTGTATCTACTTAGTATGCAGAGCAGTGGTCTAAATTATGATTATTTGTGGAAGAGGTTTCTAAGAAACTCTTCTATAAATAAAGGATAAATAAAGCTCCTCTAAACCATCTAAATGTTACAAAAATCACAGGATCCTTCTCATTTGTGTGCATGTGTTATTCAACCTATAGCCCTAGCCATCTGCAAATTGACTGCAGTTGCTAGGGATTCATTTTAGCTAGTGCATGTCTCTTTGGAGAAGAAATTTTAGAAAATGTTAATAAAGATAATAATGAACTAAATTGGCATGCCTAAAAGAATTAAGTATACACTTGTATCAAGATTCCCCCTAGCTTGATATTTTTCACCAATGTGCCATCACAAATGACTGGAAGAGTTAGGGTGAGATGCTGTGATTATTTAATCTGAATTATATGCACTCTCTGCCTTTGGAATTCAAGAAGTGCAAGTAAGCATGCTGCAGAAGGCTCATTTGGAAATTTTGCCTGGGGATAAAATAACCTGGGAATATTTTTAAAATATTCTAAAACCAAACTGCTGAAACCAATCTTAATTCAGAAATACTGTTAAGGAAATTACTACTGATTAGCTAGAGGGAAGATTAAAAAATAATAAGGGTGCACTAATAACATTTGCAGCACAAAGAAACCAAATCAAATGAAAGCAAGCTGTTGGGTCAAGGAGTTCCTGATGCTTTGTCCCTCCAGAGGAACTCATAACTTTTTGTTACAGAGCTAGAAATATAGACAATTTAAGTACTGCAAGGCAACAGAGGAGTGCTGCAGTACTGCAAAGACTTAGCAGAGAGAGAAGGGGACTGTAGGGCACACAGTCAATAAGATTAGAGGAACTGGTGTCCAAGGAGACGAAGACTCCCATCTTCCTGCACAGAGTGGAGAACCTGTGAAAGAAAGGGACGGATGGGGAAATAGAAATCTCAGCACAGCCATGGGAAAATGGGTTATCTGATGGAGTGAGCAAATCCCCTCTCCTTATGCAAAATCTGGTGGGAATCTGCACACTGCTACCCTTATTCCTGCCTTGCCAGGATTGAAAAATGGTGAGATCACCACTAAATGAGCTTAACATATGGGTTTGCACTTCTTGTATCATTCCAGGTTGCATTAATCTCTGTGGTGGGTTCTCATTTAGCTGAGAAAACGTCACTGAAACAAATGAACCAGAGCAGGCTGATATGTTATCAACAGATGTAGAGCATCTCTTCTGCATACTGCAGACACAGGGGCAAACAGTCGGCATTCTCACTTCTCTGCCCCTCCAAAACAAAGATATTGCTGGCTGAGCTGGGAACAAAAATGCCTAAAAGCAGCAGACATTTGGAACAGAGACATGGGTAGTCAGTCAGAGCACATGAATGATGGCAGGGAAGCAAGGTGAAGCACTGGAGTCCAAGCAGGCAGGGAACAGGGATGGAGGAGAGGCTGAATCATAAAGGAGAGGTGCTGGGTGTTGGGAGAGCTGCTTTGGAGATGGGTATGATTCACTTCCATCCACAAAGTCTTCAGATTCCTGTCCACATTTATATTCCCGTTTCAAGGATTCTTCACGCAGCACATGCCAATACTTGTGCTGGTCTTGCATCTGCCCCTGCTTCTTGAACCAGCATGGTCCTTTCAGGGTGTGAGGTCCAAGGAACGGAAAGCAATGTTTTCCCAGACTTGCTGAGAGTGTCCATGATAAAAATGAAAAAATAAATAAAAACAGGAACAACAAAGACCTAACAGGGAGCTGGTGCAGCCCACAGGGAGATGTTTTTCCTGAAGAATTAGAGGGATACAGCAACGCATAAGGTAATGCTACACAACAAAGGATACTAAATATCTGTTTAAGATATTAAAACAGATTTAGGATTGCTAAAGTTTCTGTGAACACTTCCATAAAGCAAAAAGTGAATAAACTTTAAATCCTTGAAGTGAATGTGAGGAAAACTTCAACTTGCATAAAACTTTACAAATAGAGAATGCAAAGTAAAGATCATCTTCATTTTGCTTTAATTAGTCCAGCCTCGAATACTGTCTCAGCACACCATGACATCTGCCAGTATTCTCTTTACTGTTACTAAAGGAACAGGGGGCATTGCAGAATGGGCACGGGCTGCTTGTCTTTGCCTGAAATTCTCTGCGGGCCTTCTCGCAGCCATGCACCTTCTGCCGCGGATCCATCCCAGGCATCACTGTGCTCATACTTCTCTGCACTCAGGAGGATCACCACTGCCTGCTGGTTATAAGGCACACCTGCGCTGGCACGACTCACAAATTTGGTACCCAAAGAAGCGCACAGTCTGCACAGGTTCCCCAAACCTCTCCTCGGACCACAACAGCAGCTCTCTGGCTTGTCCTTCCAGCACCTAACAAGGACAGCACACACGGCTCAGCTCGTGAGGACGATCACACAACACAGGCAGGGAACAGCACATTCAGATGCACTGCGCTGCACCTGCTTGGAGGCTGGCTAGGTGCTGTTTGACAGCACATTTTCCTTTAACGCATACATTCGATGCCGTGCAGTGTCCCTTTTTTATGCACTGTGGGCCAGAGTGGCTTTCCCATTTTCATTAAGCAGACAAAAGGCTTAAACACTATAAAAGGTGGTTGGTATTTAACTTTTCATAAAAATATATTTCAGGTATATCACTCTTTCTTTAGGCTGACCTGGTCTATGGTATATTATTTACATAACCACTGCAATATCTATTTTAAAACTGACAAGACAGCTCTCTCCAGAACTGTAGGCTGCCTTGCCTGTCACCGTGATGGGTAAACAGTGTCACCTTTTCAGGGCCCAATGAATTATAAAGAAGTAGTAAAGTGCACCATCCATCACAATGGCACTAAGTAGGTTTTTGAAGTAGATTTCAGATATCACAAATGCTGTTTAGACTGTTACCAGAAAGCACAAATTGGACGGCTCATATACAATGGCCATGTGATGAATGGACATGACAGGTCATCAAAGAAAATGAGTCCCGCTATTCTACAAATAACCTTGTCAACATGAAAGTAGAGCTGTACCTCTGCTGGTAGACAGACTGCAATGAGCTAATGGTTTTACGTGCTTGAACTTCTTGCAAACCAAATATACAAATGAAATACAATGGAGCAGCGGCATTCAAGCAATATTAGCAATTCAACCTGATTATGTGACACATAATAGAAATTTTCTACTAAGGATGTGTCACATTTGAAAGAAAATTATTCAGATTATGAGTAGCTGTTACAAGAGTATCTTTTTGCAGGAAAACCCTCGTGATTTTGCAATCACGACCAACTGCAACATATTCAAAATACACAATTTGTAGTTCCACTGCAAGCAATCAAGTCACCTTCTGATGGCTGAATCCAACAACAGACACCACCTGCTACACCTCATTCAAAGTTTTTCTACCTCCATTACTTTAAATAGTAAAGATTATTGTGTATGATAAAAAAACAAACAAACAAACAAACAAACAAAAAAAACAGAAAGGTTAGATTGCTACTAATTTCTCTGTAGACTAAATAAACAGGCAAATTTCCCTTTTAGACAAAATTTGATTTAAAGACATTTAGGGTAGACTTTTCAAAGAATAGAAGAAAACATCTCTGAGGGTGCTAGGTATCTCAAAAACTGACTGTAAAATTGTGCACAGGGAGCCATCCTTTGACTCAAATGCAAGCTCCCAAGGTTTTTGTCAAAGCCAAGGAACATCCCTGTTGATAGTATACAGGCAGTGTATGTGGTCATTTCTTCAGAATTCAATCACAGAGAAAAGTGTCTAGAAGTGGTACATGTGTTGCTGGTAATAACGTCAAAGATTCTCCCTAGTACATTCAATTTCCTTTAATCTGATGAATTTGCTAGCAACGCATTTATTTTCATGAAATAAATCTCAAAGGCCACAACTGTACTTTTATCTCATTACAGCTACTCTTATTAGGTTACTGTGAGAAAGTATATACTGAGTGATAAATGTGATAAGCTAAACCCATTCATTAGTACTTTTTACTTGCCCACAGAAAAGTTGAACTGTACACGATGCAAGTTAAGACTTACCATTGCTTACTTCATTTCACTTCTAAACATCAAGCCTCAATACGAAGTTATTATTTTATGGGTTTATTCATTGATAGAGCCCTAGTACAGAGGCTCTACGGTGATAATGAGCATGAAACTCAATCTGGAAAACAGTGCACAAAACCACAAGATGGAGAGAAGTCTTTCTCCCAGAGGAAAATGAGAACTCCAGTCCTCCTTGTCTCTGGACTAAATCCTTTGGACCAAAAGGCTTTGATACTTTCCAGAAGGACAAACTGAAGCAGGATGAGAAACTGGAGGATATGAATTTCTACCAGCCCTCAAATTTCTGAATGTCCAAATTTCAAAATGATGTCAGTAGTCCATAAAATGGGCTGGTTAACATGATGCAACTTTCACCATTTTTACTCATTCCAAGATTTTCACAATGCATTACATTTTATCAATAAACATTATGGGCAAACACTGTCACAAGCAAAAACAAAGTGAATAACAGTTGAATTTTACTGCTCGAAATTCAGTAACTGATATGCAATATAAAATATTCATAAAATATAAAGATATTTTGGAAGAGCTACCCTCCAAAATCAAGACCAACTTTTCCTATGTAGTCTTTTAACTTTTTAAGTCATGAAAATGAACTAAAAAAGAAAACTAATAAAGAAAACTAAGACATAGTCACCACTCACACCCCCCTGCATCACTGAAGGTAATATATAGTATTTTAAAAAGGAGAAATACAACAGTACATTTACATTGAAATTCTTATATTTCAGAAATATACATTGAGGTTTATGCTCAGACAGAAAATGTAGATCATGACAGCTTTCATATTTTCACACCCAAACAACAAGTACCAATTCATCAACTGAGATACTTATTAAAAACAAAACAAACAAACAAACAAAAAACATAAACCTAACACCAACACAAGAAACCTTCAGGTTTGATTATTTTTTAAGTTTGACTTGAGATTTTTACTGGTATTTATCACAGTTATCTTAAGGCTGGTCAATTGTCACGTTTACTTTGCCAGCCAAGTTCAATGGAAGCTGACTATTTCAACACAAATGACAAACAGTTGCGTTACCTCAAGTGTTCCTTTGGCAGAGTAAGCTGCATATGAGTACAGAAGGTCTTGGCTATGAAGAGTTTTGGTCCCTCTGTTGCACTGCTGTCCATCAGGATAAAAGCATTCGCCGCTGTTTTTCAGAGTTATTGTGTTTGAAGTAGAGCCCGGTAGGTCAAGCAAAACAGAATAATTTACCAGCTGGACATCTTCAAGGCCATAAGAAGTCCATTGAACCAGAATTTTCATTGCAGTGTCTACATCATCTTCTCTAGAGAACGGTAACAAATCTCTGGGGAACAAACAAGCAAACAGTTTTCACGTTACTTCCCACCAAGACACTTGCACCCTAACATGCAGCAGTCTACATTACTTGAATGAAACATGGGATTCATGATGGATCATCAAACGTGCATAACAAATGAATCACCTTTCCTTTTCTTTGCAAATAATTTCTTACCATTTAAAAGGCAAACACAACCACTTTGGGGGAAATCAAAGTATGGAAAAAATGTTTATAGGAAACACACCCAATTGAAATGTAAAGAATCAATGGAAATTATCATAACAATTGTTTCAAAATTCATCTCCATGGATCTGCTTAAATTTCTGACACCATCAATTTAATCAACCATTTAGTAGAAAAGAATGCAGTCTGAAGTAATATTTCAGTGACTTCAGGGAGCGAGTGGTGTGGAAAATTAGTTATGTTTGGCTTAAAATCATCAAGTAACGCAAATTTGCTAAGCAGAATGAAACTGTTTCCCCAAATATTGTGTTAGTTGTGCAAAGGCGTTCCTCAGACTTCCCACCTGAGCCAACAGCTTGGCATGCACACGACATGAGCCTAAAAATCAATTTGGCAGTATTGACCAGATGGGCCAACAGGGCCTTGAGGTAGGTTGGTTTGGGTTTATATCACTACCGGGCTTGTATCACTGTACAACACCTGCTACCAGACAGATCATACATGTAGGACAAAAATGGTGACAGCATGGAAGGGCCACCCTCCTGCTAGCAAGTGCTAGAAAGTCCCAGATGTAGAAAGTATTTTATGGATAATTTTAGATGACTTACTTACGTAAGCAAAGTAGGACACAAATAAAAAGCAGCATTATTCAAAAAAAATGTGCTATCTAAATGCAGTACAAAAACTTAAGGAATATTTGTTGAGTTTCTTGAACATGTTCTATTTTTTTTGTTGATATTGTTAGATTGGAAGCTCTCAGGATTGAGGGACAAAATTAAAGGTAATGGTTTTCAAGCACAAATACAGTGATACTGCCAGGAAGTCCTGTTCACAAACTTTGCTTCACAGAAAGATGATTTTCAAAATGATATTTAGATGCTTTACCGTCCTCAAAAAACCCTTAGAACTTTAAAAAGTACCCCAGCCATCCTGCACACACTAAAACCAATATTTGATAATGTATATTCATTTTAAAACCATTACTGCAGGTGATAGATATTTGAGAGTCCCACCAAGTGCATGCTTGCATTTATAGACACCCTGTGACACTGAGCCATGAGCTGCAGAAACTGCAGGCAGGGCAGAGCAGGCTGACCATGCCAGGGTCTGCAACAGCACCAAGGAATACACCACCAAGGAACAATTATGATGGAAAGAAAGCACAAAGAATCCTCATCTACCCCAACACAACAAAGCCTTAAAAAAAAAAAAAAAAAAAAAAAAAAAGAGTGAAGTTGTAGAATCTGTTATAACCTTCAAAACACTCAAAAAACACCAGTGTGATCGGTGTGCATAATCTGGATTAAATAAAGATTCCAATATACAATGGATTTACAAAACAAATTTAAAAAATAAATTTCAATTCTTTAAGTTTAAAGAATTGTGTTGTATCACTGCCTGCATCACAGTAACCAGGTTATCAATGTACGAAGTTCACAGCCTTTACAAGAACCCTGGATTTATGTTAAAGACTTCAGAGATCATGTCAGGAGGAGTAATTGGCAAAGGTTATTCTTGCAGAGATTATATTTTTAAATTATGTAAAATAAGTCTTCAAAAAATCTACAGAAAATGAACAAGTTAAACCAATCAGTAGTATATTACAAGTTTCCAATTTCATCTGCTCCCACTAATGCAATGACATAAACTTGGGCACTGCAGAAACACAGAAAGTTGTTTGATTAACAATCATTAACAGAACATTCACATATCCCACTGGTGATGGAACCATTAATAGGATAAATAACTTACAACTTCAAGAAACTTATCCCAGGACAAAAAGGTTATAACACATTGCAACAAGAAGGAACCAGTTTCAATAAAAGGAACTAAGCATTGAAAGAAGACAGGGATACAATAACAAAGCTACTCGCTCAGTAATACAAGCAAAGTTACTTTCTACTTTGTAATTAAGTAAGTGTGTCTTTGAAACTTTTGCGACAACAGAACTGATTAAGTTAAAGAAATGAGCACATTAACTGTTCACTCCATAATTTCTTTATAGGATGTTAAAATCAAATTGCAAATCACAAGCAAACCTTATATTAAAATAAATCAGCACATATAAGACTATTTTGATAGCTCTTACAAGCAACACAGTACCGAGGGTTGTTGTTTTACAGATTTCCTACAATGACTGTCCTGCACTTACCCTTGATATAATTCTGCTGACTTCATGGACTTAAAACCCAAAGCAAATTTAACCCATTATTCTTATTACATACCATCTCAACAACAAATGCAATGTAAAAACAGTATTTCCTAAGACAGACCAAATTTAGAAGAGCATCAAGTTTGTCTGCCAGTCCATCTTGGCTGCTAAAAAAAAAAAAAAAACAAAAAAACAAAAAAACACAACACTTCCACACACTTCATAGTCAGTCTCTACATCATGTCCCGTAACTTACATCTAAAACTGCCAGAGCATTAAGATTCATAGCAGTAAGACTTAAGCAGTCAAAACAGGCCCTGAAGACAATTATGCCTCTCACTTCTGCAAGCATACTCAGTAGGAATCAATAGCAACGCGATTGCCAATTTCCATTTACAGTATGACCTTTAATAACTTCAGCCAAATTTTTGTATTCCCGCACATTAAAACAGCCCTTTATTCAGCTATGTGTCTAGCTTCAGTCAATGGGAATAACCGCAAAGTTAATGGTCAGATCTCAGTTACTGTAAATCTGCATAATTTATTGAAGTGGAGCCACCAAGGGTGTAAGAATTGGTCTCAAGTTAGAATCAATGTTAATAACAATAACCATCAGAATAATACTGTGTATTTATCTGATGCTCTCCAAGGGATTTCTACAAGTTATTTTCTTTTACTTTCTAGTACAAATCAGATTTGGATAAGATATTGAACTAACAGATCAAAACGGACCATAAACTTGTTTTCATGCGTGTTTTGCTCCATCTCAAGTACGCTTGGTTTCTGAATTGAAAAAAAAAAAAAAAAAAAAAAAAAAGAAAAAAGAATATAATTGCACTTAACTCTGAAAGCATACACTATTTTACTTCCAATAAAGTTTTCCACTTTGATATGATGAAAAGATGAAGAAAACGTTTCTGAAGACACAATCTTTGACTTCCAATATAAACAAGATTATTTTACTGCCTGATCAGTTGAATGTCCTGGTGAGTTAAGACAAACACACCAGTATTGCTGAAGGTTCAAAGCTCTGTAACTACAGAAATAATTTGAAATAAGCTGAAGATACATCTGTAATGAATCCATTCTTTCCGCAGCCTCTGCAGTTTCAAAAGACCAATATTTAACAGATGATTATAAAAGATAAATGAGGACAGGCACATGCAGGCACAAAATACAAAAATTTCATTTTAAAATTGGTAACCATGGGAAACATGGAGCTGAAGCAGCTTAATGGAGAACCATTTGTTGTTAGAGCATTTTGTACAAGAATTTCCTAAAGAAGAGAACAATATACTGCAAACAAACCAGCTGCTTGCTGCTGGTGATATACTGGGACACTGCAGAACACCATTCAAAAAGGTACTGACAAATTGCAACAGGTCACTGCAAGAATCAAAAGATGGATCGATTTAATAGTACAACCACTCCTTATCAATCGTATTAACCCAATGCAATCAATCAATCCATAAATAAAAACAAGTCTAAGCCTGCAGCAGAATTCTACAAATTTAATTTTAAAAATCTCCAGGGAGAAAAATTTCCCTCATATATGAAAAACTCCTCTATGAAAAAGTTGCTTTTTTTCTTTAACGATTTAATGTCTAGACTAATATCTGCCTACGTTTCCTGGCCTATTAACGGACAACTTTGAGTTCCACTTTTCCAGTTAGAAGTGTATCCAATTTTTATTTTCACGATTTTTAAATGTTACTTTTTTTTTTTTTTTCCTTCCAGTTTGCTGAAATTAGGGTTTAAGAAGGAGAACAAATATAATTTTGGAGTTTTTATGTGCCAGTTTTTTGTCTGGGTAGCTGTTTTCAAAGTTTGGGGGTCACAACGAATTCACTATACAAGATTTTTTTCAAACCGATGTCAGATCAAAGTGGTATCTCAGCTAATATGTTGTTTACAACAGTAACTGGTAGCAGATGATCAAAAAGAATGCAAGAAACACATCATATGGGGTTATTATATTTATAGGTTTCCATGCATATGTCTTTTTTGCCTACCTGCAAATGTGTCCAGGCCGAGTTTTAAAAATGCGTACATATGCTGAGTACATATTTTCATATTTTCTTGTGGTTTCATCCCACTACAAGCAGAGATGTTGCTGCTTCAAAAGTGCTGGACGTGTGCACAGCACTCGCGTGGACCAACTGTTCAGCATATGCACAAGCATTTTTCCCAGTTGCTGATACAGTATCTGTTTGCATCTATCACGTTTACTGTGTGTAGACACAGCGACCCAAATGTTTCCAGGAAATACCACCTGCCCAAGCCACATCTGCCTGCATTTTAATTACACGTTCTTGTTAATTAGGGGGCTCCACTGGCCGGTCTCCAGCCCGCCCAATCGCATTTCTCGTGGTCCAGACTGACTGCCACAAATTTGCTGATTCCAAAAGAAAACTTCCAAGTACAAGAGAGGAAAAATATTTATCAGCATGTTAAATTATTTAAGAGAAACATTCTCGTGGTGTAAGCAGCTGACTGCAGGCAGCTTGGCGCAGAGGGGATACAGTTGTCTGAAGGTACCAAGAACCATGTCAGGTTCTTTAGGGGACCTTGCAAGGCCTCCAGCAGCTGCTGAAGCAGTCCCATGACATGTTCTCTTCACATCTGCCATCACTCTACATTCTGCATGCTCTGGGCATATATTTCACAGTGATATTGACATTATTTTTGCGGTAGCCATGGGTCACAAGAAATGCAGTGCTGTGTTCTTTCATGTCACACGATGGGGACTGCAGTGACCATGGGGACACCACTTCCTAAATCACACACAGACAAGGTGATGCAGGCCGAGAGCATGAGCACAATGCAAAGGTATGGCTAAACATAACAGCTGGACACTAGATACAGCCGCTACATGACAAGATGCTCCTTCTTACGTACGCCTGTTTTTTGGCTGGGTGGATGAGCCACTGCAGCAGCCTCTGCAGGCAGGACCTACCACCTCTAAGTCCCTCCCTGTAACCCGTTCTGCCTGATGGACCTACACACAGCTCATCTCGATACAGTGACAAATGCTTGGACTGTCCTACTAACAGGACAGCCAAAAGCATGTTCAAGTCTTGGGTAGCCATCTATCACTTCTGCCATCAAAGCACTTCTTGATCTGCACCAGCGTGTCTATGGACACTACACAGTAGTAGTAATCTGCAATACAGAGGTGCTACATGCTATTGGCATGAAGCAGTATTTTAATGACAGTTCATTCTCCACAGAATAAAAGTAATTCATAAACCCATTAAAATACATAACATGTGACAATAGAATACCAGCTCTAGATGTGGCCATAGAATTCTATAGCAAAAAGAAGTGTTTATTTCTCCATTTACTTTAACATCATGTGCACTATGGCTTTTGCATATTTACACACAAAAAAAAAAGGGGGGGATTTGCATCATCTCTTTAGAATATGATACCATGAGTAAGCACAAAAGTACTTTTCAACAAAACTTCACAGCTTTTTTGTCCTATGTCTAGGTCCACCTCGCTATTAAACTTTTGCAGGGGTACCCAAGCATACGTACCCTCTCCTATCATGGTATAATTACATGCACAACAGTTGCAGGTCAAACCTCTCATTTTTCTGCCGAATTCTTTGTCATGGGATTGGAGACACTCAAATCTCAGCCCCTGCTGGCTTCCAAACGTGGCTATTTTGTACATTGTTTTGTTCACTGCAGGACTACTAAGCATATTGCTACTCCCTGCTGCAACAGACAGTCAAATCCCTTTTATATGTTTTAAATAAAAGTAACGGAGATAGTTCAAACCTCACTTGCCAACATCAGGATGCAAGCCAAACTTGCATTCAAGGCAGATGGTGAAAGGCATTGAAAAATGACCAATTCTTTCATTCCGTGTTTCTACATTTTATTGCAAAACAAGCAATTCATTGTTCCTGTACACTAAACATTGCAAAGTCATAAATTGACCGTAGGTGAGCTTTCCAAAGTTTTCTAAGAGATTTGGCTGTCATTTATATGAAATCTAGCCAGCATCCAAATCTTCGAAATGCTTCAGAAGATAAGAATGCCAATACTACTTCCAGTAAATGCCCATCAAATGATTGCTCAGAAAAAAAGTAAAAACATGGCAAGCACATACAAAATCTCCCTACTGCTATTCTAGTCTATTTTAAGCTTAGAAGACTTTTGAGTAATCTATAGCTCTGAATACCTGTGACTTCTTTGAGAGCATTCACCTTAATTTTCAGCAATAATATGCCATTTTAAGCTAAACATGTTCTTCTTAGACCTATTTGTTTAACAAACAGCAATTATTTTATTGTGGAATCTTTCACTGTGGAAATAAACACCAGTGGCAATACCCAATGCCTCACTGATTCCAACATCAGACAAACAGAGTAACAGTACTTTAAAATATTTTTAATGCACAAAATCATATTTTAATGGTCTATTAATGGAAAACTATCAATTGCATCTTTTTATTGATGGAGAAAGAAAATTGGTGAGAGCAGTTATTGAACAGTACACAAGCTAAAGTCATCATATGACTTATGAGTTTATTTCATGAGTTAAATTGCCACAGAGTATGTGGCCAGATCCACCAACAAATCATCAGCTGACATTTGTGGAAATCACCCCCACTGGCTTCCAAACTTTGAAAACTAAGTATCTGCCAAGTACTCCATTTGCAAATATATTACATTACATGGTGAGCATGCACTTTTTGTTTTTTGTTTTTGGTGTTTTAAACCATACGAGTTTATATCTACTTGGAACTAGAGTCATTTTACTCTTACTTTTAGTAATTCTTCACAGTCATAATTTCAGAGGAAACTGTAGGAATAAATTGCATCCCAGCGCAAGAATGGCTTTTGTTCTATTCTCCTAAATATAGTCTTTTACAGCAATGGAGCTAATATTCCCAGTATTTCATGAATCATCAGTATCAGCAAATACCAATTATAAACATCTCTTATTTAGAGTCTAAAACATACTGCATGTGTACACTAGTGTTTGAGTGCAGAAATTGCTGGGCAAAGAACTGAAGAGTTTACTTGATTCACATTCTTTACAAGTCAGCCAAAAAGATCTGAATATATGTAAAATGTGTTATCTGGGTTATAAATCTGGTAGAAACTGTTCTGAATACATTAAAAAAAAAAAAAAAAAAAAAAAAAGACTACCTTCATACTAGCTTTACTTGCAGTACAGAAAATGGATAGCAAATGATCAATGTTACTGCATTACTTTACAAATGAGTTGGTTTATCAACAGAGCTCATCAAAATACAGTAAAGTGCATTGGCCAGAGTGAAGGTTGTTTAATTGAGCTCATTTTACTATAGTAGCAATGGACTACAGTCACAAGTAATCAGCTAAAGTTCTGCTGCCATGCAATAACATAAGAAATTATCAGTTTTTGATCACTTGTAATGATGTCTGCAAAATCTGAAAGGCAGCTGACTTTGATTTTAAGCCAGATGCTTAAGAACTGAAAAACACAAATCTGTTAAAGTTTTTGAAAATGCTTAGCATAAGCAAATCACTCAAGGACAAACAGGTAGGCAATTACAGAAGTAGACCTACCAACCAAGTTGCCTGATTCACACTTGAGGGTTTCAGTTATAGAAGTATCTTAAACTTTATTTAAAATCCTCAATTTTTTTTTTTTTTTTAAATCACTCAGTTTTATATGACACACCTTGCTTAATTAACTAGCATAGAGGCAGATGTGAATGTCATTTAGCATTTCTCCCCCATCATTCTGGAGACACACTAAAAAAAGGATGGTGATCATTATCCATTTTCAGAATAGTTAATGAACCACAGAAACCTTAATCTGGAGAGTGACAGATCCAGACCCTCGAAATAGGCCATTATTCAAAATCCCAAAGACCGTTAATGCCAGATGCCAACGGAGAGGGAAGTTACCTTTTAAATCGCATACTTCAGCATAAAAGAATTCATTGCCATGATTCACTGTTCCTCTTGTTTACAGAAAGGTTTAGGTGAAAGGAAGTAAATCAATCTTCTGTCTTCAAATGCTTACCACAAAGAGAACTGATCCACTCCTTCATGTATTTATTGTTTTTAATATAGCAAATTATTTTCTACAAATGAAATGACAATATTTTTAAGTGTATGTAGAATGGAGATACATAGACAAGAAACCTTTTTTTTTCATTAAACAATCCTGTTTACAAGATCTCTCAAAATAATGCCATTTTATTTCAAAATCAGTAAAATCAGCAGCATTGTCTTTTTCCTATTAACTTCCATAATTGTTAGTTTCCAGGCACAAAAGACAGGTTTTCCTCTATAACATATGGAGTGAGAGGAAACATCACAATCTATATCTTCATCCAATTTTATCTGAAGTATTTTAAATAAATTTACATTATGTCGTAAAATACAACAGTATTCTGTATGCCTTAACCTAAACTTTTATGTTAGACATACAAGGATATCTTAGTTTTCCTTTTAAAGATAGCAAAGGGAATATCATTTTATTTGAAATTTATAGGTCTAGTTTTTTTTACAGAGGGATTTAGTACTCTTCTCCCAATGCAACAGGAAATCCAGGCCTGAAGCTCCAAACATTAGTGCCCTGCATCTTCTAACAGGTCACGATGTGGAGCACAAGGCATACTGCAGGTGAAGGACACCAAAAAATTAAGTCTCCCACCTTGAAAGTGCTGCGTATAACCATGTTTTCACAGGCTGAGTATTGACCCAGCAAAACTTCACTATGATATAATCTTCTTTTCTTCACAGACCACAGGAAATATGCCAATGTCTCGATAAAATGGGGCCAGCTGCATAATCAAGCCCCAGTGATATATTTTACTGTCTGAGACAATCATGTTTACTCATGGCAAAAGACAAATTCTATATGGATGTGAATAGCAATGGATGTTTCACTAATGCTTTTTTATAAGGAAAACCTATTGATCAAAAAACTTGAAACCTTGCTTTTTATATAATCTGCTGATCAAAAAAAAATCTCAATACTACCCAACTGGCAGTATTTTATTCCTTTCATTTCCCAATCATTGTGTTATACCACAAACTGAAAAGCAATTAGATTGAACACTAAGTGTTATTCTGACAGCACTGGATATCTTTATTTAAACCATATGATTCAATTTTTAAATAAAATCCCATTTCCCAAAGGATACTAAGGAATTAAGAGAGCATCCTAACCTGAAATCCTAGAAAAACTTGTCAATGTTTAGAAAAGCTATCCATTATTTGAAGATTAAGAATGATACGGAATTAGATAAATCCCCAAATAAATGTTTAATTTTTAAAACTAAAAAGAAGATTAAAGCTTCATTTTACCTGATGGATCTCAATAAGTTAACCCTACATACAGAAGAACCTCAGCCAACCAGAAGACAGTGCCATGTAACCTTTCTGTTACCAGCTTCACTTTCTTATCTCTGTATGTTAATTTACCAGTGCAATTCTATTAGAAGTGAAGAAATTTCTAGCTGAAATTTCTAGCTGTGTTAGCTTAGACATTTTATGGAAACATTTACAAGTCCAGTCAGGTGTATTAGTTAAAATGAAAACTGCAGATAAAAAAAATGGGAGAAAGGGCACAATACCAGTTTTACATATTTATGCAAGAAAAATGTTATCATGAGCGTCATATCACATGGCTTAGTTCAGATAATCACCGTCTTGCCAGCCAAACTCTGTTTCAGCTGAATTTGTTTTATCTTAAAATACTTACATCTCTGAACTCACCCTTCAGTTCCAATATACAACTGAGGAAATCACCACTGATAACCAAAACATTGTTCTGAAGTTATTTATGCTATACCACAGATCAAATTGCTTGTGGATATACAAAATGCTCTCTACAAAGGAACAAGCATAAAATCTTAAAAAAAGAGAGGCTTGGACGAGACCACATTTGGGTCAAGGCAGACTCAGCTCACCCTGCTGTCCCTGCAGGCAGATGCTTTCCTGCCCTGTTCCAAGTATAGTCCCCGTCCATCCTAAATAATCTCACTGTATCTTGATATCCTGCTACATTTAAGCACACTGTATGTCCTCCCTTCTACCACTGATGTTGAGAATAGACTAATCTCTTATTTTTTTGCATTTTTTTTTTTTTATCTCCTCCCAGACCTGAAGATTGCCCCTATCACCTTCCCTCATCTCACTTTAAGCCAAACATTCTTTCATCCATTTCTCAGAGTCCCCGCCCCTGAAATCTGATGGCTTTCCCTGATCTCCTGGTCTGCTTCAATCCTCCTGAAATTCAATTCCACAAAATGGACTCTGCAAATACGTCACATGCATTTAAAATGAATAATTAGCATCTAATTACTGTTTGCTTTCATGAAGTCAATTATTATTCCTCAACTGTCCTTATTCTGATTTCACCCATATAGCTTTCCAGTGAGTTCACAAAGTCCTTCAGCTTTGTTGACCTCAAATTTCAAAAAGGCCTTCCTCTTTCATTACTCATTTACTTTAAGAAAGAATGGTCCTGAGCACATCATTATATACTGTAGAAAATAGGTCAGATTTTCAAAGTGCAGAAAACCTACTGTTAGGACTGGGTATCTTTTTTCACCTAAAAATCAGTTCCCATATAAATAAGTAAGCTTAATTGCAAGAGATACAAAGTTGTTGAAGCCTGCCTCACACCATATTTATCATACGTCAGTATGTGCAGACAGCAACCTGGCCAGAACTCTGAGGAAGCTCTGCCTGTGTACTTTCACTGAACTGAGTCCTCCCAGAGCATCAAATATACTCACAAAAGCACATTGCCTCAGAATGCCTATGTGTATATGGCAAAACATTGGCGCAACCATGTAGAGTCTTCCAAAACAAGTCACAAGGAACCTTCTCCTCCCCTCCACCATTTTCTGTTTCTAGACTTTCAGCATGCAACATCCCTTTTTTTCCCTTTGCAATCCCCAGAGAGTAACTCATTCCCCAAAAGCAACCTATTCACCAATATTTTCTTTCCTGCTCTAGATTTCTCTCAGAATCCTGGCCCTTCTTTAGCTGAAAATGAAATTAAAAAGTGCAGTATCTCATGGACAGTAGGTGGTGTTTTCATGGAGTAACACTTAGATGTTCTAATTCATTTTCAGCATCTCTTCTGTTCCAACTGAAATTTCAAAGCCAATTTTGAGTGAAAAAAAGCACAAATAAAAGACAAAAAGAACAGCAATATGCAGATGTTCAGGAATTAGAATCAAGGCTGAAAAATGCCCCCTAGTATTCCGTGCGCTTTAATGTGCAATCACCTGAATTGCTTACTGCCAGTACAAATGGGCTATTGTAGGATGGCAACGTTAAACCTGAAGGCCAGAGGGGGGTGGCTGTTGCTAGGCAGTAAAGAGAAAAGTGCTCCATTCCAAAGCTGCAGTATCAATTAAATCTTTGGAAAAAAAAAAAAAATACAAAGAAGAATCATTACACATCAATGGTAAATTTCAGTATATTTTCTTGTCTCTCTCCCCATAAAGATATTATGACTTTGAGTCTTAGCTTGCCCCTAACGTGGTGTTAAATAAGCTACGTACAGACATGAGGACACAAACAAGTGTTTAAAATTCGGCAGAAGTGCAGGTTTTCACTGGGTATGCATGTACTGAGCGTGGTCATGTAGACACACTGCAGAAAGTAAAAGTGTCGGCATGGTCATCTGGTATTACTTCTTACGTCTCCTATAAAGATCATCATCTGTCTCCTAGGTGGAGAAACTCTAGGAGGCAGAAGCTCAATTTGTTATTAACATGACTAACACAAATATTACCAGTAACAAACTACCTATATTGATTATGCAACCACAGCATTTCATCCCAAGTTTCTTAAGTATCTGTGACATTAACATATAAATTGCATACTCAACTCTTTTCACTGCTCTTTGTTAGATTTTTTCAAGGGTCTCTCCCCCACATCTTCCTCTTCCTACTACAAACCATACTTTGGCAACCTAAGCCTTGGGTGGCTCCACCTCTACCACGTTTCACCCCTGCAGTGTTCCCTGCTAACTCCAACCCACTGCTCCCAACATAATGTGTTACTTTATGTACCAAGCAGACAGAATTAGCAAATAATTAGATGTCTTTGAGCCTTGGGACGGTAGAAACACCCGGTGTAACAATCAGATCTTGAGTGAAGACAGAAAGGACAAATTTGATCTGATAAGGAAACTGACCCCACATCTCCCCCAGCCCTTGTCCTGCATATCACAAGAGAAAGCACTTAGATGAAATACCCCAGAAACATGGGCTTATGACAATAATTTAGTCACGATATTCAGCTGGGGAGTCAGGAGAGGAATAACCTAGGAAAGTGTTTTGTCACCTTGTACACAGGTTTTAAAATTTTAGAGAAGTGTTATCACCTGAGATGATTTGGCATTCTGTGTCTACAAGTTTGCTCTCTGAGCTAACAAATGCACAAATGCTTATAGAAATGGATGAAATCTTTTACCACCATGATAATTAGTTTCTAAATTTTATTTTAAAATATTACTCATATGCTTCATGACTAATATGCCACCGCTCGTCTGAAGGGGCAAAAGAGCAGGTGGTTTCGGAAAAAAAAAAATCATTATGAGATGATTTTGTTTAAGTCTTTTATCTAGAGTAAGATTTTAACATTTCCAGAGTTAAGAAATAGGAAGTGAGAATAATCTTGCTCTGCATTATCTCATCTTCTGTTCACCTTGGCCACTATATTAGGATATGCAGCTTAATGACACATTTATATGAAGACAATAATAGCTTTATAGCTTACTATGCTATGTTGCTAGGATGCACTTCTTAAATCATCAACAAAATTACTCTCTCCAGCTATATATTTAGTGTACCTATCAGCACCTGGGAAAACTGAATTAATCAAATTATCCACAGCCAAGATTTTTTTTTTAAACGGATGGTTAACATTAGAATCCCATATCCACATTTAGACATATAAACAAATAAAATCTGGAATATAAAATGATGAGCACTGCAAATTAGTTTACATACGTAGGAGCTTTGTTAAAGAGTTAAGAATCTGGTTCAGAAGCCTATTTCCTCCTCGGTTATAAAACCTTCTCGTGTAAGACTGACAAGTCAGCAGCATTGTGTGCTTCTGAGGACAAGACATTTCACAGAGAATGGCACCTGAATGTTTTTTTTCCTCTTCCACCTACTCAGGCCTGAGCCCTAGTCTCAAGAGACTACCAAATATTCTGCCTTCAAATATGCCACCTTATCAGTAATCTCAATTCACCCCGTAAATTCATGTGGCTCTCCAGCTGCAGCTGTTTCAGCTAAAGGGATTATCATCAGTGTCCCAAGCCCTCCCTGACTCCTTTGCCCTCCATCTAAAAATTACTGTTTATTCAGCTCTGCTGATGGAATGAACAAACTGACCTCAATCAAAGTGAGCTCGGTTTATTTACACATTTTAAATATTACATATTTGTTAGTCCAAGCTCATCAACCAGCTACCAAAATATTTTTTCTGTAGGAAGCCCTATCCCTAAGAGTAATGATAATCTCTTGGCAAGCCACCATCCAACACAAGTCTGCTTCCATCATTTCTCTTGTACCCATAGTAAGCACTGGCTGTTCTGTTTCCTGAAATGAGGTCACCACATCAACATTTTTTAGCCAAATGGGCCATACCTCCTTAAAGGTTTGCTATTTTAAAGGTAAAATAAACTGCACTACTCCAGCAACCAGGTTAAAGGCTCCCTAAGTAGCCAAAAGATAACATGAGACAAGATGTGACTTAATGACGTACACCATTTCCTGCAACTAAAGCAGCTTTCAAGAACCCATGCGTGCTTTCACAATAAAGATACAACTGCATTGCTGAATGAAGAGAAGAAAACAGTTAAAGAAATTCAAAGGCGCATTGTTTCTATTAGTTCATATTTGAAGTACAATGATGCATGAAATAATGCTTGTTAATATCCACACTTCCACATGCTGCCGAATTAAGGATAAAGCCCCAAACTGTTAAACTGCAAGCAAAAAATAACTACCTTTGTTCCTGTAAACTAGCAAGTCTCTTACATAGATCATAAACATGCAATTTTGAACCCAATTTTAAAAATCACGTTTTCTTTGTTCAAGAGTCAGAGAGGAGTATACAAATACATAAGCATGTATGTGAGCGCGTGTACACGCAGTGCAAGCTGTACTGGAAGAACCCTGACAACTGCTTAATCTGCATCTGTTATTTTCCAATTCAGAGCTGACTGCAGGAACACCACCAGAGTTCACTGCAACTCCTAATGACAGTGAACAAACAAGATGTTTGGAACACAACCTGCTTTCTCTACCCCTGGACGCGTCTAACTACAGTTGAACTTGTCTCCGGCTAGATGAAGCATGAAACCCAGGAGACACAGCTACAACGGGCTGCTCCTTCCATCGGGCAGCTGTCTGCACTCAGTGTCATTCACCTGGGAGAAAGCCTGGGAGAAAGCCTCGCAACAGCTTCCAGCTGCTGTTAGCTCCCATATTACAGAGGGAAAAACACACATTAGGCTGGCCTGCTGGGTAAACATACTCACCTGTTTCTCCAGGCTTCTTTGTGAAACGCCACTTTAAGTCTGCAGGGTCACAGCTGTCAGAGATGTATGCAGATCGGAATAGACGTTTTGTTATTAACTAAAAAGTTTAAGTAAACAAAAGCATCACCTGTTTCTCTCATTTGCAAAGATTCTTCTTCCTTGAATATTTATATTTTAACACACTGAAGACCTGTATTATCCAAGACCCTGGGAAACTGCTGAGTCTAGTGATGGTATTTAAGTTATGGCTTTTTCATATCTTCTGGAGCTAAGACAATTACACAGACGTTTTTAGAGCCACTAAAAATCTACTATCCAGCAGGGTGAAAAGTTAAATGCAAGTGAAAAAAAAATAATACAAACTTCATATTTGTTGGTTCCACAACCTGACAAAGACGCCTCTGTTACAAAATTCTATCAAATGTCAACACTTACGGACAGCATTATTTGCAGTATGCTTCAAAAATCCTCTAATGCTGAAAACAACTGTAATTTGCTCTGGCACTACTCCTATGAAGTGCTCAATTCAGAGACCTGTTTCTGTCGGTAAATACATGTGTGAACCTTTATTGTACAAAGCTCCTTTGAGCAACCAAACCAGTATTTTCCCCACTCTCCAAAAACACTTGGACCAATAACATACAAAATCTTTTCTTACAGTAGTCCCCTTCAGTAGGCTACTCCATAAGCTGTTATGCATCTTCCCTATATAATTGAGAACACAGAAATGATACACCTGAAATCATAGAAGTCACTTATATAAAGAGCTTAAAAAAAAAATCTGAAACAGACGGTTAGATGAACATAATCTGTTTACCCACCTCCAGGAAAGTATTTCCAATTATTATAGCTTGGATTATCAAATAATTCCTGCTAAGCATAGCATTAGAAACATTATTAAAATTAATGGCTGCAGTTTTCAGCTGATGAATGCATAATAAACATGACATCATACAAACGATCATAACGAAGCAATATGTAATTAGTTATTTTTGAGGGCAGGAGACTATCAATGAAACATGAATTTTAATGTTGCAATTTTTTTTCTGTCTCCTAACCCAGGCACTCACAGGAAGAAATGAAAACTGAAAAATTTAGAGGGTTTGGGGACCCTTCCTGACTGTAGCAAACAAACATGCTAGAATACATCCTGCACCTACCCTCAAAAGTTCTATTCAGCAATAAACTATCAGCAGGAATTTTACAGAATACATTTACTATTTAATGAACAAAGCAAGGACTACCTGAAATTATATACACGGTTCACAACAAATCATTCCCCCCAGCTTTATTCTTTAATACCTATAGAAAAACCTACAGCAACAGATAAAAGATTTCTGGCCATGCAAATATAATTCACATTTATCTCAAACCTTAGCTTCTGGAGTACTGTGATGATATCAGATTTTCAGCTTTTATTAAAAAATATTTTACCTTTTCGTTTTATGAAGGAGAACATGACAGATTGACCCAAGAACACTCGGCAGTCAGCTAACAAATTAAAAATGCACTCCTGTTTTAATATAATTACTTTTATTGCTTAAGTAAGTGACAATAGAAGATGAATCATTTTGCCACGTGGTGGTGGCAATTCTGCTTTATGTGATATGAAAATAGATTAAGATGGAAAAACAGTCACACAGAAGGACAGTGGTGTCACCACCTCATAGTGCTTCTCTGACATGATGCTCTGCAAGCTGCAGTGCCAAGGAGGGGAGGTTTGGGGCCACCACTGCAGGGCCCAGGCAGAAACACAATTCCCTGCCAGCCAGCTCTGCTGCCCACAGGGTCCCATCCATTCAGGAGCATGGTGGCAGCTCAGAGGCTCCAGCAAACACAGGTGCACTAGGTGATGTTCAATACATTCTGTTTTGGGCACTGCCAACAGCCACACTCCTCTAGACCAAGCATGAGATCACAATTACCATAAATAAAAGGAGTATAGGAAATAGAAATACCCTACACGTCATGCTGACTGGATAGCTGCTGCATGCCACACCACAGGATCTATATCTCTGAAAAGAGATGGAGAAAAACAAATGGATCCAGAGTATTATGAACACTGAGCCATGAACCACTTTGATTTAAACTGATGAGGGGAAAAGGACATAACCAGATATGTTTAAGCCCTACTTGCTTGCTGTAATATAAAGAAAACTATTCTAAGCAACAAGAAGCCTATTCTGGAAAAACCTCAGGCTAACAATTTAATTTCTGACTACAGAGATATTACCTTGTTAAATCAACAGTCAGTGAAAGGCTTTTACTTCCTCCTGTAAGTGCATTACCAATCCTTTCCTTTTCTGCTGTAATTCTGCCACCAGATGGAGTTCACATCTTGTGACAGTCACAGGAGAAAGACCAATGAAAACCACAAAACCGTGTATGGATTTCAACACGTTCCAAATAAATACAGCTCAAAGCTACTGTCTGCACTTAAACCGAAGGAAGTATTTGGCCAACCAGCATAAACAGAGTAAGAGGTCCAGCAAAAAACTGTTACTGCTGAAAAAGACATACAGTTTTAAGAGGAATGAAGTCATTCATTTGAAACTGTGCTGAGAATATAACAGCAAGTTTTGTAGTTACCTGTTACATTCTTTAGATTATAAGAAGATATCCAGCTGACACAAGATTTATTCCTTTGAGCAGCAGTTTCTTTTTGAAACAGAGGGAAAGTAACCCAAGGAGGGTATAGTTTTCTTGTAGGCACTGTACATGTTGTAAATAAACTTTCTGTGGAAAATAGGAAAAGTTTGACTCTTCAACTGTCTGCTAGTGAGACCCTACTAATTTAAGACACAGCCAGGCAATTTTGATGAAAGCAGAAACCACATCAACTTCAGCAGGAACTCTGAAAATCAGCAGAACATACATGTAGGAGTGAGAAAACTGTCCAGTCCATGGATTCACCCGGCCCTTTGGCTCAGCAAACAGATGTTTTTTTCTCTTGTTGCTTCTGACAGATTAAGTAATTCCACAGTTGTCCATAATTAACTTTGGCATGAAGGTAACTACCCTTGCACAATCTGGAAGGCATATGAAATGTCAGAGAGCTACTCCAGAGTAATTTGTTTCTTGCCTTATCTATAAGAAACAAGTGTTATTTTTTAAAAGGTGTGACATGACAGCACAAGACACTGTTTCACCACTAGTCATTAAATAAACGTAAGCAACACAAAAATACTTAAAATACTAAGTAAGGAGTAGGGAGAAAAACAGAAATTGATTAGAAAAATAAAACACTGTCTGCAATCCCACACTATCCTTAGGTGTCACACACCTGAGACATTCAGGAGGCTCAGGATCTGCAAGGAGGCAGCTGAGGAAATCCTCCTGGAAGCGAGCAGGAGATGACAGTCCCTGAGGATCTGTGAGGCAGCCTCATCTGGAGCACAGGTGTCACTTGTATCACTGTCCCGTACATCCCGCCTCAGATCACAAACTGTCCAAGTAGCTCCAGGACTGGTGTTATGGTTTGAAGCAAATAAGGATCAGAGGAGTATATGATGATGATGATTATGTTTCTCTCCAGCCATCATGACTTGCTAGTGCCTGCTCAATGTGACCAGCACCTTCACGGAGATAGCTCTTCTGCTTGGGTGTCTGTTGCCTTTGGAAAGGTATCGGAGCTTCAGCAGACAGGATGCCTACTGTTAAGCAGCAGAGCAGCAGGGAAGTTTGGTACAGGCAATGTGATGCACAGTATGGATGACAAAATGTCCAAACCTTGAAAAAAACCTGGTTGCACTTGCCACGGGAGGGAGGTGGTAGGAGAACAAAAGCCTCCAACAGGGAAAAAGGCATCTGGACTTAGGCTAGGTTCCCAGGATGTCATTACAGGATTACCAGATATATACTTTGCCACGTTATGTGGGATGTTATTTAGTAACACTAAAAGTACAAATCTGTCATCCACGAGCCTGTCTTTCTTGTTTACCTCACCTCTCCCCTATCATCTTAAATCCTACTATTCTGTCTTTTCTCAACTCAAGATTACTTTTGGCCGCCTTATCAGTCTCCTCCAGACTGATAGTTTCAAAAGCAGATATATCCTCAATGCAGGTGTCTGACAGGTTCTGCCTCACTTTTTATGACATCTGCACTGAAAGCACGCCAGAGCTAAAGATATGTACAACTACATCTGAACACTCCTAAGGACTCTAACTGGAAAAAGTTTTCTTACTTTTACATGAAGATTTCCACTGTGACCTTTCCTAAGAGCATCACTGGATATTAGTTATCAATACGGTGTATCTTATACAGACAGAAAAAGCTAGTGATTCAGTCAGTCCAGATCCAAAGGGTAGACAAAATTCTTCATTTCAATCAATATCTGAATTGAAAATATCAACTGAGCATTATTAAAAAGACACGTTATCCTTTTTCACTTATTTTCTCCAATATATAAATTTTGAAAATTCCCATCAGTTCTTCTACAGGCAGAAAAATAAGAGTAGTCCTGTCAAAAAATACGAACACTTCCCTCTCTCCTCCCCCCCCCTCTCCACCCCCAAATGTCTCTTGGAAATCAGGATCAATCACATCAAAGCTCTTACACATATGCTCCTTATTCTCTGCATCAGTGAAATGAGTGTCTTGATATCTGATGTCTTGACAAAACCTAGGCTCTACCTTCAAAAACCCAGGAGATCAAAGAGGGTTTGAACAATCAATGCCTGTTCGGATTTTTAGGTGCTGAAAGTTCTAGCACTCCTCCATCCAAATTCTATCCCTACTTCATATACAACAAGAAGTTATTCAGTATCAGCTTAATAGATATGGTCTTTGGTAAAGAAAAATCAGTCTGCATGACAAGGTCTGCTAAAAAGGTTAATAATTACTCCAGAATAGCCTGACGGTGAACTCAATATTCAGTACATCACCAACAAGTTACAAAAAGCAAGGCTGACAAGCCATTTTGTCAACAAAATGGTTTTCATTGCCCATTAAGTTCAAAAGACCATCAGACAAATGTAAGTGAATCAAGAAGTAGGGAAAAAAAGTCTACCAAAACTATCCTTGAACCTTCTGGTGACTAAGGTTTCTTTCAGAGTAGTACCACTCATTAACTGTAACAACCAATTTCACAGAATTACAGTAGAGGATGTCATCTTCTAGGGCTGTCAGTCTGACACATTCAGTATCACTGAACAAATAATAAAAAATAAGATGAAAATAAAGCTTTCAATGAATGTACTATCTAAAAACAATTACTTTATTCAAGTTAATAGCAGAAGAACATCAACTTATACACATACAGCGAGAGCCTATGATTAAAATTGGAAGAGGGCATGCAACAATCAACCTAGGTTTTGTCAATACGTATACTTGAAATTTTGATATTACAATGACATATCAACTGATTGCTGTGTGCTTTGCTGAAAAATTTTCAAGCTTATTCACCTGAGCTCTGCTGATTCATTAAACTAAGCTTTCTCTTTTTTTTCTTTTTTTTTTTTTTTTTCTTTTCTTCACTTTAGTGCCAATATTACTCAAGGCAGAAAAAGGAGATAAAAGATCTCAGGTTTTCAGATTTATGGATCACCAAAGGCAGTTTAACAATTACATTATAAGCTATGAAACAAAATCAAATCCCTCTGAAATCCACAAAAATCTAATCTCCATTGCTAAAAGTAACTATACTTAAAATAGTTTAAAACAAATTTTCAAAACACCATATAAAGTTTGTTTCCATCAAAACAGACAGCCTCTTGGACTTAGCATGGACAAGCAAATACTTGAAAAAACACATTCACCCTAAACGCAGATGCTGTTATACACTGAACATTCTCTATTTTTCAATTAAAAGTTTTGCGCCAAAATGTGCCACGTGCAAGCACACAGATTTTAGTAACGCAGTCCAGTTTTAGACAGAATGAACAGGATTTGTGCTGTTGATTGCCCTGCAAGTGCTAACTCAAAAGCAGACAATGCTCCTTCATCCTCTACTGCACGAGTGGAACGTGCAATAAATAGCCTCTCATCTTCTTTTTAAATAATCCATTTGAATTGAAGCTGTAAGCTACATTTAGAAAGAATGACATTTGTATTCTTTTTAAAGCAGCATTAATAAACAAGAACCACTGTGAGCTTTAGAAGGGAACAGCTTCATATTAAAGGAATATGGCAAGGTCAGTGATGAAAAAGTTTGTTTTATTAAATAGTGTTCTTTATTAAATTATGATTCTCTCTGATCTGCAGTTCCAGCTTCATTTGCAAAAGCAAAGGGAGATGGCTGAACTGCTATCATTACCAAAGCCTGAAAGCCTAAAATAACTAAGCTCTGGAAGGAAATACTTGAGAGATCTATCTGGATTAGATCTTTAAATAAATCTGTCAGTAACATAAAGGCATTCCAGGAGGGGCTCACTTCTTCACCTGCTCTATCTGCTGGAAGCCAGAGCCCCTGGAGGGAGCTGACCACAAATGTCCCTGCACAGGTGCAGCAGCTTGCATGCATGTGCTTTCCTCTGAGCAACCGATCTTATTCATCATCACTAACTACATATTTCACCTTCTTCCCAGGTTTACTGGGTTTGTGTGTTGATTTTCAGATGACATTGAAATAATTTCTAACTGTCACTTCAGACACAGCTCACATCTCTCTGCTTCCAACAAAAGCCAGGCTGCATGTCAGCATGAAAATGGAAACCAGTCCCCTGGTGAATGAAAATGCTTGGATGATAAAATAATTATATATATATATATACACACATATAATATAAATATACTTATATATACGTACATAATAAATAAATATATAATATATACACATAAAGGCTAGGTAACCAATGTTGTAAAACTTCCTCTGAAGGAAGTATTTCTGAGGTTTCCTTCATGGTACCTGTAACCACAAATGGTGCATGGGCTACGTCAAGGTGCCAACAGCCCCAAAAATGCCAAATCTGCCACTGCAAGCAGCTGCACACACTTACTCCTCTCCACCCAATAATCTCTCTATACAGAATTATCAGAAAAATGATGCATGAAAGCATTTATATATTAAAGCTTATATATATACATATATATATATATATATATATTTATAAAATATAGAACACTGTGGCATTCAGAGGACCTCTCCCTGATGATAGAGAATTGTGACGAGGAGCTATGAAACATTTAGGAAGGATCTACGCATTTAGATGGTGAGTGAAAGCTTGTGTTTACCTCATAGAAAATAAAAATTTTTGCAGAAGAGTCACAAACACTTTACCTCAAGGCGTAATACAACCATTAACTGTGCCATAATTATTGACTGTGAATTCTTACAGTATGCTCTGATGCATTTGGCATTGGCACGGAACAGGAGGCAGTAAGCTAATTCAATTACACGCCCGATCTGTGAAGTTTATTGATCTTTCAGAAGTGGGGCTAACTTACAGAGTCCTAACTGTGATAGTTAGGATGCTGAAATTGTCTAATGTATATCTTAATTCCTGCTGTTCTTGTTAATAAATTAACAGTGTTATGGAGTGGCTAAACTGGAGTCAGCACCTTTTTATATTAATAGACATAGCTAAATTATTAAATGTTTCAAATTTTATCTCTAATTTTTTTATTTCCTTCATTTGTCATATATGAAAGTAGAATATATTTAAAAAGTTAGATATTGACATACATTTATCCTGTATTATCTTTTAAGCTTCAAGATTCTTGTCCAATCTGTGTCTTAAATGAGAAAATTTTTTTAAGTGAGCAACAACCAAGACCCTGGCTTCAGGAGAGCTTGCTCTGCTACCCCACGCTCAGAACGTGCCTCCCATAACTGAGACTGAAATTGCAGCTATGGCAAGTGGGACTCTTGCGTTTCCCTCTCGCAATACAAAGATCAGTGCTCACTGGGTACAATTTACAGAAAATTACTCAACCTTGCTGCTGTTGAAAACATCTTCACATTTTCTCATATAAAAGAATAATACTTTTTTTTTTTTTTAAAGCTTTTGGAAAAATGCGTTTTCTTCACTAGGCCTCATTTTCTCATAGAAGACCACTGCAGTCACATCTGCTGTGACATAGCCACCACATGCCTTGGTGCTGATGACAGCTCTTCCTGTATTTGAAGTAACAGTATTACAGTCCGTGTTCGTAGGTTTTAGAAGGATGTTGATTCCAGTTTAATGACTGTCAGACAGCATCTGGCAATTATACCCCTGAGGGAGGATAACTGATAAATTAGCAGGCCCACTGCAGCAAGGCCGGCAAAATCTAGTCTTCACAAACAGCCCTCAAATAATCTCTGGTATACATGAAAAAGTTTGCACAGAAGCAACTCCTACTGTATTTCAAAAAACGTTTGTAATATAGTAAGTGCCATCCCAGAACAAAAACCCTGCCCAATTCTGGTTAAAATATATTCACAGGAAGCCTCAAGTTCATAAAGTATTTCAGATCACACTCTAAGGCTTGAATCTGTTGGCTACAGTGAAAAGCAAAGCTCAACCCAACCCAATATGCAAACTGAAGAGTGGCTTCACAAACAACTTCTTCTGACCTAAATACTAATAATTCTAATATAAATTTTCTCTGGAGAAGTACAAACTCCAGCACTACAGCCAGCCAGTAAAACTGCCTGAGCAGCTCGCTGGTGAGGTCGCAGTTGTATTGAGCTCTTCTGATGCTGTATTGAGCTGTTCTGTTTCTCCATTGCAGAAAGAACATTTCAAACACCAAGTCAGAAATAAAGGCCAAACTAAGAAGAAAGGAAAAAGGAAATGGGGAAATATATATCTGAATCATGCTGACACAAGGAAGTCTCTGGTGTCAACCACACCTGTAATTCACAGGAACACATTATGAATGATGCTTTGGGATCATTTTTCAAGTATAATTTATCTGCAGTTATTAAAATATAAATGTGCAATCATTTATAAGCATGCCAATCATTTCATGTATTTCTTAAATACTGCAATATTTTCAAGAAAGGTAGAATAGGAATTATCTGCAGTGTTTTAATAATAGAAGCTCAGCAAATGTTGATTTTATTACAGAATTAAGTAACGGTCACTACACTTTCCAGGAGAAAAAGCCGGCAGAGAATGCCATGAGTGGACTGGGGCAAGAAAATCGTCCCCGGAGGATGCTCACATGCCAGCCAGCCAGGTGGCATGGGAATTCACCTGGTTACCTACAGTAACGCAGCTGAGAGAAAAAAGTTCTATGGAAGACGTAAAAACGACACGTTTCTTTTATTCCTGGGTTAACTGATGTTGTATCAGAGCCACTGAGAAGAATCTAAAACTAAAAATTGACCCAGCGCACTGCATAAGTACAGTTCAAAGACAAGGTGCTCAACAAATAAAAAAGGAGAATAAAAGTAAACAGACCTTTTCATCCAGCAACAGTAAAACCAGAGGGCAGAAAACGATTTTAAATTGCCTACGCTTGTTGCATCAACAAACCATATCAGGAAGTTACAAAATATGTGTCTCGTGGTAACCATTCCTATGCAACATATAAGCAAAATAATAAAACACTGGCATCAAAGCCAAACTCAACCTACATAATGACTCACCCTGGGAAACCTGGGCACTGGCAGTGGGCAGACAAGGAAATGAGTACGTGAGGAATGCAAACCACTAGAAAGCAGCACAATGTGCAGACACCACAGTGGAAAAGCAAGAAACTTAGAGCACTGATGAGTTAGTAAAGTAGGTAAAAAGCCACCTTAACTACTGAAGGGCATCATCTCCAAAAGATGAAGAGCATTCCATGACTTCAGCAAGTTTCCAGCACATTTTGCAGCTCACCGTGTTCATCAGGCAAGTAAGTGTAGCCTAAAACGTAAATCTAAATTACTTTAAGTGCAGCCTAAAATGTAAATCTAAATCTAAATTAAATAAATAAGTCAAAAGTAGAGAGAAGGCCTAGATGGTACTCATTTGTAATACGCTCCTAGCAGCCCAAGTCAGAAGACAACTCTTTCATTGACTCACACAAAATACTTAGAACTTCAGCAAGTCTTTATCCACATAAAGACAGCATCCTTGTCTGCAATAGCAGGGCAAGTAAAGGCAGGCACAGGATAGTAATGTTCCACTGCAGTTCCACTGGTAAGCAGAAATGCTTATCCACCATTAGTCATGACTTACTTCCTCAGAAGCTACGAAATGGCCATGAATTCTCCTGTCCTGCTACAGAACAGTGACGCTACTCCCCTTCAACTGATTGATCATGATCAGACCTCAAAAACATGCAGAATTTGATCCCTGGCATTTCTCAATACAAGTTGCCAGCTGCAATGTAACCTTTTTTTGCCCATGTTCCCTCTCGGGATGCATTAAACCCCATACAAACGCATCCGCGATCAAGACCTAATTTATATCGTTCAAAGGAGAAATCCCACAACGCCCGGGATCGCTTAACTGTATCTTTTGATGCCACACATGGATTAAGCACATAATACAATGACTCAAAGCTTCATCACTTGCTTTCATCTGCAATAATATCTTCTTAAGGAAGGAAAAAAGCCGCTTTTCCTAATCCATGCAAAAAACATAGTTGAACTGCGCACCTGAACAAAGCAGGAAAACCAAAGCCGGTATTGTAAATCAAAGCAAACTGCATAGGCTATATTCCCATATACATAGAAGTGTACGGCACTGCTTTATGTGCCAAGATATACAGCTATCTTTAACTTTCCACTTACTTTCAGTGAATGGGCACAATGCTATGTTTTGTTATGCTCTTCAGTGAAACTGTGCTTCTCTGTCAAGGAGTCGGATACAGAGCAATTCATAGTAGAGTTTTTACATCATTTTCACTGGCAATTTGCACACAGTTCTCAAGAATAAACATGCTCTTCACACTTCCCAACTAAAATAGTAAATGCACATTCAGAATTCAGCAAGTGCCCCCTCCCACCTTGATTTGCAAGAACAAATGCAAAAAACCTGGAAAAATATATATATTTTTTTTAATTTAAAAAAAAAAAAAAAAGTTTTATGGGCCACAATTATACACAGCACAAAAATAACCAATATTTATAGCAGCAATCCGATAACAAAGGATAAAGGTGGTATAAATTCTTTCCATCGTGACTCCAAAGTGACTCCAGGAAAAATGTTCAAAATTTATACTAGGTTAATGAAAAGCAACTTTCAGGTCATTGTGTGATTTCTATTACAAGCAAAGAAAATAGAAAAATAATATATTAATATTTTAAGGCAGTAGATTAATTAAATAGCATAGCAGAAATAATCACGTTGCCAAAGCTTTACCTTACACCATCTAAAGAAAAACCATCTTAAATGATTAACATTTTTGTTAGTTGAGAAACATGTGAATTTTTAAGGTACGAGTACAGGATTTTATTTCCTACAGGTGTGGTCTTCTTAAAGAAGTGACCAAAAATTAAGAAGTGTTTAATATGGGATAATGGTGTATTGGTTGTAATTATGATCTCAAAATATATCACTAAAAAACAAACAAACAAACAAAACGCTCTGGGTTTCTGAGTATAATAACCATTGTTTATATTTCTAGGTATTAAAACTGACATTATCCACATTGAAATTTGTATGGAAAAGGTAAGGAATTATTATGTATAATGAAGTTTAACCATCCATAAATGAAGAATTTTAAGGTAATTAAAATAATTTCAGAAATATTCATGAAATTGAAAAATTATACTTCTGATTATAATCCAATTTCAATATATGTACATTGAATTTGTTGTTAAAATGAATAGCTAAGATTTTAGAAACAGGAGCAGCTTATGCTTCCTCACAGATCAAGATGTAAATGCTAAAAAAGAATAATAAGATAACTGTAAATATAACTAAGGGATGACATGGATGACATCTTCATGATTTCCCATTCTTCTTGGCCACCTGAGCAGTTGCAGAGCTACGTGGATAGGAAAGCTAATGAGTTTGAAAAATAATACTGCAAGTAACTTTAACCAAAAGGTAGTTTTCAGATAGATCAGCTCCTTCAATCATTTGGCCAAATTGCCACAGTGAGGTGCCAGCACAAGGGAGAAAGTGGACAGGACACTGGGAAGGGGAGGCAAGAGAGACAGCCCACCTCAGATCATATCTGCTTGAACTCGTCGTGATTCCCAGCCACAATTGGTAACTGGTAAAATAAAATTCTTCACTGAGACCCCAGGAGTCTGCCCTGAAGACTCCAGAAGCCCACATTCTCCAGTGCAATGAAAAGCCCAAACAAACAAGTAGTTCCCCAGCACCCTGACCAAGGAGAAAATTATTTCCCAGCGCTGGAATAATCTTTGTATGTCTGAGCACGTAAAGGACGCACAAGTGAAAGCATTCTCCATCTCTAGGAGCATCTCCACTCTTGTCCTGTGTCATGTCCCACCTATGACTAACATCCAAGCTTTCAAAGTAGGCTAGAAAAACCTCAGAAGAAATTAAGCCATTTTTCTACGAGTGTGCATGTGTTTAGGGACTGGGGGGTCAGACTACAACCATTCCCCACATACAAAGCCACAAGCATTACAAGAAATACAACAATGCAGCAAGTCCTGTTTTCCCACAGCTGGCAAGAGAACAAGATGAATGGCATGATCTGGATTGATACTCTAAAACCAGAAAGACCATGATCAGAGAAAAACAAAATTAATGATGCAGACATTCAAATGAATGTCCACTTTCCTTAAGACCTTTAAAGTAGTATTTCAAAGAAAATGAAGCATTTAATGCTGAATAAATACAATTATTATAAAACTGTTCTTACTACTAATTTCAGATTGAGACCGTGGAATAAGATATTAGGAGGACTTTATAGTACTTATATTCTTAATCCGGGGACTCTTATTTCAATTCAATTCCATTTAATCAAATTCTCTTTATATCAATGGAGGTGTAAGACAAACCACATTTGTCCTAGATAGGGCAAAGATTTTTAAGTACCCTTGATTGAGTTCCTAGACCTAGAGAGGAAATTTAGTTCGTGTCTGCATTTCTTTCCTAGCCCCATTACAAACTTCTCTCATCTAAGAAATTTTTAAATGTTATTACTGCAAACATAAGCCTGGAAAAAATGTTAAAACATTACTGTGCATCAGACCAGACTTGAGAAATTTCACAAGATGCTCATTTCCACTCGTGCAGATGTCCAAATACAGAGCTTTAAGAAGAAAATCCACTGTTTACTATAAACAAATCAAGAAGTAACAAATGTCAATTTTTTTTCCTGTTTTCAGTGAGAAGCAGTTCTAGTACAATTGGATGGAAATTCCTGTTATCAAACTGGCTAATTGAATTAAAAAATCCATAATTATTCCACTAATAGCGTTTAAATCTCTCAGTAAAGATACAAATATTTGTTACAATGCCTCTGTAAATATGTAAGTTCCCCACATTCCAGCTGTCACATTCTTTCCCATAATACTGTGCCTGAAAATGCGCAGGGAGTTAAAACAAAACAAAAAACTGACACCTGAGACGAACAGAGCTAAGACACTTTCTTTTACTCCACAAAATCCAACAGTATTATTTATGAGAGGCATAAATAGGGGGACACAGCCTGACATATTTTGGCAGCATTCACAATTGCAATGGAACTGATATTCTGAAGAAACAAAACATTTTGCATTTACATTTTTTTGCTCTTCTTTAACCTTCAAGCAGCTTAAAAACAAGATAATTTTTAATCTGCATATTGCATGGCATCAAAATAGCACTTCTCCAAAGCTGAGAAAACATATGCTGTCAGCAAAGAACAAAATGATCTCTTTGATTCTAATACCTGTGATAGTAGCATGATAATAACAACGTGTGACAACTTCTCCCTACTCTCAAAATAATTATGGCTCTCTAGAATTCAGCATCTGCGTTACCAGATGTTACTGTCAAACACGTAAGCAAAAGCACTGCAGAAACCTGGCCAGCCTCCAGAGTTTTTGTCTCGATACCTCAGCAGATGCAGGTGGTTTTCAGTAGCCCAATATTTGGAGCATCAACCCATGCAAATCCACTTATGTAAACAAGAAAACAGCATCAGCAAATAATGCATCATATCCAAACAGGTTCAACGTAATCACTTTAGTCTGACTGGGAATGACATTTCTGCCGGCCTACTGAGAACTCAGATCAGTTTTTAGCGTTTGTCTGACATAAAAAAGTTAATGTCACTACATGTTTCTGAAAACTGATTTCTGTCTAATTCTTGCATTAGGATCTGGTTACTTGTTTTTAACTTCAACATTCACTTTTGTACCCAGATGAAGTTTTTGCCAGCGGGATGACACACAAGCTATTAAAAAACAGGCATGTGCAGTAGAATTCGAAAATATTATATCAAAGCCATAAATCATTCACTCTTAAGACATAACTTGTAACTTAGCACCAAACTCTTTGCCTGAGTATGCTGATTTGTATGTGATACAATTTTTATGGAAGAATTTTTCCTCCATCTATGTATCTCTAAACTGCCGCAATTTGAAATCAAATTATCTTCAACTGGGAAGCAATTCAAATGCTAGCTGAATTGTCAAAGTAAAAATAAACATATTTAAAATGAAATTAACCATAGCCAGAGGGTAACAATCTTTGAAAAACATGCCTGAAGCACTCCTGATGCAGAACTTTTTTGATGTCACTCTCCCCAGCTAGGAAATCAAGAGGTTTAATACAGAACGACTCTTTCACCCTTTATTTTCCAGAACCTGCTAGAGGCGAGCCTTCCCTTTCCTACCTGGCTGCACCTCCCTCTGCTCATGTCAGCTTGGGACACCCCTTCCTCTGCCTACCCAGTCCTGCCACTCTGCTGCTTTCCCAGGAGTGCACAGAGCACCTTGGCCTCCTCGGTAAGACACTGGATCCCCAGGGGTGCAGAAACATTTTGGGAACCACATGAGCAGCACGCTGACCAGCATGCAGCAGGACAGTTACATTTACAGAAAGTTTTTTTCTATAATTTGTCCCAGAGCGTTTTTCACAATCACCAAATGAGGTCTGATGTGCCATTTATTTCTTAAGGAAAGACACCATTACTATTGGTTGTTGGCATTTTAGGACTTCAAAATTGGAAGCAGAATTGGAATTCAAGACTCTGTAAGAACAGCCACTGTATGTACAGGTATGAAAAGCATTCACCACCACAGAGTTGACAGCCTATATATCTGAAAAAAAACAGACTTTTAAAATCCGTACTTCCATGGTCTTAGTTATTTCCGTCCTTCTATGCACAGAAACTCTTCTTCTAAAGATTTCAAAAAACAAGCACATACCGATGTTAAAGGCCGTCTGATTTGCTCTACCTGGGACCTGTCTCAAAATTATGTACTGTCATGGCTTTCCTCCTCTACCCCTTTTTTTTTTTTTTTTTTTTTTTTTTTTGGGGTGGGTGGGGGGGAGAGAATCTGGATGGCCACACCATTACACCAAAAATACTATTAAAGTTGAAAAATTGAAATAGGAGACTGATCTCAGTTATGCTCTTGTAAATTCAGAAATTTTGGGAAATTCTGCAAAGTGCATGTTACGCAACCAGAAACTGGAATCAAAACCAAATGTTTAAATCTACTTCAACAGAGAACTAAGTTAAATCCATTGTACTATTTTAAGTTGTATTTTAACATTTTCACGTATTCAGGGTTGATAAGATGTAACATTTACAGTAGGTCTGGAATTCTTTTGACAAACAGAGAAAAAGCAATTGAAAAGCAATTTCTGTTACATTGCCTTCAAGATCAAATAAGGACTTCTCTGCAGAGCCTTACTACATAAAATCAGAGCCATATAATTATCTGTAAGCAAATATTCACTTTAATTTTCCATATCTAATAGAATACAGTATCTCTCAAAGTTAGTGCTAGCTTTATGGGCTCAAATAAGAGTGCAAGTAAAAATCATTTGATTTTACCATGTATTTTCAATTATTACCAGGCCAGTTTAAATACTGCCTCAAACATATGCTAACAGTAATAGATCATCTCCCTTACAGCTACAATAATAATGAACAAAACTTGATTAAATTCAATACTTCCATGATTTGAAAAACTGTATGAGAGTGGGGGAGATACAAAGATAAATAAGATTTTTTCTGGCAACCTTTAATTCTCATTTAGCATTCTCAATTAATGAGAAGCTAATATATTGTTTGCAATACACAAGGCATAAAGATTCATCCTTTAGCTGGAGCTGAATCTAGAAAAGAACACTAATTTTCCATTACTATTGAGTCATCTATTTAAAGGATTATGTCTAAGCAGTATTATGATACACTTTCACTGCTTCTCAAATAACCTCCCTGTCATTTTCTGTAAGGCAGCATTATTTCTTTGAAGTTGTCTTTTTATTATTTCAGCGGAACTATTTACAAGCTGTACTGTAGTTCTCCACAAGAAACCAGGAAGTGGTTTGCTTACAAACTACAGTAAGCCTTATAACAATTATTACAAAATGTCTCTGTGTAAAATCACTTTCCCCTCACTCCAGAAGAACTAACAACTTTTTCGTTGAGGTAAGAGACCTCCATTTTTTGGTGGAATATCACCATTCTCATCCCAGTCATTATTCGTGACATTAACGAATAGCACGATACATAACAAATGCTTATTCATCTTTTGATAAATGTGTTTTGTATCTTTGCTGACCTAAGAATCGCATCATATAATGCAACCTGCAACCAGTCTTTTAACATACAACATATAAAAGGAGTTAAAATGTTCTTATCCACGAAAAGACCCAGTACATAACCTAATCTTAACATCATTTTTCTGAGGATAGACTGAAGCGCTGTTACTAACTAACCCAAGCTCAAATATCCTGATTTTTTTTTTTTTTTTTGAATTTAAAATAATTTCTGGTTAATTTTATAAAGAAATTTACCTTTCCAAGCTGAAAGATGGTGTGGAAATATTTGCTGCTTTTATCTGAGAGGAAGCAAACAGGACTGGACCTCAAGAGTCTGCTGTTGAGGAGAAACCAAACGGCCTTTGGCAGAGGTGGTTCAGGAGCAGCCTCTCTGAGGCCCTTGTGGTGGCTGGCCCTGTCCACGGAGGAACTCAGCCTTGGCACCCTGGACAGACCTGAGGTCTTCCCTGACGTGGGTCAGAACAAGTAGACGAGAAAAGGCAGCCCACTTGCAAGATATTTAAATTTGGGAATGGCAATGCTTCATTTCCACTAAAAAAAACTTGACCCAAACAAAAAACAATCTTGAACATCGCCAATTTGCCAAAGCAGCAGCAGGTCCCTATGGGAGAGGCCCCTTACACTCATCGGACACTCAGCAAACATTTCTCTCTGTACCTTACTAGGCTGCCAGGACAGCTTTTCATGATTTTACAAGATAACACAATAATCTTCTCATTGTTGTGTCCCAGCACACCATCCCTGTCTGTGACAATGAGCAGAAAAAAGGTGATGGCATGGCGGCTCTAGCCAACACGCCTCCCTGAAAGGAGTCCTTGTGCACCTCGTGCCTCAGCGATGGCAGCGTGCACGCTTCAGGCACCAGGATGGCACAAGTTTCAAGCCTGAACCTCAGAGGACAGCCTTGCAGGCCAGGGCACCACGGGGATCTCGTCTTTTCTGGTGGGCTCTCGAGGCCTTCTCAGCAAGGCAAGGACAGCACTACACAGGAAAATCCCTGAAGTGTTTCTCACTTACCTGAGGCCCTAATTTTGTGAGGGATAATTTGATCTTTCATGTCAGCCTTAATTACATTAACAAAGGGGATAGGATCCAAACATACCTCCAACATTTAATCCAGGGAATGATTCATCCTGATCCAATTAACTGTTTCTCAGACTGTGAGACCTTTTTAACTTCCAGACATACTAAGTCAGGAGAAAATGAGACACACACAAAAGAGACTTAAAATTCTGTGAGCCTTGCTCTTCCTCAGGGAAGCCCAGATCATTGCTACAGCCACAATCTGTACATGCTGCAATTTCTGCAATGGCAATGCTGGCAGAACTGTAAAAAGAGTTAGATTAATCCAGTCAGGATGTGACGAAAGCATGTAAAACCAATTTCCAAATCCGTAAGACTGAAGTAGGATTTAATTTATTTAGCTTTGTATTTCTGAAATAATTCCAAATGATTCTTGTTTTAACAGTGTCTGTTTTGTTGTTTTTTCTTTAAAAAAAAAAAAAAAAAAAAAAAAAAAAAAGTTTTGCCAGTTGAGAGCTGCAAATCCAAGATAATGCCCCGAAGGCCTTGCGGTGCTATAAACAGCTCTGTGCATGTTCCAGCAGAAGTGTGACAGCACTGTGCTCGGCCTCAGCTTTGCTCCTGCCAAGCCCCAAATCCTCTGTTCTAGTACAGTTTATTAATCAAAAGAGAATATTAATATCGAACCTTCTCAGACAACCTATTTAAAGTAGCTTAATAATAAAGGAAAATAAGCAGTAACTCCAAAAATTTAGAAGTTTAATGCTAACACCCTCTATCAGAGAATTCTCATTGCCTTTTTTTAGAAGCCAATTGATGAAAAATTGCGGAATCTGATCTTATCTGACCACATATGACAAAAAACAGAGGCAGAGATTGTAGTGTTAAGCCTTTGATGTGCATATAAATGTATATGTCCCTTTCAACACAAGACTTCCTACGATTCTACTATTTTTATTTTTAATTTAATACTTCCCTCTTTCACCCGTTGGTTCTTGCTATATTATTTTCCCACACCAGACAAAGGAGCCCACATATCTATTTTTACAAGGAAGTATTTCTGCACTTAATATTTTATGTTACATAATACCCATTTCAATATGAAGGAGATGAGCCCCTCAACTTATGTTCAACTTATTTCTCATCTAGTGCTAAACAAATACTACCAACTTTAAAAAATAAAAATGAAAGAATTAAGGAGTTGAGACCTAACCTCCTCTGCAGAAGTGTATCCTTAATAACAGTCTGGCCTCTGACTATGGTAACACAATCATCGTAGCAGTTTCAAAGGACTTATAAATACTTGAAACACCTCTGGGCCTGGGATTAGAATGGAAATCAGGTTTCAGCCACAACCACAGACAGAAGTGATACTGAACACTAGAATAAATATATGAAAGTTTTGAGTGTGACAGAACTTCAGCTACTATGCAAAAGTAGATGTATGTGTTCACATACACACAAAACCTCATATACAAATAGGTAGTGATATATGTCTACATTTCTGTCTCTAGGAAACAGTCATTACAAAACATATTTCAAAAAATTTTTCAAGTTTTCCATGTGAACAAAAGGAATAACTGTATTCACTTCCAAAATACGATGTCTTATCTATCTTTTTAGCATGTATGCTGAATAATTTAGAAACAAATTCCCCTAGAGGATCTGTGTTAGGATTCTGAGGAACTACAGAGACTTAACTCTTCGTTTTTGTTACAGTTTAATTTTCTTAAATAGTTTCTAGAAATATTAGCAAAGAAAAACAAGCATGATGATACAGAAGAAAACCATTTGTATTTTTAAGTCACTCCTTGCATTGCTAGCAACGCAGCAGCAGGTTCCATTTGCCTTACACTGAGCATATTATGAATAACTCAGTTTCTTGCTTTGTTCCCTAAATAGTTGACAGGGAATGGTAACTTTATTCATGACCGTATGGCCTTTTTTTAAGCTTGTCTATGTATTTAATAATGCACATCACCAGGCCCATCACCTAGGTTGGCATTTATTAAAAATAAAAGCATTCAGTAACTGTTGCTAACAAATGGCCATGAAACAAGCAATTTCCCAGAGCTACCACTTTTTGCTCAAAATTGCACTCACCCAGTTATTTAAATAATTAAATGGTCTCAATCTGCACTGCATCAGCATTGGCTCACGTATGCTTCGACAGGAAACAGATTCCAGAACCGCTGGGAACATGCTCCTGCCTTGGCCACAATCATAACCATAAATATGTGAGCTCTCTGCTAAATTGCAGCTGCCCTGCTGGAATAAAGAAAATGATTTCCATGAAAGGTGACATTTTCACAGACTCCTTATTCATTTTAAACTATCAGTGCTTCCTCCCACTGTCTCCCGTCTTCACGTTTTGAAGAACCCCTGGGCTTCTCCAGTCTGTAGGCTCCAGTTCACCATTTGAACAAAAACAAAATGTGTTATTGCACAGAGTATACTATAGGGGTGTATTAAGTATATATCACAGCCATAGTCACCATTTCCCTTAAGCCTCACAACCTGCGTTATTAGCCTGCTAGCTAACAAAGTTTGAACACCTATTAAAAATAATAAAACAAACCCCTCAAATGTTAACCTGATCACTAAAACTGAAAGACCTGCAGACTCTGGCATATATTGAGCTTTTATGATTCTGATAGCACTGGTAGAAGGGAGTCTATGTGAAACTATAGGAAAAGAAAACGTTGCAACAGCTGAAAAGATGAAAGTTGTTAAATTTTCTCCATTCTCTTAAACAACTACTTTCACATAAGATAAACTAAGACATTAAGCTGTTTGAAGACCAGTTTGCTTTGGTAGGAAAAATGAACATACAAAATTCCCAACTAGGAATAAAAATACTAAATTCATGATTTCCAAAAAATTTTACTTATTTACTTATTCTAATTAATACATTAGAATACTGTTTTTATAGTGATACTTGAGTTTGTTTTTCACTTTTTTTTTTTTTTTTTTTATTTTGTACTACAAGAAAAAAACAAAGAATTGGGAAATTTCCATCTAACTGGAATATTTCAACCTTTTCACCCTTTAAAAAAAAATTGTCAGCAAATAAGTGGACTGTGACACAATGTTTTACCCTGGACAGGCACTAGTTCATCAAGAAATCATCTGTATGTAAATTTGGGTCAATTAAATGTGTCCAAGGGAAAGATTAGCTTATATGAAGGATGAGACTTCATGCATGTTTAAAGATCATCTGTTAATGAGACCCAAATAACCCAAACAAACAAACAAAAAACAAGCATACATATAGACCTCCTAAATTATCTATCTTTTTGTCCATAAATGGTATTCAAGAAATTCTGGAAAAAACAAAAACAAAAAAACACCATGACATGAATGTGTTTTATTTTGAAAGTCTAACAACATGCAAGTTCCAATATTACTGGGAAAACGCTGAACTTTTTAATACATTTTATTTGTTTTTGTACAGCAACTACAACACTTCAGAAACTCATCAGCTTTCAAAGAGAATTGCACTGAGAATAGAAGCCCCTTAATGCTAGAGTATTGTAGAAGACGATTATTAAAATTGATTATTATTCAGACAATATCAATTTCATTATCTCTGATCGATTCCTAGCATTGCTCCTTAGCAGCCTTCAGTTATGAATGCTGCATGAACAGTAACCCAATACTGCACAACAAATTGCCGTCTTGCTGGTCTCAGTGAATTTGGTAACAGCCCTGACTTATTAGCAGGCTTCTAGTAAATAGCTGTCATAGGTGCTGACTGTAGGGAACTGGATGTCAAAGCACCACCAAACACGGCTGAGAAAACTCTTTCCCCTCGAGGCTTTGTTAATTTGATTTATGTGTACAGGCAGGAAACTAATTGCTAATTGTTGCAGTGCATACCATGGAATTGCAGCACTCCACTCAAATCCTGCATCTCAAGAGTACCAACAGACTTCAGTTTTACAGTGTGCTGATGAGAGATGCATCCTAAACAGGAATTTGTTAGTGCTTGCTGCTTTAGAAATTTTACAAAATTTAGACTTTGCAATGCCCTGTGCCACTGTCTTCTCCCTGGAGAAAACAGCCACCCTCCAGGCACAGCATCACGCTGAGATGTTGAGCGCCAATACAGTTACCTCAGCAGGAACAAACCCTTCCCGTTGTTCAGGCAATTAGTAGATAACGCATCTAGTGCCAGTGATTAAACTGTCAAGAGTTTTTGTTCTGGAATGTTTGTTTCTCAGTATCTCTGTAAGTATGTCCCTGGGACCACTAGCCAAAATTGTAGATTCTCCTTGTATTAAGGTGCAAATACTGGGCACTGAAGAAGTACTTGGTCCAATTTCTACATCCCCTATATTTCCACACTGGAAGTAATTGGCCTACAATAAAAACGGGCTGTCATCTCAACAGGATGAATGATTTCTTTTCTTCAGAATTTTTCTCTTGAAAGAAGTATGGTTTGGTTATGCCTATAAAACTGATGAGTGGCAACATAAATAAGATTTTTGCCTGTAAATATTGCCTTTTAGCCAGCGTTAGTGTCAGCATCACTCAGAAACGTCTAGTCAATTACTTTTTCAGGTATAGGCTAGTACTGAGCCTACTACTTACCAGAAGTTTTTAAAAAGGTACACCAAACAGTAGAAAAACTGATACCGCTTCATGATACATGGATGATTTACAGCCTGTTCCAGTTTGTCATGCTGCAACAGAAACAACCCTCAGAAATCCTCAGCTTTCCAAAAGACTACCAAACGGCTGCAGGTAAAGAGGAGCACAAGACTTGGGGGACATTGGGCTGTCCTGAAAATCTGAGAAGAGGAAGATTGAGGGAATTGTGAGTCCCTCCCCTGTTCCATCCGGTAGCCTGAGCAGGGTAGAGTGAGGTATGCTAAACCTTTGAAAAGCAAATGACTCCCCCGCCCATGCTGGCACAGTTCATTTCATCATCTATTAGAAAAAGTAGTACTTGTCACTGCTCGGAATTGCTGTTTCTAATTGGGTCTAAATTGCCCCCCACTTTTCAGCAGTCAGGGTAAAGAGGCAGATATCTAATGGCCATGGAAATTGGTTTTCTCTCTAAACCCTAACCACACTCCTGCTTTTAATGAATTCAAGGCAAATTGGCAAGGTAACCTCTAATTTTAAAATATAAGATTACACAGTCCAAAAAGAAGTCATCAGAGTAAAATTCATTTCCACTCTAATGCCTATCATAAACAGGTGTTGCTTTTTACCAGAAAATGTGAGGCACCGGACCAACGCTCAGGCATGAAAGCAGAGCAGGACTGTGACCCTCAGTCCCTCATATCCCCATGTAATGTTTCACCAGGACTGGACTGCCTGCTCCTCATCTTCCCCCCTCAGGTTTCCACCCTGAGCCTGTGAATGTTGCATTGAAACAGAGGCTGCACCACAAAAAAAAGACATTTAAGAAAAAAAAATAATTAAAAAAAAAAAAAACAACAACAAAACCTTCAGAAATTCCCAATTAGCTAATCTACACATTTCTACAAAATAAACATCCTGGAATGATACTGTTATAAGAAAATGCCCAAAAGCATCATTCTCAGTTTTCAGTTTGTAGCCATGCAGGACATCATACACAACACACAAATCTTGCCGCTTTTCTTCTGCTAAAAGGTCTCAAAGGTTTGGCAATCTCTCTCATTTCCTTGCAGCTCAAAGACAAAATAAAATACTTTTTTGTCTTTCAAAGAGTTTCTGAACTGGCAAGTTGGCGCAGTTGTGATTTTCTTTCTATTTTTCCTAGTACAGAACTGTATGTTGTTTTTTGAGAAAGAAGCAATAAGGCAGAAGCCATTCATGTGGGCTGTGACAGATAAGGAAATTTATCAAGGGACTCATTACTTATTATGCCAATGTGAATATACAGTTTATTGGATCTAATTCATTACTATATCACACTGGTGTATTGCTTGGAAAAATTATTTTAAAGCAACACTGTGTACTTCATTTACAAAGGACACAGTTATAATACAAAAATCATGCTTTACTGTAAATGATTTCCCAAATCAAACATCTCAAATTCAATATATTTTTTATGGTTACCATTAAGACAAATAATCAACTGAGAGGAAAAATTGTTTTCAGTGAACCACACAGTGGACTTGAGACATAAAATATGTCCTTATGATGTTGAATAAACCATAAGCTAAGACGTTTCTTCCAACAGGAAGGAATTTTATAAGCATATGCTGTAACTGACACTAAGAGAACAAACTTACACCTCCTTGTCAAGCATTATATATCAATATAATGCATCCTTCTTCCATCTACAGAAAAACAAATGAAAGAATTATGTTCATCAATTTCAAAAAAATAAAAAAGGTGAATCAAGTGAAACCAATGAAAACTATAAAATAGACAAGCTTTTCTATTAACACCTCTGAAGTACAGATACCAACTATTTTGAGGCAAGGGAAAAATCATATTAGACGTAAGTGGGTATCTGAAGCCTAAATTTATCAAGTTACTGTTCCACAGACAATAGTTCAGGTCATGCAGGGCATCTTTCATGCACAAAAGATACCTCTCCACGTTCTCAGAGCCATTCTTTACTGGTGAGGTAGCAGGAGGATAAGGGTGAGCTTTCACTTGTTTGATGTCACTCTTATCTCCTTTCAAAAAGGTCTTTGTACTTATAAATACATGTTGAAAATTATCATGTGAATAAAGAAAATCCCAAGTGATTACACAAACTGTGGGAAGGACATAAATCCAGAGTTCACTCAGCTCCTGGTTACCCAGGAATGTGGCAATATCAATTTCTAAAGATGTAGTAAGGAGGACTTCAGATTCAGCCTAACAATATAATAAATATCCAAGACTGATACGTAGACGCAAATAGGACGAGTTCCCATGGACTTTCTTTTTGCAATACATTTCTCAATTGCTGGCATGACAAAAATCAGAGAATTTGTTTGCATACAGAGGACAGAAAGACAGCAGCATAAACAGCAAATCCCAGGTAAAGCAAGCAGTGGTCTAGGCCTGCTATTTACCCATGAATACATCAGCACATAGCTATTAACAGTGGGGATGGAATGGGCCTTTGCTAGGGGAAGCAGCCACTGGAGCCCCTGAGCACAAGATGTTATTTCTCCTTTTTCCCCTCACACACTTCACTTTGGAAGGTGATGGTCTACTCCTGGCCTGATTTCTCATTCCTGGAACAACAAATTCAGTTTTTCCAAGAAGCAGCTTGGAAATTTAATTCATGTCCAGATACCGACAATTCAACTTTTCTGAGAAGTTCTGGTCTCTGCTTCCCAGGTGTTTCACAGGCTTGGCGCAATAAAAAGGCTCGATGTTCCAAGGTTTTAACAGCACTGAATATAACTACTGAGGGACAACAAACACTTGGGTGTGGAAAGAAGTTTCCCACCTCGTTTTCAGATAAACTCCTTTTCTCACCGCATAGGGAACTTTTGTTTCTTTGGCAATGACCGTGTAGGAGAGCTGCTGCTGTCTACTTTCCTGCAGCCCTTTGAAGAATTAAGCTGAAGTTATGGATAGCACCAGACACAGGTGACAAATCAATTCTTGCCAGAGATGGATTTGTGAGATTCCGCAGGTGATATTACCAGCTGGAAGAAGGAACAGATATGTCTCCAAAGCACAGTTAGTTGTAACTAGATGCATTACGAAGGGATTTAAACCTCCCCATTGCTAGAGGGAGAAAAAATCGTAGTGAAGAAAGCATTTGAGAGAGGATATATAGAATGAAACACAGAGCTAAAATGTAAGAGCAGCCTGATGGACTGGATGAAGAGAAGAGCAAAAGTCTTCTGTCTATAGGCCTCTGTTCTTAATCATGGAGAAACATACCCATTTTTTGCCATAGCATGACTGCAAAACTGATAGTAACTGAGACCTTTTACTATTGAAAGGATCAGCACATTAAAGCATCATAAGGCTATGAGAATTTTTAAAGTGTTTGAGAATTAACTAATCTGATAAATAAGGTATAAGTAGAATTATAATTGACAACAACGCAATCGTACAGTTTTCTTTACACTTACCTTTCAACATGAATCCCTCTCTGGAGTTAATTTACAGAAGTCAACCCAAAAATTACAACTTGCAATAAAATAAATATGGCAACCCTATATTTCCCAAGAAAATTAGGATTTTCTCTCATTTTTATCTGTCTTTGGAGCAACACCATTGAAATGATTTCTTTCAAAAATAAAAATACCATCTTTTTATTTCCGCTATTGAAGTGTTTTGTACTGTTTAAAGTGTTAAACAATGTGTTTTCTTTAAGAAAAAGATGTCAGTAGTAGTTTATAAGTCTAGGGGTCTTTGGAGAGACTGTATTCATGCTCCTTTTTGTGCTTTCATTGTCTCATCCCTTTAGTTTGTTAATAATACTCAACTCAAGTCTTAACTGACAACCCACCAAAGTTCAATTTGCACAAAATTCAAATGTTTGCCGTTCTTAAAGATAAATGCTTCACATCTATGGTGAACAAAATATTGGTTGTTAATGAGAGCTACATTGAAATTAGTGACAATCTTCCCTCTAATGAACAAAATCTTGCTGGTTAATGAGAGCAACGTTGAAGTTAGTAATGATCTTCCCTCTAACTCCAGACCAGCACATTATCGTTGTCTCATTTTCCCTTGTCTTTTCCTGAAAGTAGGGCAGGAAAAAATGGCTCATGGGACTGACAGAGGAGCAGCAAATGAGCTCTCACAAAGAACCAAAAAGGGAGATGGCAGGAATGCCTATATCTCCCATTTCATCAAACTTTGTAGACAAACTACTGTCACCCTATGTGATCCTCCATTCAACTTGCACAGAATCCAGTCCAAATCCCAGCAAAATCAAAGAAGTCCCCTGGTGCACTTCATCAACTTCTTTTATAGCCTAGAGCCTTTTACAGCCCAATACTCAAAACATCATCTGACTGTAGCAGAGTTCATCTCAGCAGAAAGTTCCCACTCCAGACTTCTAAGCACATTAAGCTGATGTCTACTTGGGTAATAGGACTGGTACAGCTGTGTCTTTTACGCATTTTTCTTCCCAGTCCTTTATCAGGACTGTTAGCAAAATCTCTTACCTTTATTGAGTCTGATCTAAGTAGTAAGCTAAGAAAATTAAATTAATGTCATTCTCAGTAACATTTAGAAATTGCAAGCTAAGCAGCTGCCACTTATTCCTAGTAATTCAAAGTATATTACTTTGAAAGAAGTTTTACAATAACATATATTGATCTTGTCAGTTGTTTTTTTTTTTTCCCCTCAAGAAACATATGTTGCAGGTTCTATATTTGTGGGGCTACATATATGCAGGTTTCATTGCAACAGCTCTGACTCTAGCCAAACAGATGTTGAGGGAAAGCAGCTTAACAGAACATGCAATAAAACCTTTCTCAGATCAAACTGTTGGGTGAAGAAAAAATCTTGTAGGTAATGCAGTATACTAAACACATTGATTATATACTTATACATAAAACTGATAAGTAATGAAATTAATTACAATTCTTGATTACATTTGCGCAAATCATGCTATTATGTTGAAAAAAATAACCAAGTTCTACAAACTACATTAATTAAATGTTGGCAACTATGTCAGTTTTGTAAGATGCAAGGTATTTATATAACTCGTATAAGTTGAGATTCTTATTAACACTTCAATCCCTAGCTGAAGTAATTTGAAAAGAGATGAAACAACAGAATGTTTTTAAATGACTTCTCAAAATACTAAAATGGTAAATGATTCCAAATCAAAACCAAAGTATTGGAATACTATCCCAAGACTGACAGACTTCTCTGTAATCTTCACATAATACTCAATCAGTAGAATCTACTTTATTTAAATACTTTGTTCATGACTAAGCTTAATGACAGACTTTGATCTACTTTCCTTTCTGAGCAGAGAAGGTTAAATTTTTATCACTCAAAATAACTATTGCTTGTCACATTATAAAGTTTCTCATTATGAAAAAAAAAATAGATCCATAAAGTAGAGTCAGATCAGCACATGAAAACTGACAAAGTCCTTTAACTTGTATTTAGTAACAGTGCTGTCTCAAAACATGGTACTGATCACTTCAAGGATTTCAAATCAGGTTTATCAAAAATAAAAGCAATAAATTATATTAGAATACTTCATCGGTTACTTTCAATTGACTTCTGAAATATCCAGACCAACTCTTCGGATATCCTCTACAGCAATCCTTCCTAATCTTGAGTATATAAATTCTGCCACTTCTGAACAGATACCGATCAAAAAAATCTGCAGTGCATTTCCTTTACCATGAAAAAGGAAGTTTCACTGCTCTGGGTCACTTTGAGAAGCCAGAAATAAGCTGAACTCCTCCTTCATACAGACCGCACTTTCAAAAGTTGGCAGGAAAACAGAAGAATCTTGTTTTATCTCCATTCACTGCTAAAGAAAAGTATACTCTCATACTCATATCAAAGTGTTTTATAAACTTTCAAATCAGTGGAAAGGTTCTGTATGGAAGAAAAAAATAAGGTAAAACCCAGCTAAGGGTTTTAGTAGACATTTTATAACACTTCAGATCCACATCCATAAAATAGGTACTATGGATTAAAACATTGCTTTTTCAATTCAGCAATTATTTTAAACAATTTGGGAGAAGGAGTTATCTGCCTATGTTCTAAAAACAAACAGCAATCTTTCACAGTTCAGACTTCAATTTTCCCTCCAAACACACGCAGAGTAAAGGTTTAATTCCCCCTTATAGATTGAAAAACAAAGGCAAGGATTCACGCTGAAAAAAACAAAAGCAAGGATTCACTTTATTGCAAGTCATAATCCATAACCTTGCTTTTCAACATTATTTGACGATTGACAAGATCTAGGAAAGCTGGTACCTTCTGTATTTATATTCACTTTGCATTTTCAATTCCTGTACATTAAAGGTACTATTAATATATTCAGCAATATAACATTATTGGAGCAAAAAAGATCATCCTCTTAAAACAAGAATAATCCCATAACAGTGCAACTAATACAAATCCACACCACTATGAAAATCATTTGAGTTTCATTCTCACCCCCCCATATGTAACTGAAAGTTTCCTAAGTATCATGAGACTACTGAACACATGTAGAAAAATTCAAGGTTTGTAAGTAAAACAAATCAAAGCAAATCTTAATATTAGCACCTGAAGGCACGTAGAGAAAAAATGCTAAGGTACATACCTGTAAATCTGTTGAATATTTTCAGCTTTGATTTCCTTGAGGATTTCATGGTAGGTATGAGGGTTATTTGGTTCTGGAGATGCTGGGGGAGAAGGACATTTCTTGCCTGAATAATATCCTATCACAATTCCAAAAATAAATACAATCAAAGCAGTGCAAAATACTTTCAGTATCTGAAAAAAGTTGCAGCGGTTATTCTTTGGTGCCTGTCTTGTGTAGTGTGAGATGTAGTCGGGGTCTTCCTGAAGTCGCTGGAATCTTCCTTTAGGAGAAGTCGATGGCTGGATGGGCTCAAGATCAAGGTCAGGGCTCTGTGAGTTTCCCAGATGATGCTGGACTGCACCATCCAGTCGGAAATGGTCAAAGCCAGGCTCCTCCAGCTCTTTTTCCATGTCCCATTCCAGTTCCAATGCTGTGGCCTGGAGGTCATCGTTGTCAAGGTATGGAGAGTGCCCCTGTGCTCTCTGGTCTGCATTCACTTTGTGATAAGCCATCTTTTTGTCTATTAAAATAAATTAAAAACAAACACAGAAACATAAACATTTGCTTCCTTATGTCCACGTAAACAATTTATTATGTCTCCTTTGTAAACCTCAGAGAAATGAAAATACATATTAAAACGCAAAACCTGGTTTCTCAGTTTCACTCTGCCCATTTCCATCCTCCTATTAACCTTTGTAGGATCAGTAGTCACACAATCATCAGTGAGGAAATAAGATATTTAAAGGGATATAATATATTGCAAGGATATGAGGAAAGGGAATTGACAAGTACCAGTAGCAAACAGAAAAGTTAGCCCATTATTTTGTCAGTCTCCAATCTCCAAGATAGTAATAAAAATTTGAGCGAATGCACAGTTTCTAAAACAATTATTTATCACCTGAAAGTCATTTTAAAGCTTAACTGCGTGTATCAATTTCATTGCACACACCATACAAAATAATGCTGTTAAAAAAAAAGTTGAAAAAATAAAAATAACTAATTTGCCTGATCTGATTCTAAACACATGGAAACACTAAGTTAAAAAAGAAATTTCAGGGTGACACTGTACTTACACATCAGTAAAAGACTTCCTTTTAGATGGAACATTCTATTATTTATAGCTATTTTAAATGCATAGCTCCTGAATGACTGATGAATTTACTTAGAAATTGTCCCAGCTGTTTTGCTCCACTTATTTTTTGCCATTTTAATGAATCAAAACCACTGGCAGGTACGTATTTATATCAAAATCATTCCTTTAATAGCAAGGCACTATCTGTGGCACTTCTAGATATTTCTACGGAAGCATGAACCCTCTAAAGGGAACTCTGACCTCCAGTACAAACATTCAAAGTCAATTTTCAACAAATCGTTTTCAACGGACTGCAACAATAGGGTGCCATTTTCCTCCATACTTTGACAATAGCTATTCCATCACATAAGCATCTGTAATTTAGGGCTTTTCAAACATCAGGCAGACTCATCAATTAGAATAAATTGAAGATTAAGATATTAAAGTTCTCGCAGTGATAGGTATCAAACTGACACCTACAACACCACATTATCCCTCCATTTTTACATTTTAAGGCATTTTCTTTCTCTAAGACTTACATCCAGATAACATTATTGAGGCCACATAATAGATTAAGCTACTCAACAGCAAAGTAGAATTTAGCTTTTGTGCAGCTCTTTGAAGAGAACAAACCATTAGAAAACACTGATATAATGAAACAGCCTATTGTCCACTGAAAGACTATCTTGCTCTCCACAATTTACAGATCCTTGTGCAGCCATATAAATATCCCCTGTCTATAACTGTCAGGCAGTCCAGCAACAGCCAAGAGAGCATCTAGTTGAGGTATGTGTTTCCAGGGTACCTATTGTATACACTTTGCAAATCAATTCCCTACCTGCAATCTCAGTTCTTCTATATGCAGTGAATGGAAGTTTAGAGTAAGCTGAACTAAAGCATCCAATTTTGTGTGACTAAGTCAAATAACTTATTTAAATAAAAATAAAAAATGTTTATATCTAACTTCTAGTTGAATCAACAAACGGCTTAAATCTGTAAAGCTTTTATTTTGCCCTTGGTGTAGCAGAGTGCCTGAAGTGAAACTTTGTGCAAAAAGTTAAAGCACACTGCATAATTTCAAGCACATTTGAATCCATGGCCTTGAATGTTATCCAAGTGTTGCTGGAAAACCCACAGGGAACCTTTCAAAATCATGTTAGTGTCCTTAAGGATCAAAAAATTGTTATCAAAAATATCTTGCCTGAAAATACGTAGATAGTTCAGATCTTTAAAGATTCTGGTCAATTTAGCAATCACTTAAGTACTGCAGTGCTGAGGTACTTTTGTGCATCTTGCCATGATGCATGCTTAAAATTATGCATATGCTTCATTGCTTTGTAGATCAGAGAAAAAACTGGAAAAAAAAAATATAGCTAGAGTGCTATAAAGTAATACATGCTTAATTCTTTCAGGTGAATAGAATCATGTATTCATAAAAATGTTAGCTCCAAGGAACCTTTGGAGATTATCTTGTCCAGTATCTCACTCAAAGTGGGATTTATTGCTGCTATCAGATTCCCTTTTTCAGCAGAAGAAACAAGGCTCAAATCAGATGTTTGACTTGCCTCAGTTTCTCAATATCCTTCCTGAATTGAAGAATCCAAAGCTGGATGCAACATTTCAGTTGCGGCCTCAGAGTACAGGAGAGCAAAAGCTGTCCTAGATCTGCTGAGCCATAATCCTGGTAGCCCGTGAGCTACCTGACTCGTTCACAAGTGCAGCGCTTGCCTCGTGCCCCCAGTTAGATGCCTCCTATAGTGGTCCTTCACCACTATCTGCTGCTCAGTGAGGTGCCCACCTGCGCTGATGGACCAGTTGTGATGGCCCTGCTCCACAACCCTGCTGGTCTGGCTGAACTTTTGGAAGCTTCTATTTGCTCAACCCTCAGGTTTGGGAAGGTCTTTCTGAACTGTAGCTCTGCAATTCAACGGGTCAACTTCTTCCTCAAAAATATCCTTTGGAAAACTGGGCTAACCAATCTTGAAACTATTTATCTGTCCTTTCGTTCTGTCTTCTCTTTCTTTGCTGGTGAAGGGATTAACTTGCAGACCATGAATGACAGAGGTCACTATTGGATAACAACTGCTCAACAACCACATCTTTCCAACTCCATTTTAATACTGCTTTTTATTAGAAAATAATTGAAAGAGTGGTTTGTCCTGCAAAAATCATTACTACATAATTTTGACTCTAGAATTCCTACAGTCATTTAACACAAGGCTTTAGTCAAATGAATGATCTCTTATCAGGTTACTACGGTTTTACCCATAGCATAGGAATTAAAGGCAGCTTTAAGATGCCGTTGCGTGGCAAATGATCTTGCTGAGCGTATAAATGGTGACCATTGCATTTCAGTGGTACTTAAGATTTCTCTGCATTTATGACATATTAAAAACATATGTTATTGTTCAATGAAGTGCGTTAATAAACGTTATTTAAATCTCTACACATAAGCACATAATAAGAATTCCTATGAAATTTCTTTAATGGCTGTTAATGCAGACAAGTAGTAACCATAGCGTAGTTAATCTCAGCAATTCACTATTCACATAAAGCACCAAAATCAGTTACAAAACTTCAGGAAAAAAAGCTAAACGAACTAAAGGAAATAATAATTCAATTCAGTTTTGTATTTGAGACCAGTCTTTGGTGTAATGGATCTGCTTAGCAATGCATCTGATTTAGTTAAGGAACACGAAGAAGGCAAGCTGCAGTTAATGTCTTCATTTTTCTAGTAATATTGCCAAGTTCATTATTTGAGTGTAAAGACACAACTTACCAAGAAAAACTGAGATTAGGGCCCATAATGTGTATAGCTCTGCCAACAGTGATTTTAGAAAGTGGTCTCCTGATTCTGAATAATACATATATTCTTCTTATATTAACAGTCCTATTTACTACTTGGCTGGTTAAGGAGGTACCATGACTTAAAGATTATGTATTAAATGTAATCTTAGGTAAGAATTTGAAAGATAAAGAAAACTTTACACAGAGAATAACAACATAAAAGACAATAGAAAGATGGATAAACTGTAAAGTCATGAAAAGCTATTCTGATGCTCTAGCTCAGTTTTCCCAATAACACAGACCATAAAAAGAACATATTTTTGAAAGATACTTTTGAAAATTTCAGGAGACAGAAAACCCAACCCATCTGCCAGCAAGCTGTTTCAACATTTAATTGTTGTTAAATACATGTTTTATTATAAGATAAAAGAGCAATTGCAAAATGCCGGAAGTCTGAATGTGCACAAAGCAAGCTTGAAAGTTGTTTTACAGGGACAGCAAAGGGGATTGTAAATTGTGGAATACTGGACATAGCAAAGCTGATGACCAATAAAGCTGATGTCCATTTCTATACTTCCACTTATTTGTGGGTAGAATGTTTGTAGCGAAGTATTAATCATATTAAATATTCTTTCAATTAGGCATACACATGAAATCAAGAAAGTCAACCTTAACAGATCTATAACAGATCATTACTGCCTTAGCAAGTCCATTTCAAAGCTATCTACATGCCTTTGATCTTAAAATAACACATTTATATCATACCTGATAGGTACATCTTGTTATGAAACCATCAGAAACCTCTTGTGATGTCTTTCCTGCTTGAATCCCTTATCAATGAAGCCTTTGAAAACAATCTAACAAGGACTACATGAAAGGTGTTGCATCTGTATCACCACCTCTAATACCTCCACAACAGAAAGATCAGCTTATACGAATGTTTCATGAAACCAACAAAGACCAGTATGAATATATTATGGTAAATTCCCCTAGCTTTGTGCGTGGTGCTGTAGTTGTCAGCTTACAGATAGCTGAAACAATTAGCAGGCTCATTCACAGCAGGCAGAGAGGCAAGCGTTAACATGAGAACGCCTTCTTGGGCCATTTAGCATTTGTTACCAAAAAGGCAACTTTTACCTACAAAATGTACTAAATGAGTTGTGACTTTTCTGTATAGTCACAGAAAGAAAAATCTGGGGTTGTTAGTGAATCTCAATTTTAATGATTCTCTATCATTTTAAATGTCTTCTCAGTATTCCCTATACAGAGTGTTCAACCCCCAAAACAGATATATCATCATCTCTTGGAAGGGCAAATAGCTGCATTTGTTCCAGAAATCAACACCCACAACACCTACAAGTCTATCAAATGTATTTGACAACAATTTAGTACTTTGTTAAATGAGACGATGACAAGTTTCAGGCCCAGACAAATTTCTCTAGTGATAAGTCCCTGAAAAAAAAAAAAAAAAAGTTTTTTGCAGAAGAGATTATGATGCCCTTGTCAACAGCAACATTACACTACACTCTAATACCAAAAAAATGTCATACTTCCATCATCTCTTCTGTAATTTTCCTCAGTAATGATTTTTCCTTTCCTCATGTTTGGGATACATGCTTGGCAACCAGTTTAGTTACAGGAGGAAAATTAAGTTCTTTGTCACTCCGCACAACAACTGTATAAAAAACAAATGACAAAAACCTATTTGTCAGCCTGCTGCCTTTTCAGAGCCTCTGAAGTCCTGGGGCTTGGTGAAAGAAGAATTGCCAGGAAGCTCCTCCTGGCTCAGCATCACAAAGCTAAAGCAGAGGCAGCGGAGGATGTGTGGTCTCCAATATGCTGGGCATGTATTACTAACATAGATCTTCTCCACTCTGACACGTTTAGTTTTTAAACACGTATCTGGTGAAACAAAACTCAGAAATATTTACTGATCTTACAGGAGCTAACAGCATCCATGAAATACACAGAGCCTACCTAGGAGGTTTATTAAAACTTCAGCTTAAGCAGATCGGTATAAATGGCTCAGTTACAGAGGCTGTGCACTTCTTGTCGTACATGCCTTTGCTTGGCTTCCATTTTCAGAACTGCTTTCCCCTGTTTCTGGTGGGTTCTGGCTCAGTTTTTGGGGTGCTCACCAGCAGCAACCCCAGCCCTGCTAAGAAGCCGCGGACACGGAGCCCTGCCCGCTGCTGGAGCTGCTGCTCCAAGGTGGGAAAAGCTCACCTCCCACCAAGGGGTCCTCTGAACAAAAGTGCTGTAGTTCTCATCCCTGCTCAGCATTTCAGGAACATGGAGACATTGTGCAGTTACAACAAACAAAATATATTTGGAAGGGGCCTACCAACAAGAAAACGTTGCCCACAAAAGAAGAAATCAAGTCTGTGTTTCAGCCAGTCCTTGCCATAATTTGGTTTAAATGCAGCCACCACTGGGTCCAGGGTGAAGCCACCAGCTGTACACCTCTCACCCCTCGCTCTTAGTGGGATCGGGGGGCTAGCAGCAACCTCCTCTTCCCCCATAAGAAGCAACCCACTCAGAACTCTTCTGTGAACACCATTCCCCTCATACAAACTGCCTATATGCTAACCTAATGTTCAGTTTCCCTGAACATGTTTTTCAGATTCAAGGTTTTATCAATAATACATTTTGCATCGCATTTCCCAAGACATAATAATTGCCTTTGAAAGAAAAAAAAAAAAAAAAGTACACAAAGCTTTACAAAGACAAAAAAACTATTATTGGGGTATTTGCATTTAGGCTTACAGTTGAATTTTGTGTGAAATAAAATTATTGTAAATGGTGTTTAACTTGAAAATGCTGACAGCAATAGCTGCAATAAGAGGCTATAGCACTTCTTAGGAAAGTTAATTTTATATGACTAATATGTGCTATAGATTATTTTTTCTTTTTTTTAATTTTGCCTGTCACTTGCTTGGGCACATTTCACTTTTTTTTTTTTTTTTCCCCCAAACAGTTTTTGCTCTAATTACAGTCGATCATATTTAACTTTTTTTTTTTTTCTTGAACAATAACTTAGTAATTTTAACTTTAAAAATCTGAAAACTGTACACTTGCAGGCTATTACACTTTAAGGAAACTTGGCTAACAGGAAAGAAAAGTCACTTTTACAGATGAGCTACAACATCATAAACAACACAGTCTGAATTCCTGGTTTTAGTCTAGCAATGAAAATATTAACACATTTTTTGAGGGGGAAGAGACACAAAAGATGACCCCCTGAGCAGCTGGGATCCAAGATTTTGGGCCCTTAACATAGTCCAAAGATAAGAGGTGGACATGATTCAGCCCTACAACTTCAGTCTATCACCTGAAGGTATCCATTAACCCCAGTAAGACAACATTCAAAATCTATTTTAAAAAACAACTTTCCAGACAGAGGCTTTCTCTATGAAACCTGCATGTGTCACTGAGCTCCTATAATTTTTGTTCCCATAAACGAGCTAAGGCTCCAGCTGAAGATGGTGAGTAGTTTCAAAGACCAGAAAGTAAAACCAGAATCAACAGTGGTTTGGAGGAGAGCAGAACAGAGCCCATCTACAAAATCCCTGTTACTCCTGGTGATACAACATAAAACCAGCTCCTCTACGCTGGTTCTCAGAGTTTAGGATGAATTTCACAGATCTACCTGGTCACAGGAGATATATCATAATCTCATCGAGGTTCTATGATCTTCCTATTAGTAAGCAAATCTTTGTAAGTAAATTAGTAAGTAAATCCTATTTGAATGTAAATCTTCTTATCAGTAAGATTTCACCTGCAAATCAGGGAGATAAAGGACATATGAAGCCCCAATATTGTATATTAAGAGTAGTTTTTTGGATAAATCATATTGTAAATGAAATATTTAAAAGGTTGATACACAAAAAACTGTTTCTATTATCACCATCCTATGATCTTCTAAGTTGCTGTAGAAAGGTAGGTCAGTACTTAAAGACATAAAAGCTTATTTTAGAGTGTATTTTATATAATTTTTTTCCATTTCTTGCTCAGTGGGCTTTTACTGAGCTTTATCAATTTCAACAATGACATGGAGCCCTTACAAATAATATATTACAGAGCTGAAGATGGCAACATTTACAATTTAGCATTATTGGGATTTTTCTATATTTTGATGAATGACAGCTTTAATGATTCTGTGCATGGTTTATAGCAGAAAACACAGCAAGGCAGCACCATAATTTTCTGCGTTTTTGAACAATCTGTATCCAAAGAATTCAGAAAATAAGCAAGTTTACTTCACAATCACGCCAAATTTATTTTCTGGGTGAACTCGTGAATGTTAAAGCTCAAGTACACAGAGTAAGGTTGCCACAGCAACTGCTTCTGCAAACCAAGATGGGAACGTATTTATGAAAGCACATTTAAATACCCATATACACGTGTCGAGGCACACTGACACTCCACAAACATGGCAGAAGGTAATTGACCTATTCACCTGTTATCGGGCCTTATCCTGCTCCTGGCAAGGCAGGACGACGTTTGCTGAAGCCATCCAGCTGTAGCAACCCAGTGCACGACACAGTGCCAGGTTTCTGCATATCGTGGCCATGCATGAACCCTTCAAGCCATTACTCTTGTTTGTAGAACCTCAAGAAGGAGACCTTAATTTGCCATATGATGCAATATTAGAAGATTTAGTGTCACTATAGCTACAGGGAAAGAGTGGAGTGGTAATATGTTTGGTGTCCTTTGACTTTTTTTTTCTTCCTCTAAATCTCCACTGAAATAAGCTGTCAAGTTTGAGAAATGTCAGAGTTTGGTCATTTGAGTCTGCCTGGAGGTGTAATTTTGCATGGTGTACAATTCCTGTGAATTTATCACAACATGTTATTTCACACATAGTCAACATGGTGTGACATTCAGCATCCTGAATGCGCCAATGTCTACATGCTGAAATGAGTTTATGATTTCTCTTTAAAGCAAAACCCAAGATGCATTAGTTCAGGTCAACAGAAGAATCCTCAATAGATCCCTAGGAACAAAAAAAATAAAAGCAAGCATCCCTTCTTTATGCTTTTGTCTGCACCCACACCTGTTAGGCAGTTCTGCCACACTCTTGACGCAGCCCTTCCATACCAGCCAGCCATGAGTTCAGTGTGGAAACATCTTACATTAAAAACTGACTTGTTCGCTTAGCTGAAGATCACTCATTTTGCAAACACATTTAAGACCTATGATGAAGTGAATCTGTATGTAAAGCTCTATACATCAGGAGTATCTATGCTTGCAGTACCTTTGCAGGTGCATTTTGCACTTTGGTGTTAGCCCTTCCAGATTTAACTCACGAAAAGCAGCTGGACCTGATGCTCTTCTCTGCCAAACTCCACCCAGCTATAACCACAGCCCTGGGAGAAGAGAGACAGCTGCTTCCAGGGTATTCAGTTTGCTCACTATTTTGTCTTTGGCCTCTATTTTATGGACTCCCAGTCATCACTTACACACATTTCTCAGCCTTGCTGAGATGGATGAAGATGAGGGTAATTACACTGAATAAATTAGAGAAGCCCATTATCCTAAATACCTCAATTCTCTGTTGTCCATTTCTGACTGCTGTAGTCACTTTTGACACCTACAAATTGACAGATCAACTTTTGTACATGCAAAATTCAGACTGCTACTAGACTGAACTCTGAGCAGTTCTTATTAATACTGTGAGTCTGCTCTAATGAACTTAAAGTCATATTTTCTTAAAAAGTAAACACAGTACTTAACCAAAAAGAGAGAAGCCTTCAAGAGAGCATAATAAATACTTCACAATGTAAAATAAACATATCAGCTCCTTTAGAGGAAAAGGTTTTCAAAAACCTTGATCTTTCAGAGTAGGCCACATTTTGTGCATAGCTATTAAAACTTAAAATGTTTACACAGTAATATTTGGTTTTCAGTTAAAGACATTGATAACTGAAGATAAGCAGTGTGAATTAAGACAAGTACTAAGATGAACGAAATATTCTAGAAACATATAGCTTCAGATACTGAGTTAAAGTAAGCAATAACTGCATAACAGATCCTGATGCTAAAAAATGCTACATTTGCCACCTAAATCGCAAGAATTGTGCATGAGCAGAAGGACCAATGGTTTGCACTACTGCAGCTTTATACTATCAGCTAAATGTGTGCTGGTGGTCTTTGAGAAGTTGCTGGATACACATGTTCAGGAACATGTATGTTCTTGTACAACGTTTCATTCCAACAAAGCAGCGTGAATCAAAAAGTGACAAATTGCTGATACCAGAATCCTTAAATAGCAAAAGCCACAAAAGAGCAGCAGTGAATGGCCAGTCACTAAGAATACTTTGCATACCAGCTAACATGTACAATTAGTTCCTCTCGATTTTCCTTTAGATAGCAACATTAATCCAAAAATTTTCCAATGACAGCCATGAGAGGAGAATAAGTCCTACCTTCTCTGTGTTTGGGACAAAAAAAAATAACAAGAAAAAACACATTCATTTCACAGTAGAACGTGTTACAGCTTCTTAAGAAGATGGGATGATGCATCAGTTACATCAATTCTCTTAATTCTGGAAAGTTACGTGGAAAAGTTGACAGGAGTCCCCAAATCATAGAAACGTTGGCTGGCGGGGCCCTTTGGGGCGCCCCCGGTCCCACCTCCCACTCACATTGGGACCGCTGCCACGAGCACGCTGAAGCGCCTGGTCCTTACGCTGAACTCATCGAGCATGCAACCAGCGCTAAAGGGTTCAATAGGAACATAGATTATGCAATTTCTCTCTTTTTCTCTACTGCTCATACATCTGTTTCTTATTAAAAATAACACCACTACGCAAAAATGCAGAAATAAAACTCCTTAAACCTGTAATAGAACCAGCCTTTAAAATCCATGCAGGCATTTCTGCCTAAAAAATAAACACAAAAAAGACAAACGGAAACATAAACAAAAGCCTTAACACAGAGACGTAACAGCCATGGCATACAAAATTCATTTCCATTAATGAGACAAGGTAGTCCCCAAGCCAGCGCCCTTTGCACGTGAACCATGGTAATCAGATTGTATGAGCATTTGCCAGAAACTCATGGGATAGTAAGTAACTAGAGCTATATAGCAAGCACAGCAGATTAGGAGTTTGCTAAAAACTGCTTGACTTGTAACCCTTGAAAAACATGAATGGTGCAGATTTCCTGAACCACGAATAGGGGAAGCATTTCATTTACATGGTTAATATTATTTGCAGCCTTTGACTCAATTTACACATCACCAAAATGTGTACAAAATACCCTTCGTGGCATCTTTATGTGAGAAAGTAGAGAATAAACAAACAAGTAAGGACTGTGTCTACTCAGACTTTGTCACACAAACTTCCTGTATAATACTTTGCTATTGCTCTCCTACATTTCTATAAAGCCTTTCAGTAACTTCAGCAGGGTTGGAGCAAGAAGACAGAAATACAAGCATTCCTACCAGGACTCTGCAGCAGCTCAGCAGGCTTGTGTATGAGAATATACCAGTTCTTCAAAGGTCTAACAAGATTGGATCTAGACTCGAGCAAGCAAGCTTTTCCTTTTTAAGGAAGCCCTATTAAGTGAACCCTTCAGCCAGTAGGAGGAGGAAAACAAATCAGGACTTCAGCTTTCCTTCATCTGGCAGTAATACATTTAATTGCTTCCTAGCTTGGGCTTTATCTGCTGTGTTTTCCCAGTGACAGGAACAGATGGAAACTCTCCCTACTTGAGACAAGCATGTTTTAAAAACACTCGAGAGTTTCAAGGGAATTTCAATGTCATTAGATCTGTAACGCTTTTTATTGACTTTATTCCCAGCCTAATTCTACATCATCTCAATCACCAGTTCTCAAATCACCGTTTGTACAGAGCTAGGAGCCATTAAGAAACCAATGTTCTCAAAAAACAATCCACAAAACAAAGAGAATCAATAAGCCAATTTCCAAAGAATACAATTCTACAAAAACCAAAAATATTATCTGTAACTGACTTTGAATAGGAGTGCAAGAAACATTGCTATTAGTGAGGCTGAATAATATAACCTATTAAATTCTGCAAATTCCTATATATTTACACAATGTTAGAAAAAAAAAAAATATATATATCAGAATATGAACAATAGCCTCCTTGCCTGACTTCTTTTCTACCACAATACTTAGGTTTCTTCTTGAAGGAAGAAGAAAAGACTTCATAGAATAAATAAATTTGTAACTGATCATCATTCACATACTTATTTAGTCTTTCAGGCCGCTTCTGAGAAATTGCATCAATTGTTATAGTTATTATTATTATTAAGTCCCTGGTCTTCTGAGCTTTTCTTTCTATTATGAAATATAACTATACGAACAAAAAGTATAGAAAGAGGGAAACAATTCTACAGCTTTATGCATATTTTCTTCAACTTCAGAAGTAGAAAACTAATTTTTAGTTTCCCCAGAAATGTCATTGAAAACTGAACATCCCTTGCTTTATTTTACATGTCAATTATTCCTCTTATAAATAAAAAATATGCATTTTGATGAAATAGATTTATTTTTTTATATATTTTTTTTTATTTTTTAGAGAAAATGTTCCCATCATGAAACAACTTAATCGGCTTTATTTATACGTGACCTAATTTCAAGCTCAGAAAAAAGTGAAGTCAAAAGATGCCCATGAGCTTCCATGGAAGGAGGATCAGGCCATGCTATTTAAAAAAACAGGAGTGTTCTCTTCATTTATGCTGGCTTTTGCAATGAACTGTCTTCCACTGAGCTTCATACTACAAAGTTTTCCGTGATTTACATCAAGGAGAGAGAGGCAAATCAGTCTCCAGTGAAAAGTCACCCAAGCTAATGAAAAATTTAAAATGACTAAATTTATAATTAAGATGAAGCAAGAACTCACATTAGAAAGCAGTTTGTATATTAAGAAAAAGTCAAGAGCAAAACGTGAATGTTTTTTTTTTTTCTCCAGCAGTGTACACACTCAATCCCCTTTATTTTAGATACAGACGCATACCTATACTTTCTGTATGTATTAGAAGTATTAAGAAACACAGTGAGCTATTTTAAGTACAGCTCACGGCTTTCATAATTTATTGATGAACAAGGACATTATTAAAAATAAAAGACCTTCAATAGCACTTAAACATAGCACTGTTTTGAGACTAAATGTCAGACAAAAGGTATGCAAATGTAAAACTCAGTAAGTCTTTAACCACTGCTTCATCACCAAATATTTATACCACCAAAACACAGCCTGAAACAACTTGGTTTATTCCAATAATGTAAACAAAATAATTACAATTACACTACCTTTCACGTATATTTGTTACATTACTTAGTATTTTATTTCTTCTCTTTAAAAACGCATCGAAATTACAACTCTGCCTGATTTAATTGAATAAAGATTCAAAGACTAACTTCACAGCTATCTACTCTAAAATGCATGGTCAGAATCTACTTGGACAAAAACAGTCAGTACCATTACCTATCTTCATAATTTTTGCCAAAAAAAAAGTCCCAAATATAACTGTTACGGTCACACCAAAAGGCTACCACACTGAACATAAAGACAATTAACACCAAAGCAACCGTTATGTCACATCACCATGCAAATAATGCGTAAGCTCTCCATAAACCTGTTCAGACCTGTAATCCATTTCTGTTTTTCCTTTGCTTTTACATCTTGGAAATAATTAAGCCTCCAGTTTAGCCAATTAAAGGCTGCATGCCATTACAAAACTATCCTGGATTTTCTTCTTCCACTGCTAAACTTAGTCGAAAATAATTGCAGCGAATGAAATTACCTACCACAGTTACCATCTGGGACATGAAAGTAAATATTTTAATTATTCCCATTGTAATTTGGGACCCACAAAGACCAGTATTTGGGCTACATATGGAATTTATTTTTATGGATTAATGTCAAAACAGGCAGATGCAACACTTCAAAAGATGGTTGGCTAATTGCCCACACGCTTTGCTACCTAGAGCGGACTACCACAAAGAACTGGAAAATGGGAATTTATATCCAGGCTGGTTGTTAAATTGCTGGGTGATCTCAAATGCTAAATTGGATAAAAGACATTGACCTCTGTTCTAAAAGCATTTTGTAGTTATCATTGAAATGAAGAGATGACTCTCTCATTATAGATGCAGATTATCAAAAAACTCCTGACAGTTTTAATGACTGCATATGGAACTTTGTGTGTGGGGAAGGAGAACACTTCAGGCACTGTTACTGAGTGGGTACCTGTAAGTACACATCTAACATTAGGCATTAAAGTGAAAAGGTGCTTGTCCTCCATAGTGAGGCAAAGAGGAAAGGAGGACTTCAATCTATTAAATTAATGAGAAACTGAAAAATAAATATAAAGGGTATGAAATATGGAGAGGGTATTAGCTTCAGAGTTTTTAAATACAGCACTGAAAGAAAGGGCTCGATGGCTTTGAAAACAGCATCCGTTTTATCAAGGTCAAAATGACTGCAAAATGAGCAAGAAATTGCACGTGTTACATAACAGAGTACTGTGACCAAAAACCTCTTACAGCACCATCACAACTTAGATTATTCATACAGCCAAAGAAAAAACAGAATTAATTGTCACTTAATGAGTCAATTAAGAATTTCCAGTTTGGGTCTAAGGTGCAAGATTAATAATGTTTCCTCCACAGGTTGCCCGATCTATGAAATTCCTAGCCCACGTATGTTTGAGATGATCATATTTTGTTTTTGACATATAACAAACTCCTCCTGTGCACTGCTGGGGCTCCTTAACTCTTGACAGTATTACGGGAAATTAGTACGCTCCGTTTCTTTGAGCCATACACTAAGTCCAGCAGAATTGACCCAGCAATAATTTTCCATTATGCATCACAGCTTTTATAATTAACAACTGAAAGTGTTTTCTGTTTTGGTCGTTTAAACTAATAAGCCTATCCTCACCAAGACTTTTCACTATTTACTTTCTTAATTTTAATGAAAAATGAAGGTTGATTCTGGCCTGAGACGAGATGTAACTTAAGACTGAAGTCTTAGTCTGTTGGCAACACATGCAGCATTTTGCAAGCAGCAAGTACTCAGTCAATTAACAAGCATCCAGTTTCCTTGTAAGGCAGGCTGGTATTACAGCAATACCCCTATAAACCATAATTCACTCAGCAACAGACCTGGAACCAATAGACGTTTCCAAAGATCTTCATGAACAACTCTCTACAGACATACAATTAACCACCACCTGTACTGCAGCTGGGGAGCGTGCTCTTCTATTACTTCACTAGAGCCAGATTTTATGTCTCGTGTTCCTCTTCCATGCAGATTTCATATCTGTATTTTTTTTTTCCTCTATACTAAAGTCATGCACTTCTTTTTGCTGGACAACATGCTTGACTGTGTGCCTCTGAAACATTTACCCACTGACGAACTTGAATGTGCCTTCATCCTAGAAGGTATATTTTATTTTTAAAACTATAAAAACCTCCACACTATGTTTTGAAAGAAAATAATTAGATTCATACAGAATATGCTTACTTACACCCAGAAAAGTCAAGACTGACTGCTTTGAGGGAGTGAGATGCTCAGTCCATCTGCTGAGTACATTCGCTGCTTTTTTGGCACTTCCTTGAAACCATGAAGTGTACATACACAGGTTAGAAATGGTTCACAAACACGTAAGCAGATGGCGATACTGCAGGTAATAATTTAATTACGCAACTCCTAGAACATGAACAAAGTATTCCAAACATGAGCAAAATATAATTCATGTTCAAAATAAAAGAAAGGAGGGAACAAGCAATGTCCAGCCTAAGCTTTTAAATGCAGTGTAATAGTTTTTGTTGAATTTGCAATGATTTTCCACATGTGTAGTTTGAAGCACTGTATAGTTTGAAGCAGCAATAAACAAGAAGTTTTATACCACTTTCTATTCCTATCACAACATTTCAGGTATCAAAAAAATAAAATAAAAAAAAAAATAGCAGCATAAACTACAAGCTCTCTAAGACAAGAAAATAACTATAATTATGTAACTGAACAGGAAAACTTATCATTAGTTCTACAGGTACAACGAGGTCAGAAATATGTATGCACAAGATATGACCTTGAATCAGAAAAGACCATTGATACTGCTGAAGTGTGAAAGCATTAAAGAAACGTTAGTCATCTTAATTCTTCATTTATGCAGAAGCATAAATGATACAAAATCATATTGCAGAAGCATGATACAAGCATGATACCAGAGATAAATAAGAAACAGATGCAAATAAGAGAATAAAATAAGATTAGATTGTGTTGGTCTACTGAACATGCTACATATGGAAAGGAAAGCTGAAGGAGAAAACGGGATCTCAATTGTTATAGCAACTTCACAGTTTCAGAAAACAAACTGTTAATTCAAAAAAAAGTCAAAGATGCTGAGATAAAATACATAAGGTTTGACTGGCAATATGCTAAGTCAGTGGAAGTCATCTTAGGTTAAGGGCTTGGAATTACGTCACAGATGAATCAGCCCTTGCATTATGCCGAAACTGAAGCATAAATGTGTAAGGAAGTAAATGCAAATGAATCTGAATATTCAGGGAACTGGCACTGTGAGACTAAGATAGCATGTCCCAGTCACTGCTGGCTTTATGTTATGTATTCTAAGACATTAAGATACACACAAAAAAATGGGTGGAAGACAGCATAGAATTAATGGTTGCCAAATGTTTATCCCACAATAATATAAGCATACACATAGTATTTACATTTTGTAATAAAACAGCTTTGTTTTGTTTTATTCAAAGGTCAAGTAGTTTCAAGGGCCATTATATGTAAACCGCAATATATTTATTTATTTATTTTTCACAAATTACTACTAATACTATGTATAGAGACATTTATCTATGAAACAAAGTCACTAATTGAATCCTGACTAAAAATACCATAACTGGTTGCCTGATTCAAATAAAAAAAATAGTCTTATGATTTACATAGCTCAACATGCAAAGTTTCATTGCATTACTTTTGATCGGTTCCATTTCTCAAAAAACTCCAAAACATAAATGGATTATAAAAGTTGTCTTTGTGATTGTGGAATACTGTAAATATCAAATTAAACATATTTTGTTATTTAATGTTAAATTTCATAATCCAAGATAACTTAACTCCAAATTGTGCACCCAATCAGTTCCAGCTTGGCCTCTACTTCTCTTTTTTAATACACAGAAGAAAAACAGCAGCACAATGGACTGGAGCATCACCTTGCCTTTGTGACACTGTTTTCTTCTAGCTTTTATTGTATATGTAAATGGCATAAAATAAGTGGGGTAAAGAAGTATTTACAACTGTTTCCTTTAATTTTATGTTCTGATTCTTACAGTTTGTTCCCCTATAAGTTAAAACAAACAAAAAAAAAAACCACCACCAACAACAACAACAAAACAAAACAAACAACAGGGAAGGGGAAGTGGAAGAGGAAGGGGAAGGGGAAGGGAATACCATCAGAAAAGGTCACTTTCATGTAGAAACATCAAAATCCCCAGAGGTATTCCAGGCAGGTTTATGAGTTGTAGCCTGAAATGCTAGATAAACTGAGAAAAATATGTTAAAATAAACCTCCCAATGAAAAAGCTGTATAAATTCTGTATTTTTTATTTTATTTTTTACACTTGTGACTTGAAAAGGAAGGCAGTGAACATCAAATTTTAATAAATATGACATACTAGTTCAGAGTGTAATGGTGCATTGGCCACGTAAGACAATTAGCTTTTTTTTTAATTGAAAGCTGCTTAATGAACCTTTAAGTTACCTTTCAATGCTGTCTACAACGGAGTGTTGTGAAAAGACAAGAGTCTGAAGTCAGAGAGTCTAATTAGAACCCTCTGCATGTCCTGCTGCATCTGTGCTGTGCTTTGTTTTTTAAAAAGAATGTCTGATACTTTGTGCATAAATTATTCAATTTACTCAAGTACACACAAATTTATATACAACTATATGCATACATTTTCTATAACTATATATCAGATAATTTGTATTTATTCCGTATTTACTTAAAAAGCTACGAAGGCTGCTGAACTATTTTTGTGGCAACAAATGCCTCATTCAGACATAATATTGACAGTAACGACTGCTGGATTTAAGTATTTAGTGCTGACATATTGTGTTTCTGATTATTACAATGCCCCTGAACACACTTAAAGCTGCTGTAGCCGGACAGCAGAGGAACAGGATAAGAGAAGTGCTTTCTATCATAAAGCCGGCTGAGAAACAGCCTCCTTCTCCAGAAGGACTGAAGTACAAGACTCCTATGTAGAGGATATACATATATATGAATATAGGCAGTTGTGGCAAATACAGATATCCAACAGGACACACAGACCTCCTAGCACGAAGCCACACGGTTTATTTGTGAGGAGCCTATGCCCAGTGGAGCTGCATTACAGGCGGCAAGGACCGTCCTTCACGCAGCCCAAAGAGCAGCACCGGGGCTGATGGCATCTTTGCTCCCCTGGCCGCAATACCAGCCTCAACACCACCTTATTGTGGCAGGAGGCCAAAATGAGCTAGTTTGCCCACAAAAGTGAGTGAAAAGTAAATCAAGAGGTGGCTGATTTATTTTTCCACCTTCAGCACCGACAGGTCCAATACAAATGAATGTCCCACTGTTTTCTGATGAATTTCACCATCCTAAAGTTATTTCAGCAAAGTGAATAGCAGTAAGTAGGAACAAGAAAGCCCAAAGGTAAAAACTCCATCAGTGAATGAATTGGTAATGAAGTGGTAATGCTACCCCTAAACCAAGAAAATAAACAATATCTAAAAAGCAATTCCTATTACCTCCAAGTCTAAAGTCTCTCTCCAATGCCTCCTATACCTTTAGCAGATGACTGATGCCATTCAGCCTGCCAGTTTTCTCCCTTTCTCCCCATTGGCAATAGCCTGAGCGCCTGTTACTCCGACAAACAAGATGCTTGCTGTGTCCTGATGGAGGAATGGTGAGGCAATGGACTGGGTTACACACACTCCTCACTTCATTCCCACTCTGGGTTTTATCACACGCTGTGTAAACCTTGAAATTGAAAGCTGGCCACCTTTAAACTGAAGGAACTGGTGAAGCAGATTCTACTGTAGCATATAGACCTTAAACACACAATGAAATAGCAACACCAAGGTTTCAAAAACTATTTGGATTAAGCACTCAAGAGCCACAACTATATTTCTCATCACAAAACAAGAAGATGCACCATGATTACATTGGAAGTAGTAGCAGCCGGAGACTGTTTGGAAGAGGTAAGATCTGCCTTCTTTCAAAATAAGATACAAAAGTTGAGGAAAAAAATATTTTTCAAAAAGATGAAAATAATAAACAGGCTTCTTTTTCAAGACAACATTATTCGTAATTCTGTCGCTTTGTTTCTTAGCCCCTGAATGCTGAAGATCCCTACAGAGCATGAGGGAACAAACTCATGCCCGGTGCAGGCCCAGCGGCACAGCCTGCTGCCCGATGCCGGCAGAGCTCCCGTCCGAAACACTAATTGCATGTTAAATGATGCCTAGTTGATCGATGTGTCTCTTCTGATTTACTGTATCTTCACTAAGCCAAAGAAGTGTAAGTTAAACATGCGGAAGAGCATAATGTGTCAACCAGAAGATTAGTTTTACAATCTATATGTTGAAGTGAATAAATTGTACTTTCATTAGCAGAAGTAGGCCATATGCTGAAAAAGTCATTGGATTCGCTTCACTGGTGAACTAGAGCAACAATGTACGATTAGAAAGCCTCAGCGGTTCAAAAAGTCTTTAAAGGCAGGTCCAGTGGTTATACGATGAATTTTTAATGATATTGTTACCATCTGGGAGATTCACTTTAAGTGCCAAATGGGTTCCCTGAGCTAAAATATTACGTTTCACAAAATCTATACATGTACCAGGTGTCCAGTATTTTTGTTTAAGATATTAAAAGGTTTATGAGAATAAGCTATTATTACTCATGCCTATTCTTTCTCCAGAACTTTTTATGGTCCTGCAATACATTTGGAAACAGTAGGAAACATTTACAGATATGAGATTTTTTTTGTATCGAAGATGTTAGAAGGCCTAAAAGCTTGCTGTTAGCAATAATCACACACATAACCATTAGGAAAAAAGTTAAGCTTTGTATTTGAATTGCATTATATAATCTCTCTGCTTTTGGAAAAATAATAAATTATAAAAAAAAAAAATCAAGGTTCCTGATAAGCTTTGTTTCTGAAATTTTTGTTGACAGTTTAGCAGAGTTTCCTCTCAGGAACCCATCCTTGTGGGGATTGTTTTTGATACTGAAATACAAGATCAACTTTGTAAATCTTCGTAATTTTAAAACATAAAGGAGCTTAAAAAGTGAATGTCTTTCTCAGAAACCTTACTAAACTTTACTACATATTGAAGGGAAAAAACAAGTGTCAAAGTCATGTAAAACTTAAACAGCTGCTGTTAAACATATGACCCAACATTCAAATTTTATGCACGCACAAAATAAAATGTTATACTTGGTTTTGTTTCTTTAACATTTTTGAGAAGGAACAAAATACGCTTTTCAAATTTCAGCATGAATTTTTACTCATTTACACAAGTACAATAACAATGCTGAAATTTTATATGGGGTTTCTGTGACTATTCAGAATGGTATTTAAATGTCAGCTTATAAATATCTTTGCATTTGAAATTTAAGGCCTATGTACAATTATGAGATTTGAAAAACAAAACAAAACAACTTTAACATTGCTGCAGAGAACCATGTTTTTTAAACAGCTGGTTGTATTCTGAAAATGTTTTTATCTCTGGTGATGTGAATACTTCTAGAATTTTGTTTAAAAAATTAAAAAGTACAGCTACTAACCTGTGTTTTGCTATTGTATTTCTACTTCGTCTGGAATTATATCACCACATCGAGGTTGAAGAACTCATCAAGCATACCTCTGCTTCCTACTTCTAGTAGTAGGATCTTATTCTATGACTATAGGCCTCATAATAGAAGGAAAAAATTACTAAAATACAAGTCTCATCAGATAAGCAGGGCAAGACAGCTACGTCTTTTTGGTTGTTATTCAAAAGAAAAAAAAAAAAAAAGAGGGGCAGGGGGACACCCTTATAAAACCAACACATATATTGAAACACAGAAGTCTGCTTCCTTGACCCAAAGCATATTGTGTGATTCAAGCTCAATGGAGCAGCTCCAAGCAAGAAAATGGGAAATCAACCGAGGCAAACCTTTGACTCAGAGAGTGCTAAATCAGGACTGATTAAGGACAAAAATCTTAAAGCTGGGGTTACTCAAAGAATAACCACAACGCACTAAAAACACCTTTGGAAATTAATGTTAAAAACAATAGCAGATTCATTAGCATTCAGTCAAACCTGTATGTCTAACACGGACCTGGTCTCATATTCTGATTTAAAATAACTACCATTTGAGCACAGCATCTTTCTGTTCCTGCAACACACAACCTTGCACAAATCTCACAGGGCAATTTTGGCCCCTCTCTCCTCTCCATAAAAAACAGAAGGCAGTTGATACCCATTATTAGATGAGATTCCACCCCCACCCCTCTCTTTTAAAGAATGTAAATGCTTACACAATTTACATTTTAGAATAGATGCACATTTTCCAGTAAGCAAACAAAAGTTTTCCACACACAAAAATGACACCTGTGCCATTTATGAAGAAATGTATCTTATATAGCTGAAGGAAAATAACAAAAATACTTCAATTGTGTTATTTCTACTTTATCAAAAGCATTAAGAATCAAAGTACAGATTCACAGTACTAAAGACAGAATAAAGGACTGAAAGATTATTATTCTAAAGGTCACATTATCTTAACAAAGTGCCACTTTTTGACAGCGTGACATTGATATTGAAGTAATATGTGCCGTTTAACAGAAAGTGCTCTATGACATCCATGCCCTCTGCACTCTAACAAAGAAATTAGTGATCTTCAAAGGTCACACAGACTGTGCTACTTTTTGCCAATGGCAGTAGATATCTAAGAAAAGTCTTGAGCTCTTGCATGGCAGCAAGCTATTATATTTTGTTACAGATTAGGATTTTAAAAATACATATAGATCTCTACTTGGGCCACTACAATTGCACAAATGGAAGCATTCTGCCTCTCTCCATCATTTTTTTTTTTCAGAATACGTTTTGTTGAAGAAATGCTATCTTCTTTTAACACGCGTGAAAAGCGACAGCATTCACTTCCCAAGTGCTGATTACATTATGTGCATAAAAAAATGGACATAATGGTACAAATGAAACATCACCTATGTTCCCGCCTGGCTCTGAATGTGAAAGCCTGCACATCAGTCTAAAGATAGGCTTATTACATAAGATACAACTAATGCTAGTTCATGGGAACCGCTCCATAACAACAGAATATGACAGTGTATTACTTAATGTGCCACTGAGCTGATGCGACTCAGATAATAGCACACAGGAAATGTAAGGCTGCCCAGAACACAGTATTCCTTCTGTAAGAGTCCCTTTTAAAATCCTCATGGCAAAGTAACTGGTATGCCAGGAAGGAGTGAACCTATATTTAAAGGTTATTAAAAGGGCAAGAACCAAGAAAATAATAAAGATCAGCTCTGCAAAGCTCAATATTCAAAAAAAAAGATGTGATGACATTTCTATATAAGATGTGAAACTCTAACATGGAGATAAAAAGATGAATAGAAATGCATTCAAAGAACTAGATGCATTTTTAGTGAATAAGACTTGTTTTCAGCAGGCATTCACTATTCTGACCTTATCAAGCTTTTCAACTTCTCCAGATCTGTTAGAGCTGTTCAAAACCAAATGAACCAGCCAACTAGAGAGCTGTAAAAGGAGAGCATCTCAAGGGAACTCAATTGCTAATTCACAAGGAAAAGTTATTTTCATGAAAACAGTCTATTAAAATAATACTCCCTTGAATATCTTCTCTAAGTTTATTGGGATATTTCTATCTGCATTTTAATGAAGATCCTTGGGAAAATGAATCTCAGCAGTTACTCAGTTATTATTACTTTAGTGAAACGGTAATCAATCATGTTTGTATACAAAAAACTAACACTGCCATAAGACACATGGTTTGTTTAACACAAGGTAGGATTTTCTTGCTGTTCTTCTGACCATTCTCGGACCAAAATTTCACTGGGCTACTTTGATCCTTCCACTGGTAAATCCCAGATATCGTCGGGGGAAGTTACAGTTGGGCAGGATTGACATGCCAGGTGCCATTTGAAACAACCCTAGGACGGATGGAGACAAGGATCTCCCTCAGCTGGTTTGCTTCTCTCTTGACCTAAGCACAAGCCCCCAAAGTTCTCTGGTTTCTGCAGAGCCAAATTCAAACCCAACCCCATCTCTTGCAATAACAATGAACTACTAAACTGCAACCTCTAAATTCAGCCTTGCCCCACACTCCCTTTCCTTCACTCATGCTGCTCCACCCCTTGCTAAAGTCATTCTGCTTTGTGGAGAGCACATCAGTATTTGTGGGCAAAAGAGAGAAAGCAAGAATAAGCATTTCCCTGTGTCCTTGGAAGCATGCTGTCCCTTGAGGGGCTGAGGCCCTGTTGCAAGCACTGCATACATATTTTGCATTGAGGTGTCACTGGATAAGACTGCACACTGCAGTAAACGAAGGTATTTGATGTAATGGCAAGCACCTAACCAGTAGGCCTACACTACTTCAAGCACCTAAAATTAAAGCCTTTTTAACAGATCCTGACTACTTTTCTCATAAGCCTCAACTCTAAAACAAAGCAAGCAATACTTACCTATTATTAAAATGAGGAGGACAAATTGATTAGCAGTTGTTAAGTGTGTTAATTTGAGGTAGTCAAATAGAATGGAGCAGGTAAATCCAAAAAGTATATAGACCTTGGAGATGAGATACTGATAATATAAATGCATTCCTCTTTAATAAGTAGTACTAATATTGTTTTTCACCAAATCAAGAGGGTATTATTTCTTTCTGGAAAACTTTTACACCTTATTACTGCAATCACTTTTTTAATTTCATGCTTCCCTAACTTTATTACTGTTAATTTTACTCATTTAATTCTAGCTATTTTCCACCATTTACTGGGAAAATAGCAAGAACTTCATAGTTTTCAGATAAATAAAAGATAAGCGGTTTTGTGAAAAAGAGCATCTATCAGTACAGTGTTTCTTTCTACCACTGGAAGTCCTCTGAGATCCTATGATGTTCTTTATCTATTTGACTAAGCCCCACTAAAGAACCTGCAGCCTCAGAACAGAAGCCAAGGCAGAATTAAAGCAGTGTGTGACCTGAGATTCTTGAGCAGCTGGGCTCCAAGCTGACTGAGCCTGGTGGAAACAGTCCCACCAATTTCAATGAGCTTTGGATAAGGTCCAGTAGACCCTGAGTTTGTATATTCTTTTGAACATTTAAGTCTTCTGTCACTGCTGATTGAAATCCAAGCAATAATTAATTTCAATTAGCCACAGTTGATCAACTTATTTCCCATAATTACCTTCACAGGAAAAAAAAAATAAAATAGTTTTTCAGCAAAAAGGGATCAACTTGGAATGATTCGAATACTTAGATTTTTTTTTTTCAGTCAACTCTATTTTACCAACACTCCTGCTTAACATGAACTCTTTTGTTCAGTGTATTCTCTTCCACATGAGCCAAAGTTTTAAAGATGTATACTTAAACCTACAGCACTATTCTTAAGGGGAAATGAAAGCATTATATTAAGAAAGAACGATGCATCACATTCCCGCTTTTCTAGGCAGCCAAGTCACAACTAAACAATAAATGCTGGAATTGTGCTTTAGAACAAACAAAAAAAAGTTCATGCCAGCCAAACACACAGCAGTCCTGAACAAAAGTCAAAGACGAATGTACTAACATAAAATTCTCAATACACTTTCAGTTTTTTCCTTTAATATTTGCAAAGTGAGAGTACAGAAGAGCTGTAAATCAGTACAATTTCAATAACCTAATGTAGACAGTTTTCTCATATGTTTTATGCCTAATGGTGGACTATACAATAAAAGCCTAATGTCTATAACCGAAAAGATATTTATATTCATTCTGCCGTTCTTTTGTGTTATGAGTCTTTAGTATATTGTAGTTTTCAGTCATCTTGGCTTTAACTCCTGAATGAGCGCTGGATTATTAGAACAGGACTGCTGTATTTCCCTCTTTCATTCTGTATCATGCACGACAATGGAAATAATGCACTAAGGAACTTGAAATATGTTACTACACTGCCAGTCCTTGCAGATGTATTGTGTTTTATATCGTAATCTTTTCAGTATTTGCATTTATTTGATAGTATTTTCCAAGCTGCTTTACTAAAAGCATTTCTCTAAAATGGCCAAATTCACAGTTCAATATTACCTTCCATTGATTCCCAGTTCTAATTATGAATGATATTCCCTACAAGCAAGGCAAATCAGAAGTATTTCAAAACAAATGGGTGTAATGAGACATCTTTCCAGTTTTGTCTGTTCTTATTTGATAAAATCAAAGTTACACACCATAACCACAGCTCTCGGGTGTTGTACATTCCAGGATATACTAGTTGTACTTGCTGTATCTTTTGGATATAAATACATTTTAAAAAGTAGATTTTTAAAGTAACTGAATGAGAATATTGTAAGCTTTGTTTAACTGGGGGAGGAAAAAAAAATCCCCAAAAGCAAGATGACCTTGCAAGGCTTTTGATATGGCTGAAAATGCACCACTGTGAAAGCACTCTAGCTCAATAATGCCATCCACTGAAATTGATTATTTAGATTTATTGTTGTTGCTTTGAGTTCTTAAGATACTCAAAAATAAACTCAGCCGTGTGAGTCGATGTATTAGCATGAATGTATTTGGAACAACGCAGCCAAATTCTGCAAAACCCTTTGCAGAGTGCCATTTCAGAGTGAAAAAGTATTCAGAAGAGGGGAAAAAAAAAAAAAAAAAAAAAAAACAAAAAACAACAACAACTGTTGTTCAGCTTTTCTTCACATAGATACTTCAAACTTTCCAGCTCTGTTTTTTAGCCTTTTTTTTGTTAAGAGCTCATTTTGCTTTCAGTGATGCACCACAAAAGAATTTATGAAGCACAGTCTGTGGTCCCAACCAAGGACCGTGATTAAAGACATGTCTATGCCAGGCTGCTGATAGCGTCCCACCCCGAGGCCATGCTGCTAGGACAGTGAGTGCCACCACCTCACTCATCCTGCCCTGAAGCTCTGCGTTTGGCCTTTCATTTCAGGATCCCATTATGCCATTTTACCATCTGACATCATTGTATGAGTCAAGTGCCAGAAGACAACTCAGGTTTCAAACATTCCCTTCTCCCCTTTGTCTTTTCATACTGTGTAAATATACACATCCTCTCAGAAACAAAGCAAGCCACCAAGTATAGTTGGCTAATTGACAATAATATTTTAATTCGCTAGAAATGAAAGAAATGGATGCACAGACCACGTTACCTGAACCCACTGTGGCAGAAGTTGAAGGACCCCCTGTCCCTACAGGCACACTACCGCATCAGAGGCGAGCAGAGCAACAAGCATCTTATTAAACAAGTGCACAAAAGCAAAAGGCAGAAGCCTCCAGGGCCACGTTAATTATCTCAGGGTCAAAGTCGCTGCGAAGGCTGTCTCACCGACTCCACGGCAGTCAGATGGCAGTGCCAGCACACTGAAGTCCCCAAGGTCCCGCAGTTATAGCGCTGTCATATTTCAAATGACAGGTAATACTTATGAACATGCTGACACTAACCTCCTCAATTATATTCAATGTCAAGGTTTTAGTACTGAAGGAACTGCTAATTTTCAACATACACACTTGCTGACAAAAGGTACTTTATCAAAGAAGGGAGTTTAGGGTATCTGCTGCAAGACGCTGAAGATACCTTTTGACACTCACAATGGGAATAACGTCCTTCATGGAAGCTCTCAAATGATGAAATAAATATTGCCCTTAGTCAAGCATACAAAAATCACAGCATCCTCTATTTGCTTTTCTGACAGACAGTGCCTTTACGTGGAAATCTCACTCTGCCACTAACTGCTGTCTGGAGGAGCAGATAATCTCTTGGTGTTTATTTGAACTTCCTTTGAATAAAAAGGCATCAGCAGGCGTGTGTTATTGTAATGCCTCAGGTGCTCCAAGAAGCAAGACTAAAAAGACAGAGTGCCTTCCATCGTCCCTGAAGGGCAGCCATGCATGCCACGGAACGATTAAGTGCAATTGCCAAGAAAAAAAGCACGCACTGATTTTAGAGAGAAAGACTTTTAAACATGCAAATATGATTCCTCGTTTGTTCTCATCTCCACTCTTTTCTGAATTTAACTGAAAATACTAACTGCTGAATCAAGTTCATTTAATTGCATAGAAGAGAGATTAGGTGGCACAGATATGGCCACGGGTGAAGGAGCACGGTCTCATTAGAGCTCTCTATCCATTCAAGCGGCTTCTCCCGCTTGCAGTTGTTAACGTGAACTAGAGACAGATTCTGCTTTAAGTTGCACCAATTTAAATCCAGAGCAACTCTCATCCGGCCTCCAATTTGCATTAATGGTCAGAGGTGGCACGTGGGGATGAAGCTGAGGAAGGCAGCTACCTCCTCTGAGGGCAAAGGAGCCTTCTAGGAGCAGAGAGGCTCTGCACATAAAGGAAACGTGGTGCAATTTTAAAGGACAGCATTTTGAACCATTAAAAAAACTTCTCAAAATAACATTTATAATGGAAATAACCAACAGACTTTAAAAAGCTTATATATATATATATATATATATATATAAAGTTATGTACACACAGTTTCAATGTTTCCTTATTATGTTTGTTAACATTTACACTGCACTAACACAGGCATCCACAGCCTCTGGGGCAGCATGGGAAGGACTGAGCACACTGGAGCTCCATGAGGAGCTGAGCTGCACTATGCTGCGCTGCTCCTGTGAACACCAGCTACATTTCTGTATCCCCTTCTGGCACACTGTTCTAGAATTGTGTGCACGTGAACATGAAAATAAAGAAAGAGTGATACAAATAGCATACAGCACAATTGCTGTAATGCCATCATGACTTTTTAAAAGATACGCTGTTATCGTATTCAATCTTATTTAAATTTCTCTGCAACAGTGACTGTGAACATGAAGTAGCAAAATGCATTCTAATATTCTTGCATGTAATTTTGCCCACATTCCAGATATGAATGTGGGCAACTTACTTGCATTGAACACGATGGTTCTCCAGTACTAATATATTCTACATAAATTTGCATGCATTACACTTAGCAAACACCAGATATTTTTGTCTGCAATACTTACTGGGAATCCCACGAGGAAAAACAAAAAAAAGACAATGTTTTTAATTGCAGAAAAACAGGCAAATTCAGTTCTTAAAAGGTGGCTAAGGAGCTTGAGCATCCCTATTTGTAATAGATGTAAGCAGGACTTGCAGCTATACTTTGTGAGCAATACAAACTACTTGCACTATCTCCTTTCACAAGAAGATTTTCATGCAGCTCCAGGACTAGAACTATTACTTTTTCACATCTCATGATCCAAGAGTTGCTTTATGTTGATGCATACATCACCCATTTTAACACTGAACAAACAAACAGAAGATGCTGGGGTAATTAAAATCACAGAAGAGCTCCTCAGTCCTCCACCTTCTGAGCTGGGAGTGGGAGGATTCAAGAAAACTCATCAAAACACGAGATTTGAAGACCAACGCATATCTTTCCAACTCTATATGGATGAGGACATTTTCCAATTGATCTGACTGACTGATCATCTTCAAAAGAACTCCTGGAGTAATAAACCAATATTCACTTTCATGAAAGGGAATATTTCAGCAACAAGGGCAGCAATTTTTGGCAATGTGTCTACAGATCCAGAGCTTTTCATTTTTGCTAACCCAGCAAATGGTTTTCAAAAAGCACCATGCTCTTGTAAAACAACAAGAAAACAAAACCACCGCCCCCAAAAGCCCAGTGTCAGCCCTTTCAGTAGTCCAAGAAATTCAGTGAGATTTCATGGTGAAACAACATGTTCAGACTAGTACCATTCCATATTCACACAGAATATGTTTCTTTATATGCCATAAAGAAATAAGGAAAAACATTTTACTTCAGTGTTTTAGCTTTGGATATGATGGGGCATAGTTAAGTCGGTAACAGCAGGTTGGTTTGTTTTTAAATACGGCAGTTGAGTAGTTAATATCACTAAGTTCTGAAAAAGTAAATGTTACCTTGGTTTAGGGGAATTCAAGTAAGCCTCTTTTCTTCTTTAAAATGTAATTTTTAAAGCACAGTAAAATACTGAGGCCACTTAATAGAATTCCAGTGATTCTCATGATCTTTGGAGAAGAGAAAAAAAAAAGTGTCACATCTTAAAAAAATGTATTTTTGATAGGTTAATATAATCTTCATACTTTCATATTACCAAGACAAATCCAAAACTGAGACATACCCATTTGTAGGGACAAACTACAAGTTAAGAATACTAAACAGCACAAACTTCTTGGCAGATTTCACATACACCCATTATATATCAGCAAAACACATTCACATGTTTGGGAGTGGGCTGTGCGAGTGGGCCAGGAGGGCAACTGGCATAGCTACCCATCCAGATATGTAATTCTGTATTGTGCAATACAGACATACCCAGCGTAATTAACAGGTTTTTAGTATGTAAAGGGAGGATCGTAAGAGCCTGGGAACAGAAAAGTGTGGGCAGAAGTGCTCACTCAATCTGAAGCGTATGTGCACCAGAGATTTCCTAAACCTTCCTTTGTTCACTCAGCTTTTCCGTGCCCCAAGTAGATGATGTAACACTTCAGAGATATTTGATAGGGGAAAAATATAAATTACAGTCTAAAGACCCATCCCAAAGACTTAATAAAAGAGCAACTTTGCTAATAGGAAAGAATGCCCCATTTCCAGAGCCAATTCTCACAGTAATATTGTATCCCCCAATGGATATTTCCCCACAAACAAGATGATTTAGGACTTGTGCAGGTCTTGCACCAGTAACAAGCCCACTGCCAAAAAGCCATGAAAAAAAACAGACACGCTCTGCTTGTGCTGTGGTTGAGGGTCAACTGCTCGCTCGGTGGCTCTGCACCATGCTAAATTCTGCCAGGACTGCTGTGCCAGCAAGTTCAAACGCAACTTTCTAGAACATGTATAAAGTATTTTTGCAGATGCCAATAAAAGATGTTAAAGAAGGAGCCTGGCATGTGCAGCTGAGATATTCCAACACTACTTTTGTTTCTCTTCCTCTTTTAAAGACAGTTTTCAGATACAGGGAATTATATGCAATCATCATTACTGGCTGAAAAGAAAGTTAAAGAATAATGTCCTGAAGCTATTTTTGAAATACTGCTTTTAAAAACTTATAGGCTATATAATTTTAAAAGGTATCACACACCTCACTTTCCTCTTCTCTCATACCTTAATAAACACACTTAAAAAAAAAAAAAAAAAAAAAAAAAAAACATATTCCTTAAAATCCATTTGTCTGTCTCATGTGGGTGGCAACACTGGCTCAATTTTCACCTCACTCATTGTTGTACATCACTTAGAAATCTCACTGGATCCACCCTACTACCCATTGCTCCAAAATATATAGGTTGCTCTGACAACCGAAAGCCTGCACTTTTTACTGTCGTATATATAATTTTGTCAGACAAGACAACCTGTTAGCAGCTATTACAAAACAAAAGTACAGAAAGAGAGAAAAAAAATCTCATCTTTTCCATGTATTCTTTCATTTCTTAAGATAGTCAAGTTTTTAAAACTTTGAATATCTAAGAAAGCTTGTTTCAGCTTTCATATGCGGAATGGAGACCTTGCTTGCCTTAATTAGAACTATTTATTACCCTCTATTGCTTTTGTATTCTGGTTTATGATTAACAAAGAATAATGAGAAGTTAAAGCTCTGCTACCTCTAATACTTTTTTTTTTTTTTTTTTTTTATTAACACAAAGCAACGTTCCAAAATACACTGCAATTATACCTATGCTGAAAATGGACAAAATGAATCTGATACCTTAAATTGAACATTGTGACTTTTCAGAAAGCCACGACTGCAATTCAGAACCTGCCTAGCCCTCATAAGAAGATACAGGAGAGAACACAACAGGCCAGGAAGAATACAGGAGTTGTAGCAGTTCTGGCCAGACACGTGTACAACCTGTAAAGGAGCCAATAGCATGTGGTTAAGTACAGCAAAAGAACAGGACGAGCATGTGATGGTGTTTCCCTAGAACTGGTTTCACCAAGTGACAGATAAAAAAAAATAAAAAAAATCCCACACCTCAATGCTTAGTTGCATTAAATCCTAAATGTTATTAAAAGATGCACTGCAAGATTCATTCAGGAATTCCCAAATCCTATCAAAATAAAATAGCTGTTTCCCTCTCCACTGACATTATTGGCATTACAGAAAATTACAGACATTTGCAAAAAATCCAATCTCAAAATACAGTGGTGTGTGGCTCAGAATGAAACAGCAAACCTGAAAGCCCATGACCAATAACCTTATTTAATGACACAGCAATAAATAGTTGACCGCACACACAAACACAGATTACCTTCTCCAACCTCAACTCAGAAATGCCCACATGAACTTAAATAAACAAATTTCTAACTGGGCCTGTATTGCTTGGTCATTTTTCCAATGACCAATGATTCAATTAGCTTCCTCCGAATGTCAGTACGCACATAGTCAATGTCCTGTGACAAAGAAAGGATTGGTATCTGCCCAGCACTTGCCCCCTTGAAATAAGTGATGAAAAGAAACCTCTTCCCCCCTGCCAAAACTTTTTCTGTCATAAATGTCCTTAGCAAGAATGCGTAACAGTCCTTGCTCTCTTTTCCTTGCTCTATCCTCTCTCCAAAAAGATCGAAAGCAAGACAAAAAAAAAAAAAAAAAAAGCTAAAGAAGAGGCAACTAAAATAAAAATTCTCCCTTACATATTACAACTTTTATCCATATACAGGATGTATTTGCAGCCTGCCCATGACCCAGACCTAACCTACTTCAAACATACAAAAATTGCAGAGGTTTTAAGCCTAAAACTTCATGAAGTGAACAAAACCAAGGCAACTCCAGTGGGCTGCTACCACATCTGCCAGCACAGTCCCTCACAGCCCAGAGGGACCAGATCAGTGGCACCTTCCACAAGCAACACACGAGAGATACGCAGCCAGCCTACTCCGCTCTGCCAGCTCCCATTGTCCCGATCCCTCCATGGCAAAGACTTGAGTGTGAGGGTTATGATTCAGAAAACACAAAACCACACTGGTGACCTCTGTACGAATGGCTATCATACGCATGTGTGTATGTAGGTAAACATACACAGACAATTTTTATATACACATCCAAGAACTACTAGGTAGAGCAAGGTACTGCATCATTAGGCCTCAGAGCTTCAGCCCATACCTCTTCTCTAGGAAGATGTGCAGGACTCCCAAGGCTTGTTCCACAAGAGGTTTCTCCTGAAAAGGCAGTGGCTTTGTTCTCTAACACCCTCACCTACCTATTACTGTCAGTTCACTCAGGTGCTAAAACTTGAAATGACTGTTTTCTCATAAGGTAATGGACTTAAATATTATTTAGGCGGAAATAGATTCTTTCCTCCACAAATGTGATGGAAATAATCTGCAAGTACTTTCATTTAGAACCACTTATGATGTAAAATTATTTCAGACCACAGCTTCACTCTAGCATAGTATAAAAATTACATTAAAGCTGACTCTGAAATATTTGCAAGCTGTAATACCATTCCAGTAGTGAATTTTATAAAATCAAACCCACTGCAAAAGAGACTGCTAGCTGATTATTCACATAAGTAGTAAGCCATGGGAAAAAGCCGTTGATGTCTGGCAGCCAGAGTTGTATAAAATAGTTGCAGCAGATGAAAAAGTATATTCTGCATGCAGTCAGCTTCACCTTTCCTTATAAGAAAGTTACAACCAAATTGTTCACATTTTGCAGAGCTTTCACTCTGATAAGTATGTTCCTTTCTAGAAAAAAATTAGTCTGTTTACATAAAGCCTGGACACAATGATGTTTAACGACGTTACTCAAATGTTTATTATATAAACAGCCACTTAATTGCATACCCAAATATCTAACAGGAAAAACACATTTCCAGTTTCACAGTTATCAGTTTAATTCTTTCACACGTTCAATAACATCACCCTTAAGTCACCGAAGGCAACCTCAAAAATAATAGGCCTTCCTATCTGCTTTTAACACAGGCCACTTGGCACTTAATGCACCAGCAAAACATCACAAACATTTGCCATCCAGAAAGTTCAAACAAAGTTGTTTTTAGCCGTGACCACAACAGAGACACGGTTTGCATAAATCCTGTGGTGGGAACTAGGCAGAGGACAGTCAGCCCTCCTTGAGGACACCAGACAACAGGAATTTGTACAGTTGGATCAGGCCCAAATGGGTTCATGTGCATTTACATTTAGTGAATTTTCTGTCTGGAAAAAAAACACCTGAAACAACCACGTTTGTCATGTCACTGAAACTGATCTCTTCAGGCTGTAATGGGGATACACTGAGAGGCAAACAGGATTCTGAGAATGGCTTTGGCTTAGTTGCAAAGTGGTGGGTCTGGTTTGCATTTTCTTTTGAATAAGCAAGGGAAATATTCAGTGAGTTGTTCTTCTGTGCTAGTGGGGCTGAGGAAAGGCTGGGGGCCTGTTCCAGGGCACTGCATGAGCGCAGGGCTGGCGTGAGACAGGCCGACCAGTGCCGCTGTGCCCTCAACCAGCAGGAGCACAGCTAATGAAAAACACTGCAATAAAACCAAGAAGGATGTGCAACAAGGATCTGGGAGAGAACTGGAGCAGCTCACAGAAGATCTGGCTACCAGGAAATGAGACTACCCTGAAGGGCAGCAGCCCAGAGCCACCTGTGGCGAAACCCAGGCCTGGATGGCACAGGCTGGGCACTGAACACCAGGTACCACATAGCCCATCAAATGGGCTCCAAAACACAAACAAGGCAGGTGTTTGTAGAGGAGCTAGCTACCTCAAGCAGTCCTTCAAAGCTGTAGGCATATTAGGCATATTCACCCAGTGTACCCATCGGGGCTGGCAGTCAGGTTCAAACATCCCAAATTGAGATATTACCATGTTTCCTTTCTTCCTCTTGCCAGTAATATTAAATCTGTTTAACAGATTGTTTGGGATTTGACAGATGACCTCATTAAGCACACTGCCATTGCAACTTATTTCCCCAGGTTTCTAGGAAAAGGCCTGCCTGGTGGAAAACAGCAGCAACGTACATTCACGCAAGTGACAGGCATTGCATGCTGACAGAGGCTGGGAGACATGAGTCTTTTATGAGCACTAGAATTATTTTCCAGCAGAGAACTTAAACTTTTATATCTTCTAGCCATTTCTCAAAAGGAGTACTATTTACATAAATGGAACAGCTGCCCACACAAAAATTAAAGCAACTATTGCCAGCACATTTTACTTCATCTACAAAGGAAGGCGAGATAGCAAAAAGTTTTGCACATATTTCTCAGGAAAATAAACTCAGCTAGGAAGCAGCTTTCTGACTTCTGAAGAGAGCAAACATCAGGCTTTACAGCTTTCAGAGGAAGCTACATGTTACATCCCTGGAAGCCAGCAGTGTCAGACAGGTGATCCTATGGGTTTCCTGGGGGAACACAGGAATACAACAACAAAAATCCACTAACCAGGAGCAGTAGATTTTGACAGAGACAGCATAACTTCCTCTCACTAGTGGCGTTGATGGATGTTTTCCGTACCTAAACTGACAGTGACAAAAGAGGCTTTAATGTGAAGGAGCCTTGCCAGTCCTCTGTGCATCTGGGAAGGCTGGTACTAACTGGCAACTGAGTCAAACATTGCGACTGACATCCCTAAAACAAATACAGAGGTGGGGCATCTTCAAAGAGCAACCGCTACCATCACTGATAGGATCTTTTAACACTTGTTGCAGCAACTGGTTTTGCTGCAGGCAGCTGCCAGGACAGCTGCTTCTTTGCCTAGCCTTCCCCACTGCCAGCATTGGCCCTCCTGGCACTTGCTTCCCATCCTGAATCTATCAAGAAGGGTTATGCTGTGCTGCCTGAAGTAGCCAACAGGCTTTCTTGAGCTGGGATGTTGCTCACTACATATACCAGTGTTATGGAAAAGAAAAACAAGACTGGAAAAGATGAAAAGATGCAAAAACAGAGGAAACCATAGGCAGATCCAAGAAATCAACAAAATTGTAGGAGACTCATTATCTCTCTTACGCTCCTTCTTCCATTACTGCCTGGTAAATGCACTCTTGTCATCTCCACCATCTCTTCTCCATTTATTTTCAGCAATGCCTGGTCTTCTCTCTTCTCAGGGAAAAAACACAAGAAATGACAAAAAAACTATTTGGCACCTTTTACATTTCTCTCAACTGAGAGTGACGGTACACATCGTTTGAGAAGTTACCTGCAGAGCTCTAATCCTTCCCTGGTACAGGAAGCACCTTCCTGCAGCTGATCCGCCATTAGCAGTTCAGGTTTTACACACATTTCAGTTGCGTCATCAAGATCAAAGCCACACAATAGGCTTCGGTTTGTCGCAAAATGAAACTTTTTCTGAAAAGTTTGAGACAAATCTGTTGGAAAGGGCAGAAGGGCTGAGGGTGAACAAGGTCAACCCTGTTACTGAACAGTGGGGATTTGTGGTTCTCTTTTAAGTGTTTTCTCCCCTGCATATACTGGGAATGCAAAAACTTCTGCTGGAGAGGGGATCTCTTTCCTGACTGGAGTTAAATTGGCTGATGTGGAAATGCTTTCTTAAATCAGGCCTTCAGTTGTTATTCCCAACAGACATTTTCAAGTATACATATTTAAATGATCTTTTCCTTCCCTCCTGTATCTCATAGGTACCTGTTATTTTTAATTAACCTCTACTACTAGGCATATCAGATGATACTATTTATCTGCTCTAATTTATTGGTTGTATGTATTTTATTTATTTATTTTACAATTGGTTGGTAAGGTGCTCTGTGAAAAGATACACTCATTATATATCAAGGACAGTACGAGCATGTATAGGAGAGTTACACAAATGAAGTAGGTATTGAAAAGGAAAAGCAGATTACATCCAAGAAGACCAAAACGTTGCCTGAAGTTAGAAATCACCTATTCATATTTCCAGAAACAAGACAAACAAAAACAAAGAAACAAAACAACAACAAAAACCACCACCACAACACTTTTGCATTATCCTTGGTTATCAGAAAATGTACGTAAGTGATTTTTATCAAATGCTTCTGCTGCCCTATTTGTAAGAAACCACCACAGTGGTGAAAGGCAGGGAGGAGGAGAGGAAAAAAATACCAACTTTGTTTCCCTGCTTTCCTCCACCTCCAAGAGCTCATATTTCTACTCTAAATTTACTTATCCTTGTGAGGAGAGGACACGCTTGCGGTTGTGCCCATGTATTGCACAGTCAGTACAGTAGAAGAGCCATAACAAGGACATGTACTGGGGGCAAGATCAGCATCTGATGCAAATAAAACCCAGATCTATTTTTGCTAAGGATCTAGTCTTCTAAGGAATACAGTAAATTTAATATTCAGTTATGGTAACAAGAACTTAAATTTTAGTACAGATGAGGATCATGACGTAAAACATGGCATCCTACAATCTATCATGGTTAGCAGGATTTTAACAGATCATTAGAAAAGCTTATGGAACTTATGAGTTTCTGGGCACTACTTCGGGATCAGCAATAAAAAAAAAACATTCTCTAGTTACCTCCTAAAGCAACGTAGCATACCATATATGATGAAGAATTATAGCATACTTGAGCAAAGATACTTAACTCCTAACAATGTGGCAATAAAAAATGCCTGATCGGAGATGAAATTTGAAAGCTTTGAGTTTGATGGGCTTTGAGAACATCCTTACATTAAGTATTATATTTTAGATTCTCTTTTTCTTTTCAAAACTATTGTTTTTCTACAGCCTTTCTGATATAAGTTTCTAATATAAGCATACAAGCAGAAAAAAAAAAAATTATTTTCTGTTATTTCAAATTTTAACCATTTATTACAGTGCAGAGCCCTCCATACAAGTATTTTATAAATCAAATATCTAGCTCTCTCTGTACTTAAGAATTTAGGTATGTGCAGAATCAGACATCAGGATGACTGCTCATGAAGAAATCTTTTTGGAGTCAACATCCCCTATGGTCATAGGTATCCACATACATCCTCTTTGTACAGGAGCTATTCTTCCTGCTCTGCTGCTTTAATCTCTTTATATTTACTATGCTCCAAAGAATTTTAATAAATATTCCACGTGGTATCCATAAAGCAAATAAAAATGATTAACTAACAGTCCGCACAAATGCCTCTGAAGCAGCACACACTCTTCTTTCAGGCAGGATCGTCAAGTTCAATACCATGCTAAAGGTTAAGTTTATTAAGCATTAGAGAGATCTGAGTTCTCAGCCTTCAATCCCCCCACCTTTTTTCCTTTTTTTTTTTAGAAAGTGTAATAAAAGCAGGTGTACAGCTAAATGGTGACCTTTACAAGTATTGTGTGCTCCTCTGGGAGTAAATGCATTGTATTTGACTGTAAGTTTTTATAAAATTAATTATCCTGGCACATTGATTATTATTTTTTTTTTTTTTTTGGTGGATGAGAACAATGAGATAATGTTTCCTTTTAAAGGAGTTCTACAGTTGATGCAATTCATAGATGAGTAACTGCACTGTCTTACTATAACAATATACTTTTTCTGAGATATGTTTTTGTACATAAAACAAACCCATCCATATCAGTAAGTTATCTGAAAGTACTACACAGCACGGCTGGCAGGTAAGTTCTTCATGGATTCAAGTCCCAAAACAGATGCATAATGAAGGTATTCTGTTCAACAGAATGAAAGACATCATCAACAGGAAGCCTTGGCATTAGCGAGCTAGAATATCTCATTTCTGGACTACTCCCCGGGCACAATTTCTACTGTAATGCAACTTCCACTCAAACACAAAAGCATTCAGTTTGTAAAAAACAAACAGCATTATTGAAGCTGCTATTGTTGCTTAACTTTTACTTGCCCTAGTACCAGTATATATAGGCATCATAATCTACCATGGATCTGACTCCCGGAAACCAGACATTAGTATGCAAGTCTGTACAGTGTACTGCAAACACTAGAGAAGGTATTTAGTCAGACAGTGCAGTGGGACCTCAGACACATGACAAAGTTATCATAGATTAATATATTATGGACATCAACTGAGCCATGGTAAGTGTCCAGTCACCTGATCCTAGCTCATAAAATGCAAGGAAACGTGAATTAGCTTAGCCCTCTTTCTCTTCAGGTTACGCTAATTCAAATATCTTCGTGTTTGTGCATACATGCACAATTACTACATCTCTGCTAACCCACAGCGAATGAGTAAGCCTCGGTATGTGTATGAGTTGTTGGATACATTGCTGCTATCCCAAGAATTGCTCCATACTAGAAGTATCTTGCATAAACCTTGGTAGACCTTCAATAAACAACATAGAGGCTTATTTGCTTAGTAGCTAACTTACCAGTGACACTTCAGCTCTCACCATGTCTGTTCCAAAGCTATCACTGTATCAGACTTCTGAGTTTGTAAGCTTTCATAGAAAGCTTGAAGAAACACCCTAGAACAAGCTCATAACTGAATATAAATCAGGTGTTAGAAGGATGACATCCCACTATAGTTGAATAAATGCTTCAGCACAGAACACACACCAACAGCTTCCAACATCCCTGTAGATGCTGTTTACAAGAATTGCTGGTTTGCTAAAAGATGACCACATGAAGTTCTGCACACAAGTATATAAGTGACTGTCCTCAGAGCAGCTGCTGAACTGGGACTAGGAGAGAGGAGGTTAAACCACAGTGAAAAACTCGCCTACCTTATTAATCTGGCCTATGTGGAAGTGGTTTATAGACCCCTAATTACAAGCCTGGAACAGCAATTGACCAACTAGCCCGACCTCACGGGCCTGACAGAAGGACAGATTGGCACACTAAGTACAAACATGTAACTAATGTTAGCAGCATTTGATCTGGCTGGTAGTAAGAAATAATAGTTTGATTTCACGGGCGTTATAAGACACCAGATGTCTCTTGGGACTCCTATTGGAAAAGGTGACCGTAAATTATACCTGGTCACTGCTAGGGTTCCTCTAACAGACCCACTGGCACAGGTGTGGGAAGGACGGGGTTGAAATCTGCGAGCCAATAGCACTCATTCTGGTGTTGCATAATAAAGTATGCAGTAACAGATTTTTAGTTCAGAGACTGAACTAATTTTTTCTTATTGGTTTTGGCAGCCATAAACATTTTTCCAGTGAATCAGAAATGAATTCTCCATGGAATGAGAGTGCCCCTCCCATCAAGTAAGCGCTTGACTCAATTGGCAAGAGTTTCTCTCAAAAAATAATTAAACAACACTTTTTCTCTACACAGTGCAATAAGTACTGAAGTATTTGTACAACACACAACAGCATCCATAGAAGAGACTGAGGTGAAGTGACTTCTAGCCATGGTTTATGGAATAAGTGAAAAAATGGGAAAATGCAACCCGAGTTCAAGTCTGAGTGATGTGGATGCCCAGACCAAAATCCTGGCAGAAGAGGAAAACGACCACATGTGATGTGAGCTTCTCTGCATTTCTTTCAGGAAGAAGCTCCAAGCACACCGTGATCCATCTTTCTTGCTAGAGCCTGTAAGACCAGCTGGGACAGACACTTTTCTTCTCTGTCAAACTTTGTTCTGAGCAGGCTTTCTATTGCTGGGAATCTCACTTCCTTGGCTTTGGAAAGCTAAATCTAGACTGTTTGTTGACAGAGAATGGCAGAAAGCAAGCTACATGACAGGAGGAGGAGGAGGTTTTGTAAATGAGAAACACACTTGCATCAGGTGTGAAGAAAAAAAAAAAGCATGTTGGCAACTTTCACACTAGAATTATACTAACATTATTTTACTTTTCTGATAACTGCAAATGAGGAGTAAGATTAATTTTACAGCAGCAGATTTTCCCCATGACTTCAACAGAATTAGATTAAATTAATGTTTCAGTTGTGCTTAATCTAAATTTCTGTCTTCTAAACTGTAGGCAAATGGTTTCTAATCACTATTTCTGTACCATCTGATGTTAAAGGTTCATCAATTTTGTTTCCCACCAATATGATTAAACTCTTATTCAGGCAAGAAAACACTGTTAGTAAGCAAATCAATTTCTTTTAAAACTCTCTCATGTACTAGCCGTTAATAGCTTCTTCAATCAAAATAGTAAAAACATACTGGTCTTGGACTTATTTTCTAGCAAGAAGCTAAGCTTTGTGTGTGATGTTTCAGCCTTCTAATTATGGCTGTCCCAGACTAGCAACATACAGGACATAAATTTGAATTTCTTTCTATACAAATTTCTTTTCTCAGAAAAAAAAAAAAGTCTGCTAGAATCATAAACTGCCACATAGTGCGATTTTAACGTATTTAATGAAGAACAGAATGCATTTCTACTTTATAAAATGTAACTCCAATTAATACCACAAATAAAACACCCTATACTATCATCAAAAAGTCATAAAACATCTGGGTTTAAGAAAAATCTCGCTAAGGAGTCCTATACATAATAAAAATAAAATTCCTTATTGCAGTTCATCATCTTCTATCTACAAAATGATACTGCATTCACACATTAATTACAGATATTAGATATGTAAATTGTATCACAATGCCCTGAAAGGCTGGCACAGCAAGTGCTGAAAGAACATAAAAACGTTAAATCTGGGAGATCTTTCCTCAGTGAGGTCTACTAGCAACACAATAGCACGACATTTTGTCAGCCATTTACCTTCAGCTGTACTTGTGAATCTCTCTCCACCAGCACTCCATGGTCTGATGGTGAAAAAGGCCTTTGCAAGTTGGGTATGGGAAAGTAAAGGACTCCTTAAGCTGCATTCAGACAAGTAAACCCACCAACATCACAATGAAGAACTAACTCAGGCATTTCAAGGTTATTCTTTATGTTGTACACAGAGGGAAAAAAAAAAATGGTCTTAAAATAAATTAAGTGGGTACTTTCGTGTGAGTGCACTGCTTAAGATTTGGGATAGTGACAAGCTGATGAGGCTCAAAAACCACGTGGTGTTGGGGCAGTAGTGGTGCACGAACTCCACCAGAGGCAGCCCTCTGTGGGAAGCCAAAGCAGAGGCAGCAGCAGCTTGCTAGTGGCTTTGCTGCAGCCAGGTCCTCAGCTGAGTATGATAACAGGGAGCTGGCTCAAGTCAAGTCTCCATTGAACAGAAAGGAGAGAGGAACATGCCTCTTCAGCCAGCTCAGCAAGTCCCCTCCACATGAGCATCAGGCACGTCACGTCCCTGCTGTGCTCCCAAAAGGGCAAGGACTCGGTGTTGTCCCGTGTTTTTCTGGGCAATGAGAGTCACCTCTGTCTCTCGCACTGACACTTAAGTAAAAGGCATTTGTTCTTGAAAACACAAACCACCTACCCTGTCCTGCTTAGCAACAGTTTTCCTTCTCCGTGAAGCATTAATAATAGATCTTTTATCTACTTTCAACACCACACCTATATGATAAAATGTTTAATTCCTTAAAAAAATAAACTCTCCCTCTAGCTAGGATAACTTCAGCTGCATGCCAGCAGATGTATGGGTTTGATAGCTGACTGGTCATAAACCATCAAAGGTTTGAATAAATGATAACGTATTTGTGTGGACTACCAAACCTGCAAAGAAATTCTGTGAAAGCTGAGGAAGTGCAAGGAAAGAGGATAAAATACCACGGAGTTTAAAACCTGTAGAAAACACCGGCCTGGAAGGAAGCACAAGTTAACACAATAGATCAGTATGCATAATTAGCAGATGTGCAAGAAATGGACCAGATTTGATAGGAAATCCTCCTTCTCTAAAGGTTTATGGGTGACAGTAAAGCTTAGACTGTCACTAGCATTTGATAAGCATGTTTCAGATGGAAGCCAGGACTGGTGGATCCATAACGAAGAATTCCCCAGGGTATCAAACTCCCATTAATGCATCTCCACCTTACCTGGGCAAGTCAGTCTACATTCATGCTTTCTCCACCACCTGACAAAATACATCTGCTGTTAGTTTGAAAAATAGCTTTTCCTGGAAACAAGTTAAGTATTTATTCCATTCTGTTCCTGATGTAAACACTTCCCCAACAGGATTTTCTAGGTACAGATCAGTAGCTTCATTGCAAAACTTAACCATGCACTGTTCCCTGAAAACTGCTCAAAAGCACATTTTAAAAACAGTTCACAGAAGGTAATAAAACATATGTAAAGTCACATAAAACTTCCAATCATTGTTCCAATCATTTTAATACTGAGAAACAACTGTGTTGGAAAGTTGAGCAGCCTTAGCGAACACTACATATGCCCCTCCAGTACCTAATTAGCTGATAATACTCCGGGCGCCTGTAATGTACAATTCAAATGCCTCACTTACCAATGTGTTTAGTATTCTGCAAATAAGTCCTCATACCAATTAAATCCCTTGTTATTATGAAAATGCTTCCATACTGTTGTAATAACACAGGATAATACAGTCAATGCTACTAATCATGAGGTTATTCTTTGAATAATTGCAGGATTTATGAGTAATCATTGCTAAGGATACGCTACCATTCAGTACGGAGTACACACAATCTAATAATACCTTTCAAATAAATCTGATTAATGTTACAGTATCCTTTAAGTGAGGCATGTACAAAAAATCTTCCTAAACCACTAAGAAGCCATATTTTACATTGCAGTAATTCACTGTAGCAGTTCCGCAGTAATTTACAAGCACAGTAATTTGCAAGTGTATCCAGACAACAACAATCTATTTTTCTTCTCAATATCTGAAAATATTGCTAACTATCAGGGTTGTTTTTTTGTATTTTTTTTTTTTTTTTTTTGAGAGAAGATTAGTACTTCCATTGACCCTATAGGCAAATTAGGCTACACCATCTGCTCACCAAAAAGTTTAGGGGCAAACTTTGGGATGAACCTAGATTCCCTATTACGTAACCCGCAAGAACCTGCAATATGCCACCAAAATGTTTACTGTTACTGTTTATACTTCAGTCTATTCTAAAATTTCTACTGAAGTCTTGTACAGTAGAAATACTTCATTTATCAAAATAATCAAGGATGTTACTTATAAAATGACACAAATTTATTCATCTTCCATTATTCAAAAAAAAAAAAAAAAAAAAAAAAAAAAAGGAAACGATAGGGCCACAGACAGCAAGGACAACCTAACATCAGAAGGATCACATTACGATTTAAAACTCATAGGAACTTTAAGATAATCAAATAAGATTTCCAAAAGGGAAACAAACATGACCCTTTACAAAGTACAACTAAACAGTGAAGTTAAACAACACCTAAGAACCTTTAATTCTACCTAGATATAGTATCAGAAAGAGTATTTTAGAAAATTATTTAATTTGTAACTTATAAAAGAGATATTTAAAGTGACTTTCAAACACACAATTAACCAAATCTGCAAAAGATGGTGTGGCATGAAGGAAATAGATAGATCAGATCACTTCTGGGCAAAGTAGTCCCAAACTTCCTTCACCTGTAGCTAATGCAATACCTGAACTAAAAAATACTCCACCAGCCCCAAAGCCTTCAAACCATCTAGCCTTTGCTCAGGTAAACAGCTGAGATGAGGGTCAAGCAGATCCAGACTCATGCTATCTCCTCACCTCCCAAAGAGGCATGCAAGAAGGACTGGCAAAGCTGGTCAAGTGTGATGCAAGTTGTGTTTCAAACAGCAGCCTCCTTTAGCATCCACCAGGGTAGAACGGAAAGTAGAAAAAAAAAAAAAAAAAGAGAGAGAGAGACAAAGTACTGAAAGCAATACCTTAAAGAACAACAGATACACAAAACAATAGGTATTCCCATAAGTAACACCATATGCAAATAAAATCACAGTTATTTCTACAGCATGAGAAAAACAGCTGAGCATACAGTCCATAAAACTCTACAGCCATTTTCTTTTTGGAAAAAAAAGAATTAGGCAAATGTAAGCTTTTTGTCAAAATGCAGCCCATTACTTAATGGATGCTAGCCTGATGGCAAAGGACATTATCACTAACTAGTGGACCAGCAGGTGTTTGTCTCATATCACGCACTTCTGCAGACAAAACACAAATTTGGAGCGCCACATTGTGTACCAGCATTCAAGTTCAAATTAGAGTAACAGATTTTTCTTTCTGAGTTCTCCTACCTCCAAACTAGCATTGCAAGTCAACAGAGTTTTATGCCAACTACAACCCAACGCACCCCACCCAAAGGAGTCCTTATCATCATCATCATGAATTTTGAGTCAAGTTGTTGCCAAAAATCAAGTAACAAAAGCATTGTAAGCTGAAAGCCATGTCTTAAGAACACAGCCTCGTGGTTTTTTTGTTTGTTTGTTTGTTTTTGTTTTTTTTTTTTAACCCATGTTAATGTAATAGCTGTATTACATAAAACTGTGCTTTCTGCACATGTGGTGTTTCAGTTCGCATTGAAGCTGTATGCAATCCACAATTCTCAAGGCTTTAAATTACTCATCACCTTAAATTACATACATAGCAGGAGGTTTCTGGAATCAAAATTTTAAAACAAAAGTTACAAATCAAATGAATTTCATGGTGTAATGTCACATTCTGAATGTAGAACCTATTACATATGAAGTATAATAAATGTATATGGACAAAGGAAAAGGAAAAAATCTCAACCACCTGCTACAGATAAACAAATCTGTTTATTTTTCCTTCAGATGACATTGCTTACTCAGGCGAACCACTGTATTAGCAAATCCCTCCAAAAAAACAGAAGATTAAATATTCCACAGAGAGATTAATAGTAGGTAAGCTGTTGCTTCTGGTCTCATGCCCAGTGAATGCTTTTATAAAGGAACAAAAATATTACTATGCCAACCATCAGCTCACAACACTGGACTCCACCTCTTCCTTTTTAAAAAAAATAAATTACCCACACACCAAAAAAAGCATTTACTGATTTTATTATGCCTTAGTCAGATGGAGAATGCCTATTGGGTTGGGTGAGCTTTAGTACCATCAGGTCAAGCCAGGCAATTCCACACTAACAATATTATTCAGCAGCATCCTATGTAAGTTTATTATAGGAAAGACAAATGAATCCTTGCATACAGACATACCACTAGACAATTAAAATAGTAAGATAAGACATGAAAAGCTCAAGCTTATCAAAAAAAAGATTGCAGTTCTCAACAAGTCTCTAGCTGTACTGGAAAATAAATTCGTATTTCACTGAACCCAAATCACAACAAACGCTAAATACATTTTACGTGAACTTCTATGCATTCATGGACAGCAGGTTATTTCTAAATAAAAAGGGAATTTGTGAGGTCCTCCCTTTATGTATTATTTTCCTAATGTTTGTTTTCCCCAATGTTTATTTTCCTAAAATGCTAAAATGTTGGTTTTCTGAATGCTGAAAATTTGTTTTCTGACTTAAAACAGAAGCTTTCCTAAGATTTTCTCACTTACATGCATGCCACACACTATAAGCCAATCTGTGGCTGTCTATCAGTTCACTATCTCACTCTTCAGAAATTATAGCATATGAAACGATTTTTTTTAAACCTGAAAAATGGGTAAGAAGGTATTTACTGAAATTGTACAGGCACTTTTCATATATGAAAACAATTTATTTTAATAAAGCAAATATTGGAAAATGTTAAATACAAAACTATTTCATTACAGTCACTTAAGTCCAGAATCATGTTTGGTTTCTTTTTTCCATTTATTTCTTTTACTTCATTAAACAGATTCTTTAATATGTGAGAGGAGCAATGGCAATTTCATTAAGCTAAAACAGAAAAGAAGGGCAAAGGTATTAAATTGATACAGTTGCAAGACGTGGATTAATAATTTATGACAGACAATCTAATCTTTTACAGGTAAAGTAAGTAAAGAAGATTTGGTCTGAACTTCTTATTGATGTTTCATTAGTCTATTTGCCTGCATGTATGTAAAAGCTCCTGTCAGCATGTGCCACATCCCACAGCAGGTGAATACAGAGCAGCTCTACCTCTGCCTCCCCAGAAACAGCTCCAGTGTTTGGAAGTGATCACTTAATGGAAAGAATCCTCAATAGCCATATCTTTTCCAACCACTGAACGCTTGGCTTCATCACCTGCGCGTCTGCTTGTCCACACCTTTACCTCCCCATCCCAAAGTTCAAAGACAACCAACCTTTCTCTGCCTTTAAAGCTGTCACTTTGGAAAGCACCCATGGGCAAAATCACATCTACAGCAGGAGGCTGTTAAACCAGTGAAATGTGTGCCTTGATGGTCATTTGAATTCACGCATAGGAAATGTGAAACAAATAAGAGAAACACCTGTATTAACTTAATCCTAAATTACATTTATTCCTCTGGCATAAAATCGTATTTTTTTGCAGCATCTGGGACTAACCATTAATATTACCTTTAAGCTGTATTTGCATTACAGTATCATCCAGAAACATGAGTTACAGAAGTAAATGCCAAATCCATCTTGACAAATTCTAGCATTGATATAAATGCACAGTTTTTGAATACCACGTAGATCTTTAATAGGCACCCATCTGCACTTCAACTATCACCTTCGTGTAAGAGCAACCTATTGTATGCAGATAAAATACATGAGCAAGAAGACCAACAAAGTCTGAGAACACAGAAAACTCTCCTTTGGGTTTTGCTTTAATCACGGTAGTTGATAATAATTAAGCCCCCAAAAGCTGCATGCCGAAATGACACCCTGCAATTTATTTTGATTACGGAGTTTGTTTTGTCATTTTTAACTCTCCACTTAATATACAAACACAAAACCAAACGTCTCCTTGGTAACAAATTGCACCCGGTTCAATATCCAAAAAAAGTCTGTTTAGCCCCAGGACGGGACCGGGCATCCCTCCTGGCGCCTCCGATGGCAGCTGAGCAGCCCCATCTCCCATCACCCACCTTAACTGTCCCCATTTCTGGGCAGGTGACAACGAAGACTTCCCGGACGAGGTTATCAACCCCTTTTTACAGTCAGGCCTGACAAACCTGCACTGACAGATTTGTTTCTTTGTTCCGTTGCCTGAATTCCAGTCGGTTTTGGCACAACCCAAACCCAACCGCTTCAAGTCTTGCACAAAAGACAATTCTCTCTCTTTTTTTTTTTTTCCCTGGTAAGTCTGACATTAGTAGTTTGTACTCCTATGTAGTGAGTGATAGCTGATGAATATCTCCCTAACTGCACTTTGTGAAACTGCATCGTGGAAGGCACCTATTATTGATGGCACAATACATTATAATGGAATTTTAGAGAGATCTTATGGATTTCTTCTTCCCATTCACCTACCAGCATTATTTCAAAGAGAGGTTTAAGCAAGAGTCAACCTGGCTTTTGTTTTAATCCCTCAACTATGACAATATAATTAAGCCGTGAATGATATATCAAAGCGCCATACACAAAGATGAATTGACAGGAGTAATTTTTACTACTCAAAAGCCTTCAGTTTCATATATCATAATATCCTGTAAAGCAAGCCACTGACATCTGCTTGACTGTAAAAGCAATAGCTCGGTATAAACCCCAATTCATCCTTCAAACAGGCATATGTACTCTCTGCTTATTACTAACACTATGTGCATTGATACAGCTGAAACCTGCATTAATTTATTTCTTTATTAACTGCTTACTGCAAATCTAAGGGCAGAACTTGCCATATTCTTGCATGGCAGCCTTTCATACAAGTGCTCTGCTTAAGTTCTTTTAAACATTTTATCATCTTGACAGATATTTTGCTTTGCCTTTTTTTTTTTTTTTGTTTTGAAGGTGTTTAAGAAAATTTAACATATCTGATTAGAATACAGATGGGTCTCCTCCTTTTTCTTTTCCTCTCCCCCAACCGCCTCCCAACAAGAATTAAAAAAAAAAAAAAAAAGAAAGAAAGAAAAGAAAAGAAAAAGAGGACTTGAATATAAGCTCTTATTTTTCTCACATTTTACATCTGCTTTTAAATCTTTTTTCAGGCCCGGAATTGATCTTAACTCTGTACAAGTGAGAACCTCATTCACAGCTAAGATCCTAAGGCACTACTGCAATGCAATTATTATCATCATTACCATCAGTATCAGCCCAATCAATCTGAATTTGTGCTTCTAATGAGGTGATGTCCTGAGGCAGTTAGTGTTCAGACTTTTCTGTTTTGTTTTTAAATAAGCATTCTTTGCAGCAAACAAATTAAAAAGTTTATCAAACTAAGATTAGTATTTAGAGAGCAACTATGAACATTCTGACTATAGCAAAAAATTATCAAGAAAAGCAGATTAACCTGATTCATTTGGGGGGTGAAATCTGTTTGTTGGGTTAGAAGATATGTCTTGGCCAAGAGGCAATTTGTTTACATCTTTGGATTCTTCTACTGAAGAACAAAATAATATCCCTGAGAAAACAAACAAAAAAACCCACATATATACACAGAAAAGATTACTCCCCCACGCAGACAGTATGTAGAAGGAACACATACTATTTAAGGGGCTGTTACGGCAAAACCGAAATTCAGGATATTTGTTTTCTGCACATTTCTGTGCAGTTCACTACAATAAATCTCCATGCCTTCTTAAGAGAACACCAGGGACAATTCTTTCCAGGCCAACAGATGCAAGAGAGTTTCCAACTAGGGAAAAAAAAAAAAAAAAAACCTACAAAAAAACTTAATTTGCCTGTCTGATAAAATACTCTGTCACAGAAATCCCTATTGTGAATAATTATCACTCAATCACATGGATTTTTCTTGTGAATATGACTGCCTTTAAAATGATAGACTCATTTTCAGCTGTGTGTTTCCAACTATTTGTATTAGAAAGCGACCATTCCTAGGGCAAAGCATATAAAGGAAAGTGAAGGTGAAAACTTTTTCATTATCTTAGAAGACAGCCTATTACCTATATCATTTTCTCAGATACCCATCCATCCACACCTAATGAGTCCTATGATTTAGTCAGAACACATTCATAAAAATGATTCATAGTTGTTATGCAGCCACTTGATGTTAATAGCAAAGCTGATGTCTTAAATCACAGCTGTTTCCCTATGATAGCTAAGGGGCAAAGCGACACTTTCAAAAACAGAGGAAAGAATATATTAGGGCAACTTCATGAAAGCAACATTTAGAAGAAAAATGTGAAGCAAAGCACCAGGGTCAAAAGTGCTATAACCAAATCACTAGATGCCATTAGAGTCTGCATACCTAAAAAGTAGTTATATTTTAATGCAAGTTTTGTTTGATTACGGTATACAGGATTTTACAGAACTGCGCCCTCTTTATTTAACCCTACTTGGATGCAATTTGATTCAGAATTTGACTCTGGAGATTTAAATAATATTGTTGCTTTTGAGTCAGGAAACAAGAAACATGCAAAACTGACATTGCAAAAAAAGAAACACAAGATAGTCATTGGATCTAAGTCTCTTAATAAATTCATAAATTAAGAGATGCTGCACCATTAAGCTTTGATTATTGAGAAATGGGTGCACTTTAACTAGAACCAATAACCACTGACATTTCACTCCCTTTCAGCAGGACTCAGTTTGCCTTACTAATTGTTGTTAAAAAGATCTCAATTAATCCAATAGGATTTCTGAGGAAGCAGTGTTTGAGCTTTGACTTTGTAAAGCAGTAGTCTGATTTCTGCCTCTATTGTTCTGGCCAGTAATTGTAACAGCAGAAACGCTAAGCCCAAGTTCCCATTACTAGCCAGATGGTATTTTTAACAACTTATGAAACAACTGCCAAGCTGCAAAAAAATATGGAGATGAGAACAAGATGTGCATACACCCTAGCAAAGTAAAATAATTACATAGATTAAGTAGGTCAACTACAGGTATTTCTTTCTTTCAAGATGATCCAAAAAGGTATGAAAAAGTTGCATGTGAAGGCATGCTCCACAAGAATTCATGACTGCAAACAGGCCTGCCTTACTCAAATCAAGGGAGGCAAAACTGAAACCACCTACCCTAAGGAGCTTCCACTGCAAAGCCGCTCTTATTTCATAACTTGCTCGCTGGAAAGCTTCTGCGGAATAACTGGAGTGACTGATGAACACATGTCACGCAACTACTTCTTCGTAACATTTTTGTCAGGTGATTTAAAAGAAGGAGGCTGGATTGGATAGGAAATTATTTTCTTTATTACCACCGTCTACTATTTTGCATCATAAGAAACTGCTATTCAAAAGCCATGAATACAGCAGTTGCTGCTTTCCTTACACTTTCTCCTCCCAAGTGAGTTCTGAAGTTTTCTAATAGTATTTAGATTTGCAATGTCATTTTCAATACAGAGCTAAGCATGTATATCCAAAAAAAAAAAAAAAAAGTGAGAAGATGTCAAGAACCACCCCTTAATAAAAAAAAGTCTCTTCAATTTCAGGGGGGGGCAGACAAAGGGAATTTTTAAAAGAAAAAAAAAAAAGATACTTTAAAGAATGAAAAGCAGACAACTCTTTCAGATTTGTGCATCAGTTTGGGTTGTGATTTTTGGAGGAGGAAGTAGGAAAGCGACATGAACATACTTGTAGATTTCCCCAGCTGCTACATGCACATAGGTTTACAATTTATTTCAGTTTGGACTCTTCAGGCACCAGCAATCTTCCAACCTTGTGAAACTTGCATTATTTTATTCCTATTTTTTTAAAAAGAGAACTATGAAAGAGATAAACTAGAATTTGAATCCCCATGGGTCAAGCAGGCCATCAGAGGAACCATGCATTTCAGTAAGTGTTGAAACAAGGTTTATAATGAGAAACTGATTCTAAATCTTAATGCTTCTAAATCTCAAGAAATCCGATTTATTTTCTTCCCCCCCTTCACTTCCCACATGTCTCAGTAAAGGTGCTTCAGCTCACAAGGCCAATAAACCCCTGGAAAGATCTGTTTCACATGCAGACATGCATATACGGACCCACAGAACTTTTGCCCAAACCCCAGGGAAAGGTTAAGCAGGAGTCCAGGCACGTGAACATCTTGCTACAACCAAGTGCTAATCTGACACGTGAACCACAGAGTGGGAAAACCCAGACTGCCAAAGGCCTTAGGAAAGGAACAAATATGAAACACTAACGAGTGTGAGAAAACCTCTGTCCTCTTCACTTCACTACTCCATCACATGCCACCTTCTCTGAAGCAAAGCTAGAAATGGAGACTTAGCTTTCACACCTTGAGCAGACTAAAAATTCACTCCCCCCTACCTGTGAGCAGCACAGATACATGGCTGTACCCGGCGTTTCTGTTCTCGCAGGCAGGCTGCTGTGCCACGCCGGGGTGGGAGCCTCCATACACGTCAAGTCTTCGATGCGCTGGCAATCCTGGCTCAAAGCCTCCAGATGAATGAAGGACAAGAGCTTACTCATGGAACTACGTACAAAATAAGAATATACGGCTACCAATGGCTGATAAGCTCTCTCTACTCACTTCTCCACCCAAATATCAATCTGTGCAGATTAGGTAACTGGAAGCACAGTTAAAGACACAGCCTTCTGTGCATCTGGGCTAAACTGTGGCACTTTGAATGCAGTGGGTGGAAAGGAAGGAAACAGATCAGAAAAAGCAAAACTACCAAGAACAACATATCATTGTTAAATTAATGGAATTTGGGAGGATCACGGAAAGTTCCTGAAGTTTTTGCCTCTTTAGCAAAAGTAGCATGCTTCTAATTTACTTTGTTTATATTAATAAACATTGGATTACATAACTAGTAGTCTAGTTGAAAATGCACGAAAACTCACTAAATCTGTCTCCAATTATTATGATTAATGATTAGCTTCTCAAATTAACAACCTAAATCAACTGGTATAGAAAGAAGGGTATTTTTTCTTAGTAAAGAGGGTCTTCAGTCTTTTTTAGTTAATGAAATCCTGAGTAGTCCATTCAGTACTATTACATTCTAATTCACCATAACTACCTATTTACATAGATTTGCATAGATTATGCTGCTACCAAGTATTTATTTGAGATTAATTATGTTTAAATTGCACTTTAGCCTAGTCTCATGCTTAGTTTAATAATGTAGAAATGGACCTTCAAGAGTTGAGTGCTACCTGTGGCCCTATTGTTTTTCTCACTGCATCTTGAGCATATATTTTATGGTTTCCTCTATTGCTACTCCTATTATCCACCAATACTCATTTTTAAAGGACACATTCTCCATTTAATATCAAAAGATGAGTTAAAAAAAAAAAGACTCCTAACATTTCAAAGATATATCACCAAATTAAGTATACATTAGCTAGAACACTTACAGGAATTGTAATTCCCCATTACTTCTGTGATTACTACTCCTATGTCTGTTATTTTGCAGTGATTTTAAAGAATATTAGAGAAAGCTGATCACACAAACTAAGTTAATTATATAATTTGCAAGCAAGAAAGACTATAAGAGTAGTCTTATCAAATCCACAAGGGAAGTATAAAATATTTTTAGCTTTAACAACCCTAGATTTGATTTATAGATTTGCAGTTTTACCCAACAATGTCTGAAAACAATTGCCAAGTCTGAGCTAAAGCCAACTCACAAACACAATTGGAATGAACTAATGGAAAATAAGATCTTCGCTCATCCTTACCATTCTCAAAACCCTAAAAAAGCTTCACCCACAGCTTGAACAAGGCATCTACTTTAAGGACTAAATCTACTCCATTACTTTGCAAAGAGGCAGTCGATGTACTCCACAGGCATCGAGATGCAATATCATGGGCTGAGAGGAAAAGAAAGCCCTTCAATAATGCTGAAATGAATGGCAGTTTCCTTTGGTGTCTGAACTGAAACTGTGGCATCTGCTCTTCTACATAAGGTTTGATAGCTCTAGCTCAGCGTACCTTCACTAGCAGTGGTTTTCTCCAAGATCTCTAATCAGTAAAGCTTTTATTCACCACCCCCCAAACTAGAAACAGCCCTGCATGATCATAATGAGAAAGCTCCCCACAGCTGCAGTGAGTCTTAGGGATTGCTCATTAAGAATTAGCCTTTGACATTTATTAATATGGTCAATGCTATAGAGAAGAAACACGTTATCTCAAGACTTGCAGAGGGCACTGATGTCTCTTCTCGTTTTCCATCTCCATTGTCCACTCCTAGGGTGGCTTGAAAACTATGTAACGTGCTTCTACTGCAAGTAACCAGAACAATGCCCTTGCTTTTTTGCTCTTTCCTTTTGGCATTATAACGTGTAATAGTTGCAGTATTTGGTCTTCTACTACAGGTCTCGCGTTTGTACTGCAAGTTTTTTGTGGTCTATATGTGGGGTCATTCTGAGTGTTTTTTCAGCAGATCCTCCAGGACTTATTGCTTATAGCATTCCTCCATATTATTATACCAAGTTAGATTCCACTTATACGGTGTTCCCTGTAAATCTTACTTCCTTATTGGCAATAAATTAAATGTAATATTATTTGTATTTAAAAAGTCCCTCTGACACAGGATTGAAGAGAAAATATAATTTTCATTTTCAAATATGGATTGAAAAGCTAACAGAACCTACAACAGCATTGGTGGAAAATTTGCTTCCACTTGAAAATTCCCCTTACAAATTTCAAATTACATACCCAGTTTAGACAAGTTTACGTTCAGTACTTCTGTCATCATCTGAGTTAATAACATGCATTTTTTAGTACATGTGGATAACCAAGACAGCGAAGATTAAAAGAGAAAGTTGATAGCTAAAACAACTGGTTTGGCAGCCACATGGGAGAAACAGGAGTGGTTTAACCACCAAATTCTCACACATCAGTCTGGGAATGCCCTGCAGAGGACTAACTAGGACACACTACTGGCAGATGTGTGGGAAACCTGAGTCTAACAGTGTTTCAACATGAGAGGTACATTTGAATACTCTTCAAAGTCATTGTGAAAGTTATGACAAACCCACTGGAATCTGTTTGGAAGTTATTGGGAAATGGCAAATTACTCATAGCTGCATGGTTTTGCTTCTGTTGTCATTGCTTGAAACACTAGAACTATTAAGTACCATAAAAAAAAATCTCAAAAACTTTTTGAGATTATAAAAACTTCCCAAATCCGCTATTTCACAGTGATCATCTCCCTGGTTTTGAAACGTGAAGATGAGAAGTGAGAAAACCTCCTAAGAATTGCACCATCTCCAGAACCAGAAAAAGAAACATATCCTAAAATTCAAAATGACTCGATATTGTGTTTTACAGGTTCCTGAGTTGCAGCTGGGAGGGACAGGGACATTGCTGCTAGTATTGGAAAGCATCCAACATATAATGCTATAATTAAGCTGCATGTAACTGGCTCAGATATTTCACTCTCATATTTTCCGAACAACTCATTCAACAGAATGTAACTCTAACACTTTTTCTGTGGGGAAAGAGGTAAAAAGGAAAGTGCAAATTTTAACTAAATGTAATTGGTCTTTACTTTTTCCAAAACTATGGTTTTCTTTCCCTTTCTGTAACAGCAAAACCTGGAAGAAAATTTTAATCACTTCTGTGACACTTCTACTAGTCTTTTTATTTACTTATCCTGAACTAGTAAGAAATTCACATCACACTGAAGGGATAAAACTACTTGAATTTCATCCACTTTCAAGTCTCAACAAGAAATTTCATACAACTCTACCCATTTGAAGTGACCTTGCAAAGTCTCAAGTCCTATTGATATATTTCTTAGCTCAAAATGAACTGGCAAGAATAGTCCCACTCTCAGATACCCTGAAGACAAATAATAATAATAATTTGTTCCTGTGCACATACAAGATAAACATAATTTGTGAAAGCATTCATGAGCACAAGATTTCCCAAGGCTTCATATGACACAAGTTCATAAAACATTTAAGCCTGGTAGTGTGTGTGTGTGTGTATATATATATATAATATTTAATATATAAAATATATTTTATTTTTTACATCAAAGCCATTCACCTTTCTTCTGTAACTGTGAATTTTCATTAAGTGAACAATATTTAAAAGTACAAATAACAGCTTTAGCAGTAGCTGACGAGGAAAAGGTGATCTCAAATTAGAAGTAATCTCTCCATTTGCTCTGTTAAGGCTTTTGTGCTAACGACATGTTGAGAAGAAAAGGATATATAGGATATATATCCCTTCACTTTCTGATGTCTTGTAGGGGGAAAAAATAAAGGAGGAAAGTGATGGGGAGTGAGAGGGAGAAACATTTCCTGTGCATCTCTAATTACAAGCATCACTATCCTCAAACAGAGGTTTAATTGGCCTGATTCTTATTTTAGCCTAGTCAGTTCACTAGTATTTAACAATTACTGAAAGACATTACACTGTTGATCTTGAAATTATTTTTAGACACCATTACAAGTCTGGCCTTAGCAAAAATTCTTAATTCAATTTGTCATGAACAGAGTAATGAGTATATTCAAGAAAGAAAGGCTCAGCAGTGACAAAAACAGAAGGAAAAGCAAAAGCTTGTCAAGCCAGACTAAAACCAAAAGCTCGTACAACACTGCTAACAATGAGAAGATGCTCAGTGACTGCTGCTCTGGCTGTTCAGATCTGATACGTCTCTCCAGCAATATTGAGGCTCCTGTGCACCTATTAGAAGAAGCTGACCTACCATCGACTGTTTTCTAGGTTACTCCTCTACAGCAGTGGATAAATCCAAAAGGACAGTACCAAACAGCAACATTATAAACCAATAGGAGATCTAAGAAATAACATGGTATCAGGTACAGCCAACGCAAACCAGGAGAAAATTAAATGTAGAAATGAAAAATTCCTCCTAAATGCAACAATACCAACCTTCCAGAATTAAGGCACAAACAAGCTATTCTAGAGAAGTTCTGACTGCTACAGAAAGCAAACCAGGCTATACACACACACAAATCTTACCACAATCTGCACAACAATGATAACCTCTGTCAAATGGCAAAAGATGGAAGATTGAAGCAGAATAAATATAAAAGCATAAATATAAGTATCGGAAAGCACAACACTCTACACAGCATACTGAAATGCTATACTTCACAAGAGTATTGGAAAAATGCTTATTTTGGTAAAAGCCTTGTGTGCTGTAAAATGTTGCTATAATAGACATTAGTAGAATTGAATGCTATAAAGCTAAAAATTTCCAACAGAGGCAGCCTTTTGGTTCAAACTTGATTCAATACATTATTAAAAACATTTGCAAAACTTAGCTTGCTGTTCTTGCAGTTAGTATTAAAATCTGTAGGCAAATGAAAAACATGTATATGCGATTGGTAAGAAAAGAGTTTCACTTTTATGCTCCTAGAGAGTTTTATGGTGGTGGTTGTTTTTCGTTGTTGTTGTTGTTTTTGTTTGTTTGCTTGCTTTGTTTTGTTTTTAATTATTATTTTTAGGTGAAATTAAAACAACTTTAGAACTACAGAGGACATCTTGAATCCCATGAAAAGAGTCAGACCTTCCAAAAGATGACTAAGTAAGCAAAAATATATATGATATCAAAAAAGCTTTCATTGCAACAATTGCAACTTTGCAGTGGGGATTCTTTCCAAAGAAGAATTAAAATACAAACAAACAAAAAAAAAAACGTTCCAGTTCTGGGAAGTATTGTTCCAGTATTGTTTTAGTTTTGAGATAAAGCTCCTGAGGAAATTTATAAAAACTGGACAAAAAAAAAAAAAAAAAAAAAAAAAAAAAGATAAAATTTATCTCTCCAAAGACTTGCAACATTCAGTGTCAAGGCAGGTTACAATTTAAATTCAGAGTTCCTGTTTAATTCACCATTCGATTTCATCTCTAAAATGGCAAAGTAATTATCTCTAAAACCTGAATTCACCACAACTACATGGAAGTTGGACCAATTTCTCAGTGATGAGTGGATGAAAGATGTAAATGCAGTAAATTAAATTCAGGTCTGCATACAGTTATAGTACTACTGATCCTATCTCTATGTAAGTGTCTTAGAATGAGATCTTAGGATGCAAAAACACCGCAAACTTTTGAAGTGTGTTTTACTTGATAAAACTGATAGTTTTTGTGTGTGTTGGTTTTTTTTTTTTTAAATGCAGTTTGCTGCTTTCCCTCTATATAGTTATCAACAAGCCTTTTTATTTCATGTTTATTTTTTACTGATAAAATCATATATTTGTATTTTTATTCCTTCAGTTAATGGCATTTCACATGCCTCAAAGTGATAAATAAAAAACCCTGACTTTTCTAAACCTAGTGGTTATCTCTTAATTTGTGCAAATAAAACAACCAAGAGTAGTATTGCATTTTGCACAAAATTCCCCTGAAGTTTAACGGGGAGATTTTTAACCACCATACTTGCAAAGGCACTGCTTGGTCTCTTTGTGAAGGAGGTAGCTGAAATGACAGCATTCTCAAAGTACAAGGGACACATCTCTGCCCAAAACACAGGCTTGTCAATACTGTTAACTGTGTGCACAAAGAGGCTTTATTTGAGGGATGTGTGTTCAAGGGAGAAGGGAGGACAACGGAAGGGGAAAAAAAAGGCAAATCAAACACAGAGAAGCAGAGTCAAGGATACAGCCAGAATCAGCCTACAAAGAAAGTGTGTTTTGATTAGTACACTGAACAATGTTTTGAACTGTAAGCAAATACATACTGCTTACATTCTCAAAAAAAAAAATAAAAGATTACATATTTATTACATAAATGAGACATCTCACAGGATTAAAAAATTACTCCTTTTAGAAAAAATTCAGATTTTGGATAGATTTTTGACCAAAACCAGATGAAAACTTTTACTCGGACTTTGTTCCATAGGAATTTCCTGAAAATATTTTTTATTTTTTTTAATTAAAAAAGTCAAAGTTTCTAAACAAATAAACAGGCAAAGATGCATGAATTTCTAAGCAAGACAAGAAAAGCTAGAAACTACATTACACTTTACAATTAATCATTAATACAGAGTAGCATTTAATACACTTCCTTTGATGTTTGGCGGTATGGGAAAATACAAGTGATTGAAAGCCTCAGGTAATGGCAGCTAGCAGGCGGTTTAGCCTGAGGAGCTGGAATCAGGAAGACTTAACTATTTTCATTATTATTTCTTTGTAAAAGATCAGAAGACAACGTCTTAAGTTAACACAATGCAACTTCAAAGTACAGGTATGGATATGCTGAGAAGGAAAAACACCATGAAGCAGCCAAGCGATCGACAATAGGGCAGCACCTTTTAAACAATACCAGGCTGGAACCCAGTTGGGATGACACTTACGGGAATGCTCTAAGGAGGCATTCAAAGATAGTTAAGCCCAAAAATTTAAAGGTAATGTAATTATTTTCATCACATGCATAATACATGTACAGTACATTCCTGTACATGAATGGAAAATATCTAAGATTTTTACACCACCTTCACTGATGTGTATTCTAAACCAGAATGAATGTTTGTGACCAATACATACAATTTAAAATAATTCTATAATTTTGAAAATTAATTGAGGGAGTTCTTCCTATAAAATGAGTTAGAGAAGACACGTTACAGAGGACAGACATTTCTTGAAACTTGCACTGGAAAGCATAGTTATGTTCCTCCCGAACACTGAGCTACTGCATGGATGACAAAATAGCTCCCAGGTACTGAGGGAACCAATGTGACAGAATTTCCAAGGAGGCTTTACTGTAGTTTTTATGAACCATTTCATTAATATTTATCTTTGTCTAAAGTCTGACAACCACTGTTATTTTCTCAGCTTCTAGTTACAAGGAAAATTCTTTAAAACAGTACCAGGTTCGAAAATAATCCTGTACAGGCTATGATATGTCAAATTAAAACAAATACTTTTTTGTACTTCTATTCTCTATATCATTTTCACATTTAAAGAGAAAAACTTCACTTTCAGCAGCAGAAGTCTGAGGGATTGAGCGGTTCTTGACTTTCCAGTCAACTTTTTGCTGGTAGCAGAAGTGCAGTCTCAGCCCAGCAACAAGCGCGCAGTGCCCAAATCTAAGGGCAACATCAGAAGGTTAAGTTGAATGCTTAAATATTTCATTAAATTAGCTTCTTGCTGCTGGCAGGCATTTCTTTCAGCTGCACTGTCACCGAAATTTAGAAGTTGTAATATCAATACTTATGTAATTTTAATGTGACTGATGAGATGAACAAATTTACTTCCCTGTCCCCGCGCGGCCTTCTCCCCTCACGCGCAGGCCTGTCAGCCAGGAGCACCGCGACTCAGCCACCCTACCTGGGGCTGTTGCAGCAGCTACCAAGGAAGCACATTTACCAGAAACGAAGCTGGCAGGGAATGTGGTCAAAAACGGATTCAGAGGCTGATCAGATATTCTTTTTTATGTCTTTCCTCTGGGGTGCAGTAACCCAGCAGCAGTCAGTCATCTTTATATATGGTTTTCAAGTATGCAATAGCAGAAAAACCAACAACCACCAAACAAAAAATGCTACGCAACCCACACCATGCAGTGACGAGATGGATTTCAAATAGCTACTTGCCATCTAGATTAAATTTGTCCTTTATAAGTTTGGAAAAGCATTTAATTCACTGAATGCTTGCAGTAATTACTAGCATGACTTACCTGGGCCTGAATGCCCTGAGAGCATCCAGCCCTTCTGATTTCACTGCACTGCTGGGCCACTGGCTATTGCTGGGGGTGCTGAGCACAATACAAACCAAACCAAAAAAGCACAATACTTCCTGAAGGAAGACAACCTGTATGTTAGTTTAGTCCTTATTGCTAACCCAGGAAAACACCTGCCAGCCCACCAAAAGTAAACATCCAGCTAGCTGTTCCTGTCTAGCTCATGACAGTTCAAATGCTCTGCAAGTAACGTGGCCTTTGTATGAAGAAGTCTGCTCTAATACTAAAGTGTAGTTATGTATAAACCCAGTGTGAAATTGAAGAGAAATACCAGGACACAACGGGGATGAAAAGTGACAGAGAGCCTTTAAAAATAAATGCAGATTTCTCCATCCAAAAGCAAATAACAAAATGGATCAAATACATGTCAAAAAAAAAAAAACTACTAAGCAACAATGACTTGTACAAGACAAGCACAAAGAAGAGTACAAAAACCTGAACCAATCTTACTGCCTGTGTTCTGCAGATAGAATCTGAAACGCTTCAGGATTCCTCTGCGAGCAGATTAGGAATTACTCTGTTTTGTGAGGCTCCCTGCTAGTTCTACTATCAATCTCTTCTTTCGCCTCTTTGTATTTTTCCTCTCTCCTTCCTAGTAGAGTTAGCTACCTAACTACACATAGCCAAGGCACACAAAATCACAATAGCACCACGGTAGGCCAGCGATACTTTTTCATGATGTTGTCTATAAAAGCGGAGTCCCTTTTATTCACAATGACACTAAAAAGCAAACCAGCCTTTGGTTTACTCTCTTAGCAGTACTTTTCATTATAACTTCTTAAGTGCTGGCTGATGCTATGGCTTTAAAGCCATAAATTTAAAGCATTGGCTTTAAAGATCCCGTTCCCCACGTTGTCCCTGTGCAGTTTATGTCTGCTTTGGATTACACTGATTTACTAATAGACTGAAACACTGGATTATACACTCTGCTGGATACTTTCAACATTAAGCAGAGTAATTGATAAAGAGACTGTGCCTGTTGGGCTGATTTTTCTAGGATCTGTTCTTTTCTAGGAACATACATCAATTAAAGTCAGCCCACACAAAGAAAGAAAATAAAAGAAACAGGGGAAAAAGGATCCTTCTGAAATGGCTGTTTGCTGCTGCAGAAAGGCAGGAGGAAGCAGCAGCAGGAGTAGGGACGTGACTGGCAGCAGAGACCTGGTCCATGCTCACTGCCGTGCTGTCAGTGGGAATGCTCGGGTAACATCCACTGCAGCCAAGCGCAGGTGCCCGGCACTGCTCCCGAGGAAACAAGAAATAGCAAGCGCCCTATCCATCACAGCCATGGGAAGAGGGGTTATCTTCCATCCTGTTGAACATACATCTGTTATCAATCAATAGCTGTTAGAATTTGTGCCCCTTCTCCTTCCATTTCTACAAGAGCTGGTAAATTTCCTATAACTGAAATAACACAATCTTCCAACCAGAGAAGAGAAACTCTTTTTTTTTTTTTTTGGCAGGCAGATGTTTGACAATTGATCAGAACAGCCTGAGCAAAGGAGACAGAGCAAGTAAGAAATAAAGAAGCACATGCTGTCAGAACAGCAATGTAAATAGTTCATTGCTCCACCTGCTGTTGGGATCCTTTTCCTGAGCAAACCATGAGCTTGCTCTCACTACTGCTAAACACAAAAACATGCACCTACAGACAGCCTCACCACATAAATCCATTTTATTAAAAAGTCTGGACTGAGAATGCAAAAAACAGAAGGCAAGTCAGAAGGAGACAGAACAGCGATTTACTGCTCTAGTCTGTTTTCATTAGGGCCTGGAAGTATAAAAGAACAACGAGCAAGGATTGCCACACAGGCTTGCATGCGTCTTTGAAGATCTGTATTGTCTGGAGAATAATAAAAAATAAAAATCTATGCCACAATGCAACTATTTCTTACTTGGATCAGTATTTAAACAACGAATTGCTGTTCCTACTGGAAGGCCATATTCGGGTTATTCCTATAAATTTTGCATGGGAAAGACTAAAACTGCAGCCTGACTGCTTTTCTTCTAACCCCTCTAAATTCTCCTTGGCAGCGCGTGGGTTCACCTGACTAACACATAATTGCGGGCTGGGGGGCGGATGTTTGCTGAGCACGCACGATGCTGTGCATCAGCATAGGCTACCAATGCCATCTGACGCATGCTTCCACCCGCAACCTGGTCAAAAGGACCGCAGAACAAAAAGGAAAAGGATGCGTGTTACCAGGCGACTGCTCCTCCGACCTTCTTCGTGGCACACACGGTACCACCTCGCTCAGGATGCTCCTATCCTCTGCGTTGGCCAATTATCCTCTTTAAGCACTCTCACAGATCAAACACGTTAAATTCCTGTGGTCAAAGGTGTGGGTTTAGGTGAGCAGTAGTAGTAACTTCAATAGTCAAATTATATGTTCAACTGCGGCTAATAAAGTCTGCATTTCATTAATCTTTTCAGTAGGCCACCTGAAACTGAATGTTTGATTATAAAGGAGCTGGGCTTCACCTTGTAGTAGGAAGGTATTAATATAAATAGGTGATACATTGTAATATGTACTGTAAAACTGCATCTGAATGTAACAGCTGAGGCACTGATAGCCATTAAACAGTGGAAAAGCAACAGGGTGTCTGAATTTTCAGCAGTTAAAGAGGAGATTCTGAATTTAATACTGCATTTTGGCCTTCTAAGTGATATATCCTTTTACACTAAAATCTCCTTTAAATTATCACCCACAGTTATTTCTCTTCAGAAAGCCATTTACTTTGCATAGCCATGCTGACAGTTTATTAAGAATATGTGCTAAATATCCTAACAATTATTGCTCCCTGTCCATCAAGTTTCTTGGGCCTCCATTACCGACAAAACCTCTCTGAATGCGGTATGTATCCCTCAATATCAGCAATATACGGACATCAACACAAATAACACCACAGTTGCAGCTAAAAGCAGTCTTCCCGTCCTTCCAAGGGCTGCACAGCCCTATCTCGATCTCCACTTAGCTCTATGTTTTTAGCCAATGATTTGAGGTATGATAACTGTTAAAATCCCAGGAGCATATGCAATTAGAAGTCCAGTTACACACTGGGTTCATGACATGTAGACCTGTTTGTCTCAGCTTTTAAAATTAAACTGATGATTAAAGACTGATGTCAAACTCCACATATGTGAATCACAACTCTCAAACATACGTCTCCAATAGCTATCAGTCTACAAGAGATTATTCTAAACCACTTGATTCTTGCATTCACAGCACATAGCATCCTGAATTCAGGGTCAGATTCTTGTCTCCATATGCATATGGTATGGTGAGCAAAAAGCTTTCTACGTCTTTTGGAAAGCTATTTCAGGTGTGCCTGATTAACACAAGTTCTTCAGCTATTTTTAAACGTATCTCAACAATATAAAATGATCAGACATAGAATGTCAGCCTGTCAGTAAGTTAATACTACTGGATTATTCCCATTTTCCAATTACTAATACATAAAATGCATTTCCAGGAATATCACTCCAGAATCAGAACATGCCCTTGCTGTTACTCCCTGTTTTTCTCTTTATCAAGAGAAAAACAGAAGCATACATACTTTATTTAATCTGAACCTAACTAGCAGCCAATTCAGACATTAAGAACATCCCTTTTTCAGTACATTATATTCAAACAAAATCAACTTTTTATGTGCTTTAGCCTTCATAAACGCTATGGCTCCACCTCAAATAGTGTTTTTGTTAGAAAACACTACTCTTCCAGTTAAGGACGAAAGAACACAGTTACTGATAAATTCTCTGAAATCCTGCCCACCTCCAATATTACTAAGTATCTCTTCCTCCAGTTTCATATTCTTAATTATAAAAAATGACTTTCAAAAACAAAGTTATTTTTCCTAGAATTTGTTCTAGTATATTTCGCCAACAAACATCTCAAATTTATTTTTCCTGTTTGTCAGAAACAGCCCGGATTCTCATTGTGGTTTAAATGCACAGCTACTCATCTGCATTCTCTTATAATTGCCATCTTTTCCAATTTGCTGTCATGATTATCATGTCTCTGGCTAATGGCCTGATTTTTTTTTATTATTATTATTTTTATTTTTTACATACTAGAAGCCAAGAAAAATCTGCCTGACCCAAAGAACTTCCAGGCACTTCAGTAGTTATAGCCAGCCTACGAAGGGAAAACAAACCACACATTCCCTTACAGTGTAAGGTACTGTATACGATTTGGAGAGAGATGTATCTGTTACTCCTTCTCTTTGCTATTACAGCACCTTGTCATCAGGCATGGAAACACCTTCCCTTTCCATCCATACCTCCACCCACGTTTTATATTTAGCACATCAGTGCACGATCGTTCTGCTACATTTTCAGTGGCAGTGGGTTTGTTCCACCTGTCTTTCCTTTGATTCCGTGAATTATTGAAATGCCAATTAAGTACACAAAAAAAATAGAATTTCTTTTTAAACTATATGTCTAAATCCTAATGTTTGACCAACTCTACTTTTCCCCTGACAGATCTCAAATAGTCTTTACAATAAGGCAGAAAAGAAAAAAGGAAATTCTTGATTTTAATTCCACCTTTTAGGTCAGACTCTTCTGAATAAGTTTTGCCATATACATGGCAAGGTTTCATTTAAAATCATACGTTCTGTTTAATAGGCTAAAAGTGCACATTCTGGACAGGCTCCAAATGTGTTTAAGATTGACAGCTATTAACAGCCTGGATCCTCCTGTTAGGGGCCGATATCATGAACAGTTTTCCAATAAAGCCTAGAGATTGTTCTTTGGAGAAATAATCACTGTTCATCCAAAAGACTGTAGAAATTATGCAGGTGTCAACATTTGCCATGAACTGACAGGATTTATCTCCTCAAGAGAGGCTGCTAGAATTATAGAATAATTAAAGGTTCATGGCTTTTAATTAAGAGATTTTTAGAAGGAAACTGAGGAATGCTTAACAACAAAACAACTGGGGTAAGGAACATAGGGACTGAAAAGAAAGCAAACCATTGCTGTTAAGGAAGGACTAGAGAGGAAAAATCTGTTCTCATTGGGAGAGAAAGGATGTCATGAAAGTAAATTCTCTGGACAAATGTGTTTTAAAAGAGAAAGCAAACCATAATATATTTATAAAGATCCATATTTTATGAACGCATTTATCTCTCCACTCCGTTAATGCTATTTGGAAGTGCACACTACATGGCACGGAGATCTGGAATGTGCAGTTTTGAACTGTACATAATAAGCATTTACCACCTAAAACAACAAAACCTAAGAGCTGCAGGAAACACAGTTTTGTTTCTTCATCTGCCTGTATTTAAAAAAAAAAAAATACTGCCTGAAGTCCTACCCTCCATGGGAGAGCTCTCAGCATTATCCTCTTCTCACTTTTTCAAAGTGAAGATGAAAATTGATGGGGTGGTCCCCTACTAGTAAAATGTTGCTTCTTATATGGTCTTCAATCTCAGTCTAAAATTCAAGCAATTCTGATTGCAACTAGCTTGAAGAGACACCAAAAGTTAGTTAGATGAAGTGGAAAGCACCATGGGAACGGAAGCAAGTAATGTCAGATGAACATGGTTTTCACTTTCGTAAGATCTTTAGGGCTCCCATGCTCCTATTCTGAACACAGGTGGTTAGACTTGAAAGCGTGTCCAAAATGAGATTCTAGCAATCAGTGAGCTAGAAGGAATCAAGTGGGGGAGCTGTCCCGAGCTGGGACAAATAGCTTTCTTTCATCTGTGCAAGATCTATACTCAAAGACGAAACAATCCTGTATAAAATACTACCTGCCTAATTTCAAAATATTTCTCCCTTTCTGTGTAGATGCACTTTGTAGACTATCTTGATCCTGTGTGTGGACCAACAAACCCAAAGCTCATGTAGTTCCATCTGTCTCTTGTTTCTCAATTTAAAGTTCTTTTTTTCTTTCCTAGTTCCTGATTAGGCAGATTCAACAAATAGTTTAACGACCTGTAGCACCAGGCCTTATTAGCGAAAGTCACTTTGCACTATTAAATACAGAACCCAGTAATGAAAATTTTCAAGTGCTTAAAAAATTTACTCATTAAAATTATTCAATAGCTGCAATTGCAGGAGTTTCCTAAAATAAAACTTAAAAAAAAAAAAAAAAAAAAAAAGATAAAATTAAAAATGGCATCAATCTTTGCAATTGTAATTCAAATCTATAACAAATAATGAAATTCTACAACTGGTTTACTCATGACTAATTGGTAATTACTGTCACGGTCTTAAATGAAGTTAATACATACTTATTTCTTTTCTTAACTAAGACTCTGACTCACTAGCAATAAAGCATCTGCTGCATCACGCAATTAAGATCTATTGAATAAAGAAGTTGTGTGTTCAGATTAGGCTAAATCTAATCCTCATTAGGTGCAGCTCTCCTGGTACCTACTCATCCACAAGCACAGCGATGACTTCTGAGACATTAAGAGCACAACCAAGCAGAAGCTGCTCTCATGCCAAGCAATGGCACTTGGTGGGGCTGCTAGAGCTTAGTCAGAGCTTCTGGGGGCGGGAGGAAAGGAGCCAGCCCGAGCATCTGGTGCTGCTGTGGCCGAGCTGCCCTTATATCAGGCCAGGCAGCCATCAGTGCAATGGGTGCTCAATGAAATTGCTTGCAGAGCTCCCTGGGCCTCAGCTCAGCTGCGTGCTTTGTGCCTAAGGAGAAGGCTTGAATCCTGCCTTGTAAGGTGAGGATGACCGACCGCATGTCCAAAGCAATGTTCACATCTCCATCTTCATTGCTAAAATGTACAGCACAACTACATCTGTGTGCATAAATCAACTCCGCTCCAATCACAGTAACTTTTTTCCTTCCATCTTCTCTACCATTTCCAACAAATTCCACAATGATATTCCAACAGCAAAATCTTGCTGTAACTTCTGCTTTTGCAAGCTCATATCATAACAATCATCTTCTGCAAAGCCATTTTAAATTACCTGTTAAAACTACAGGTTTAAACTGGAACACTAACAGGGTTGAACCAAATCCAGTATACCTTCACATATACTAACAGGGTTGAACCAAATCCAGTATACCTTCACACATAACTTTATTTCCTTACAGTTGTGCTATTTTAAAATATGCAGGGCCAGAGTCTATTCTCAAATTCTAGAAGATGCGTAGGTATTTCTAAGAGCCTGTTTTGATATTTTGTAGGGTTTTTATCTTCTTTTACCTAGAAGAAAAAAACACAGTTCACAATGTCTGGGTCTTTCCCCCCACCTCTCATCCCAGACAACTAAGAAGTTTATGCTTATAAAGGACTAACACTGAAGATGAATTACACAAGACTTTCTTTCTTCATTTTAGATTACTCTCATCCCCTAATTTCCTCTGTTCCTATTTTAGGCAGAAACTGACAATCTTGGCAGGCCAAACTCAGATGATTTTGCAGTTTGGACAATTAACCCCAAGAGCCCAGAATGAAAAAAGACCTCCTTTCTAGTCCTTTGGATTTAGGAAGACTTAGATGACTGCAGCTTACTTGCTTATAAAGACACTTTCAGTTCAATTTCTGGAAGACAAACCACCAGGAGAAGAAAGCCAGAAAGGTCTTTTTTAAGCACAGAGATAGCTGCTCAGAAAAGTGTACAAACAAAATCACTGGAGGGATAAAGACCTTGCTCTGAAGCTTTAGCATTTGTATATACATATACACCTGAACACTTCCGTGAATACATGACGTTTCCCTTGTTTATAAGGCACTGAAAACACTAGCAGAAAATAAAAACAAACTGAAAAGCCTAGATCCAGACATACTTTGTGACTTTCTTCTGCAAAATAACATCTGCTCTGAATGGCAACAAGGCCTATCGTTCTGATCGTTAAAGGATTTAGAACCATTAAGGTATTTGCTGTTCTTACTGTTCTCATTTTTAGGCTTTAGCCTCTGATGTACTCGAGAAGAATCAATAGTCTTCTCTTCCGTAGTAAAATAATACCCACCTCCCTGTAGAAATGGGCTGGATTTTGCTGGAGTCACAAGCCATCACCATTTAAAAGCAGTCACAAAACATCCTGACCACAGCCAAACAGAATCAGGCTTTCATCCTGTAAATGTTGTTTCAGCCCCTTACAAACCATGTCCTGCTGGCCACCAGGAGTTGGCAAAGAGCTAGCTGGTTCTGCATAGAAAACAGCTGGCAACAACATCTAGGTTTCATCTACTTGTAGCTGTAAAAGAAGTGTGAGGTTAAATAAAGGGAATTTTATATGCACTCAGATGCTGCGTACTCTCAGCACAGCACTGTATGGATGGGGCTAAGGATGCTCTCTCCATACCACTGTCTGTGCAGGCCACCAAATCTGCATTTTGTTTTTATGAGCATACTTGACCAGACAACACTGCCAGCATAAGCTGAAGATGAGAACTGTCCATTTCTGACACTCCTCAGGGCACTCACCAGTCCTCACCCAGCCAGGTACAGCAACCACCATGGGGTCTCTGCCTTCAAAGCAGAACTGCTCAGTTCATCTTGCTCCAGGATTACCTGCAGAGCCCCAGATCAGTCGCCAGAGCCAGGAGATAAGACTAGCATATTTAGAGGAGCGGACAAACAAATCCACGGTATCACTCAGGACTGAATAAAAGCAGTCAGTTTTCATGTTTGCACACAGGCTGGACTCATCTCCGCTCACAGACCCTTTGAAGACCCATCACCACCACCACAGCTGTCCTCCGGGAAGAGGTGACAGCATTCACGGGAGTACAAGCTTTATAAACTGATAAGCATGACCAGTCCTCCTTCCCCTTCTTTGGCTTCACTAGCAGGTCCAAAGAGGTTAATTTCTGCAGCTCAAGGGCAGCTCTAACCTATCTATTGACAATTTACAGATGTTTTGCTCACCTAATTTGTTCCACTATTCACAAAAACATGCAGTTACCTTAGCAACTACTACATTACATTTTATCTCTAAGCTGCAGAGCTTTTTCTTTTCTAAAAACAAACCCCACAAGCCTACTGATACTGCATGTAATCTTTGATATTAGTTCTAGCCATTTCAGGAAACACAAAAATAGGCACCAGCATAATGAAAAACAGTCTCTTTTCTAAAGTCTATTTTAAGTCTCCCATTTACGAACAGATTTTCTTTGTAGATTTGTTTTATTCGACTCTTCTGTATGTTTGTTATTCTTCTATCGGTTACAATTTGCATAGAGGAAATTAGGAGGACAAGGAGGGAGAGTAGTTTTGATATAAGAAGTTAGCTGGACTCTGGGCAGAAGACATCAGAGAACGTGTCCAAAATACCAGGAATCAATGAAATATCTGAAAATTGCTGCAAGAATAAACAAATGCCTTTACACCGCTGACTTCAAAGCTGATTATTGGTCTTGCTCAACATCTACAAAGAAAACACATCTGTTTTTAAATAGCACATCAGAAGGAAACTAAAAGTTTTTCTCAAGTGAAAGACTCCTTCTATAAGCATATCTAGAAGAAAGTATAGTTATTTTTGGAAAATGCGTCCAGTAGCACTGCTTCCTGCACTATGTAAATTTGCATTTAATTGAAAGAAATTTGTCTTGGCAATTTTGAAAGGGATGCTGACATCATATGAAGTGACATGGCGACACGTCAATGAACCCTGAGTGACCTGGTACCTTTGCCACTGCCTGGTGCAGGACATACCGGCCTCACAGCTAGGCATGGCTTCCACTTGAACTGTTCACGGGTTGCTACCTGATATTGCATTTCTTAACACCTTCGTCCATACAGCTTGCAGGCAGCTAGATCAACTGTACAAGGATTTAGCATCTGCCAGGGCAAAAGCCTGGCACCAGCACAGAAGACGGGGGAAAGAAAGGAGGAAAAAAAATAAATAAAAGACAAGCTGGCAGCAGACTTCATGCTTCCCAGCTTGGCAGCTGCATTGCATTGTTCAAGGTGGATGGGAGGTAAATGAATAGTTTGTACTTCCAAGGCAATACATCTGGGGACAAATTTTTGTTTACTAGTCAACAGAAAAATCGCGGCTTGATATTTTCTCAGATGTGTGAGAAACTACGAAGGTTTATTTCCAGGCAGTACCTGAAAAGTTAGCGAAACTGTTGAGTCCCCTGACTTCAGCAAGTTACTAATTCAAATCCATAGATCAATTTCAATTCTCAATTTCTAACAAATTATTTTAACTACCTTTGAAATTAGGAACAATCTGAAATCCTGTCTTGAGTTAATACTTTAATGAAATCAGTTCTGAAAGGATCTTGTACAACGACTGTGTGATATCCTTTTATAGCTGTGAGACAATGTTTGATTTTCAGCTACCTGCTCTACAGTGCCCATTTGTGCATATTTGAATACACTAGAGAATCTAGGTTCTGCTTTTTGCAAAATTCAGATACCTTTCAAAGCCTAAATTTTCCCATCAAAGATGGCTAAAATAAAAAGCAGCTGGACAGATTTCTTTCTGAGCTTTCTATTTGACAGGAAATTAAAATTTTTAATCAAAAAAAGCATGGCATCATTTAGAAGCAATAAAGCTTTGTAGGAAGCCATCAGTACGAAGTGCAATCTAAACTTAAAATTTTAATCACAGTTAATTAAAACGTTGGTAGGGAACTAATCTAGTATTCAATCAGTTATTTGTAATTAATCTGCCAGCAATTCAAACCGAGGATGGGTCTGGGCACTTGAATTCCAACTCAGGGGGTTTCAGGTTATTGGTCCTTGAAGTTCTCCTCCTGGTAGTCCGGACTCTTGTATAGGGAGCTTAGGCCAACTGGCACAAGTTTGTATTTTCTTTGTTACCTTCACAGATCCTCAGCACACAGTCCGCTGACTTGGAGCCTGCAGTTGCCAGGTCGAACACGCCTCTGCTGGAAATGAGACTTAAAGCTACTTCTGCTCCTTTATACCGTCTCCCTACAAGCACCTGCCTATCTGAAGCTCAGCAGGACTCTGCTGTGAGCCTGTTTTCCCCACACAGCTAAAGAAAGCCACTGTAGCTGGCCAGAAACAATTATCTGCACAATTCAGCAAATAGGCTTTTCTGTAGCCTTCTGACTATTTCTGGAGCTTACACTTGAGTGATTTATTTTTTTTATTATTACTTTTTTTGAGCAGCTATGACTGACCTTTCTATCCTGAATACATGCCTGGCTATACCCACTGCCTTATTCTGTCATTGAACACCACAATTTGCTCTGATCATAGATTTTAGAGGAACAAACAAGATTCCTGTCTGATGGTGTCTATTACAAGTGGTGTAGTATGTTTTCTAACATTATCCACAAATTCACACTGACTGCACACAACGCTCTATCCTTACCACCAATATAAAACAGAGAAGGCAATAACACCACTTCATCCTTTTCAACAAGAAAGATACAAAATAAAACATAGATCATTACTTACTTACTTTCTGCATTAACATTTATTTAATTTACTGAAAAATTTAATGTAGTTAAAGGGTAATGAGAAATCCCAGTCATGCCAGTTCAGCATTAACAAGTTGGTACTTTGTTATGTTGCTTCTCCTACACTGTCTACTAGACAGAGTAAACTTCCCCTGCCTCTCTGAAGCAGCGCTGTGGCTTGGATCAGCACCACTGAAAATGCTTCCATATTCCAGTTCAGTAACGGATGAATTTCAGTGTTGTAGGGAAAGACCCACAATGTGTGCAGCAATGAATTGTCTAGGCTTCACACAGATACAACCAGCACACATGACATCAGTTAGAGGAAGAAGATGTGAATTAATATGCTACTGCAATTTATGCCATTTATTTCCTTTACATAATGTGGTAACCATCCCATCCCATTAACATTCATAAAACAATTCATAGCTGTTTAATTTCTACATATTTATGAGCACTCATTTGAAATGAAAATTGTTTTATTATTGACACATTTTTCTATCTTGGCAAAAAAAGCAAAATTTTAAGCACCAAAGGCTAATGACTTCAATATTTTTTGCTGATATTAATCACATTTGGAATGCCACAAAAACGAGAAGACTTTTACCCAATTCCAAGATACAACGATCAAATAATTAAGACACCTAACCCAAAACCAATAAATGATATTCCTAGCAGCAAATGCGATGATGTAATTGCAGCAGTTTTAGTGCCTTATTGCCTTTGCCTATAAAAAGTATTTGAATAACCAAATAAAAACTAATGGCAGCCCCAGATGTTATCATAAACAGAAACAGTACTTTCATTTTAAAAGAAAACAGACATTTTCCTAGGTTCAGAATATACGTTGCATTTTCTGTAATATCCACATTCACTTAATTTAGAGCATGCAGCTTACTTTATAGTCCTGTATACAAGATTGGAGATGTGTACCTGTCTACTGAAGAATTAGAACTGTAGAATCGTGTAGGCTGGAAAGACCTTCCAGATCACCAAGTCCAACCACCAAACAGGCCTACCCAGTCCCATTACTAAACAATTAGCCCTCTTAAATGACTGGAATTTACAAGCCACTATGAAACTTCAACAGACCCCAAAAGAGAGGGAAGAACCTTCCTCTGCATTACAAAGTAAGGACAAGGTTGCAAAAGCAAAATGATGAGATTTTCCCACAGCATGCTGGAGAGACACAAAAGGTACACGAGAGCCCTGACAGAGTAAATTACTTGCATTCATATTTTCGTTCGTCTAATTATATCCAGCATGACTTCTGGATGCAGTGGGTAAATCATTTCTGTTCTTCATTACGTGACTGACAAGAAGGGGATGTGACTTTGGAGCCAGCCTAACCCCCTGCTTCTTTCCAGGGAGCGGGGCCGAGAAGGAAAGGAAGAGGAGGCAGCGAGGCACCAACACCCACTTCAAATGTAACATCAGTAATTCTGTGAACATTTTGAAAAACAAAAGAGTTACTTTCTCATTAACTTCTTTACTGGAAAGGCCAGCCCGCCTTCAAGATTTTAAAAACATAACAGGTGCTGTTTGCCATTCACCTCCAGCATCAGTTCTGCAGCTGAGTTTTGTTCTAATGCACTAGGCAGAGCCCAATAATCACAACAGTCCAGAAAAACAGTTAAAATCCAGCTCCCTTGCTCACAGCGCAGCAGAACGCAGTCATCTGCAGGCCACCTTCATGTATTTGTGTTGACAGTGTGCTCACACTCGTCCCAACCCCATCACACAACTGGCACTGCTGAACGAGTGCTCTGGACAGGGCACTGCCGCTCACTCACACGGGGAACAAGCCGACACCTCCAAAGCCCTATTAATTTTCTAACAATACACAGGCTTGGTGGTGGTTGTTGTGTTGTGTTTTTTTTTCCCTCCATCCATTTGTTTGTACCACTTATACCTGATTCTCCTGCCTACAATACGTATTTAGAAAGGAAGCTCATCAAGGCAAGGATTGTTTTGTATTAGAGTAGCACCGTTTTTAATCATTACAATTTAATTAAAGGTTCTAAAGCATACCATTATATAACTATAGATGATCAAATTTTTCCAAATAGAGCATATGATAAAACTTCACTAAATGTGGTAACATACTGACATTTCCACCTCCAAAATTCCTAATACACTTTGAAGTTTCCACAATTGTTATGGAGCTGGTAAAAAACAGATGACAGCAAGAAAAGTGAACGATGGCATTCTACTGGCTTCAAATAAGCAGCTAGATTGTTAGAACAAGTCTGAAATATTCCAATCTCTGATCAATGACTTTAGAAAGTTGTCAATATAACAAATAGTTTAATGCCAAATAGCAAAACAAGTAATTAAAGGAGATTCTTAGATATAAAATTATTACTGGGATCATCAAGTGAATAAATCTTTATTTTTGGACTAGTTGTGTTTCCTTTTCCTTCAAGAAAGAGGATCATTAACATTTAAATTGGAGTAAATTAGACCCATTTCTACACAGCAAAGCAGGAAGCATGATCCAGCATCAAGCAAACTGGCAAATCAGGTCTGTTATCAGCACCTCCTGAATAAAAGTCTATGTAATACTGTGTACCCAGCACACAAAACATTTCTCAGGAGCAGAACAACCCATGGCGACCTTTGAACAGTCTCGCAGGCATTTGAATAGCAGCAGCCTGGAGATGCTGGAGTTTGAACCAACTTTATACCCGCCATATGTACATCAGCTCTAACTACTTTTTAGTAGTCTTAACATATTCCTGCATTGTTAAAGTTACATGAACAGGTTCATTACTTAGCAGTACACTTACTAGACACCATAATCCTAAATCTGACTGAAAACACAACTCAAGAAAAATCAGAGAAAGGCAAAAAGGGGAACAAAGACTTCACTTTCACAGATCTGAATGTTTCCAGGTCTGACTTGCAGCAGCCTGGACGAGGATGACTGCTGGGTTCTCCCGAAGGCACCTCTGAAGCGTAAGGGGGCAGAAACACAATTTCACAAGCAAAGACCTGACAAAGCACAAACTCTGAGCCTTAATGCACTGATGAATTGCTAAAATGAAAACAGATCACTGATAACCCAGTTAGGTTCCAAGTATGTCACTTCAGACTCTGCTAAAAAAAAAAACAAAAAACACACAACTTTAGACCACATATTTGCCCTTCCTACAGGGACACACCACTCAGCTGTGATTCAGTGCAGCTTCACCACTTTAATCTAAGTTATCACATTAATGTTGAGCCATAGCAGAAGGTTGGGTCCCTGTGGTGCCATTTCTTCCACGAGCACTTAAAAGAACATCTTCGGTAGGATTAGCTTTCTGTTTCTTAACATGAAGAGAGAAAAAAAAAAACATTTTGCTCCAGAAAAGGATTTTAAAATACTGCTATTTTTGTCCTCTTTGCTCTTATGATCTTCCCATTCCCTAATTTACACTGTTGTTATTGTGTCAAAGCAAAACATGCAAGATACAAGTTGTATGCCAACTGCAGCCAGGCTCCTAATGACTAACACTTCAGAGCCCTAATGAGTGTTTAATGGTTCCTAATGCATGCAGTGCACAATAATCATTTTTATAATCGAGTTCTGAAGTTCATAGCTCTTCCTTCGTCCTCTGAACACAACACACAGCCAAATTGGCTCAAAAGTTAGGACTGAAAGGGCACAGCAACATCACTAGCAGAGACTTAATACATTTCAAACTTCAAATGGCGTTGAGAGTTTGCTACTAACAAGTCTTTTTGTAAGAGTAAGACTAAAAAAAAAAAGTTTTCACAGTTTTTATGCCCTTATATTGTCAGCTGCAAAATTAAACTGGAAGAAATGATGACAGGCTAAGCCTTAATTATTTGTGGAATATGTACAACACCAGAGAGGAGTTATTTTTCTATTTCTCCTCGTAACATTGTCTAAGAATTAGTTAGAAGGGTGTAAACCAGATGGATGAAACCACTCAAATTTCATTATTCATTTGTGGTGTGACAGGCAGGGACCTGGTAACAAACAAGTAGGGACAGAGTTTATCATTTGAGTAAAGTCTTATCCCCAAAATATTTCATTTTCCATTTGAAAACTAAGATTTTGTTTTTGGATGAGAAGTGGTTAAAATGGAGAGGATTGAGGGGGAGGGAGAATACCACAAGGATTAGCAGCTCTTACCAAATTGTCTTTGTTGTAGCATTGCACAACTTGGCAACCTCAGACTACTCCAAATATTTATGATTTAGAATAGTTTGCAGGCACAACAGCCAAACTGGACAGCTAATGACATACAATCACACAGAGATCATGGTTACCATCATTTTCAGTGAAAAAAAAAAAAAAAAAAAAAAAAAAAGAAGTCTTTCCACATTCAGTAAATATTCCATCCTTTATCAGAAATACATACAGAGGATGGGAAACCTTACTTTTAGAATAATCACTTTATTGTTGTTTCTTCTAGATCTTTTAAATTATTATTATTTTTTTCCAAGATGACTAGTTATTGTTTTAAATATGGATTTAATTACTGTGATCAGATGAAGGCTGAATCATTGCTCTAACTTCAGTACATTAATAGTTTCTGGGCTTCTACCAAAAAATTGTAATGCTAAAATTTGTTTGTATTTTACGTTTTTAACGCATAAACCCTTTATCAATGTTTAAACGTCTTTGGCAATAAGCACAGCAAGGAAACTGGGAGAACAGAATTGCACCACTGCTACTTTTGTTAATACATGAAAAAAATCACAAGTTTGGTGTTAAGTCATAAGTTCTTACAAGGAAGTGCTTTTTTATTTTATTTTTCCAAACTAGCTGAAAACTTTCATTTTGCTGTTAATCATGCAATGCAATTCAACTGAACTCATAGCCTCCTATTAATATAGTAGAGGTAAACCAACAATATAAAAAAAAAGGACATTTTGGAAAACCATTGCTAAAATAAACATATTTCTTCCAGTTACTGCTAGACAGCAAAATAAGAACAGAATACTAATCTAAACAGAAAACAGGTGGTTCGCTAGATAAGCACAATGCCCCGCGTCATAGTTGGGTTACTGCATCTTATACCTCAAGATTTTGAGATGCCAGTCATTGTGTTTCTGACAAGAGATGAAATCCCCAGTGGACTGAGGCCATCATTTCCAGTGAATTTCCATACCTTGTCAGCTGTCAGCGCTCCGTACATATTCCTGACAGACTCCTAGTCATACATTAACTGCTTAATCTTGCTGATTAAATGCAAGAAAGCCAAACAACAATGTAAATTAGAAAGTACTAAGACTCACTAGAAATCTGATTCAATATGAGAAGAAAAATTCACATAGGAGTTAAAATAGTTAAAAACACATCTTCACTGTGTCTTAATTATAAAAAGACAGACTATTTAAAATGCTGTTTTTGAGAAAGAAAATCTGTAATAATGACTGATGTCAAAATCTATAGGTGCTTTAGCAAAAGTGACCTGATTAAGAAAAAATGTATTCTAATTCACATTGAATTTAAAATCTGCCTTTAATAATTTAAGACTAAACGCTAAGAGGAACAAACTAGGATATACAAAATAATACAAAGTAATTATACAGTTATGACACATAAACGGACTAAAGTAACGCTCAAGCTTAATAACACAATATGGAAAATGCTGTCACAAAAGCCTTCGTGAAACAACCATAAACTATTCAAAATTATTTGTTATTTCTTCTCCCTTACCACCTAGAAGCTTTGCTGAAGCCACAGCGTCACCGACTGCATCTGAAAACATCAGTTACTCTTGCATGAAATTGAACTTTATGAAGAATAAGAAGTTACTGATGATCTTCAAATTCTGAAGCATAATAGAAATGTTTATCTCTATACTTGGCATAATTTAAACATTTATACGCTAGTAATTTAGAATGGCTGAAGTGCCTCACGGTTACAGGGTTTACAAATGATAACTGAACAATCCAGTTTGGTTTAAAACACCACTTTTCAAACACCTCATCTAAGCATCCTGCTTCTCTTCTATTCCATGGAATATAGGATTTTAATTTTCTCCTATTACAGTAACCAATCATGCCTCTAAGTTTTCCATCTTTACAACAGATGTGCATATTCAAAGAACCAAACAAGCCAACTTGCTAAAACAAACACTAAAATAAAAGTAATGCAGAATGAAAAATAGTGCCAATTACAACTTTTTAGCCTATAAACACCATAAAGCAGAAAACAAGAAAAAAAGTGTGCTAAAAGCAGTTTGTCAAACCAAAGCACACCAACAGAAAGATTATTCATTTTTTTAGTATAGGATCAACTGTAATTTACTTATTACAAATGTATGTACCAGAACCGTGTGTGTGTATGTATTTATTGTTTAGGTAATAATTGAAGTAGACGGTACAATTTCTCCCTCCTTTTCCAACCCTCCCCAACACACACACAAGAAGTTCCAGGTCTGAATATAACCAGTTCAAAGACAACTCACAGCATAGATATAGCTGTGGCCGCTTCACTACATTTTTTTTCTTTGCTTTCCTCAAAAGCCAGGCATGGGTAACTGGGTGCTCTTTCCCCTAATTCTGAAGAAGAAATATACAAATTAAATGAAATGCAGGAATATATGAATGCATTTCACATCTCTAAATTTTAACAGGAAGAATTCAAGTCAAGTCCACAACTACGATACCTAGGACAAATAAGATAAAGTGATTTAGTAAAAAGCATGTATTTTTGTGCTTATAATACCTGTAATCTGTTAAAGTATAGGACTGAAATTCAGAAAAGGTTTTGAAGGTTGACTCAGGGGCCCACTTCACATCTGGGCAAAAGCAATCTAAACATCCCAGCTGAATCTCATCACCTCCACTTAAAACCTGTCTTCCCTCAGATGCTGTGCACATGAAGCATCTGAATGCAGCCAAGGACGCAGATTCTCACAGCTGAAAAAAAGAAACCAAAAAGTCCCAGTTTGGTTTGAATTAGGTCTGTCTTCAAAACTGAATTACTCACTCAACTAGAAATGTGCTGCAAGATGAAGTTACTGCATCTTTTAAGACCTGACAAATACCTATATACTGAGCCTGCTTCATCAGCAGTTTTCTTTTCCTGAGATATTAACTCTCTACTGAAAAAAGCCCTATTCGAAGCCCCCAGCACATAGAAAACTACTCACTTGGCCCTAGGGCAGATCATTTACAGAAGACTGGTACAAAATTAAATAAATTAGATCTGAGTCCAAGTTTATGATTCAGTTTTTAAAAAGTCTTTTCCTGAGACAATAGAAAACAGTGTTATTTTATTTTTTAAAAATCACTTCAGAAATATGAAGGCAATTTTTCTTTCCAGCATCTTTCAATTTTGCCATAATTGCATTTTAAGAGTCAATCCAGTTCAAATTACTACAGCTGACACCAACAGAGGAAAAAACAATCCAAATTTCTTAAACCCAACAGCTGACTTCACAAATAGACAAACAAAAACAAAAACATTTTTTTTTATTGGCCCTTACACTCATTTAGCAAGAACACAGCAGTAATCGTAGACGCTGCAGAACTGGGACACAGGCATTAAATTCAGTGCAATATTTCCTTTCGGCCTGCACTAAAGACAAAGCAATAAACAGAAATAAAGCTACAATGGGCCTTCCTCATTACACGAAATAAACCAAAGACGACAATACCCTAAAGCAGCATACATGTTGACACTAAGACTCCTTTTCTTTTTAGATTTGATTTGATTTCTCTCTTGCTTTTGGGTAGATCTCTAGAAGAAAACGTCTCGACCACCTTTGCCAACTCTGTTCAAAAAAGGCATCTTGACTAAGCTAGGTGACAGGAGAACCAGCGGGATTATTGCCTGTGAATGCATTGCCGACTCCAGCATGAGCATCAGTACCTGTGGTTTTGTGACTCCTGACATTCATGCAATATATGTCCCCTTGCCTTTGAAAATGCAACAATATCACAGAAAATAAAAAATATATTGAATTTATAAGCCAAATCTCGGTTTCCACATTTAAGAAATCGGTTATTTGTATTTTGGTTAATATTTGGCTAATGTAAAATGGACGGGGGGGGCTGGACCAACACTGAAATAACAAACGGGGAACCCTTTGCTTTTAGATGATCTCTTCAGAGAGCTCAGAGAAGCTCAGTTTGAAATGGAGCTTTTACAGCATGAGGGAAAAAAGGAACAATGTTCACCTAACTGCTGTACAGAGCATGGCACTGAAGTAACTACTCCCTCCTTCACCCGGAGGCCTGTCCTGGATCTTCTGCATGACAAAGGAAGGAGGTAATGAGAATAATTACATCAAGACTTGCATTTAGACCTGTTTTATAACACTTATTAGTACAGCGCCTACAGCATTTCAGATGGACAGCCAATTAGCTGTTTGAAAAATCTGTCTTGAAACAAGAAACATCCTCAGGAAGGTGGAAACTTACTCCTTGATTTAAGGTTTCCATACCCTTTTGCCATCAATGCAAATGAAGCTGAGTGATGCTGCCAGTTTTCCTAACTGACCAGAACTGCAGAAGTGGTTACTGAACAAACCATCACCTTAATTTCATTCTTTTTTCTCCTGCAACCTTCCAGTTCCCACCCTTCATGGTAAGAGCTGTATTCTATCTCCTGATTTTTAATAGCCCAGCATGTTCTAACCTCACTTCTGAGTAAAACTCTGGGAAATTTATTTTTTTTTCCTTTCCACTTTTTAATTTGAACACTTCTACTGCTAGAAATGAGCAATTTAAAACCACAGAAATACCTGTAAGTAGTTCTTACCACCTTTGCTAAGGCAAAGGCATTTCTTGATTTACTGACAGATGTTAACCCCACAATGCCTGCAGAGCTCAGGTGGTATTATCTGAGTATCTCAAATGAGACTCTAAGGTGAAGTGTGAAACAAATGACTTGCACAAACCAAGCCATGGGGTTTAGCAAACCCATAGAGAAAATCTCTTACTCAACCAAAAATTGAAATTAGTTCTCTTCCATCTTAGCCCACACATGGCTTCAAGTCTGAGTATAACCCTGCACCTAGCTTTAACAAGTGAAAGCTACAGCTTTTTACCCTACCAGAAGAGCTTATCTCCCTACATGTAGGCACCAGAAAATTTCATCATCTACTGTTAGAGCAAAGAGAAAAGACAAATTCCCTCCAAAGCAAGTCTTTCATGTTAAAAAAAAGTCTTAACGAATTTGTTAATAAGAGTCAAATAAAGTAAAAGCTAATTACATTTTAACGTAAAATTTTTACACCTCTTACAGATGTTTAGGTTATTTCATGGTTTATTATAAAACATTTTCTGTTATCATTAACTGAAAGTTAATAGTCTCCTCGCATGGTGGCTTCAGTGTAGTAACTGCAGTGACACCAATGTGAATTTTAAGTTGCTGCATATAGCAGCGGTACAAATCTGACCTGCCAGCCAGAAGACATGCACAGTACCTAAAAACTCCAGCTTACATTTTTCAAGGTATTAAGCTTCCTTTTGTCACTAAAATAAATGGCTCAACTATCCAAAACTTTTTTGGAGTACAAGGCCAAATTTAAATGGCTAGAGGGTTACTGCAGAAGAAAGAAAATCAAGGCAGCTTTAGGATCGCAAACTCTTTGAAGTTTTTAGAGAGAAAGTATTTAAATGGATTTTCCCCCGTTAAAAAAAAAATATATATATAATATATATACACACACACACACATATATATACTTTTTTAAAAAATGAAAACAGAAAAAAAATATTATTCAAGTAGTGCTAGGGTTTGTCAGAGAAGCCAAATTTTTGTCGTTATTTTTACTGAGGGCTCTGCAGTCAGACTCCACCTTTAGTCCTGTGCCACAGAGAATCCATCTGCTTCTTTTGATTTAAGCATTTAGCCTTATAACAAAATATTTAAGCCAAGAAGCCAAAACTTGCCATAGAAAGCCTTCAGAAACCGCATCATCGTCCCCGTCCTTGAAACAGCCCCAGCTGTCTTCCCCACTGAAGCTCAGGGCAACAAAACACTTGCCTCTCACACGACACATTCTGTCTCTGTGTGCTCTTAATAGGCTACCGTTTACCTGCTGGAGTGCAACCTGTCACTTTGGCCACCTCAGATGCCTGCAAGCCTCAGCGATATTGTGCTACCTCTTTTGATCGAGGCTGTGCAGAGTAAGGTCAGCCGGAAGGGCTCAAGCAGCAACACGCAGCTGGCAGATACCCTTATGAGGGAGCAATTTCCCGCAGAACTGGCAACAACTACCTAAAAGCTGGCTCTCTGAAGTCATCTTTGTCCTATTTCACTTAGTTCACTCTTCAAGAAGAGGTTACAGCACCACTATAATGTGCACAACGCTTGAAGTATTTCAGATACTGTTTGGTATCAATTCTCACCACAGGGTGCTTGAAGATACAAAGATACGTAACAAACAAACGTGCAGAACTGATAGAACAATATCCACTCCACACTGAAATATGGAAAACAGTACAGTATTTCTCAAACGTGCTCTGGGAGTTTCCTTTCCAGAGCAGTGTACCCACAGGCTTTATGAACATCCTATCTTTTTGAATCATCTGCACTGACATAGTAGCTGGCATGAAGACTAGGTTCGCTATCTTTGTATTGGGCCAACTAAAACATCATTAGCATGGCACAGTCCTCAGAACCATGCATACTTGCCTCCTTGTTTTACACAATGTAGACACTTAAACAGAAAGCAAACACACTCATGGTGAGGTGCCCTCGATCGTCCTTCTTTCATGGGAGAGTGCTTGGGAGATCTCTAACCCCCTCCCCTGAGTTATCTTTACGTATTTCCAGTTCTCATGGATAGGAAAGAAATCTTGCTTCATTTACCACAAAAGGACGCAAATCAGCACCTCCTCAAAGACCACTTTGGAAGGAGAAAAAAAAGGGAGACTTACCCTACTCCACCTACAGGGATTTTGTACTGTAATGTAATGTGATGTGTAGTTGTAATTAAAGAGTAGGCTCTACTTCCAGTCACCTAAAATTACTACTTTTGAAGATCACCTCAGTTCTTCCTCTCTTTCACCTACAGTCAAACCTCAAGGACTACAACATGAAACAACACCGGCTCTAGGCCTTACCAGGATCAAGAAAGGTAGCCTGTATTTCTAACGCTGCACTCATTACATGCTCTTTGAAATTCAAATATGTTGAAAAACTCTTCCTCCTACACCCCGTTTGATGGCGAGATCTGTAACTCAGAACTAATGGTGAACTTCACCTATTGGCCTAAAGTAATTTGCAACACAAAAATGAGCATTCCAGTTTGGGTAAAGGAGGTTCTAGCTCTGTCTGGGTTATACATCGTTACACTTAGAGACACTGTCCTCCGACCACAGGGACATCTGAGGTCTCCTAAATCCCCTGAAGAACTCTCACTCTCCTGAAGAACAATGCTAGCTTTGCAACAAATCAGAATTTCATTTTCACTGCTTTAAACAAAACTCTAAATATTTTTTACACTGACACCCATCTTCTGAGAACCCATGTTGAAAGGAAAATGTGAGACACTAATTTTCAGGCTGTCTCATCTGGTACTTGGGATCATGCTTTTTCCACACCAAAAGAAGTCAGCTGAACTGCAGTTGTGAATGTACCTCTAAGACAAGAAGCATACTGTTTAGATTATAGGGTCCCATGGTGAGAAAGTGTCTTTGATAGAATTAGAATTTGCTTTCTTGCATCTCAAATGCAAATTTCTCTGGAGATAGCTAAAAATAAATCTGGTGAAAAACAAACAAAAAAACTCTTCAGCAATAAACTATTTTTAGTACATAAACAAACCAAAATATTCTCATTTGCATATGGTACATCATCTCCTTTGGTGTTTTTTTATTTATTTTTTTTTAATCTTATGCGGCAATGCTACTCACAAACTAAATAACCAAAAAACAAGGTAACACTTCTGGTGCCAGATGCTGAAGATCAATAGCTGTTTCCCAAAGTTTATGGCATAATTAAAATTTGTAACAGGAATAATTTTCTTTTCAACCCCTCAAGCTAAGCCTAGAATTATTGACTAAGTCAAAGCTATGTAGTATAACATTTTTTTTTATTATGTTTATGGATAATAGAAAAGATTTTATTGTTTTTACATGTATTCTGGTAACTATAGAAACAGTAAATAGGATGCATTCTCTATATCAGCAAAGCAACAGTTAAAAATATTTTGTTATTGTTTAGGTATGTAGAGGACATGGATTTATATAATTATCTGTTAACCATCAGCTAAACTACAGTTTCCAGGTGGATGACTAGAATGCCCATGAATTAAAAGAACACTGAATTTACTGTCCTTACAGTTCAGCTGCCACAAAGCCTCTGTTATAGAGAGGCACCACTACAGGGATTGCATGCAGGGCATCCGAGTAGTCAATACTGCCTGTAGCTGGAAAAAAAACATGCTGTTATCTAATTGACGGGAATATTAGAGTGGCTTTATATTTATAATCTGAACTATATACCTATGTGGTTTTTTTCCACAACCCAGGCATAGTAAGAAAAGACTTCAAGAGAGAAAGGACAAGAGAAAAGACTTCAAGAGAGAGCACAGTTGATCCAGAACAACTACACATCTCCTCTATGAGGAGAGAAACCTGGATTCTGCCATACAACCATCATTGCCATGATTCAGAATTACTGTATGTCTCAGAATTTCAGGTCAAATATGCTCAGTTTAGAAGCAAAAAGCTGTATATTTGTTTTCTAATGTTCAGCTCTGAATACTCACTCACCCTTGGATATCAAACTTGATTATTTCCTGCTCCTACGTCTCAATCAATGCTAATCATAACACAGGCCAAACTAAACTCCCCAATACCCATACAAGCCCATTATTTTCGTTGTGTTTTCACAAATAAAATATAACTAGGAAGTTAGTTATATATTTCTGCTGAAGAAGCACAAGAACAAATACAGTCTGACTCAGCCCCTCTTTGCAGAGCTAGTTGGAATAAAATGCAGTAAACTTAATTGTGTTATGAAAGCACATGAAGTCTGAGCTTAAACAGACAGCAGGAATGCCACTTCTACACAACCACTATTTGAAGAAAAAGATGAATATATACACAAGTTGTCAAAGGCAGCTATTATGAAACTATGTCTAGCACTATATATTTGTGGTGACATTCAGGCTAAAAATTTCAGCTCCACTTTCCATGGCTGTTTCCAGAGAGATGCATTTAGATAAAGTTGGGCTTCTTAATCTCTTAAACACCAAGAAAGGTTTCAATATATTACCAAAACATAACCAGAAACATGAAACTGGAAAAGGGCACAAGCAGCGGCACCACCACTCTGTGAGAGTGGGTGATCGCACCAATGCATGTCCAAGGGCACCACACGACTCTGCACCAGCTGAAATACAATCCAGAGGTAAAAGCGATAATGGAGACAATGGATTCTAGAAAATACCATAATATGTAATGAAATCACAGTATTTCTGACAGACATATGCTCTTCTTTAGTGAGCCAGGCAGTATTTTGTCCTGTAGGTGGTGACACATTCACACTTGCTCAGGATGGCACAGCTTTATGCCATTTCTTGCTTAGATACTAAACATGGGATATAACAATCTTAAAACATGGAAAAATAAGTAAACCTGATTGTTTTCCATGCCCCCGGGGCACATCTTCAAATATATTTCCTGATGCCAAAGCTGACTAGTCTCTGAAAATCTTTTGGAAAGACATGCCTCCAGAAGAACATCTGAACACTTGAAATTTGCCCGAGTGTCCTCAAGTTCATCTGACAGAAATAGCACTGTTACAGCACTCTCACTGTAAAATCTCCCAAGCTTTTGGGCACGTGGTAGAATTTAACTACTTATGAATATGGAAGCTTGCAATAATGGTTGCAACTTGTATGACAATAAGCAACATCGCTAACAGTGCACAAAACTAAAGAAATGCACTTCATCTCCGGTCACTGCCTCTGCAAATGATCTGACAAAAAACACTGCGTCTAGGACACTCGGACTGCCTTCTAGAACTCAGTTTCAGAAGGCTAAATTGAAGCAGTGTGTCTCCTCCCCCAAATACGCTGCCTGGCCTTAAGATTAAAAACATGTGAGTGAAAGATGGAAAATGACTAACACACATTAAAATTTTCTTCTGCCAACACAGAGCAGCTTCATGCATCGAGGGCTACATAATGCATAAAACCTATGTTATGACAATGTGAAGATGCATAGAGCCACCCCAAACCACTAGGAATAGCAAGAGAACCGAGAAAACTAAGTTTGCAGATTTGGTCCAGTTCTCCAATGGCCTGTTTCAAGTTTTCCAGAATTCACTAGATACTACCCAGGAGAGCATTCTTGCACAGGTATTGTGCCAGTACTCTTTTTATACAGCCTAAGTAATTCATGTTTCTCCTGTTGCCTTGAATCTGACTTAAATAACAAATATATAGAAAAAACTACCTAGCACCAAAAAAAGATACCTACGTGAAATCACTGGGAAGTAGAAAAAGTAGAATTAAGTAGACTTTACCGAGAGAATTTCATCATTATTTAACCATACTACATTGCTATGCCACAATACTACATTACATGCAGGAAATCTCCATTAAGCCTAATATAGGATATTAAAAATATCTAAGTATGAAGGGACTAATTAGAGACCAGGCCTTAAAGAAATACAAAACAAACAAACAAACCCCTTAGAAATCTAAGTACCTTGATCACAGTGATATTTCAATGAAGAAAACCATCTTGTTCATCTTCAGGAAGCACATCTCAACAACTAACAGCAAGTTGGACCTTCCTGTTTATAGGATAGCATCCCAATATTACACCACCTCTTTTGTGGCAGAAATCAGTGAAGATAGTGTTTTTCACGCAAAGGAAAAAAGAAAAAACATCCATTAGAACAGTGGTATCCTATCCCTGTGCAGAGGTGAAAAAAATTTCCAGGCGTTTCCAGAAAACCCCAAGTAATTGGAGGAGGAAAAAGGGACCTTGTTAGGACCTGCTATGAATGCAGAGTACTCTCCATTACAAACTAGCATCATATCTGCACAAGAAGTTTACACAAACCCTGTCTTCTTTTGCCTCAACTGCTAAAACCACATTGATATCCCCTCTGCGTCAATCTCAGTTCTTTACTTTTCTCCAGTAAGTGACAGAATTTCAGAGAAAAGAGGTACAGGAGTGGCCAAAATAAATACATGGCTTACCTCGCTGCTGTTCACTAAGACATGCATTCTGAAGAATGATGTATTGGGGGAAAAGCCAACAACCTCACTTGGATCACTTCCCTGAGCGGCAAACGTGAAATCTGATAGAACCTACTGCTGAGTAGAGGTTATTTCCCATTCAGCACAATTTCAAAGTTTAAAGTAGCTCAAGATTACAAGCAAAAGTTTTTGGACACTTTGCAAACATCATCCTTTTTCTATACATCTACTACATTTTCAATTTTGCTATATTTATTGCAGCAAGATGTTGCTATCTTGTTTCATTTTCAGGAATATATATTAGGAAGCAATCATCTGCAACACCCCTCTAAAAACTGGAGATGATTTTAACAGCAAAACAACAATAATGCAGAGTGGGAGCTGGAAGTCTCTGGTTTGATATCAAGTTTCTGCATTAGATTCATAACCACTGGAGACAGATTTATTGTGCTTCAATTTATACTTTTTTCTCAGTTTTAATATGATTGTGTTATTGAGGATATTTCTGTAGAACTAAAATTTCAAGCCCTGCTTCATGAACACAAACTGGAAAAATCAAAGTTAAAAAAAAATAGAATACCTGTAATAAAGGAGTTAAAAGCAACTAGAAAAAAATTAGAATGATTAAAGCTGAAGTCAAATGAGTGTTCTGTGCTTATCTAGCTGCTGATGGCTCTGCAGGACTATCTGAATCTCTTATTTTTCACAGCACCAGGACAGTGATCAGTGCATACTTCTCTAGCTCTCTAGATTCACTACTTTGAAATGGAAGTCAAGAATCTACAGGAGGCAGCAATAAAATGAATTATTTTAAATTACCCATTGTCACTGTACCTCGTTGGTGAATAGAGCCAATCTATGTAAGACATGCTGTCACAGAAAACCCTCAGTATTACCATTTAAAAAGAGCTGAGAAGGGACCCAGGGACATTCTGCTGATAATTGTCCAGACAGCAAACAGGCACTGAATCCTGAGGACTGAGGTCATCAAATGCAAAGTGGAGGAGGGGAGAAAAAAAATTTTTACAATGGACCTTCAGAGCTACCACCTTATAATACAGAACCCCAGTTAATAACTGCAACTGATGACAGCATTCGTTAACACTATTCAAAGCTCCCCTCCAACACTAAACTGAAACAAGGCTGTTCCTTCAAATAGCCGAGCAAGTAGAGGAGGCCTGGGGCCAGAAAGTCCTCTCTTTAAGAAAAGGGAAGCTCAAGATGGAAAAGAAACCATTCTGAAAGTCACTTTCTGGGACATTCCCTTTCTAGGTCCTGATGTAAACATGTTGTATTCTTTATGTATGCTCTTGATGTTTTCCGATTGCCTTTCTCAGCAAAAAGGCCTCGTTGCTTCTTGTAGACTTGGTCTGTAAATGTTTCATGAGACTACATATATATTAATCTAATAAAAAGAACAACATCACAGCACAAGAACAAGTCCTAAGGAACTGATCCAAACCCTAAGGAACAGCTTCGGAGCTGATCCAAAGCCCAGATTAATTACAGACAGTAATTGAACTTGCTGGAAATTTACTTTAATACAATAACACTCTTATTTAATCACGTGTTTATATTAAGGATTTATAGAATGAAGCAACAATAATTTAAAAAATTATTTAGGTATGTTAATAAAGAGTACATGTAGGAGCTCTGAAAAAAATCAGGGTGGTACATTAATAATGCTTGAATGACTTCTCCCATTCTAGGTCCCATCCAACGCCTCTCAAGAGCTGCAAGAATAAGCTGCCCCAGTGCGAACTTGTCAGTTTGGCTCCATCCTCTGCGGGGCAGAGAGGCAAGTGTGTATTGTACACGCTTAGCAGGCAAGCAAGGCTACTACAGTCATCTAGCAACACAACACAGTGTAAAATCGATTATAACTCATGTATAATATACAATTAACATTTACAGTAATTGCATCCTGTGGGGCTACTATTGTCATAGTCTCCCCAAAACAGTACTTAATTCACAGGAAAATTGAAAACAACAACTCATGTGAAGGGACAGAACTTGACTCACATTCAAAAAAAGGCAACAAAACCCCAAGATATCCTGTCAGCTGCAGTTGCGTTTTTAAAGGGCTCTCAGTGTGCTCACTTGAAGGAGGAATCAATTCATGGCCGGCAGTCAAAGGCCGATTGTTCTGGGCTTGCTTTGATCTTTCCAATTGTCACACCCACGCTGCAAGTTTCGTAGGAACTGAGGGCTGAAGTATTTACCGAAGCAGTAAAATGATTACAATGGAACCGAACCAGGAGCTAAGTTATTCTCAGAGCCTACTGTACTTGGTGCAAAAACAAAAGAGCTGCGATGGCAGAGTGACCTTATATTTACTGCCGGACCAGATGGCGAGAATTAGTGACTTATGTAAGCCCCAAGCCTTCTTCACCATCTGACGGCTGCTAGGTGAAATCAAACAAACATCTCTGCATAGTCCTTAGTGCACAAACCTAATCAGCACAAGACCTTAGAAGAAAATGCTGCAGGGAAAGGCAAGGAGTGAACAGGACTGAAATCCTTGGTTCCTGAAAAAGGTTGTGTGTTTTGTTTTGTTTTGTTTTTTTCCCCAGCAGAACAGAGACACGCAGGTATGGCACAGCGAGTAGGTTCATGCACCTGCTGTCCAGGCTGCATCCCTTTTGCTAATGAATAAGTGAAGCCAGCCTCCAGGGCTGTCAATCTGGCACCTTTAGTAATTCATACAATCCCAAAGTTCTCTAAAAATAAATAACATGAAAAGAAACACAAGTTGTCTCACTAGCAGTGGTTTGACAGGTATCTTGAATTGTTTTAATTTCTCCACCTTTTTTTCCCCTTAAAAATACCAGCTAAATCACCGATTTTGAAGTCTCTAAAAACAAGCACACATCAGAATAACACAGCACATTAGATTAACAGCAACTAAAAAAACAACCACCAAAAAAACTTTTACTGGTGTGTGTGTATATGTATGGAGAACATTTCGATTTAATCTAAGACATTGTTTTGCAGCCCTAATTCTCATCCCATTGCCCTAATGCAAACCATCAAAAGAAATTTCATTTGACTAAACTCACTTACACTAATGAAGAAAAGGTACAATTCAGGATCACAGGCCCCCAAAGGAGTTGTACGTGATACAATGGGCCTGATTCATTTATATCAGTTTTACCAATATAATTTTATTGGCAGCAGTGAAAAAGCTCCTCGCTTGCAACATGGAAACAAAGACCATTATTAGGCTGAATGCGTTTCTGAACAGCATACCACTATAAACTCAAGCCAGATCCTGAATGAAGAAAGAAGAAAAAACACTAAAAATCTCTCATCAGCACATGACATAAATGGTATTTAGACCTGTATACTATGTAATGAGTTATTTTTTCAAAGTTAAAATCTGGATGAAAACTGAATTTTCTGTGTAGTATATACATACTTTTTACCACAACGTAAAAATGTGGAAAACGGGGTTGAAAAAAGTATTTCCTCTCTCAAAAGCTCTCCAAGAAGGAAATCTGCTTCAGCACGAACGAAGTTATTCCCAATTAACTCAGGTTGGAGACACACATTTGAATCTCAGTATAACATGCTTGTATACGCATGAAGAATAACTTCAGGGGAAAAGCAGTTAAGAGGGCTTCCCAATGCCTAGAAAGTCACTGTTTCAGCTCTCACAAAACCATTTGCAAATTTTAATAGCTTAAAGATTTTTGCAGAGCTCAAACTAGTTACAAAGCTTTATCTGTTGCTATTATGCAAAGCATGAGAAAGAGGCCAAGAAGAGACTGGTAAGCCAAGCAAAAGAAAAACGCAGGTTGAGTGTCAGGGGAAAAAAACACTGGGTGTTAAGAAGATAAAATAATGAAAGTAATTTCTCAGGAAGATATTTCCTGGGACATTAAAACTGTCTCTTGGAAAAAAAAGACTACCGGAAAAACATTCTTTTTCGAAGCAAAAACTTGACATTAATGTAGCAAAAGAAGGACTAAGCAAGATTTATGAACTGTTGTGTTCAGGGCTTCTACTGAAAATTTAAAATACCTAGGACAGAAAGATCTGCTCTCACAGTTAGCCACACAAGTGCTACAAGGGCTATTTAGCACATAGACGTTGGTGTTACCTTGGCACAGCCCACAGAAGGAAGAAAACAACATGGAATAAGCCAAGAATGAACAAGGGAAAGAACCTCCTTAATCTTTATGGATCTGCCATGCCCTGCTCACATGCAACAGGTACTCAGTTTGTGCAAAACAGCAGTGTAAAGCATTTCCTATCCCAAAAATATTTGCAGCAGATTGAACTGTTACAGAACAGCAACCTCAATATCCACAGATCACTTTGTTTAAAGCAACCTTTATTGACAATAGAGTGCCAAATACTCACACGATCTTATCGCACTTTCTTTTACTTTTCTAATTAGTGCAGTGTTTTTTTATGTTTGCTCGCTGTGCTTTGTTTTTAAAAAACAATGCATTGCAAAGATGAGGGATGCGGATTTCCTCCTTTTTCCAAAAATACATGCACGTGCAAAAACAAGTCCACTTCTGTGGACATGCAGCACACGCTGCAATAGCTGAAAGCAAAACAAGCTCCCACATGCAGCAACTAACAGTGCCCAAAAGTTTTTAGCATGGAAGTAGGTTGCATGCTCTTACCTTGTGGGGATGTATTCGGTAAACTAGATTCATTCTCTCCCATTTCTAAAAATGATCAACTCCTCTGTTAGGAGCCAAGCTGTTTTTACCAAGTTGCCTCGGTTGCTGTGCAAGTTTTGACCTCCTGACTTCCAACTACAGCGTGGTAACAGTATACCTGACTTTTTGTGAATAATTAGTATCCTGCTTCCTGAGTTACCTGGGCTTGCCTGACCTGTTTCTCTATAAACTGACATCATATCCTTTGATCTCTTTTGATTAACATGTGCTTCAGGCTACACTGCTTTGTCTTATTTTGGACTCTCCTGCTCATTTGTTCCCCACCCTTTACTTTCACTTTTATGCAGAAAGCTACCTGAACAACATTTATCTTCCGCAGCAGGTGTTTTAGTCAAAATGCCAAAGCCTGCAGAAAGTTTGCAGCCGAATTTAAAGATTCTTTGAATTTGCATTTTATAGGAGAATTGAGAGTAAATGATAACCATCGAGCCAGTCTCTCTAGGATGGGAGCTTTGCAGCCACAGTTCTTCACCATGGAGAAAGGGCTGCAGCCAATACAGGTCCCACTGCCAAAATCTTTGCCAAGAACTCTAAACCTAAAAAACAAGAACACCCTCCCCCCGTCTTTCACAAAGATTATCTACAGGGAAGATCCTCGATTTGAACACTGTAATTTTGAGATTGTTTTGACCGCGTGACAGAGAGGGATTATAAACAAAAGAAAAGGTTATTTCACTTCCCATCCTGCTCCAGCACAAGAACACAAAATTTTCCAGATAATCTTATCCTGACTTCAAGTTGAGTTCCAAAGAAATATTTGCTCTTTTCTGCTGTAGTAGTCAAATAACACGTTTCTGGTACTTTTGTGATCAATCTGTTAAATAAGTACACCTGTCTCTGCCGACAAAGTTAGTTTTATTTTAACATTTACATTTTCAACTATCAACAAGAGAAATCAAAGAGAAGCCATAGCAGTATCTTACAGGAACTAAATAGCTTTCACAAGGTTAACCTCTGTCTGGATTACAGTCAAAATGGTCCAAATCAATCGCTTTAGACTTGCTTTTTACTTTTTATTCTTTAAAACAGAAGAAATTAGGTCTGTGTTTAGATATAAACTGCACTACTGTGTGTTTGTTTTGTTTTGTTTTTTCCAGTTACATTAAGTTTCAGAAAATAACAGGCAGCCTTTCAAGAAAATTTATCTAGACTAGGTAAAGTGTACTTTTAAAGTAAAGTTTCTGAAGCAAACTATAACAATTAAAACAAAGCCATTAATCATGAAAAAGAACATCCTCACAGCTGGTAACACTCTTTAAGCCTATTATCACATAGACGGAAGTAACAAAATATTTGTCCTCTAGTGATTCATTGTCAACTCTGTGGCAACTCTGTGTGCACATAACTAAGAAACTTCCTCATTTCCATGCACAGCTTGCTCTCAGCCATAATTAAATAACTGAATTTACCTACAGAAGTTAAGTCAGATACCCCAGATTTTAAGCAGCTGCACATACCCTCTTCCTGGGGACCATGGAAGAGCCAGTTCAGAAGCTTCTTCTTGACCACATCTGGGGAAGTTGATGATCTAGTACCGAGTTCTGAACATACAATCTTGACTCGCTCGACATTTAAAAGACATAATTAAGAAAAAAAATTATTTATCAACAAAGATCTACAATACAAAGCAAGATACATTTGGTGAGACAGAGACACCTAAAGCATTTCTGCCCTCTCCAAACACAAACTGTCTCTCTCTTCAAAGACAGCAAGCCTTAAATCTACTATGTTATAACAAATACTTAATACAGGAGAAATTATACTGATTTGTTTTTATCTTCAATGTTGTATTCCAAGAAGTCCTCCTCCATATAAAGAAAGCCACTAATTTCAATAAAACAGAAGCTTAAGGAGGCAACAAAAAATATCTTAGCTACTGAGTACCAACACACTCTTCAAAGAACGAGATTCTGATTTCAGGCTTTTAGCACCTATAGAAATATTTTGTAGTTTAAGTTGCAGCATTTTATCACATCTCCTTCAATTAACACAAATTTATTTTTAAGAATTCAAGAGATGAGAATGATAATGCTGAAAATACTTCTTCCTTTGCAAAGAACTATTCCAGCAGGAATAGTGCAAAAAGGACTGATTTTTCACACTTCCAACAGTGACTAATGGTGAGAAATGGCCAGGCTGGTTTTACGTTCTCCTAAAGCTGTTTGTTGTGCTCAGTTGTGCGAAATGATTCAAATGAAGTGCTTTCCAAAGGAATAACTCTTAATTCATTCACTCCTTAAGAAAGGCCCAAATGTAGAAACATAATGGGGTCTTTGTTCTACTTGTAGAAGAAAACAGAATGTTATTCTGTATATTTACAACACAGAAACCGCAATGTTTCTTGATTCCAACAAGTTCATTTGACAAGACAATGTACAGAAATATAATTTGATGATGATAGTAATTCCAGGCTACAAGAGCGAAAAGCTAAATCTTATGCTTCACATAGAACTGTGCCAAATAGGTAACTGCATCATGCTGCAAATGTCACTAATGAGTATATGCATAATTTCAATGTTATTGGAAACAGAGTACTCTCTACCAACAGTAACAAGGCCAGGCAAGATGTTTGGATGTTTGACTAGTGAGGGGGGGAAAAAAAAAAAAAAAAAAAAAAAAATCTGCTCTATCACGGATGAGATTTTCATCCCACATTCATTCCTCTGGCTTGGCTGAGGTTTGATTGTTGTTGTTTCTTTGCTTTCCAGTTCCGATTTTGGTAAACAGTTTTTTCACCAGTTATTAGGCAGCAGTGGTATATAACTTCATCACCACTCTGGAGTTTAATGGGAAACAAAGTCAATTTGTTCTCATTTATTTCTAAGCACTAATTACAGCTCATTAGAGCTTTTTGTTAGAAAATTACTTGCCATCAGAAAAATATCACATTGTTGAAACAACTGTTTTTATTGTGAAATGACCCAGTTCTAATGAGTCTTCCATTCAGAAAGTTTTTTCAGTCAAAAAGTGTTCAGTGTCAAAGGGTTCCCCCCGGAAAAAAAAAAATAATAATAATCAAGAGGCTTCAAAACACCACTAGAATCTGCAACCTACTTACTTGGGCAGAACAAAACTAAGAATTAGGTCTTCCATATCCATCAAGTGTTGGTTATATCCATATCCATATAAACGTTTTATCCCTTGGGTGCTTTGTTCGAGGACTGTTCCATAGAGCAGGGATCTCATTTTTTAAAAGCACCTTCAGCAAAACAGATAACTCTCAGTTCAAGCTTTGCCTGATCCCTTTTCTCAGGGAGGAAATCACATGCCATAACAATGACTACTCAATATCCGAATTTGTAAAACTGAAAACAAGAACACCTTGACAGCTTTCCAAAACAGTAGTTTTCTCTTCACAGAAAACAACTGCTTTGTCAAAATGTTGTTTGTAAAGTTTCTTTACAAAGTTTTTAATCCGTTCCTGCTCCTATTTTCATTCACGCAGCTTTAGCAACAAAATCTCAAAAAGAGGTTAGGAATCAAAATCACGAATGGCTTCCTAATTCATTTCTACTGTTTTTAGTCATCCTACTTAATGCAAAAATAGATGAGTGTCGAAAATAAATATCAGCTCAAGCTGACTTCAGCAACTGAGAGATGAGAGCACAAATGCCAAAGCTACACATACAGTACAAAGTCAGTTCATAGAAGGTAGAAAAAAAGTTAGTTTCTCCTTTTCCCTTGTAATTTCATCTCTTTGGTGTTAAGCAAAATCAAATTACGCAAACGAATATATAAATATGATGCATGCATGGGAGATACTTTATAATTTGCATCTGCAACCAATAGTATTGCAGAGTATAAGAGATCTAGTAGAAAGGGTGACAACTTTTATTGCCCTTCCATCCACTTAATTATTTATTAAGGCACTGGACTTAAACGAGCACTTTTTAAATATGCTATTTGTTTTACTTTAAAATCCCTGCACGATTAATTTCTACCACCCTTACTTTTGATGAATCTTGCAGTTATAATTGAAAGCAAAGGATAAAATGAATGATTAAAGTAAGCAGCTTAAAAAAAGAAGAGCATAGGAGTGAGGGAGTGAAAAGCGTTTTTCCAATTTGTTGGCAAGACATCTAATACTATAAATGCTAACTAATACTGAATTCTATCTTGCACAACTAAGAAGTAAATCTTACTACTCTAAGATCACATTAGGAAGTGCAAAGCCTAAAAACTGATAAAGGGAATCAAAAGCTGATTTTTTTTAAAGTCAGTATGTTATCTTTTTTCTATATTTCAGAGCAAGTTTCTCTTCAAAGCACTACAATGGGTGACCCTGAGTTTAGATTTTGGGAAGATAAACACCTACCACTAGATCCATCCAGCATAGCTGGGAAGAACTGATGTTTAAGTAGGTCAGCTTGCATTCCAGCCACATTGGAAAACTTTTGTGAAAAAATATACTGCATAAAATAGTGATTGAATATGGTGATGGATTGTCAAGCCAACGAAGACTTGGACTCAGAAGTATCTTCAGTCCAAGCAAATATAGAACAACCAGAAGGAATCCTAGTGATTGAATATTCAAATATAATTATTTTTCCAACAGAAGAGCAGTAAAATGTGTGCACGTGTTTCGGAGAAACACTCTGCTAACAGATTACCTCACCTTCTTAGACTGTCACCTAACTGCAAGGCAGCCATTTGAGACTTGTAGGGAGCTGCAGCACATACACCACATCGGGTGCTGCAAGCAGGCAGAGCTCCCTCCAGAATTGAGCAAAGAGAGAAGATTCAGCTTTTGCTTGTCATCAGCTAGGCAAAACAGCAAGCCTCTGCATGGATTGTCCAACAGACGCTTTTGATACATGCATGCCAACTGATAAATAAGGAGGCATAATGACAGAAAGTTGCCACTAAAATGATATTCCTAAACCCACGCCTTCCTATTATAGCCAGCAGACTTGCTGCTTACTTGCACCAGCTGTGGGTTTCTGAAGCTGTGATAAGCCGATTCAACTCACTAACCCCACAATTTCACCAGCAGAAGGCTACCCACTCTTTCTCTGTGACTTCTGCTTTCTGCCACTTTAAAGATGTTAATCAGATCACAAAGGAGCGCAGAACATGGGAACTTGACAGCTTTTTTTGGTGCTGACAAGCTGTTAGGTGAGCTCAGCCTCTTTAATCCTGCAGCACCGTGAGGTACACATGTAGCCCAAGCTCAGCACATGCTTACTCTGGAGGTAATTTACCATCCCCTCTTCTCCAGTGAGGCACTTTCACATTACGTCTGCTTACAGCCCTCTGCAGATAAAGCACATCTCATTAGTCTGTACCAAAGCACATCTCATTAGTTTTTAACAACTACGCTGCAAAATCATATGGGTCGGTGACATGGCATTTGGACTGTACAAACTAAGGCTCAAGTGCTTGCCTTGTGCACCTTCTTTGACAGCAGGAAAAATGCATCACAACTGAACTGGGCTTCAGACTGAATAAATTCTTCTTTTTTTTTCCCAAACTACTCCAATTACTTATAACCCTGCATGTAAAGAATTTCTAGTATGGAATAAAATTCCTCATTGCTATTTGCATCTTTCAGTCGTCTATGCAGTAATCCTGAAAACCAAAAGGAGCTTTTTTTTTTTTTTTTGTGAGAGTATAGGCAGCAAAAATCTTATTCTTTCTCCCCAGATGGAGGGGGGGGAAAGGAAAAAAAAAAAAAAAAAAAAAAAGATTTGTAAATTAGCATTGTTCTCCCTTTCTCCTCAAATCTGCAATGAAGTTTTATTTTTCCCCAATTCCACTTGTGGTGATATACTTTTGGAAAACACATCTGTTGGCTTTGTATTTACTAGTATGCAGTTATTGCATTACTTAATATATCTTCACATGGATTATTTTTTTTTTTAATACAGAACCACCAGAAGAAATGAGATCTAAAATATATTATCCGTGCTCGTTTTCCCTGCTTATACACCATGCGCTTGTTTCATATGCTTTAATCAATAAATTGTCTCAGTATCAAACAGGGTAATATGTGAGGCAAATGAAACAGCACAGAAGCCAAAAACAAAAATGAGAAGTTAACTATGTATATGTAATTAGGAAAAGGAATCAGAATCTTGGTTTCAAATAATGCTCATGGCACACACACACAGAATTAACTCTTCTGCTCTGGGTTGATCTTTCCATGACTTCCTATATTTGAGTCCCCTAAGAAAAACAAAAACACATCAGAAGTTACTGTGGAATAAGGCAGTAGAAACGTAGAGAAAACCCATGAAAAAGAAACACTGAAAGTGTCTAAACTAGTTGATTTAAAGTATCATTTGAAAACCCAATTTACATAATATAAGTCTTCTCAACCAATATTCTAATTCATTAGTAGTAGTGTTGAAATTTCCTAAGAAGTCAGCAGGAGTTCCAATAGAATTCTGAAAACCTCGAATGTTACTTCTGCATTTCCTTACCAAAGCTTGCAAACACAGTTATTTATAGTTTAAATTTATATAATTTGGTTGTAAATAAAAGGACACATCCCATAAAATTATGGAAGTTGGACAGATTTATAATCCCCACCCTGCACCATCTGAACAGCAAGAAGTCACTGTATTGTGGAGACAGAAAAGCTACCATAAGATTTTGTTTGCTTTAAACGTATCGTTCCTTACTCATCTTCTTGGTTCAATTACAATATTTTAATGTATTTTGCTGCCTTAGAACCTATTATGGGGGGAATAAATACCCAAGAGTTTGGATGCTCAGATGTGAACACACTCATGAGTCTTACGCTTGGAATCCTTTCCTTCATTTATATAGTAGATTAAGCTACAATTTCAAATACTTGGAATCAAAGTTTGTGACACCAGTGCACCACATCGTTCCTTGAAGCATTCCAGTTATGTTTAAATTAACACACCTGTACCAGCAGATACTTAAACGTGCAGGTGATGGGAAGGAACAATCTTAGCAACAGACCAAAGCAGTCCTCAAGAATGAAAGTTACCACAAAATGCCATCTAGAACACTTTACTCAAAGCTTTCCCATGAATCATCACAAGCCACAAAACATTTCTTAATACCCTGTAGCAAGCTTAGGACTCCTAATGTAAGTATAGACCATTACAAAGACAAATAGTAAGTCAAAAGCTGCAGTTTACAACATAAAGAAAAAGAAGAAAGACAATTTTGTTAATGACAACTGCCTCAAGGCTTTGGCTATACAAATCGAAGCATTTCAAACGTTTTCACCTGATTTTCTGAGTGTCTCCACTTACAAGGCAGTAACTCTACACAGTTGGCTGCTGCTATCCTGCGCCTGCTTTTGCAAAGGGTCAGAGAGAAAAAGAAAATAGGCTGTGCAGAACAAACACGATTAGAGGAAAACATTGATTTTTTTGTCTAGACTATTCAGAGTTTTATAATTACAAACTATCTAGCAAACATAACGGACTTCTTCACAGCTTCCATCGAAACATTTCCATAGACACGCACACTATATTTTGACAGCTGGTCAGGTTTCAGTATGCCAAATGCTGTAAGAAGTTTCAGCTTTAACAGTAATTAACAAGAACACTGAACCCAATAATAAAACCCAATAATTAAAAAAAAAAAAAAAAAAAAAAAAAAGAAACAAAGCATTATGCAAGTGGTGATTGTACTGACAGGAAAGATTTTTTCAGGTCTCCTTTCTTTTCTTCCTGACACTGGCTCACACTCTCATTGATATACGAATGGGAAGGGGGTGGGGGGGAGTTAAACAAGATGACTTCCTTTCTGGTCAAAAGTAACATTTTGAGTTTTAACAGCTAATATGTTTTAACCAATTCAGACAATTCAGATAATAGTTTCATAGTGAAAGATACAGCTTGATTATGAGCTACAGCTCTTTTAGTAAAAGGGCTCTGTTAAAAGTTGACATTAATAGAAATCTTCTGAAATTCCTATTATTAGACAGTAATGATTTCATGCTGACGCTACTGAAATGCCCTTTGAATTTGTAAAATAAATAAATAAATAATATCAGATGACAGCCTTTTAACTCTAGAAGAATGGCATTCAACACGAGGAAATGCTATTCTAAAGCTTGTCAAGATAAATAAAAAGCAATTGATCTCAGAAGCAGAAATGTGTTATCTTTATTGTATTCCGTGGAAGCAAAGCAATATTTCAAGCAGTAGAGCTACCGATCCGTTGCCCTTACCATCAACATAAATATGCACTACCTCCAAAGCAGCAGTGTCCCTGCCTGCCTAGCCCCCAGCTACAGGCTGACTTCCACTTGCAGGCACCCACAGCTAAATCATACAGCTACAGACTGAGCTGGACAGCACAAACGAAAACTCTTCCCCTCCCCAGCCCCAGGTTAGTTTCAGCTCCTCACACCACAGCTCAAACATCCACAGTAGCATGGGAAGTTGCGTGACCGTGGCTGAGGATGGAAGGGAAAATATGGCTCTTTCCAGCGTCATGTTTATCACCTTAATGCTACCACGGAATAATCCTGCATGCACTCTTGCTATTTCACAATCTTGTTACTTTGCTGGTTTTCATGAGACTCAAGCTAAATAGAGTAATTTTAAAATATAAGCAGGGCAAGTGTTTTTCAAAAGTGTAATCTGTCAGGCATCTTTCCTAGAATCACGAGCACTTTTCCATCACCAGAATCTTCAGGGTCAGAGGCTTTTGCTTTAAGTATAGCTACTGAGCACAGAAGTAATTATTCCAAGGAAGTCCTACTGCCTCCAGACAGGACAGCCACATTAGTCTCTGCAGCTGCCATGTCCCAGTATTAAAACCCCTGAATTTCCATTGCATCACATAGCATTGGTTAAATTTGAAGGAAAAAAAAATCACTTGAAATTAAGACTTTCCTGAGTACAGTAATCTCACCAATCCCTTCTTCCAGAGACATAGCAAGGTAAGTAGATCCATAAAGTTTCACAACATTTGAATGATATCAGTGAATGAACAAGCCATAGTAAACAGTCAAATGAAGAATGGCAATGATAAAAAAGTATTCAGTAGAGATTAAGAATACTTAACACTTAATTACTTGTGAGTGTAGCTAAGAAATTTACTAAAATAACTACTTTTTTACAATTATTTCATAAAAAAAAAAAAAAAAAAAAAAAAAACAAGCTTGCTGTATTGTACCATGGAACCCAGTTAGTTGAACAGTTCTGGAGGAGAAAGACTAAAATCATGCAGTGTTAGAGAATACATTTCCCAGATACATGAGAAAGCAAAGTATGTACATATATAATGAAAGCTGCAGACTGCTGAAAATTAGTGTCTGGTTTGGCTCTTAATTTCCTGCAGATATTCAATTACCCCTTCATCGTTTTCACTCCCTTGCTCTCCACACCAGAGTATGGTACCATGAAAACAAAATTTAGAAGAACAAAAATGTGAATTCCCATTCTACTCATTTTGTTCGCAACTGAGCTCGTGAAATACAGAAGTTAGAGCTGCAACCTGATTTTCAATTATTTATACTTTGCTGCCTTTCTAATTTCACATTTTCCATTCCACTATAGTGATCTCTCCTTCATATGCATATTCAATTTTTAGACAAAAACAGACACTTGCCAAGGCGGTATGCATTCAGGCCACTGACTGCCATTCTGTTTGATTAGTGAAGCCTGGTCCAAATTATTGGCTCACACTTGCACTTTATTTTGACTAAACAGTATGTTTTGCAACTTAATGCCTTAGGATACTTTCTTCTGACTGTGTAATATCCTCAGGTGTCTTTCAAATCGAACAATTACAGTGGGATAAAAGGTTAGAATATGTATTCTATACATGATATTAATTTACCTTAAAGCCAAGACAGGATCAGCTTTGTAGAGACTCTCTCATGTAGGCATATTTTCCATCTGGCCTCAAAGACCAGACATTAATTCTCTGCAAAAGAACAGATCACATTTCATAATACCATCCATTGAAAGAAAAATCCAACTATTTACAACGATTTAACTTCCTAATACAGATAGAAGATGCATTTTCCTGACCATGCAGCAGTGAAGTAGAATTTACTTGTAAAACATGCTGGTACTTAGGAAGCATTTCCCACCAGCAATCTATTATCCATGCAAATCCCCAAATCCCCCTCCTCCTTTCAATGAAATGCAAAAGGTGTCAATGTGTTGCTTCTCCAAGTAAAATAAGGCAGTGCAGTACACATTAAAGCAGTCTCCATGTATTTCAAAGTAACTCAGAACTAATCAAAGCTTATTATGAAGATGCTACCGATAACTCCATTAATAATGCTCCATTGCTGCACTACAGAAATTACAAAACAAAGAAAGGATCAATAGTAACCAAGTTGTGCTGATGTAATTTCCTACAAACACAATCATATTGTGGCAATGAAGAAGTAATCAGGGTGGAGGAAAACCTAAAAGAAAAAAAAAAAAGCCATGCTGATGCTGCAGCTTCTTTTCCAAGGCCTCCCATTGACATTCCCAATGCAGAACCTAAGAAGCCCCTCCAATACACCATTTTCCAGGACTGCAGCCAGCACTACTCCAGATAAATACACTGAACAAACAGAAGCAGTTTCCATCTACCAAACAGTATGGTTTTGTATAAATTTTACTGATTCAGTGTAATGCTGTAGCAGCCATACTGAAACAAACTTCTTTTCACAGACAGGAAGATGGGTAAGAGGTGGATGGAAGATGAATGGGGTTTTCCATGGTTTTCCTAGGTATTAATTCAAAAGTCTGACCAAAGTTGTCTTTTAGCTAATGGGGAGAATAAAAGCTAGAAAATAAGATGTAAAAAGACATGACCAAATTTATCATCTGGAGATAAATTAAAACACACACACAACTTACAGTACTAAAGCTATTCAGATTTCAGTTGCCATTATATTTGCCTTCAGATTAACCCTACATAGCTAGAATTCATCAAAATGGAAGAGCAACAGGGATATAGCTCCTTTATCATTATAGGTTTGAACCCTGTCAGAGATAGGTAAAATAATTTGGGTTGGGAAGGTCCTGGGAAGTTGCCTGGTTGCCCCCCATTTAAAGCAGGAATGACATCAACACCAGATCAGGATGCTCAGAGCCTCAGAGTCAAGTAAAATTTAAAAGGAAATATCACAGTCCTGAAGTAGCTTTATGTTTTGCCCTTCAAAGGCCTGGTCCCCAATGAACCATAGTAAAACAGAAAAAAAAAAAAAATTAGAATGAAGTAAGATTTACTAACTTCTAAAGAGGAACATTTCCTCAAGAGTCATAAATACGATATTGCACTACTATTCTTCAAAACAATGCCTTTAAACTATAAATGCCCATGTAAGCATGTATTAGCAGTCTTACTGGGCAAGATAAAAGGAAAAAAAAATCTGTCTTTTCCCTGGACCAGCTACAGACTTAATTGCTCACAGATCACAGATAAAAGCTTCACGTTAAAACATTTTATCTGTCTTACAGTTTTACTGCTCAAAAGATGAACTCTGAGATTAAATCCAACTTTCTATTAAGCTCTGGAGATAGTCACATCCCATCCAACTCATAAGACTTTAGGATCTGGACGTCAGTAGTAGATATGGAATATATGAGGGAAGCATTTCAGAAAGGCATTAACACTAATACAGCTTACATACGTGCATCAAGGGAAAGATAGCCGCTAAGTTATGACACTATTCAGCCATGATCCACAGGTATAGGAAGAAGCTGACTTTACAGTTCCTGACAATTTGAAAAAGTTCTCCTAAATTTGCCCACTTAGAGGAGTCTCGCTTTTAAGCATCTACGAGGAGGGAAAAGGAAAAAAAAAATAATCAAAAAAACTCAAGACTTTTTTAATCAATGTTTTTACAAGTTTGAAGAACAAGTGTTGTGGCAAATTTAGTTAATCCAGAAAGTTATGTTTCTTTGGTGGTTTTTTGTTTTGTTTTGTTTTGTTTTTAAATTGAAAACCAGAAGAAATAAGAATTTAAAATGGTCAATGGATTGTAATTTTACCTGGTTTTCCGTATTTAAACATTTACACTATTACTTTAAAAATGCAGAACATTTTAAGATTTTTCTGTCATTATGACTAATTACTGCAGGATGTCACCCTCTCTCCACCTTCTAGATATAAAGCTTTAAAAAAAAAAAAAAAAAAAAAAAAAAGATTTTTTTTTTGTCCATTTTCACAGTAATTATGAGATTTAGAATCAGGGAACTGAAAAAGTCTTGTTTCAGTTTTCCCCTTTGCTACGCAGGGACACATTTCATTACTGAACCACCTTCCTGGGTAGCAATGATTATGTTCAGAATCATTGCAGCTTATTTTCTGTCCATGCCACCTGTACCTAACTTTCAAGCAATTAGCAAAACGTACAGATGGGGACTCCAAAGTAATTTAAGTAGGCAAGTACTAGTCGAAGGAAAAAACTCCTGTTCACAACCTTGCAGAAATTATGCTATTCTCAGCAGACAAAGTTTACATTCAAGGAGATCAGTAGTTTTGCTGGAAGAGAATGTGGCAAATTAGAACAGAAATCCCCTTTGACTTAGAAGCATAGCTGCTATGCTTCACATGAGGCTCAGCAATCAGCAGATAGAGCGGGAAGAGGAGGGAGGAATACAACAGCTAAAGGATTAGATGTTGTCACTTATGAATCCATCATCACACTTCCTCAGATTATGAAAATGAATTTTTCCAAGTAGTACATTTTATGCTTGACAGATTACAGATCAGTTTACACATTCGAAACTGGAGTGCTCCAATTTTACAAGAGTTCAGGTCTTCTGAGACCGTCATTTATTATATGGCTTGACACAAGTCAAGAGAAACATTCAAGCAGACAATGCCGCCGACACTTCCAGGCAATGAAATGGGTGAAGTTACAAACTCCGTAATGATCACTTCAGCAAGCCTGAATTTAACACTTTTTCCCTTGACTATACAGCTGGCTCCGAAAGGTCATTAGACTATTATATTCACTGTTATGTAGAACAGCATTATACACATGCAAAGTTTCTATAGCAACACTTTCTTAATTCACTCTAAGCAAAACACCAATTAGCTTTTTATTATAGCCAATTAAAAAAATCTGCACACTAATTGACAATCTCTCTACTAAGAATTTAAGCTTATGCAAAAGAAATTGCAGTGAAATTTTCTTTGGTAATAGCTTACTTCCTATTCTTCCTCCTTAACAGAACAGTAAATTATTCTTGATAAGAGCTACACACTTATTCTCAATCTAAAACGTTTAGACCCACAGATATAACCTATCCTGGTATGCCTTAAAGATTAGTAGAGCCTAAAGATTACAGGCTTCTGAAAGGCAACAGAAATGTAATCAACTGACTTATTTCTGCATCACAGGAAATTGGGCATAGGCCTATGCACCTGGAGAGCATGCAAGAGGCAGCCAACAAAATGTTTCTCTTTGGGAGTATTTAAGTGTGCTGAACCAAGGCAAAGAAATCGCGAAAAAGCAGCCCTCAAAGTCAAATTCAGTAGGGCAGCAGAGACATTTTCATTTGCTTCTTAACAGTTATTGGTGCTTTTTTTTTTCTGTTGTCTTCTACCCAGCTGGTGCTGACAGCTTCTTTGTATGCCACTTCACATAGTAGATATCAAGATATGTTACTCCAAGAAGAGTCGTGAGCACAATATAACGAGAAACACAGAGATGCAGAGTATCAGAAGTAATCAGCAACAAAAAGTAAAGGGTCCTTTCTCAGTACGACATTCTGCTGGAAACAGGATGAAAAAAAACACCTTTCCCCTTACATTTCTTCCAGGTGAGACGCTGGGATCCACCTTAGAAACAAATAAATACGTCCAGGACAAAGTAGCACATGGCTTCTCTGACAAACAGGGCATGGCCCAATCAACACTTAACTGTACTTAATGAGGTAGCAGTAGGTCTCTAGATTACCCTTAGGAACTAGCAGAAATTACTTCTATTCTCATCATCTTACTCTTATTTACTTCCACTGTTTTATACTGCTGCTTTAGTACAGAACAGTAATGCATCTGACAAGTTATTTGGGGGCATGATAGCAGTAACCAAGCGGTTCTCTTAAAAGGCTGACAAAAAGAAGGTGTTAGGGTGGTCTTTGAATCCTACCACTGTAGATGAGAGAGGGTGTTCCCACACGTGGAGAAACATGCATAACCTTGGAGATACAGAGGTTGTTGCAGCATGTGGCCATCTGCTGAAAAGTCTGTAGGGTCTAGAGCACATCAGTGAGCTTTTTGTTGTTTGTGGTTTGTTTTCCTCCTTTGTCTCTCTCTCTCTTTTTATTTATTTATTTTTATATTTTTTTTTAGCATTCTGCATTGGCATTTCAAGCCATTTAATATTTCAGCAAGTGGGTCTACCCTGTCAGGTAAGCATTACACGCCCAGTGTATTTCAGGAGAAGGGTTAGAGCAGAGTTCAAAGGCAGCTGGTAAGGGCAGAGCTGTGCAGGCAGATGCGAGGCACCTGCAGCAGCCCAGATCACCTTCAGCTGCTCCCTGGGAACATCTGCATTCTGAGCAGCAGCCAGGTTCCAGGCAGACACAGCAATTTTTCAAATACATCATCACTAGATGTCTCCTCCGTACTTGCTTCTCTGATTTGCCCTCTGCCCAGTGTGACTGCCCTGAGCAGCCACGTTCATTTGGTCAGGCAAGCGTTGTGTGGCGTGAAATCCTTGGGGGAGTAAAATAACAGATACAATTTCTGGCAGTCTCACCCCTGCCAAGGAAACACCTTCAGTGGCCTAAAATATGAACCCAAGCCAGATGTGCAGCTATCACAACCTCCAAGAAAGTAAACAGTAAAAGCAGACGGTTCACAAATCAGCATGATCAGGTATATGCTTCTGCTCTGCGCTCCCTGTTGTGGCGTTTAGTGTTCAAAGTACCTGCACTAAAAGAAGAAATTGCACATTTGGTTGCAGGTAAGAAATACAGACCTACCCTCTACTTTAAAGACTCCAAAAGCGATGTTTTCTTGTTTGATCGACTTTTTTTTTTTTTTTAAATACCATTTTGCAGAAGGGCTTACTGCAATTAAGTTGTCTTTGTCTAAGTATAAAAGCTCAAAATATTCTGTTATTTCCAAGAAGTAATGGGATGGCTTTGTTGTATATCTAAATTACTCACCCACTGCTATGACCTAACACAGAACTAAAAGTAGATTAGAACAATAGCCTTACGTGCACGGATTTTCAACAGTTCTGAAACATCCTTTTTGATTCTTTTCATTTACTTTTCTGATTTTGAAACAAAACACAGAAGCCTGATTGCAGCAAATTTTGATAACTACCATGGATTTCTCTCACTCTCTCAATGAAAAGCATTACAGAAAAACCTTTCATCCACATATCTTTCCAATTTCCTCACACTCCTCTGTAGGCAATACCATGCACTGTTATTCCTGGCTGATGAAAAGAAGAATTTAAGGAAAACCACAATTTTCCCACAACGTTGTTCAACCACTAAAGAGGTGGTGTTCTCAATCCAAAGACTGCACATAAAACTTGAAAAGCAAGATGACTGCAGATGACTGAAGAAAAAGAAGTATGACCTTTGTGAACTTAATAATCTGAATTTCCTAACCCCAAACCTTAAAATAATATTTATTTATTTATTTTATTACAGTGTTAGAAGTAATTTAAAAGTTAGCCTCAAAGCTATTTCAACATTCAGTGCTTGAATTCTTGATACTCTATTAAAGATGTATGACAAGATCTCCAACTTGCAATCAGATCAAATAATAAATACTGAAAGGTTCTCCTTCCTTCATGCTGTCATCACTTCACTTACTATAAGCTGGAAGTAGGGATAGATTCACTGTTTCTTATGAAACGTCAGCCTTGGAATCAGAATTACCACATCTGTAAGCTGTCAAATTAGAAACCCTGAGCAAATACAACTAGAGAATGATCTGAAAATTCGACAGAGATCATAACATGGCATGAATGAGAAGTTATTGCATCTTTTTAATTTTTATGAGGCCTCCCCAAGCTCATGCTTTCATCATCCAGAAAAACGAACACAACAAATCGGCAGCCTTGCTACTGGAAATGACCAGCTCATACCTACAGCTGTTTATATCAGCCTTCCTAGTTAATTATTTCAAACCCAGGTTCAAAGACCTAAAGATAAGATTGATTAAGTCTGGAACACAAGCAATTGTCTCCCAGGATCCTGCCATCTTGTAGTCACGAAAATTTAACCAATTATAAAAGAATCACAAGTTCAGGAAACGACAAATTCTATGGAGAATCAACAACACCAACAAAACACCCCCACCCAAAAGACAACCATCTCCAATTGTTTTTCAATTAAAAAATAAATTTCAGCATATTAAACGTATGAGAAAAACACTCAAAATCAAGAAGTGCAACTCATATTTCAGCAGCATGTGCTATTTGACAGGCACACTGCTGCTCGAAACTAGTGCCAGGGTGCAGCCAGGAAGCCACACACAGTTTCAGTGCTGCCACCAATACAGCACCGACTGCTCCACCTGCATCTCTAGTCCTCAAAGGGCTGGAAAGGAGGAAGAGACAAAATAAGGGACTACATGGTGAGAAACAGTGATCCTGAGTGGGCATGACGTTTTTGTCTGTGAAATAAAAATTTCCAGTTTTCCTTTAAATATTCAGAGAATGATATATGTAATCTACCACTTAAATTAAAGGACAAAAACAGCTACTTTGAATTGAAAGAGGGACACACAAACTGGTTTTATTTACAAAAGGCTCCAACACCAAGCAGCAGATCGCTGGAGCTGTTGGGGGTGAGAGAAGCAAAGAAACTTTCTTTGCTCCTAATGGGATTCCCTGGAGGCTTTTTTAAAAAAACTATTTCAAAAGGTCAGACACTGTCTCCAGGTGCTTCTTGCCAATGTTAAAGCCACAGTGTCGTCTTTGATACCGAGATAAAAGAAATTTGCTGGTTTAGAGCACCCCAAACTGCGAATAAGGGCCACTTCAGTACTTCAAAGCAGCAAATGCTGCAGCAGGGGTGGGTAAGTGCAAGATGACCAAGGCAGAACAATATTCTGAAGGAGAACAAAATAACTTGTAATGATTTACCTAGTGACACATTTTTCTTCCAGCCTGGTCCAAAATGCACTGAAGTTTGCTGCTGATTTTAAGAGGTTTTGGAATATGCACTTTATGCCCTCAGAAATTACATCAGGAAGGTACTATCCGTTTATCAGCTTTAGGGGGCACATGTGCCATATTTTATTTTTAAGCCTCTCTCCATTAAGGAGAAGGAATGTTCATACACTCAGTGCCTTCAGACACAAGTTAAAAAAAAAAAAAAAAAAAAAAAGAAAGCAAATAAGAGGAATTGCAGATTTCTCAACAATAAAAGAGACTTTGACCTTAAACTGTGGCTTGTATTTCTGTATTTTGCTCTGCCTTTGTATTTTTTTCCATTAGCAAGGAAGTCAGATTTTTATTTATATAGAGCCATATATATGTATTTACTCGCATTCTCATCAAGATTCATTCCAGTTGTGAAAAGTATGTCTCTCTCTATAAATAGATAAAATCATAAAGCTAGCAAAAAGTCAATTTCCAGACTTTACAACTATTTTCATCTAATAATTCGTTGTATTTTGCAACTGCTAAGTTATAAACCTCACCAAAACAGGGTTTATTATAGCACAACTATAGATAATGGTCTGTCAGCATTTTTATTAAACTCCTTATATCAGCAGAGTTTATAAATTGGCAATAAAAAAATACCTTCCAAAAAGAAAGTTACCATACTTGGTGTCAAACTTATTTTTAAGTGAGGAGAGTCTAAAAACTAGATTGTACCTCTCCATCTTGCCCCAGCAAACTGCCATTTTTTATTTTTTTTTATTATTATTTTTATTTTTAATTTAAAGCAATTCTTGGTTTATTTGCAAGGGCTGAGCTGCCATTTTAGCCATACACATCACTAACAAATCTTCAGTCTTGACCCTCCAATTCTGACCACCACCACCTGCCCCTGGGGGCGTGCACAGCTCAGGAGCTTCACCAGGAGCTGTGAGGCTGTAGGAGCAAAGACAATTTGGGAGCACCTGACAACCTGAAGATCTCCTCCTGCAGCCAGGGAACCATGCAGGCAGGGATGATGTGCCCAGGAAACAGTGACTTGGCCTCAGGGCTGATGAAGAGTGTAGAGGCTGATACATTTTGATATAGCAAAACGTTTTGCGGTGCAGAGGTGCACAAAGTAGTGATCAATGAGCTGGCTTAGGGATGTTCCTCACGCTACAGTAACTCAGAGCTGCGCTAATGAAACCAGACTGCAGGCAACTAGCTTATCCTCAATTACTTTAGCTATTTCTGCCCAGCCCTAAACTTTGCTCTCTAGGCTAATCTTTCAGAAGACTCAGGATTTATTTAACTCATCTCGTGTTTTCGCACAGGGAATGGATAGGGAAAAAAGCCCCTTTTCCCCTGCCTTCATCACAACTGATGAAGCACTGCTCCAGAGGGACACTCCCTGGGGATGTCATGCTCCTCTTCCTCACTGCTTATTGCTCCAGAGCCCAACAGCCCACCTTCACAGGAAAAAAGAGAGCAATTTCCACCTGATCTGGCCCAGGGTTTTGTGCCTAGGCCATGCTGCAGACAGGGGACCCATTTGTCACACCTGCCCTACCCTGACAGCCACCCCAGTGCAAAAAAAAAAAAAAAAAAAAAAAATAGAATTTTCTCTTGATTTTTTTTTTTATTATTATTATTGAGTAACAAAGGTTTATGGGTCAAAAAAAAAAAAGGAATAACCAGTAAATAAGGAAGCCGGTCCAACTTCTTGTATTGTAATGCTATAAGACAAGGCTTCGCTGTTCTTGCTGTTGTGTTGTTTTGCTGGGGCAAAAATTAACTTTGCACATTCTCAAACACAGTATCAAATAATCAAATAACTATTTAATACACTGAGCATTTACAGACAATACCAGTGGTAACTCTGTTATACAAGTATCTATTAGTCTATGCTATCAAATCCTCTCAAAGCCAAAGGATAAAATTCCTGTTTTACAGCAGCAATTATGAATTCCTGTGTTCCAGGAGACAAAAATCACACGTTGTTTCAAACAACAGTAACTAATTCTGAGATCTCATTAGCTTGGTTTCTAATTAAACCCACTATATTACTGCAATGCATGTTTGCAGCTGCCAGACTTATCTACGTCATAAGCACGTACTGCCGGAGACCATATTGATTTAAGAGCATACATCGCTAAAAATCCATGTTCCAATAGGTGGAATAGAGGTGACACCAGAATTGCAGAGTCCTGCTTAGTTCAGCATCCGAAACAACTATTCTATTAGAAACCAATCCACAAGAGACTTATAAATGAAAGCAAGAAATGACAGAACCTGGCTAAAGACATAGAACATTCTTGCTCAGGCAGGAAGCAAGAAAAAAGTAATCTAGTATATGTACTAAATTTATTTTGAAAAGGGAAATTTTCAACACAAAGCAGCTCTGTCTTGCTAGAATGGCAGTTCACAACTGCTCCAAACCCAGAGCCCGATGCCCCACTGCTTCTCCCCGGGCAGGCCAGCAGTAGGCCCGGGGCAGCAAGCTGCCCTGTGCTGGTGGAACGCAGGTCACACACAGCCTAGCAGCATGGCGAATTGAGACCCTCGCTGATAATATGTCTGTGAACAGATCAGGAAAGCTCTGATTGCCTATTATGCATTATTGAAAAACAGATCAATACTGAGCTCTCCAGGGGCCGCCAGTATGCACCGCAAATATGTGAAACCAAGGCAAGCTGGCGGCCTGCGGGCAGGTCTCTGCTGCGCTGCACAGCACCAGCTCCCACCAAACATCCCCCTTGGGCAAGATGTATGTGGTGCCTCTTCTATGCACCTTCTTCTCCCTCTCCAATGGACATTACAGTGCCTGAAGTTCATGCCATGCTATTTTTTTATTGGGATTAATAGCTTTAATAAATAAATAAACTAAAAACCAGCTCCCTTTTTCTCCTCCCCTCAAGATTTTGAGGGCCTTACTCATATTCCCCACTCCCTCCAGCAGCAGTGGCTCTACTGCTGACACGTCCTTCTCCCCACCGGGCCCACCCATGGGGATATACCATAAAATTCAGCCAGCGCCTGCCTTGACCCAGCGCTTCTCAGGAGGAAGCTGATGGAGGCATTAGTTGTTGTACGGGGCTGCGTGGAAGGTTGCCCCATATGACCCCATTTCTGCTCTAAAGCCTGTGAAACCCCTGGCAGCAGGTGAGTGGCTGCTGATGGCCGCTCACTGTGCCAGCCCAGCCATCTCGCTGCTACCAGGCGCTCCCCCAGCTAGGAGCACTGCCATCGCTGCCATTTTAGGCTCATTGGTGTAGGGACCAGGATGGGAGCTGGGCTGTGAACATGCAGCAACCAAACGCAAAAGGCGCCAGCCCCCAGCTGGAGCCTCTAAATGTTGTTTTAAATACAAATAACAAGCAGTTATTTCTACATGTTTTTCAAGGAGGGATTGATTTACGAGATCAGAGAAGAGAAACAGTTCAATTTTTAAAAAAAGACATAAATGAAACATTAGGGACTCCAGATGCTCAATAATTTCCTTCACAAGAGGAACACTTAAAAAAAATCCCCTCCCACACCAACAGTATTCTTTCTTGATAATACGAAAATCAAGATGGTTTCTGAGAAGTAGCATGTCACTTAAATATATGTAGCAGCATCACCCTGTGATCCACACACCACTTGGTAGAGGAGTTGGGGAGGTCTGTGCTGTCTACAGTAAGCAAGTTCATAACTTACAGTACTCATGTTTAGCATCAAGCTCAGGAACAAACTGCTGCCAAACTGGTAAGCGTGGCTAGGAAAATTGAAATGTGAAATTTGTTTCAAGGATCACATACAGAAAACCTTGCCAGTAGACGTGCAAAAAAAACAGGATGCTCCCAAGGACCAGCGTATTCTGCGTATGGCTAAACCAATTAGTTATCTGAAAATCCCCAACTTAGCTTTGGTGACTGGCTATTTATTTCCTGCACAAAGTAATTTTATTCTCGTGGAAAAGGAGGTTAACTGATGCTTTCCATCTTTTGAAGGGTAAAAATAAATATGCAGGGTCTAAAGAAGATATAAAACATCATCCATTTAAAATAGGTCTTCAGGCCTTAAGACATTTTCAATTGCAATACCAATACAACTCCTGTATGATTCTCCTTCTACCCAAACATTACATGATCCCTACTATTAATCCATACATTAATCTATTATAGAAAGGAGTTTCTGTTGAGAGTTCCCACCCCCTCTTCTTTGAGCAGTTATTCTTCTAGACAGAAAAAGTATGCACTATGAACTGTGAAGCTCACCATCATGTTATGAAAATAAAAATGACAAAGCAATGCAGGTTCTGATCACTGGACACCTAAAAACTCTACTCTCAACAAGACAGAAAAGAGTGGAAAAAAATGACAGCTGTTTGCACATAGCTTACATGGCTAGCAGTCATACTGGATAGTGCTGTCTGTGCATTGCCCAACTCATCACTGCATGACATCTGTTTCCACACACCTTTAATTGCCAGAGTTTTGTTCTGTGGGTTAAAATTCTGAATTTCCCAATCCAAGAGCAGATGTTTTCCACAGGTTTCTGAAAGGTGATTTCATTAATTCACCAATAACACACACAGAATTTTGCAATAGCATGCCTACTTTTAAATCCTGAGCAACAGGGACAGGAAAAAACACAGCACAATTCAGAGTGTACAAACCCAAAAGCTTGGGAAACGGAGTTCACAGCACAGCAACAGCCAACTGGGATCAGAAGGGCTGAGGCAGAAGAAAAAGAAAACTCGGAGAAGCCAAAGAGCAGAAACAGATACAGAAAGCAGTTACTCACGGTCAGTAATCTCCAAAATCTAACTGCAAATCCTAACATACTCCAAACAATAAATTTCTTTCGCTCATCTGGAAGCATTTGTCAACTGTGCTAACAAGCAGTGCATCCGTCATCCTTATCTCATGTTGACAAGACAAACTACCAGTGGTCTTGCTCTTTCAAAGATAGCATGAAGGGTCTGCTTCCAGATCTATCATTTCCAGGCACTGCTAGATGCTGGTCAACTCTGTGGGCTCTACTATAATTCTGTGTCACATAATTGAATGCAATTATTCAGCCTGCATAGAAAATTGAACAATAACAAAAATGTATTAATATTACAAAGTCAAGCACTGAACAACTAGGAATTTGAAACACAATCAGGTATATTTATTATTACTTAACCCCTGCATCATTCCGTGACCTAATTTGACACCACTCTGGGGATGAATGGAAGCTGTTGTTGCCTTGTTCTTTATTTATCTTGTCAATATGCTCTGGTGAGAAAGAAGAGAGAAAATCTGATCCAACAACAAAGCAGCTGAATGAAAGCTTGAAGAGAGCACCTTGAACCAAGAAGAGCAGAAGAAAAAAAACCCACAGTATTCCATCTTATATTTTAAAACACATACTACAGAAAGCTGAATCAATTTTTGAAACTTCAAAAGGAAAACCTCTTTGTTTTGGAACATTAAGTATTGGAAGAGGTGTGGATGAGGACTTGGAGGAGAAAGAAGCATGGAGGGAGACAGCGAGAATCAAAGACAACTTGGAAGAAGCTGAAATTCACTGCTGTAGAGAGCCCACAACTGCCAAGCACAGCAATCAGTCCCACAGAAAAAGTCCAAAACCACTCAAGTGCTACAGGTAAAACAGACTCTTCATGGGAAGGGTATGCATAAGACACAGTAAAGCATCAGTAGCGTATGCATAAAAGTACAGTAATACAGCATTATTTTAAAACTCTAGATTCACACAAGCAACTTTCATATAATCACAGTAAACAGCACATTTTCTTATTTGCCTTCTACAGTTTGAAACTGCTGATGCTGTTTAACCAACTTCTGCCCCTTAAAATATTACTCAATTTCTCCATAAAATATTTATATTAAGCTTCTAGCACAGGTTTCTGCTCAAGGTCCTATTAAGCTCTCATAAGGAGCTGAGTCAACATGTCATGTACTCAACCTTTTAAACTCCCTGTTTCTTTCAGGTTAGGTAGAAATAGCAGAAAACTAGATGATACTGTTGCTCTTTTCAGTCCTCATTAATGAAAACAACTGTAGTTTGAAGAGTATCAAAGGAAATATGCATGCGTGCATCAAAAAATTTTGTAAATGCTGTTCACCTCTCCAGCTAAATTAAGCTCCAGAAAATGGAAGGTATCACTTCACCACGCTCTTATCCCATCTCTCGCTCCCCTACATATTATCCAACATCTGTGCTAACTGAGATCATTCTGCTGTAGCCCACACTTGCTGAATAATTGATTGCTTTGACATTAAATGTTCATGGACAGCAGCAGGCACCGAATCACCTTTGCAACCACAGAGATGTGATCTGTGCATTGCCAGGCTGCCAAAACTTCCCCAGAAGTCAATGGCACTTCTGCTTATCCAAAGTGTGCGGGTTTTAAAGTTGACTCCTGAGCTTCATGGTCTTCAAGAAACATTCTCTGAAATTCTTTAAGACCTTATTTCCCTTCAAGGTAACAATATATCGGTACTTGCATGACTGAGATTTACTTCCTTGAACATAACCTCATATTTTTACTGACATTTGGCTATCCTCACCTCCAGGCGCAACAGTAAGGAAATTTATATGTAAATTCAGTAAGTAAAGAAGCTGGGGAGAAATCCCAACTGCAATGAGAAACATTTAGAGGATTATATGTATCTTAAATATTCATTAAATTATACTTCCTGGATGTTAGGCTAATCATGAAAATTAAAATAGTCTTTCTGACTTTTTCAAGAGGCAGCAATTGAAATGCATTTGTTTTTATGCTTCCTGAATCTACTTGTCTACTTGTGACAGTGCTATTGTAACGCTGAGCAAAGGAACATAGGCCCAAGTCTGGAGCACGTAGATTACAGCAAGCAATCTTTTTCTGACTGGAGAGAAAGGCACCTCCAGAGCACTGCTCAGGCCACCTAGCAAGAATAATTTGGATTACTTGATTATTATCTTAACTCACAATCATTGCTAGTCAAACAGCACCTCATTACACAGCAAGATGGGTGCTACCAGAAAAGCCAGGTGCTGCCCAAGTGCTGAATATCACTCCCTGAGCTGAATTAAGTTCAAAATGCACACAGCTATCACACCCACCGCTCGGTGCTTGTATCACACTAAACACTGCTGTGATGAAAAATAATATATTAGAAAAATGGTAGTTTTAAAATCAAATTTGTCTAAATTTAAAACAGGTGGAGGATTCAATAAAATGGTTTACCACAAGAGAGCATACTTGCATATATAAACTGCTCATCACTTAGGTAATTCCCGCATAAGATTTTTTTAAATGAGTTTTGTTATTTATTTATTTTAATTAAAAGATGCGGCTGACCTGTGTATCATCATTTACACCAAGGACTTTATCAAAGAGGAAAGTCCAATTAGCATCAGTCCTCTCTGGATGTGTGGGCTAACATATCCCACAGCAGCTCAATAAAAACCCAGAGGTGCCCTCTCCTCTCCAGAACTGCAAAACTAATAAACCATTTCATTTAATTTGAAACAGACTACACTGAAATCCAGTTTACCTCAGAGTAGCAATGAAGTGCATGCTTTTCTCCAGGGCACGTGAGGAAAAGTATCAAAACCCTAATGCATGGGAAGTACACTGCGGAGGTTTGCACTTGCTAAAGAGAGGCAGGTTGCCAATGGTATTTATAAAAATAAATTAAAAAAATCAGAAAACACAAGTTGCAGAATCTTTTCTGAAATGCATTGAAAACACATTTTCATAGCATCCTTTGAAGTAACTCTTAGCTGAACTAAGAATGATACCTAAAAAACGTATTTTTTTTAATACATTAGTTATGATAAATTGCCATAGCTTTCCCTACACACAAGGAAGAGAGTTCAGTATGTTGTAGTGATTTTTATCACTGAAAAGAAAATGCCTTTTCAATTACCATGATATGGCTATTGCTGTACTTCATTTTCAACAGTATTGCTAGATAAAACAATAGTTGAAGCACAGGCTCCACATTAGTTCAACCAGATACAACTATTACATCAACCAAAATCCACACATTTTTTCTTCAAGTGGAGAAAAAAGAAAGAAAAAAAGCCTAATAATAGAGACTATCTCACTACATAACACGAGAGCACCCAAAAATTATAGTAATGGCCAGGAACAGAATAGGAAACAGATGCACTCTGCAATTTTGTCTAACAGAGTTGAGTACGTTAAACAGCAATAATGTTTTTCTCTACAGGTTAGACCTAATCCCTGCAGCCCTTAAATTTGTACTAACAATAAATTGTACTTTGCTAATACTGCCAAATAGGAAAGTAACATTTTGAAATTTGTCCCTAACCACAATTCTTTTAGATACTATCTTAAATCCTAAAACGGGAGTTAACGCTGATAAACCGGCATCAGGATAAGCCGGCCATGATGCTGGTGCCAGGATCAACAGGAGAAATGTGTCTCTTCCACAGAGATACAGCGCTTGGAAAAGGGAATGAAAGGGACAACTCTTTTACAAGTCCTCATTAACAACAACAGAAAATCCCACGCAGCATAGAATGCCTCCCGCAGACTATAAGGCATACCCAAGAGCTGGAGGGGGAGAAGAGGCATCCAAACCTTACCCCACAAAAACCATGCTGGATCTGCCCACCACAAGAATATTTCTGAGGAGTAAACCTGATGCCAGGTGCTTCCCAAGGCATTTATGTCAGGGTTTGGGTCTCATTAAAACAAAAACCCAAGCACCACCAAACCAAAAAACAGTTAGTTTCACTGAGCAATCTTGACCTACTCTAGTTAAGGTACATGTAACTCTTAAATCCGCACACCAGTTTGGTGTTTATTTGAAAAACTTAAGTATTTAATAGATACTTTCACTTTTAATTACCATAAATGTCAAGAGCTTCCTGTAGGGTAAGAAGAGCTCCCCAAACTTTTCAATGATTTTTGAGCTTTATCTGAAGTGGTTAACTTTAGGATTTTGTAATGAAAGCAGCCCTACATTTTAAAAACTGACAGCCTTCGTGCCCACACATTTTCACCCTAAAACACATCCAAGGACATTCACTGAACACTAGTGCCTCTTCTCACACTTGACATTTATTAGTCATGATTTTAAAGTGAGGAGTATTTAATTACAAATAAAAGATCGCTGCATTTGGTAACACTCACGGAATTGCTAAGCATGAAATAAAATATGATGCCAATGCCTCCCCTTTGACTTTGCTATGTATATTTCTTTCTTTTGATAAATCTAATAAAATGGGCTGATTATCAAAGTCTAATTTAAGACTTAATGAAGCAGTAAAGGTTGCGGTGATGAAAAAGAAGCTGGAACAATAACAGTAAAAACATAGCCATAGACTATGACGATCCAAGAAAAATTTTCTGGCCAATTAGATTTGATTGTGTTGAACAATGACAAACTACAGGAGTAATTAGAAATCACACACAGTATTAGCGAGTGACTAAATGCTGTTGCTGGTTAACTGCATTTTATGCTTCCTGAAGATTGCCACATCCTTCCACTGCATGTGTTTTAAACAAGAATCAGATTAGATTTAGTAGTTAGAATTGTACTTTTTCCTCCTAATTTAGTTGTGGCCAAATTGATTCCTGAATTTTATCTTCCTGCTGACTTTATTACAAAACACTCTATTAATATTAAAAGGATATTACAGAAATCTCATTCACACAGAGTTCAAGTGACAGTGACACAAGAAATTGTGTTATGAAACACATTAATAAGGAAGCTTGACGACTGAAGCCATCTACATGCTTTTTTAATAAATATAAACACTTTGTATATGTATAAATATGGAACTGTTAAAAATGGGACTGTTAAGGTCCACAGATATTCCTTATAGAGTGGTCACAGACCTAGGGCTTTGTGTGCCAAACAGCAGGCCCCAACAGCAGCAAAGCCAAGCCGCTCAGACAGTTCTGAATGGCTGAAAACCCAGCTGGGTTTGCAATTTAAGATACACAAAACAGGTTTTGAATCCACAAACACACATTCCAAAAAGGAAGGGCTTTATAGAGGTGTTCAATGCTGTGGGTTATTCACAATGGCTCAGCTGAACACTAAGGCAGGAGTCTTGAAGTGAAATTAATTATAATTAATCAACATTTCATAAGCATCTTTGCACTCACAGTATCCTACAATACTGTAGCTGTGAACACACCAAAAAACATGTCTGATCACTAACAGCACAAGCAAATCCAAATGACACTTCTGCTTTAAGTCATACTGCCAATTCCTACCGCGTCTGCAGAAATAAGAGATGGGAGAAGGGAGAATTTTCACAAGACACAAACATGAGTTTGCAGCTTAATGGACTTTTTACATTTTAGCCTCCTCTACCAAGTAATGCAATAGTCACAAATAATTTCTCTTAACTCTTACACTCAAGTTAACAGACAGTTAATACCAGGAGAATTTAATTCACAGGAAATCCTTCAGCAACATTTCCATTGGCATATTACTTGATACAAACAGCATGCATCTGTCTGTACCACTGCACCTGATTAAAAATCAAACACTATGGATTTTTTGTTGAGTAGCTAAGAAGTCATATGTCAGGGTGTCTAACCGAAAGCCTGCCTTCAGCCCATGACTCACATGGTCAAGGCTAACTAACAAGTGCCTGTGCAAGACAGATGTGGTTTTACTGACAGCTGCAGGACACGTGGTAATGTCCTAAGGCTAGCTCATTTTCTGCTTTGCTCCTTCAAATTTAAATTCAGAGAAAATACTTTGTGGCAAAAGGAACTAACTCATACCTGTTGCTCAGTTGGAGCCTCCAAGTTCAATATCCTTAATGACATAAAAACAATTAGTGGATGATCCTTCAAACCCTGACACAGATGCAGTGAATAAAGGTCAAATTCACCAGAGCCCCTTCTTCTGCTCCTCTCAATTCAAGCCAATTCCCCTAATTGAGGGCTGGGTTCATTTCTCCCCTCCTGGGCACACTGGGCTCTGGGAAGATATTCATCAGAGGATCACAAAGACCCACTGGAGCAGCAGATGCTCAGTGAGCTCCGAGCTGGGTTCCTTTCTCACCTCAGTCCCGTCCCAGATAGCACATTCATCTGTAAGGGGGCTGCGTTCATGCTCTGCTCTGCCACTCGTTATTCTGGACAAGACCAAAGTGAACAGGACAAGAGATGATTCCCTTTGCGCAGTTATACCTCTGCTTCAGGCTGTGACCAATTTCAGTCTTCAGAATAAAATTTAAAAAGGATGAAAGAATAACAGGACCATATCAGATCTAAAATATAGCTAAACGCTACCATGAACCTATGGCTAAACACAACAGCAAAACTGTTTTTCCACGTCACTACTAAAACAACCACACTAAATACTGCCAATTATTAAAAGCTAGCTTGTTGTTTGTAATTGCATAGAGATGCCAGATCCTGGCTGCACGATCACAGCACACCTTGCAGGAAGCAGGGCTGCTTGGTGCATACGGCTCATCTGCACTCATAAGCACTACTCTAATGAGAAGCAGAATCAATTTTTTCTTTTTTTTCAAAACTACTGAAATTGAGGCTCTCTGATCAATGAAAAGCATCATCTTTTCTAGGCCTCCTCCTCTCGATCTTCCCCATGAAGCTGACAGGGTTTGGATTAAGATTTCTGTGAATCCCGTTTGCCAGAATATTTATGTCTAACTTAATTTTGAACATAGAAGGCAGCAGGCAAAGTTTTTGTAGCTTTCCTTAAAATGTTAGCAGTAGAACTGATTTGTTTAATTCTAGCAACATTTGCTCAATTTAACCAATTATGATAGTAAGCTATAAAAGAACAAGACAGGAATCACCAGGTACCCTGCTTTAATCAACTTAGAGTCCACTGATTTTTGTCCCAATTCTAGGGGAACTTCATCAAAATTTTAAGGAGGAAATATCAAAACTTTATTTACACTTACTCAGTTGGATTGCCTAGAGAAGAGCAGAAGAAAGCTTATCTCCACCTCTCTTACAGGGTCACTAAGCAGCATTTGTGCTGTGGTTCTTTTTTTACCCCTGCATCCTGCAAACTTGAAAGCGATTACAGTAGAAGCAAAGATCTCGCATTCCAAAATTAAGCAATATATTTCCACTAATTTTCAGACTAACTGAATGGGAATGATGGATTGAGACAGATGGCAAACAGATCCAAGAGAGAGCAGCATCCTGAGTGGTGCTTCTTTCAGTAGGTAATGGGGTAATTTCAGAGGTAACTGAAACCTGCTTGAGTGGTACGGTTTGTAGAAGGGTTTTTGTCCAGGGGTGTGAGTGTACAACAGATGCTCAGAGAGCTTGACTCTGATACGTAAAGGGAAATTAGCCAACAGCCAAGAACTGATTTATCCCTGGCTTCAATGGAAGTTTTCATTCAACCAGCAGTGAGACCCGCTTTGTCCTTAAAAGGCTTCAACTGTTTCCGACCAAGGCAACCTCATTCTGTAAATCAGATCATTTAACTGCTGCATCTCTTGTTTCTGACTGCAAATATTAGTTCTGCTGCCCTTCAGTGTCACTGCTTTGCATAAACATTGCTCAAGATTATTTTTTTTAAATTAGATATGACCACATCCTATCAGTGCTATTCTGAATCCACAGGTACTAACAAAGATAAATCAGATTTTTTTCCCCCATGTCATCTCTTGATAATACTATATATATGGTTGGTTAAATATTTAATAATTATTTAAATCCAATGCATTTTAGTGTTAGAAATATTGAAATTAGTCAAGTAAAAATGGTTTTAAACTCAAGCACTGGAAATGCACATTTTGTGCACTTCATTTCATTTTATAGTCTCCAAGAACTATTACAATTTTTAATAAACTTGTATCTGGGATTTGAAGCCAAACACTTATGCTCAAAAGGCACAAATTTATTAACTAAAAGATACCCAAAGTGGTAATAAAATGTATTCCCCAGTGGTATATTGCAAATGGGCTGTAAAAATTACATTTTATTAATCCAGCTGCAATTAAAGAGTAACAGCTGTGTCATTTGCATTGCAATGCCCCACTTTTGGGGAGATGACAAATATTGTTCATTATTCATTATATATTGCTGATTGGCAAACATTTTTCTTAGTCCAGTAGTGATGTCTCTTGGGCACAACTGCTTCTCTTTATGATTGCAAACTGAGTTCTCCTGGTATCATGGGGTTTGCAAATGCAAAGAGCCTTTCTTTTTCTTTCCTCTAAGATGTTCCACGTTTCAAAGAGAATGATAAATTTCTGCTGAAGCCAACAAAACTAAGCAACACATACATATAGACAAGTATCTCACCAACAAGTTTTTAGAGTGCTATTGACAGTTACTTGTTTTTCTACAATTAATAAGCCACTATCACACTCTCAATTTCTTTATTGACATAACACATTCAAATGTTTGGCAGGTGCAAAGTAAGAAGCAAAAAATGTAGTGGCTACAATTTAAGAAACAGAGATGCCTATTAATTTCTAGTATAAAATAATAAGAAAAACGCATCATTTACTTTCAAATGAATTAATACTGCATGAAGTAGGTAAAACAGGGGCATCACCCTACTTCCACACTTCTGCAGTGTCCTGCCCTCACAGCTGGAGGATGTGTAATGCTCTACATGTGTTAAGCCCATTAGAAAAACATTACAGTAAAACAAAAACCCTTTATGATTCCTGAAAACAGATATGAAGCCACAACAACCAAGTACAGTAGGTAGCCATCAAATATCAGCACTCAGCCACATACTTCAGAAAATCCCAGACCAGTTTTATGATACTGATGGCTCCAGATCTAATAAAACAGTTCTAAAATTCTGTTTAAAATTCATTTTAATTGAAGAAGTAACTGCAGCCCACAAATAAATATTTAATTAGTATTTACTCTAATTCTGACAGGTTTTCTAACCATACAGTAGAGATAAACTAGTTAGTTGAAAGGGACCCTCAGAGATCATCTACTCTAAGTGCCTGAGCACTTGCGAGCTAACCAGAAGTTAAAGCACATTTTTAAGGGCATTACCCAAATGTCCCTTGAACACCAACAGGCTTGGGGCATCAGCCACCTTGCCAGGAAACCTGCTCTAGTGTGTGACCACCCTCACAGTGAAGACATTTTTCATGAAGTTCACTGGTAAGTGGCACAACAAACATTTATTTTAAAAAGCACACGGCAAGCTAGGACCACGGTACGCTGTCTTCTCCTTGTTACAGGCTTACTGACAAATGAGGAATTACTCTTTCTGAAATAAAAATGCAGCTTAAGTAGCTATAATAGTATTATTTGCTTACAAGGTATTAACAACACTTTTCTTTGTTGCGTTGTTTTCTAGGTAAATATCTCAGACTCACAGTTCTTATTCACTAGTACAGGGAATAGTTTCTCAGAGTTTCCTCTAGGATGATGGGAATAAGCCTTGACTCACAGGCATGAGGACTCGTTTGTGAGTGTACTTTCATCTCAAAAATTCCAGAACTTGATGATCTGTAAAAGTTTGTATGTAGACCTGATCCAGGACCTTTTCTCCTCATGAAATGTCTCTCCCTCTTTGCTGAAATCCTAGAAAATCCATCAAAAGGTCTACAGACATGACAGTCTCTACTAAGCTTGCTGCTGTCTTCAAATCTCATGTACCGTGGCATTTTCAGGCTCTGAAATGCATGTTGTGAAGGTTTTCTGTTGACCCAAAGAAGCTTCACAGCATGGTACATCTGAAAACCAAGAGCAGGACAGCACGGCTGCCTATTTGCAAAGCCTCTGAAGAAAAGAGCAGGAGACATTACACACCTGTCTGTCAAGCCTGAATCGGAGACAAAAGACAGCAGCAAGGAAAAAACCTTTAAGAAGCCAAGTAAATTTAAAGAAAAACACCCACACCACAAAAACAGCGAAATGCTAGTTTTCAGTAATTTACTGAAATAAAAATATTCATCCAGGAACATAAGATGCACGTACAGTATCAATTTAGTCACCATTTGAGTACGCTAACATTGCTTTACTGCTTGCCACGAGCTCTACTTCCTTATAAGATCTCTTCTAACTATGATCTAGTAAGACGAAATATATGTAGCTTCTTAATAGAGAGCAGTTTATTTCCAGAGAAAGACTGGTAGACTTTTTTGACCAAGAAATATAACGGAAGCCATGAATTGCCACTTCAGGACCAGAACGTTGTATTGAACTGACCTACTTCAGGTATTTTTCTCCCAAAAACGTGGTATCCAACCCTAAATTGATTTCAGTGCAGAGTACAACGGAGCTTCATGAGCTCACTGTGCAAGTTCCATTTAAGAACTTTGAAGCATCCTGGGAGATGAACTGAAAACCCACTTCTTGCTAACTTTCCCTTTCAGTGCATCTCCTCTCACTCTCGATTTTCCAGGATGGAAAATGCGTTTCTTAAAAGTGGGGATCATTTTTGCTTGAAAAGCAGTGTACAGATTACAAAGACCCCAAGCCCCACACAGCAGAAACCACCCATGCACCATCTGCCAGGCCAACCTTCATGTTCCTGTGCCAAGGCCAATATGCAGCTTGTTGCTCTAGGCTAAGCTAAAGGCGCAGGCTACCCCAAAGTACATACTTTCCCCAAAAATGTTTGCTAGACAGAACTTCTATTTCCACCATATAAAGTTCAGCATTGCCTTGGTCACTTCTCAGTGAAATATTTTTATTTTTTTTTAAGAGGACCTGAAGTATTACAGTCACTTTCCATTAAGTGAAACATTTGGAAACTTCAGATAAGCTTAGGGGAAAAAAAATAAAAATGTAGGGCCTAAATGTAAGAAAACCCAGCAGGCCCTCACACATTAGAGCAGTGTGGGTTCCTGAATTCAGCTCTCAAAGAACCCAAATACAACAATAATGATCTTGGCACAGGGCGCTTCCTGCAGATTAATGACCAGCAGGGAGGAGTTGATGGCCCACAGCGCAGCCAAGGGCCATTAACCCCAGCCAGTCATTAATCCCCAGGAACTGCCCTGTGCCAAGATCATTTTCTTATTTCAAAATGAAAAGCAGCGGAGACCATGTAGGATTTTTGTTGGTGTTGGGTTTTGTTGTTGTGGTGTTTTTTTTTCTTTCCTTTTTTTTTTAAATTTTTTCTTTTTTCCTTAAATGAATGATGTTATTCAACTGCTATCTCCAGGGTATGCCACCCATGGAAGTTACCTTGCTCTAGATTAACTGAGAGCACGCAAGTGCACAGGCTGGGCACAGCACACGATCCAAGTGGCTGACAGCAATTAAGGAATGGCTGCAGCCCTCTGCCTTGTTCCAAAAGCATTGCTGAGCTTCACTGCATTGAGCAAGAAGGCTGCTGCTGTAAGCTGCATTTAGTTGCACCCATTTGTGCCGCCAGGCACCAGGTCAGTAGCAGGAGGCACCAATCCACCTCGTGCTCTACAGCCAACAGTGCTGTGGACTTTCCCTAACACCTCAGAAAAGAGAAAGGATCATTATTGTCATGCTCGTTACTATTCACATCACTTACACCTCTTGATAACTCACGCTTCCCCAAAAACACTCCACCAAAATAACCTAGAACAACAGCCGATTTGTGTGGGTGATTTTATCTTTCAAAGGGCACCAGGCACATAAATGTACTTGAGATGTTGAACCTCATCGACATGCTGAAACTCACACAGCCTATCACAAAACTGCCTGGCAGAGGAGTATGCAGGGGCAAACATCAAATTCCCTCAAGTACATGCTTTTAGAAACATTTTCATTACAGTGACAATATTTGGATGCAGGGAGAAGTCTTATCTTTAAATTTAGCACATCTCCCAGTGACCATGACTGCACATAGGCAAGACTAATTTTGTTGGGCTAGAATCATGTAATTAAGGCTTCTTGCTAACAGCATAATCACTGCTTTAAATATTAACATATCCCCAGCATTCAGGTAAAGAGATTTTTGTTCTGTAATGACCATCCTTACAAATTAAATAAGGTTTTGTCAGAAGAAAAAAACAAAAAGTTATTTTGAGTAATTAAACTCCACAAAATGTCATTACCATGTTATTTGTAAGTTGTCTCATCTCTAACTAAACTACTCAAGTACTCCTAAATAAATAAATAAATCTCTTCCCAGTGCACGTTTTCTTTCTCCTCTGTATCAGTAGTTATGAATTTACCTCATAACTTCACAGCTACGAAAGACACTTGATACTACTTACAGTTTTAAGCTGAGCTTACTGCGTCGAGTATCTCCCCCACACAATCTCTTCCTAATCTTCTGTAAAGTGTTTTTTTTGTTGTTGTTTTTTTTTTTTTTTCAAGGATGAGGCTTTATGAAATTGGATTTTTCTATACGAGGGGAGAACTAACACGTGTTTTTATTTAGCAGTAAACAGTTGTATTCAGTTACTTGCTCTCGCAGTCCCTAATCTCATGGAAGGCTAATGCACATCCGCCGTCCACGCGGAGAGGGGGGTGCACGGCACTTTGAAGCAGCAGGCTCTCATCAACGAGACTATGTGAGCAAAGGTGAGTGACCCTAGCGCTCCTTAAACAAGTACTTGCTGTCCTCTGGTTATATATAATTTACTGGGAATAAAAATAATTCATGAAAACAATTCAGGAGGGACTGAATAAAACCAGCACTGCTTTCCAGGAATTTGTTGCCAGCTGCTACAAAGGTCAGCTATTCTAGCCTGTTGATTAGCTTGATACACTTATTCCCACAATGGATAAACAGAGTTGAAGGTTTTGCATCAAAATAAGGACATCAATGTATCAAAAATCACACTACATTATCAGGGGGCAGACCATCAACTTTGCTTCCACCATGTGGAGCACAGTATCAGAAACCAAGACACAGAACAAGCTCACCACTTTGTCCAAAGATGCATCCAAATGTCAGATGACACTGCACGCACAGCCCACAAAATGCAGCTTTCAGCCTCATGCCCAAGCCTCCTACAGATGTACCAAATTGGGAAAAGCACTTCCAAAGTCATCTTTACATAAGAATACCATAATAGCCATTTTCCTCAAAACAGATGTCCAAATAACTAGACCTCACTCTGAAAATATGCCTAGATAGAGTTTACTAATAAAATAGAGTTATTCTGTTCACTTATTGTGATACAGACCTAGCAAGACTCCACACATTTCAGTGAGCAGTATTCCTAGCAGAGTTACCCTACAAACCCATCACTTTTCTTACCCACAGAAATACTGTACAGCAGACTCTGTGCCCCGCTTTGCTAATTAGATCCCACATTTTTCTCCATATTACATTAATCTGGAATAATGCTACAGACTTTCACAGACTTATTTCTTTGGCAAACTAGCCGTGGCAGTTCAGAGAAGTTATTAAAACTTTGGGATGCCTATTCTACCCTCAAAAGGTCTCCCAGAATGAGAAAGCAAGCCCACAAAAATTACTACCCACATCAAACGCACTGTTTGTTAATACACAGTATTCAGACAGAATAATCCAAAATACTAAACTGAATTCTGTGTTTGCTTATATTTGAAACGGAAACCTTAGTATTAGCTTAAGTATATATTAATATACGTCTTGCAATACAGACAAGCATTGCACAATAAGCAGTCCTCCTTATGTAGCTTAGTCCCTGTTTTTTTTTTCCAACCATAATTTTCATTAGAAATTACTCTTCTCATAGAAAATACCATGGTCCCAAATAAGAACAGTTACTGCCTTGATACAGTAATTTGACTCCCTGCGGTGTGCATCTGTGAACCTTTAATTCTCCCAGCCCAGCGTATTGAATTTTCTGGGTCAAAATTAGAGACCACATCAATAAGCTCAATAGTTGACAGAATGGCATACAGAGCAAAGTTTAAATATTTATTCTTTCTGTGAAATCACTGAACATTAGTGGAAAATCTTCTGAATAGAAGAACAACGTTCTTTGCTAACTGTAGTATCGTTAATCGCTGATGTCTGCTTGTATTACAGTTTTCCAGAGTTTTTAAAAATAAGCGAAAAGTTTTTCAAATGTGCTCAAGAATTTAGAAACACAAATACCAGATCAAGTTTGCCAAGAACGATACATCCAAATTCCACTGAACTCTTTTCTTCAGTTCCTCTGATAGGAGAAAGCAATAAACAAACAGCACCCTAACAGTTCTGAGAGTTTAGGGTCTGCTTTGACCTTTCTACTGACCAGTCTCACAAGCCATCCTCAGATTTCTGAAAGGTGAGCTTTTTTGTGTCTGTCAGTTGGCAAGTGTGTTGAAGTACAAGAAAAAGCGAGACCTGCAGTTGAGTTGCATTCACACTGCGTACAGGTTTTCCATCCATATATCTTACTTCAGTTCTGAGTTGAGCAGCAGTAATAGGGGATTTTTAGTAGGAAAAAAAAGTCACTGTACATTTTATATGAGCAACAAGAAACTTGATTCTTCCTTATAAAATTCTAAAGAGGCTTTATAGAATTAGATGAGCTTTCCAAAGAAGGAATTTTACTTAAATATTACCTGTTCCATTCTACCAGTTGTTGTCTTAAGTCCACATGGAGCTAACCAGTTCAGCAAGGATCACTACAGTTTACAGTAAAGATAGTTCTTAAAACTAGCAAGGAAGACATGCAGAAAAACAAAAAACAAAAAAACAAAAACAACAAAAAAAAAAAACACCTCCATACAGCTGCTATAAAGGCAAATTGTACTGCCTGCAGCTTTTACTTTGAAGGTCAAAGATTCTCCGAGTCAAAGAAATTGCTCTTCAAAAGGTGAGAATAACAGTTCCTGTATACAGAAATGTTCTGCCCAGCTATTTTGTGCAGTGAGGACCAATGATAGCCTTTTTCATTCCTAGCTGGGAACTGCAGGCCAAATGTCATGCCAAGATAATAACGGGCTGATTTCAGAATATTGAGAAGCAGCTTGAAAGTGAAAAAAACAACTTTGACAAAATGAAGAAATGGCGGCGTTTCAACAACTGCAGCCTGAGATGATTTAGGGGAGTGATCAAATTAGTTTCAGTATCTTTGTTCCTCTAATTCATCAATCTGCAATTACTGTCATTGTCATAATAATTTGTATCAGTTGTAATTTACCAATTTAAAAAAGAGGCAGATGCTAAAATTCAAATTACGTAATTACAACTAAGAACATTACTAATATTATGTGTGCTCCATTTATCCCTGGCCCTTAAAGTGGACAGTTCTTCAGTGGAAGCAGAATTCCACATCCTTTTTTTTTTCCCCCTGTAAACAATAATCAACATGCAAAACAGCTCCCAACTACAGAAAGTGATCCATAGCATCAACTTTAGTAGTGCTGAGTCTTAGTATACAATTGATTAGCTTCAGTAGTTTTCCAAAAATCTAAGTCAAATTCAATAGCAAAATAAATAAATAAAATTAGGAGTAGGCTGACCTGTGCATTTCCACTAGGAATACAGTTTTCTCAGAGCACTCTTTCAGACCTTGTGGAACTTGCCATTTTTACATCACTTTGGGCATCTAGGTCTCAGGAAAGGTTGCTGCCCCAAGACCTAGGTAAAGTTTCTTGGCTGGAACAACCCAAAGATTAAAAGCCAACTCTTATCCCCCCCCCCACCTTTTCTTTTTCTCCTCCAGATCAACACTGCCACCTTTCATTTAACCAAGAACTTGCATCTCTTAGTTGATTCTCCATTTTGCAACTCCTTATACTGCTTTACTGAAATAAATGAATGCATACTTGAGCTCCCCTTGACATTATACCACTGCTGACTTCAAGAGTGCAAAACTATGGTTGTCTTTTCTCTTTCCAATCCTTGCTATAAAAAGAAGTCCAACTCAGTTTGTTTTGCCTCTCCATCTCACCCTGATTATTCAGCACAAAAAAAATTCTGGGCCCACTCACTCCTTCTTTCTCTTCCTTTCTCCACCCACAAGCAAAGGGAGTCACTGCAGTTTACCTCAGTCATTCCATATTTCTACAGTATCAGAGTGACTCATTTATGAATGCAATTTTTCTCATGAACAAATCATGCAGAAAAGAAACACTGCTCTCCAAAGTACTCCTTTTAGATAGGAACAGAGACTGAAAAAGGACAGAAGGACTTGCTTGTGGTCACAGAAATACGATATGTTGTAGTTTCCTTCATTCTCCACTGGTCTTCCTGAATGTTTTCTTTAAATGCCTCCCCTGCACCCAATTCAGTTTAGAAGTGACTCCATCCTACTCTATCCTACAGTAGCAAGCACAGTGGTGCATGATCCAGGAAAGGGTCTTTTAGGAAAGGGTCTTTTGGCTTCATTGCAAGCTTCCCAACCTTCTGCTTCAGTCAGCTGCTCTGCTCAGCTTGGGTGTTGAAATTCTGTTTTTAGAAACAGAAACTGAAGATGATGAAAATTAGGGCTAATAAAAGCCTGTTTTAGCTAATAAACTAGGCATGGAGGCTTATATTCCTATTTCCCTTACCAGTCTTTCCTCCTGTTTTGTGTATGTCTGTATTACACTCTTAAAAGAAGGACACATTCCTAAAAACTTTAACTTAAGCATGTAAGAGTAACTTCTGCAATTTACCCTTAAATAGATTTCAATAGCTATCTTTTCATCTGAATAAAAGCTTGCTTGCTTAGCTATTTTGCAGACAGCCCAAAGAATCAAGCATTCATCTCAACTTGCAAAAGAATTGATAAGCACATAAAGATAATTCATCTCTAAAAACAGAAATGCTTCAAGAGTCATTTGAAACCAATTCACCACTTTGTAAAGTGTTTTAATGATCTACGGCTTGTATAGGAAGCCCAAGTGGAAATTCATGACAAACATCAAGTCTTTCAGGTTTCCACCAATTAAAGAAGAAAAAGTCTGTTAAGTAGTTACCACTACTTAGCCCCAGTTACTGGATTTTAAAGAAAGTTTGGGATTCATACTTTTAGCAAGCTAATCAGCACAAAGAAAAACTTCAAGTAAATACATTAAGCAGAGTCCATCTCTAACCACTTCCCTCCAGCAGAAGCAAACAGACAGAAGTATACCTCAGGGAAAAAAGGTATTAGTCCACCTCTTAGTTTCAGCAAGCCTAAAAAAAACATGAGATTTAGGAGAGCTGGGAATACAGTGACAAGAAAGATTAGTAGCAGGGGCAACACTGGGAAAACTAATACAGCTGACAGCGACAGCTGACATAAGTGGGTCTTTCTTTTACATAGTAACAGGAGCTTCTCATCAGCTTCTGATTTTATGATTTGGGGTACCTAAAGTGCTTGTATTGCTTGTTTTTTTTGTCTTTCTGTTCCAATGATTATATACCCATTTGACACACGATTTCCTAATCAGCTTTTTTAGTCACTCAAAAATAAATTTTAGAACAAAACCAGACATCTCACCCTTGTCACTTTACACTTTTTTTGGGGGGGAAACTACCAACAGAACATTACTGTTTGGGAACAGTACCAGCAGTACTTCACCATTTGGGAAATAACCCATTGAAATAATCAATTGTAGCAGACTACTATTAAGCAACACACAGCACAGGCACAGCACAGATCCGTGAGCTGTGCTCGGGAATCCCACCTAGAGAAAGCTTTCCATGGCTCAAGTTATAAAAGAATAGTGGTGAATGCAAAACCAGTAACTCCCAGTTCCACGCAGCAATGGGAATAAAGGCCACCCTGAATAGCCGTCACAGCTTCTCCCTGTGGTGTCACACACCTGTCTGCCAGATGCTGAGCAAGTGGCCAGACCCTAGGTCCTCACCCGTCACCTGGAGCACGTCCTGAACGTGTAGCACTGCCTTTGTTTTCACTTTGGGTGAACCCTCAGAGAGCAGTTCCTTGGGTGACCAATCATCCCCTGACAGCACAGATTTCTAGAAAACGGTGACAGACTTGGCCCGGTTCTCCTCGGGAGCCAAAGCAAACCTGGTTGTATTTTTGCATTTTCTTTCCCTGTCTACAAACATCAAAAATGCTTTAAGCCAATGATTATCTGGAGTAGCACAAACAGAGCCTCAGCAGCACAAGCACGGGGGTGTTCAGTTTGATTATTATTTTATTCGCCTTAAGGCTTCTCAGCAGCAGTTCAACAATGTTTGAGAAGGGGGACACAAGCTCCTGAACGCTACACTTTGAATCTGTCCTGAAATGAGTAACTGCATGAAAGTTTAGAAAATGAAAAATATCAAGCTGGCCTCATAGATCCATAATTGAATGCCCCATGATGGCACAAGTTGGGCAAGTCAGCCATAAATTTTTACACCTTAAGCTTTCAGGCAGCGGAATGTAGACTTGGGAGATATTTCTGGTTCCAGCTATCTATCACCCCGTTAAAATTTGCATTAGTTCGCATGTCTAACACCAGACAAGACTCAGTCCAGTGGGACAGTAAATTGATGCTCCTCTAAAACTTTGAAGCAAGCACCAGAATCAACATTATAATCATACATAGTACCGCTTTCCTTGCTAAATCCAGAGCTTTCAACACTCCTATCACCTACGACAATGAGCATATAATGAGCTGTCAGAGCACACAGAACAGCAGTCCTGGTGTGCAAAGTAAAACATTACATTAATCTGCAACCAAAGATTTATGAAAATCAACATCAGCGTCACTGCAAAATGTCTTCATTTCTCCTTTCCCTGTTTCTGTATCTTCAGATACCCATGTGAAATCCTTCAAAGTTGTTTGGTTGTGTTTGTTTGTTTAAAAAAACAACAACAATCACTGTACTTTACAGTACTCGTCACCGCACATCAGGAGTGTCCTGGGTCATGTATCACACTGCATTACCCATCTGAAAGAATCTACTTCTATTGACGGTACTAATGACCAGTGTAACAGTATTTCAATATTGATTCTTCTGACTACCCTAATAATGCTGTCCTATTAATAACACAGGAGATAAGGTGAAATGCATCTTCCTTACGATAACAGCTACAATGATTACCAATGGATCCGCAGGCCAATGACACTATTTAACTCAGAATATTATATAAACAGCTATAAACAGCTTTGCCTAGAGAAAGGAAGAAAATTCACTTCGCTTTACTTAGGCGTCTACATTCTTTTGCATGCAGTTTTATTATATACACTTCCTTACACAGATACAAAACAAGTAACACATTGGTATAACAAAATCTGAAGTTCTGAATTATTTTCTGTAACAGAAAATGAGAATTAGGAGATTGCATGAAAGATTACTGGTGTCTTTTAGTGCCTCGAAATCCATTTTTTATTTTTATACAGGCTGTCAGCTTTTAAGTTAATAAAATGATGTCATAACTACCAGAGGTACAACAGCACCCCCGACGGACGGCATTTTGCACAAGCATAGAGGACTGTGCCCACAGAAGCACTTCCTTATCTACTTTGAAAATTTCACACTCAACCTCATCATTTCACAGTCAACCTCATCAAAAATCTATGGACCGCCTGGGCCCCATTTCAGAAGATGTTTAATGACATCCTCATATGTTTACATGTTCTACTAATCAGGCACTTAGAGTTATGTACATGTTGATTCCAGGTCATTAACTAGTCCAAATTGTATTGCAGCTAACAGGAAATAAGTCACTGAACTCCAGTAGGCTCCCCATTAACACTGTAATGAACGGGATGAAATTCAATAAGGACAGACACCACAGTTCTGCCCCTTTGCACTGGAAAATCTTCTAGATGTTGACACCTTTTAGTCTGCTGTTTTTATGTATAATAGTACAGAAAAGAGTCAAAACCAGTACCAGAAACTGTCCTGTTACATGCAATAATGCAACTTTTTAAATGGCCTCTTTCTAAATCTTTGAAACATATTCCATGATGATTTTTTTTTGCTTTCACTGTGAAGCAAACTATTACAAAGACACAACTAACATGAAAATGAACATAGAAGAACAAAAGAGAAAAGTGACATAAAGCTTTAGGTGATAATGGGTTACATTCCATTTGTTTCCTCTGAAAGGAGATGGGGAGACCTTAAATTAAAAAAAAAAAAAAAAAAGTACTTACATCAAGTGGTTATGGTAGCAATAATCATCCTTTTGGTCTAATGCTCTGCTGGGAAACTGGAATGTTAGATACTTGTTCCAAACATGAGCTGCTCTACAAGAAGCAGCTTTGCCACGCAGGGCTATAAACCCTGATCTTACTCCCCCTGGAGTCATCAGCAGCCCCCATGAGCAGGCAGGAGCCCAGTCACAACAGCTGAGGAGCTGCAGAGAAGAGGAAGGATCAGGTACACCCGCACTGCTGAACTGGCCACGTATTTGGTATTAGTAATTGAATTTCTTTAAGTATTTACTTATGAAGCCCTGTGCTTAGGTTAAACCAGATGTAACTTAAGATAAGCAAGGCAAGGACTGGACTGACACACATTTTTAAGGTAAAACAGCGTAAGGGATTCTGGGCACAGATGTCTATTCAGTATAGATCAACAAATACTGGCTATAGATCCCAGGGTTGTCCTTGTTCAGCTGCTAACTGAACTTCTAACCTTAGACTGCAGTACCAGCTTGGTGGCTCACCTCAGCCTCCAGACCTTAATGAATCAGAAGCAGAGCAGTCTACTTCTTAACATATGGTCAAATTGGGCTTAAAGGAACTTGAATGATTCAAACAAATTAAGCCTATCTTTGAGCCACAACATCCCAACTAATATGCATCATCCCAACATCATGCAGAAAAATCAACGGTCTCATTTTCTTATTTCTAAATAAGCATATGTGGGCTATGCATACTTAGAGCTTTCTTGCTTTTGCTCAAAGACCCTTACATTTTACAGATGGAGAAAAAGGAAGGTTCCTGCAATTAACATGAAATACTGGGATCAAGAGCAAACTGTGGTTTAGTAAGCTGAAGTAATTTTTTGAAGTAGAGAGAAAAAAAAAAAAAATCTTCTTCCCAGTCTTTAAAACTAACTTCCAAGGTAATTTGTTCTGTCCTTAGACAATTACTTTCTAAGTTTACCAGCCTGCTATATATCAGAAATTCTATTTTTAATATTCAATTGTAGATGACATGACAAGGAAGTATATAAGACTGTACGGAACTGAATATCACCCAACCCTCTGCAAACAGCACTGAAGGTGTACTGAACATGAGCATGACAATAGTTTCACTGACAGCCACAAGGATTATTGTGCTCAAAATTAAACATTGCTTAAGTGTGTCTCTCATTGAGGCTAAATACAAGTTAATATCGTGACCACTAAGTACCCACAGCCTCCTGGTTCCCTCCTGATATGAGGCTTTGTTCAGCAAAATTAAATAAAACTGCTGCAATTTCACAGAAGTTTCACACACTTAGGACTGGATTAATGTCACTGGAAAAAAAAAATCTCAACTATTTCACACAGACCTTTAGAAATCAGTTCTTCTAAGTATACTGCATCATAAACAAGCACATTCTTGAATAAAAAACCCACTTAAGAAGACACACAAGCAAATCTTTTATTGTAGCTGGCAAAATGAGCAGACTTAGCTCAGAAGTCTGCCTGAAGATGACAGTTTTTGGTATCAGTCACTCTAACACATGCTCCCTTTTATTGGGCTTTCTTTTATATGTAAAGATGTATGGGAGTTTTTCACCATATTCCTGGGTAAAGAGGTCACTGTTCCTAAAAAGCTGCAAAAGCAATTCTGAATGCAGCCACGTCAAGCACACTTTATTGAGGGAGACAGTTGGACTGTCTGATAGAAGATGAGCTTGATGAAGAGACCAACACAGATAGTAGTAACATTATCTGGTCAGTGGCTTAAGCTCAAGGAAACTGTTGAACAAGTTTAGTCAACCTAATCAATGTATTTATTATAAATAAGAACCATGCCACATTTGTATTTTCATACAGAAACGTTCATATGCTTTCATTTTCAGAGGAAATTGCAGGCTAAAATTCCAGCTCAGTAAGAGGCTGAAATACTCAGATAACTCCATTGTTACAAAACATCTCTAGAGTACTCTCTTGAGAAAATCAGGAATACTGTAGTATCAGCTGCAACACTGAATTTGGTCACAAATCTGTTGTCTTGTGATTTCAACCATGCTGCTGATAAATACACAGATGAGCACTGACTTCATGGCCTAATGACCAAGGCACCAATTATCCAAAGTTAGTTCTCCATTTTCAAACATGTAACAACTCGATTTTTCTAGTTTGACAGGACAGATACATGCTTTTCCTGCAATCAAACCAGAAGTGGAACGTTTCCGTCTATGAGGATCCTTCAGAGGTCCCTTCTCAGCAGGTGAAACCTCTGCTCAGCTTTCCCCCCATTTTGCCAGGAGTGACAGATACAGAATTGCACTGCGAGCAACCATCGAGCTTCGAGACAGCTGCATGAGTGCAGTATATCTGGGGGGGAAAAAAAACAGCTGCAAAAACAATGACCTGTTACAGGAGGGGCAAAATGATTTGTTCCCATAAGAGAACTAGGCTCCATTCTACTCTTAGCACCCTCAAATAATGCGGAGCACATTTTTTTTTCCCCCTTCCTGTAAGAATGATGGATGTATAATGTGGTAAGAACTGTTTTCTACTGCTCTAGCTGCATTTCTTACCTCACAGAACACTTTGTCTGCAAGAGATGGATAAATATTTGACATGGCATCATTCCCAATGCTCTCCACAAAAGTTTCCAGAAATTTACATTTTCCTGTGCAATAATTAGGTAAGTGACAGGTTTTTTTCTTGCTTTTGTACTCACTGTAATTATAAAACAAATTACATAATTTCAGAGACGTGTAAAATAACTCTGACATTATTTCACTGGGTCTGGCAGCTAGGATTTGAAGAAGAACGGGACCAGAGTTAATGAAGTCAGCACTAGAACCTTCATATAATTTTTCTGAATACCTAAGAACTTCTATGTGGTGTAAAAATAAATCATCTTTATGACTGCTTCCTGACAGAGGTGGGAGGAGTAAAGAAGACAAACTAAAAACCACGAGTAATTATGAAAATGTCAGATGTATGATGTGAAATGCACACAAGCCAGTCAGATATTAATGCAATGTAAAAATACATTTTTTGGTTTATTAGTTGCAAAGTTTGTACAGTTTACTTGAAGATATAACTATCTTCAAAAAAAAAAAAAAAGTACTGATACAAAAATATAAAGTTTGCTGTGACTGCAATGTCACAGGCTAAACTCAAGACCAAAGTTTTTATGGTTTTTGTTTGTTTGATTTTCTTCTTTTTCAGGCTACCAGGTACTAAAGAATGAAAATATCTACATGAAAAAAAAAATATTTTAAAAAGCAAACAAAAAACACTATTATGGCTTCAATATAATGCATTTCCTTGCTTTCATCTCTGCAGAAGGAATTTAGCAGACTCAGTTCAACAATGTGTTTTCATCCTGTAGTGGAAACATTTAGATTCAGGACATCCCCACAAGATTCTACAGATGTCTACTGCATACCCCAGATGACAGCTCTTAGCAGAAACATTGTCAACTCACAACACTAGATGGAACATTAGTCCTTTAAGTGCTTGGCAATTGTTTTACCAGAAGTACTTCACTGATGTTACTATAATATCTACAAACATTTCTCATGATTTCCCACTGGCCAACATTTGTTCTACCCTCATCAATTTGCACAAGAATTTGGTTCCAATACTAACAAACAGTTCATTTTAAAGATTAAAAACTTTGTATCATAAGTACTAGAAGTGGGAGCAATCCCTGTGTTTGCAAAACTTTTGGCAAGTGCTATCACTACTCCCCTCCACTGATTCCATTCTTTCTCATTTGATAGCAGCATGCAATGAAGTTCTTTCTGGTCAGTAAAATCTGTCAAAAGTCATATCCCTTCCCTTCTTCTTCCCAAATTCCTTCAGTTAAAAAAGAGACATCTTAAACCTTAGCTGGCTACACAGCTTCAGAGGCCTCAAAAATGCCCCAAAAACATAACGGAGTTTTGAACCACAGACCTCAAGGCAAGTCAGACTTGGACTGCCAAGCATATCCACATCCAGACTGGCTATCGTTTAACCACACTAGTGACTATATGATCTCACAAACCAAACTTCTAAAATGACAACTTATTACAGAAAATAAAAACAATTAAAAAATATCTCTTCTGACATGTAGGGAGAAGGCTACATAACCGAGGACAAAGAAAAAGCCAGAGGACCCAAGAAAAGCAAAGCTATGGGCTTCCGCACTCCTAATTTGCTTTTGCTCCTTCCACAGCCATACAGATCCAGCTCAGGTCACCACTTTGCAGGGGCTGAGCTCACTGGGGAAACATAGCATCGCAATTCCAGTAGCCAGACTGAGATTTGCAATGCATGAGAAAGATGATTGATGCTCATCCCCACTAAATGGGGATGAACTAGCTACAAAATGGTTAATATTATATGTTAATGCACTTTTGCATACTGTCATTGTTCTTCATCTGAGGACAACATTAGGATTTTTTTTTTCTTTTTTTTTTTTTTTCCTCCCCCCCAAAAATGGTTTTAGGCATCACTCTGGAATTAGCTGTCTCTTTAAAAAACAAACAAACAAACAAACAAAAACATTTGACAGCTGGATACTGCATCTGCTTTTCCCAGGTCATTAGTACCTAAGAACAGTTAATTTATGAGACTATAAGGTTACAGAGAGACTGCCAATTAAAAGGATCACACTTCTTTCTACTATTTTCAGCTTCGTCTGCCGAGTGTTGCAGTTTAAAAAGTCGTGCCAAGTTGAAAAAGCCATCAACTTCTCAATATTCCAGTAATTTTGTCAAAATCATGGGTCATTTTTCTTAGGACTCCATTTCATGGAGCAATATGATTTTATGTAGTACTTTCACATCTCAGATTCATGCTTTCAAGGTTTAAAATAAGAATTTAGAAGGCTAGTAAATAAAAGAAGCAGAGTAAGGTCAATTGTATCTCATGCAGTATACACACAAACTCTTAAATACTAGAAATTAATATAATCTAAGAAATATTTCAGGATATGCTATTTAATTTCTGAGTATGTGAGGCAGGTAGTACTCAGTTACTTGCACTGCTCTTCTTGCTTTGACCACTGAAGTGCTTTGTGAACCATCTTCCATGATCAAGGCTCAACACATTTGTCTGGTTTTTGTTTCACCTTTAATATATACTGGGAAAAAAGAAGCACACGTACCTGATGGAAAAAGGTTATTGAAAAAACAAAAACTATTTGGCAATTCACCAGGAACATGTTTGGAAGCAAAAGATAATTTTAAATCATTAATAGACTTCAAATAGCTAGCAATTTTATTTTTTTTTTAACATGCTAAAAAAATAAGAAACAGAGGCTGAAAAGGGCAATTTAAGAATATAAGCAAGGAAATAATTATTTTGAAACAGTCCAATTATATACTCAATAGGGAAGCACTGTTTCCAATTTATAGTGAAGCGCTTTTTAAACATCTCTGTTGTCAAGCTCTATTATACTACTATTGAAATTCATTCCCTGCCAAAACGAGGAGATTCATATCTTTCCGTTTCATGGTTTGAAATCAAGTTTAAAAGCATTTTTTTTTATTTTTGTTTTTTCCCTAATCCCAGTTCTAATTACACCAATACAGGCCTTTCAGCTTGTACAGGGACACCAGCATTTCCGTTATCAGGGCTTGTTTTGAAAATATTTATTCACGGAGGATCTAAGAATGAAATATTCATTCAAGAAGGATATAAGAGTATCTCAGCATGAACGAAAACAGATTTTACAAAATCTGGCATCAAAGTTACTTCTGCAGAAAAAGGAGGAGATCAAAACCTAGCTCACACACCCACAGTCATACAAACAGACGCTTTTAAAGTCAATGGAAGAGAAAGGGCACCAGGCATGTAAAGGATAATTGACTACAAATTAACACTCAGGGGTATGGAGGAGATAGGAATCTAGATAGGGCCCTCAGTTCACTCCCCATCAAGAATTGTGTCTCAAACTAAGTGGCCATAGGTGGAGTGAACCTCCTCCCACTCAGATTTCAGTGCAGAACTATGACCTACATCTGTTCTGAATTAATGCCTTAACCTATGCTTGAGTTTACCGTTACTGGAAGAAAGCCTTCACTGTATCAGGAAACAGCACGTTGTTGTTATTACATCAGTATCGCCAAAGCAGCACAGCCCTCTGATAGCACACATGCAGTTGAAGCAACCCTTAGGTCAGCATCTATTGTTTATGTAAGAAGCTGTTCTCAAATAAATACATTTTTGGGGGGTTGCAGGAATACAGAGATGCTGGAATAAGAAACAAAACAATCTGCCCCCAAATGCAGCACATCCGGAGCGTGCAGTGGGACTGCAACAAAATTCATCCGTAACTTCAGCAAAGAACTTTACTTTCCATTTTTCTAACCACTGGCAGGCTTTGAAGAGTCAGGCTTGGCTCGAGCACCCATCCTTCTCCTGAACCAGCTGCAACTTATCATATTATAATCCCCATCTTCAATTGCTCAATCCATCCTTTTCAGTGCACATTTCCTCGTGTTAAGCTAGTTATTGGCCTGTGGCTTCCCATTCTTTCAGACTCTCTCAAGACTTGCTCTTTTAACATTCATTATGTGCTTTTTCCACACATCAAATATATTGTTTCCATCACTCCTAACATTTTAGAAGTGTTAGATATAGCTTAAGATGCATGTTATAACTCCAGATATTGTACAGTTAGCTGGCCAAGTTTCATTTTCCAATCACCAACAGAGGATTTGAATAAGATGTTTAAAAAAAAAAAGGCTATTCTCCTGTGGTGAGAAATTTCATGCCAAGACTTGATAGAGGATGCATAAACTTCTACAGTTGAGTTAATGCAACTCCAAAAGCAATTTTTTTTTTTTTTCTGATAGAGACACTGAAACAGCTTCAGTGCAATAGCATATACTGACCTTCTTCAACTCCCTGTCATTGATTTCTGTAAACCACAGTGGTACATCATATACAATACAATTAGATGTACACATAACCAATGTATGTCATAATTATGCAAGCATGAATATAGCAAAATGAAAGTTGAACTTAGATTTATAAAGAAATAGAAAGAACTCAGAATTTCCATTAAGACTCCTGTCTTTTTTTTTTTGTAAAAAAAAAAAAAAAAAAAGTGAATCTCCATTTGTTTTCAGTACTTGTACTGTATTGAGAAATTGTTTGAAAACAAAATGTAGGTTTCACAAACTAAACATCTATTTATTTCAGTATAATATTCAGTAAACTGTTTAGTGTAACAGGTGTGTACGCATGTATGAGTGCACACCTACATCCAGAAAATGCCTTCAACTCCAGACTTTAAAACACATCCCTAACATAAAAACTGATATTCTTCTATTCTGTAAAACAGATATATTATTCACATTTCACTTGTGGGGAAATGAACAAAAATTAAAATCACTCCAGCAATATCAGTGACAGCATCCATCTCACCAACCCATATATCCAGAGGCCAAAGCATTGCATCTGCATCACTGCAGAATCTGTAGCCCTACACAAAGTCCCCAGGCAGAAGCTCAGTTGCAACATCACTCAGTACCCTGGCATAGTAAAGACACCAAGAAACGGAACTTCATTCTGCATTTCTTCCATATATTTAATGAAGAAATCAAAATGGACTTTCAGTTTCATTTATCATCAGGCTATAAATGGCTACATTTGCAATTACAGATATAACTCAACTTTATAAGCAGTTCTTTCCTAAAAATTGAATTTCCAACTTTAAAAAATTGCTGCTGTATTTTCAAGTTATCTGCTATAACATAGGCTGTATATAGAGCAATAGCACCACGAGATTTAAATGGTACATAGACCACATCTCATGTCTTCGTATAGCTGTACCTTCCACTTATTTGCACATCCATTGCTCGTGGGTAGAAAACAACACATTTTTGTCTTTTTTCATGTCAAAGAAGTTGGTTTTCTCCTGTAATGTACTTTGACCATCTTTTAAAATATCCCCCATTGGTAGAATTCTGTCTTCTCTCTGAGATAATATTGTGCCCCGAAGACTCTCCACTAAGAACTGCACCATTTGCTACCTGTCAGATGTCTGAAGGCACTCGCTCAAGCAGCCTGCAACTGAAGAGGATTATAGCTCACAAATGCTGCCAGTATCAGCGAGACAGCAAGGAGCAGACAGTTCATTTTACAAAAACTTAATGGACTGTATGGCCCTGGCTGCTTAATACAAGCACTGTCAAGGCATCTAAGCAAAAAGTCTCAGCTGTCACTGCTGACAACCTGAGCAGAATTATTTGTCACACTAGAATAGATAAAAGACCAGTAGTGTGGTGCATGGTGAGATTCCCATACATCTCCATACTGCAGTCTCAGACAGCAGGCATATGGTTTCCTCTGATGCACTGGCAATATAATCTTACCACGAGGCAGTATGGTTAAATGCTATTCTTTGGTCTTCATATTAACTACGTTATCCTCCTCTGGGCTCAGTTTTACATGCTGTAATTAAGACATGATTTCCCCTTCATTTTTTCCTGCAAAAGACAGCATACAAATCCCTGAATAATCTCCAGGTCATTAGCTACTGTAATCCATGTCATCAATATGTCAAATTATACCAGCTGAAAAACTAACCTGACGCATCTGTTCTATCATGCAAAAGCGTTCACCTACATATTTATTCTAACCCTATCAAAAAGGCTATCATTTATTATCTTTCAACACGTGTACGCTAATTAAAAGAAGAAAGACTTCCAAAAAGCTAATTCTTTCCTTGATGCTTGCATAACAGAGCTCTCATTACCATGGGTTCTGAATGTATACAGTCTACTTTGCTAGGATATACACCATCCTTCTACACAGTAATATAGCCTTACATTTTGACTACACCTCCTAATAAAACAGGAACAAATGTTCCCCATTTATTAACATTCACCCTGCAAAACCACACTGATTATTAATACCGAACAAGTGTAACCAGAAAGGTGCGTATTCTCCTATAACTTGTCGATTACCTAAAACTCAAAAGTTCTTCAAGAATTATACAATGAGCTATGAAAAACTGCTTTGGATAGAAGAGAAAGGGTTGTATCTAATGCACAGGTGTTGATCTAATCCTAACAGCCACTATACAAACTGAAATAAATTCATTTAATTTATAACTCTACTGCTATATTGCACTACTGTAGCCTTCTAAACATCATTTTCTGTTCCATCAGCCTGCTGCACCTCATCCGATCTAATACGGGAGTATTTTGGACAAATGTATTTTAACTGAATGATTCATGGCACTAAAGTGCAGTATAGATCAGGTCCTTGATAAAGCCTACAGATATTAACATAATACAAGCAGCAGCATCACTACCCAGCAGGGACTAATTCACATCCAGAAAAATTGGGTTTTTCAATGCCCAGCCAGACAAACTTTGGTGGTCTGAGCTCTCTGTGCTTCTGATCGCACCCCTTACCTGCCTAGTGTACTTAGAAAATAGATTTTTACCGGTAATGAAATTTCTCTAATGGCTTGGAAAAACAGAAGCCTAACCTGAACTAAGAAAAGGACCCCAGATTTTTTGTAGTACTGACCAAAATTTTAAGCTTTAGTAAGAAAGGGGAATGCTTTTCAGCAGGCTACAGGTTTATAACTGTCTGGGATAATCAGTCAATTCCTTGTCTTATCTGGAGGAGAACCAAGTACCTAAAAATGTTACTAGTTTGGAATATTTCATTTTAATCTTTTTTAACCCACTGGGTATATAAATGAAAATAAGGAATTTATGCCCACCTGAATTTAATAAAGGTAAGTTACTACGTTTGAGAATATAGTTTTGTGGTAACACTTAAAAATTAAGTGTTTTTTAAAACACTAAAGAATGTATTTAAAGAACTCTCTAACCATCCTCAGGAGCAATGCACAAACAACTGGCACTCGTGCCACATGCAGATCTGCCAACTGAAAACCAATGCAAATTGCAGAACCATTCAACAGATTGGATCGGAAGAGTTTTGCAAAACAAACACCACAGTGCAGGTTTGAAGTGTCAAGCCTACTACTTCCTTTAGTCAACACAAAACCAGTATTTGCCTTCAGGCAGATTTCTTGGGCAAAGCTTTTAGAAAAGAATCTGAAGAAGGAATGAAGTAATGGCAAGAAAGGGAAGTAATAACAGAGACTGAGTCGAGTTACACAGGGCTGTCAGACAAGGATGCGTAGAAAAGAGCTGTGTAAGTGACAGAAAATAAGTGGACAGAGGCAAAGCTCCCTATGGTGTACAAATGGCAGCTCTGTGGGCTTGCTGCTGCCACCTTTGACACCGAGGGCCCTCCTATGAACTACTGGGTGGCACAAAGCCGTACCTCTTCGGTGTGGCCCTCCAGCTTCAGAAATGCTGCCAGGTTATCACTGGATGTAACGCAAGAAGCACTTCGGCAACTTATTTCCTGGGAAAACCAAATGGAAACAACATCCAAACGACAATTCTTTTTAATACTGCTTTTCACAGAAGAACATACACCTCTTGAAATGTTCTCTCTCACAAAAGCAATAAAAGCTGCAGTTCTTGAAGTGTTAGCAAGGAAGCAAAGCCCAAGTGAAAGAATTCAACTTCAGTCATTGTTATCTAGTCTATTTGACATTTGTTAAGATTGTGTGTGTGTGACTGCTCTGCTTAAAATTATGAACAGGAAACCTCAGCCCATCTTATATCTCAAACACCTCCACTTCTCAACAGCCAGTGGTTATTTCTATTTCTATATTATTTCCTGCTCGCTGTAGGCAAGTAAAAAAGTTATCAGCCTGTCTACAGCAGTGAGTCTACATGTCACAGAGATGAGGCCTGAAGAAAGAATTACTGTGTATTGCTCTTTTATGCATATATCTGTAAAAACAGGACGAAAATCTTCTGTAAAAGAACACTCACATGCTTCATCACTGGAGCTGGAATCACGAATCATGTTGGAAAAGTACTCTCAGATCACCTGGTCCAACCTTTAACCTAGCACTGAACCTAGCTGACATTCTCCAGAGCTGAAATTAATTCATGAACAGACTCGTATGTAGTTTAAACCCCATCAAACTCCTCAAAAATACAGCAGCACACAGGCATGGACCCTGCGCAGGTCATGTTGCCTCCAAGCTGAGCCGTCAGAAGGCCCCAGGCGCTGACACGATGCACCATCACAAGCAGCTTCTTCCACAGCAAAGGACTGCCAGAGGTGCACTGGCCTCCAGAAGACAAGCTCTATATAAATGACCACAGAACAGCTGTACTGGTAATGGGGTAAACCCTAATGCTATAGGGATACTGTGCTAAAATTGTGGTCTCACAAAATTAGTATCTTGACTTCGCAGAAACAAGGCTTCAGACCAGAAATAGATTAAATAATTAATATTAAAAAATAGATTGAATATGAGAAATGGGTGCATACAATAAAGGTAGTTGCTTAATAATTCACACCATTGAAAGTGTTTAAAAAGTGGGCAGCTGACCTCCTTAACAAGTGCTCAAAGGATTCAGAAATGCCAGCACATACAACATCGAATTTAATCAACACGCTGTTCAGGAAAAGCTCTGTCCCTATACAAACGGCAAATAATGCTTTGGAACACAGGCAGACAATGAGACCTGAGAGGGACAACCACAAAAATAAATAAATAAATAAATAAAATAAAATAAAATAAAAGGCAAGTATTTCACAAGGAAAGTGTGTCTTCATATGTCTAGATTTGGAAGACCTGTGCTTAAGTTCTACTGACAAGTAAGTGAACTCCTCCCTCCCAATTTGGCCAATCAGTTAACACTGCGGTATCACCCTGCCTAAGATAGCATTAACTCAATCTAACAGACCAAGAAACAAGAAGATTACAACATCCTAATTACATAGAAGCACATAACATCAAATGGGCAAAGATAATCACATAACTCAATAGAAGATTAGGAAAGTTAAATCTCTAACAATTTAATCAAAGCCGAAGTAATTAAATAAGTGTAAAGTTACAATTACAAGACATTAATTCAACTTCTAAATGCTAACACAAACTTAAATTTGCCTTCTACAAACATAAAAGACCAGAAAGCATGCTTTATCAGTAAATAACCTCCATCGAGAATCAATGCACATTTATGAACTTTCTGGTTTATTCAATTTTCCTTCTTCCCTAAAAGCTTTGAAGTGAGGATTTTGAGGCATCTATCCAGAACCACTTAGTAAGCTTGCACTGCAAGATTTCAAGAACTATGTATGTTGGCACAAATGAAGTGCGACATACTGACTGCATCATAAAACTTGTAAGACTGACATTCACAGTTGTAGCAATTCACCCAGATAGCATTGCAATATATCTTCACTTCACTGTGAAAAGAAACAAGGTCTAAACATTAAAACTTGCTGCAAGCCAGTGGAATAGATCCACAATTCTATTTATGCAGTGAAAGGAAAGCATTTAACCTTACCAGCCTTCATCCCAAGTCAAAGTGGTTTGCTGGTTCCACAAATGAGAAAGGCTCTTTTGACCAGGAGATAATACAAAATTTCAGCAGGGTCATTTACACAGCTGCATTATCCCATCCTAAAGATCCCTGTCACTGACTGCTCAGCCTGACATACACAAAAGAGAATCCAACCCACAAGTGCTCCAGAGTGAGTTTTCCCCACTGCTTACCTGGCAGCTGGTAAAGACTGGAAGACTGTCACCAGGGAAGATGCAAAAAGAATAGATCATCTGAAATCGTTCTTCTCCCCTCATCTTGTATCTTAAAAATTCAAAATTATTACAGCTTCAGGAGATGAGAGAAAGGAGACAGAATGGCTTTCCTGGCAAATTAGGAAGCAGTGACCGAAGCAGGTAATTTCTTCTACTTCTCAACATCCTAGCTATTTCTGAGCTTTAATCAGCCATCTCCTCCCTGTGCGATGAACAGCAAACCCCAGAAAGAAGTTTCTAATGCTGGCTCCTTGTGGGACCCAACTGATATATTTTAGCCCATTTCTTTTTAATAAATGCAATGATTTTAATCAAATTTGTTCAGAGGACAGAAGATTAGTTAAAGAAGAGAAGTAAATGAAACATTAAATTAAGGTATCATTGGGAATTAAAAATGTAATTTTATGTTATTATCAGTGGTATATTATGAATAAAGAATATGCAATATGCAATTAGCATGCAGCACAATATGAACAGCATTTGAGAAAAATGAATTTGATATGTAGGACAGAAAGGTCATGAATTCTTAAAGCCAATTCAATTTGCTTTGCTCTGTTCAATTTTCTCACGGGCATCTGTTTAAATATTTCCAGGTATGGGAGAAAGTGACTACTAAGTTCTGACATATTTTAAGGTGACTGTGGTTCATGACAAGCAACCTAGTAAAACTCCTGTACAAATTAAGGCACTGCTCCTCTAAGTTTGTTCTCATTTGAGAGATAGCTTCTTCCCACATGGAGTTGCATAGAAAGTAATGGGACAGAGCAGCAGTTCATGTGAGTATGTCAAACACAAAAACTATGCCATCAATTAAAGTAAAAAAGATTCTTGAAACTTAATTACAAACTCCCAGTCTAGGATTAAAATGTATTATTCAGAAATACCAAACAGTACACAGAATTATGATGCCCTAAGCCCCTCACTGTTCTCCTTAGGGATATTATGAGGCAGAAAGACAAAGTAATGTCCAGTATGAGCAAGAATACCTTTCACCTGTAAGGTATCATCAAGGGAAATAGCACAGGCACCCAGAAAATAAGAAAAATAAATTGCATACTAAAGGCTCCCCTTTTGATTTCAAATCATTTGCATTTATACTCTTTTGTAGTTATTCTTGTGTTTTACAAAGAAATAGAGAAACTGTCTTTTTGACTGAATTCAAAACAGTTTTGGTGTTAACACTAAACTAAACACTAACTGAAGAATTTAATTATACTCAGAGCACTACAAACATTTCAAAAAAAATGTTTCTTAGCCTACTAAGCTACATTCACAGATACCTGAAACTCTTCATGAAAGAAATGGCCAGTATAAACATTTCAGGTATTGTCACTTGACTCCACTCACATGCAACAATGCATAAAATAGAAGAAATGTAGGTGTGTACACAGGAATGGGCACATTCATAGTTTGTGGGAGTAGCCTGCGGGAGCTTGTTTCCAAATTTCTGAACCTTTTCTTTTTCATTTTCCTCCTCCTCAGAATACTGCAATCTTTTGAATTGGAACTCAGATTAAAACTGTATGAAGTCATCTTTTAAAAATATATATATATACATGGAAAGACAGTCCACTAGTTTTGCAAATGTCGGTTCTAATTATGACAATCAATACTACGTACAATTTAAAATTAAAGTTTTTTGTTGTTGTTTTGTTTTTTGTTTTTTGGCTAAAAAAGATAAGTCAATGTTACTTTAGAGCATCCATGAAACCAGCAATTATTTCATCACTTTCCTGAAGCCTAATTGCATAGTTTCACAATTATCTGCTTATTCCAACCTATATAATCTACTGACATCTCCTTTCTAATAACTGGTGTTTTGTGCTTCTTCAAAAACTAAATGCACATTTTTGACAAACAGCATTTATAAAGGGCAACTGTGGTTGTCCAGACGGACCTTATACATTGCACAGATCACAGAAATTTAACTCCGTAACTTCTGCATCAAGCCCAAAGGCATCTAGCTGAGATGGATTATATCTTTTAGAGAGATACAACCTTGATTTAAATACTTAAACAGTAATATTGTTAATCAATTTGGTGTTTTTAATTTCTCTACAGCTGTGACCCTCAGATTCACAAACTGAAGTAATTTCTTCCACACTTTCAGTACAGAGGTCACATTTCCAACTTAATTCCTAAAGTTCAAGCATTTAATAAAACCTCTCAAATTCAAAGACAAATCCTACTTCCAATCAGTTCTTGGACCTGATATTAGACACAAATTTTCCCTTTTTGCAAAAAGGAAACGCAGTCAGAAGCTTAGAGCTATCAACCAAGTTCCACGGCACTAGACAGTTGATCCACAAATATATAGAGCAAAAGCAGAAAATGTTGACTACTGACTACAAGAAATATACAGAGAACTCTCTCCAAAGTGTTATTGCAGCCTAGAGATCGATAGTTCTGTGTTTCAGCTTGTCAACTTATGAAGTTACATCTCATACACTGACCTTCTCAACACAGATATCAAAGATACAATTTCGAGAGTTCTGTTTCACGAGGGATAGTTTTGTAATGCACTTATTTCAGGGGCCAGCCCTATTACACAGATACACACATTAAATACTAGTGAAATTATTTTAAAATTCCAAGTGCAGACATTTATTGTCTTTATTTCTGAGATACAAAATCACTTGCATGTTGTGAAACTAAACTACTGAGATCATATTTATGCCACACAGTTGCACAGCTGAAAAACAAAAGCTATTGTATTTAAAGATCTATCAGTGCTTGGCAACAGTGACCAATGTGACGTTGGCCTCACACTTGCATAGTTAGAATTATTTGCATGGTTTTGTTCCTTAATTTTCAAGTACAGTAGCTTTGATGATTATTTGTTTCATGGCTCTCATGAAGAAGATCACCCTGCCTTCTCTCTCCTTTTGGATGTTTACTGAGCCATAAACTACTTAAGCATCCTCAGACATACTGCTACATTTCTCTGTCTGTTCTAGTCCTGCTCATCATGGTAACAGATCTACGTAACAACCATGAGAACAAAGAAGGATATAAAACTGCTAGAAAGTATCCAAAGAGGGAAACCAAAAATGATGAAAGGACTGGAGGATATGGTTTATGAGGACCAGCTGAAGATAACTTCATTCAGCTTCTAGAAGAGCAGACTGAGGGATGGCCCCACTGATGGCCACAACTTCCTCATGAGGAGGAGTAGAAAGAGAAGCTCTTGCCTCCCCAGTGAGAAGAAGGAATGCCTTAAAGCTGCGTCAGGGAAGGGCCAGCTGGATATCAAGAAAAAGGTCTTCACTGAGAGGGTGGTCAAGCACCAGAACAAGCTCCCCAGGAAAGTGATCACATCCCCTTATTTTGCTGCTGTTAGTCTGATGTCTTCTACCAAAACCAACGTCTCTTTTTCTTTCATTATATTACATACTAAACATGTTTATGTAGAATATCTCTACCTTGCAGCTCAATTATTTTAGTGTATTCTTGGTTAGTTTATTTCTTGATCCTACTCAGAAGTTTATTGTTAAAAAGAAGGCAAGTGGGCATTGAAGAGGCATTTTATTAAGGAAATAAGATGGCTCTGAAAGCTTCAAAAGTCAGTTTTTAGTCATAATGTTTTAATTTTTCAAATCATTTAACTACAGCTTGCCTTTACCCTACTCCTCGCTTCATTGCTGTGATTACTTTAGATGATCAAGAAAAAAAAGCTGCATGGCAAAACTGCAACTAAAAGGTCACAAAATATTTTCAGTAATTGAGTTTTGCCTTTGAAATTCATATCTACATATGATGTGGTAACCTAAGAGCAAACACAAAATCAGCAGATTAAGGATATTCTCCTAGTTGAGGCCCATTTAACAAGCAATACATATCTTTTAAGATACTGACTCAGTGCTTGCCTTTTTCATTCTTCTCATGCAGAAGGCTATAAAAAAGCAGTGTGTTTAACTGATTAGACAAAGATAACTGCTTACTCAGACTAAACAGAGTTTAAAACTTTTGCTTAATCCAGCTCTTAGGACTCAAGGTCTGACAGATAAAAACTAGTGAACATATTACTGTTTGAGAATAAGCTTAAACACAGAAGATATTTACTTTTAACTAATGAAAATAATACTAATTGGTATTGCCTTCACAGTAGAGGTGTGCTGCTGGAATGCAGACAGGCAGAGATTATTCACAACAGAAAACAGGCAGTGATTTTGAAATGTTAATTAGAAACACAAGGGATATGAAAGAGCAGTGGAGAAAAATGAATGTGCTGATTGTGAGAAAAAAAGAGAAGCCTTCTAGAACAAAGCACCCAGGATAACACTTCTCATAGAAACAGAAACATGTAATAGGCAGAATAAAGAGTGTGCACATACAGTACCTACAGAGAACTCAGTAATTGTGCCACACACTGACCATCAAACCATCTTTCTACAACACAGCACCTATACACTCATCGGGTTTACTAAGGGCTAACTGCATCTCACACAGATATCAGTAATAGTTTTCTTAATAGATTGATGGACACAGAAAGGGATACCACAAAAGAATAAAAAGCTTTATTTAGATAAATTGCACAACTCCCACTAAACTAGAAGAATTGTAAATTAACATTCACAGCAGTGATAACAAATAACATAAGGACAATGCAGATGTCCAACACAACATCATACTCTCTAAATTGGAGAGATGTGGATTTGATGGATGGGCCACTCCGTGGATGAGGAATTGGCTGGATGGTCACGCTCAAAGAGTTGCAGTCAATGGCCTGATGTCCAGGTAAAGATCAATGATGAGCGGCACTCCTTAGGGGTCAGTATGACCCAAACCATTCTATGATTCTGTGATTAATTTGTTTGGTACATGGATTTGGGGGAAAGATTCAAGACATTTGAAATTTAAGATGCGGGAGATTAGCAATGACTTGCCTCTACTGTTTGCTCCTCTTGAATTTCAAAGCCATATGAATTTTGACACGATTTCACTTTTCCTGTTAACATTTCCCATGCACTTTGTTTTGATGCCTTCTTTAAAGCTTCTCTCACACCACACAAAAATGAAAACAAACTCAGAAATCAATAGTAAGCGAACCTGATTCTAATGTAGATTACTGTGAGTTGTAGTATCAATTTAATCCCACTGAGATTAATGAAATACAGCAGAAGTGAAAGGCATCAGAAACTTCTGTTTTCATCCTCATGTGGAGCTCCCTGCGAAAGGGAAGGTGACTGAAGGGTAAAACTCATCATTTGCTATTGTGATATAGTATAGACAGCTCTAAAAAACAAACAAACAAAAACTTCTGTTATGTAAAGAAACCACTTCAGTGTTGTTGCACTCCTAAAACAGGAAGAAAAAGGCACCTAAGCATAGGAGTTGTTTATTTTCTTACAAAACATGAATTTGGAAGCTCATATGCAGACATGGAAAGGTTGTCAATTTAAAGTTTTAGATTGCTTTAGATAGTGTCAAAATACTAGAGCCGTTATCACAAGCCCACTGCACATGCAGCTATATCACCTGGTTGTTTTTTTTGGCTTTTTTTTTTTTTTTTTTTAAATGAGGTCTCTGAAACAGGGCCAAATTGGTTTCAATTTGTCTCCCACCCCTTACGCACATTTGAAGGTTGAGAAGGAAAGACTGCACAGTTTTAGACTGCCTGAACTGCAGAATTGAAGCACGTACACATGCAAAATGGTTGACTGGAAACGACACCAAAATTAACATGCAAAAAGAGAACCTGCTTAGGAGAGATTTTACTTTTGGTTTTATTGATCCAAGTAAACTCATTAGGAGACTATCCATGCTGTAAGTAAGAAAAGACTTAAGCTGGTATCATAGTAAATTCCCTACTGTTGCAGGATGCAACAGATTATTTCATTTAAATTCAAATTCATATTTATTTGTTGCAACACAACTTGCTAATGCAATATAATACCAACAAAAAGGGTCACTGAAAAAATCTTTAATTAAACACTTGCTGGGTTTTATCAATACTTTAAGATATTAGAATAACCAATTTGTTATTTTATCAAATAAGACAGTTTGAGATCAGAACCTAAGGATTACACGCAGTTATTACAAGTAATTTTATTCATTTAGAATTCAAACTATGATAAGCTCTCTTCGTATCTAATTTCATCTATTATAATTAATGGATCATAGAAGACTAGTTACTAAACACATTAATGACATTTTAATGCAGCCATGAAAATTATATTGTCATAGGAGTCTTACATACAAACCTAATGGACTATAAAGCTTCGTTGTTTCAGTAGGTAATACTGGAATTAGATCATTTATTTTCTAAGATAATTGTTCCAGGCTGACCTCCACAGAAAATGATTTCTGTTTTTATACATGAAAAATATATGCATACATATATACACAATAGACTATCTCTGCTCCAATGAGGACAGCAATATACCAGAAGTCTAAGAGATACAAGAAAACATCCCTTAATACAACCTGTTTTATTCTCAAACTAAAGCATCTTAGAGAAATCAGCTTTCTAAAGGAATTCTACAGTTCAATCAGTTCAATGTATTACATTTTCATGAAGCTTATTCTTGCAAGTTAAATCTCTCACAACTGTTGAATGCGTAGGAAACCAATAACTTGGCACGGTCCACTAGTTCCAAAGGGTCACAAGGATCAGGTTGTGTTTTCCACTGAAAGTCGCCAAAACCAAATCACTACTTTTTGGAAGAAATTCATTTCTTCAAATTCAAGCATTCCATTCAGCATGAGTCTTGAATCAAGCTCCTCCTCAAAAGAGGAAAAGCAAGTTGCTACATTTCAATTTAAGTTTCAGAAGTGGAAATAGAACTGGGACTCTGCAGTAACATTACTGCTGATCCTATGTGGAAAGAGATTTACAAATTCTAAAATAAAGACTGCAATAAAACAAATACCACATAGATTAACAGAGGTTCCAGATTAAAAAAAAAAAAAAAAACAAACAAACAACAAAAAAAAAAACACGTTTGAAACATCCAAGAATTGCTGTTCCCTCTCTCTCCACTAATGTCAAATCCCACATACCAGTGTCATCACTCCATCACACACACATGTACATTCACTGTGGGGAACAGCTTAAAAAAAACCACAAGTGACTTCAGTGGCTTTGGTGAGCCTTAACCCGCCATAAAATTAAGAGCAAGAGTACAATACTATTTGACTGCCGTTTCAGCTCAGTGATCCTTTTGTGTTTAGCATGTCAATCTAACAAATAGAAAGCCCAGAAGAGGCTTGCAGGACCCACTTCCCACAGCAGGTAAAAAGGAACAGTCTCCATTCCACAGGGCGTACAGCATAAACCAATCTCAACATCACAGGACACTGTGGATGATGTATTGAGGATGAATGGGATGAATGTACGCTAAGCAACTTTAGGGTGTTTTATGATGTTACCTATATTCTAGGTTAATATGAGATTTTTATGCTAGCACGTTACTGCATGTGAGGCTATAGGAGTTATGCTGCAGCTTCTTTACCAGATTGCAGTATATTTCTTCACATTTCCTGTCTACTTTGAAATTTAAGCAAGCCCAGGGGAATACAGCCATTCGGTATTTGTGTTGATAGCTTAGCTGCTTTGCTGTCATGTCTCTCAAGAGAACTTGTTAGGTGTAATACCTCTAAGAAAAGGTTTAAGTAACAGTTTGTTCCAAGTCCTGAGAAAAGTAAAAATAATTTTAATTATGTTCTCATTTCAATACCAGACCATCTTCTTTACTATGACAACCAACTAACATTCTGCATCGCAACAGATTTTGAAAAAAAACAAAACAAAACAAAAAAAAACAAACCAACATCCCAGGCTCCTTAAGCTAGGAAGACAGTTTTATTTATTTAGCACTTGGTATCTGAAATGCCTAACATAAAGGAACTATAAAAAATATTTGAACAGGTACTTCTTATTGAAAAAGGGAACAGAAAAATCTGAAGCATAGCTTGAAGACAAGTCATAAGAACGCTTGCATTTGTCAAGCTTCACCTGATCCTTAGGTATAGAAAAAACATGAATGAAAAACATTGGAGGGGGAGGAAGGTAGCATGCCTCTGACAAACTAATATTGCTGTTGAAAAAATATAAAACTCATCTTTTATTGAAAAAATATTATTATAAAAATTACAGAACCAGCAACCCATTTAAAACTAAAATGCCAAGGGCCACATCCCCTATTTTCTGCTGCCTATACTTGGCACATTAGTTCTGCCCCCCACCCTTTCCTATATTTCTACTAGTTGTATCTCAGCATGGATGTACTAGGCAGACTTGTTATGTTTATATTGAGGGGAAAGGAACTAACAGAAAAATGAAGCACTGAACATAGAAACAAAAAAGCAGAGAAGAGAATGGATTAAATAAGCTTTAGGAAGCCTTGAAAGAAAATGAAAGGCACTTACTACTTACACTGTAAAGAAAGCAAGAGTACAGTACATGTACTTATTTTTGGCACAGCACTTTGTAAATGGGGGAGTGGGGCAAAAACTGTCATCTTATGTTTTAAATGAAAAGTTCAAGAGTGATGCACCAAAAAAATTGTCTTCCAGATGAGGTAAATCAAGCGCATGAAATTATACTTCTGAAATCTAGCCTATCATTTTCTGGAAGATTCATCTTACAAGTGATGACTAAAACAGTGATAGTACCATCTAGGATAAAGGATCCTATTTATCTGAACATGTCATACTTTACAAGCTGCATCTTAGATGTTATTTTTATAATAAATGTCACTCAGTCAACTCAAAGCAAATTCATAAGGTCTACAACAAATTCAGTGACTCCCAGGGTAGAGGGTTTTAAGAGGACAGCAGGCACAGCTGATTTCAATAAGAGGCACAGATGGACTTGGAGGAGTAGAGGTAAAAATAGGAATACTTAATCCTTGAGGAGAAGCTTCCAAAAACAATGCACCTGCCTACCCTCAAAAGTCCCTTGAGCCTGTCTCTAAACAATGCATTGAAACCTGTGTCTTAAGTTCAACTTTCTGCAAGGGAGGGAAGCTGGAGGGTTGGGTTTTGTGTTTGTTTAAAAAAATATTGAGTCATCATTTCTTGGTTATGGATTTCATTTTTGTGAAAATAAAATCATTGCAAAATATTTCTCATTGGAAATGCACTCCTTTCAATAATGCATTGAGGTATCTTAAAGCAATTGAAGCGTTCATACTACAACTGTGAAATATTTTGCTTTGAGTAATGCTGTATGTATACACAATCTGAATCTCCATCAGATAGATTCAGGACACTGCTGAAATCCATCAGAGCTTTGTAATTGACCACACCAAGATGAGAATGGTTTATTTCTATAGATTTAAGTATATTCGTTCTAATAAAAAAATAACCATAGAACTGACAATACATTATATAAAGCCTTAACTAAAGAGCTCTAACTGCAGTTTGATTTACTGGTCACTGGTCAGTACTGCCAATCACTTCATGTCATTCCAACCTCACATTTTTGCCTGATCCTTCCTCCATTAAAACAAATGTCAAAACTCTCCCATTAAGTTCATCTCCTTCACATGCCTTAAGGTAAAAGGAAACACTTTTGAAGTTGGAGGTGCCATATCTAGAATAATATAGTCTTAAAGAGTATCTTATACTGGGCTGGTCATGTAGATGTATAAACTTGCATATCGCCTTCGTATCATTCTTTAAGGTTAACAGTGAAGTTTCCCCCATTCAAATAATCATATAAAAATGTACAGGGCAAGTTTTCTGGTGGGATGCTAGTTTAATTTTAAGTTAACAAGCAACATATTCTGATATTCTGAACTGGATTTGAAGGTGAATGCCTATCCACCCTGGGAGCACTTTATCCATTCTTTCCCATGAGAACACCAGAACCAAAGTTAAAGTATTCAATGAAAATGTGTTAAAGTGTTCAATGGAAACAGTCCCCGTCTTTGCCTGTGACTGTTATTCAGCCCTGGAAAAGCACAAAGCAAACATTAAGTGACAGAGCTAAAAAGAATACCAGTATCACTCTGAAATATAGAGCATTTGAGGGAAAAAAAAAAAAAAAGTATTTCTTCTCTCCCCTAACCACTATTTTATTTTTAACCTGTGGGGACACAGAAAGTAGCAAAAAATGAAGGATTTTTTTTTCCCCAATTTATTTTCTTCTTTGAGATATCAGATTGCTCTCACACCTCTTTCCTGAACCATAGCACGGTCAAAAGCACCTATTTAGGCTTCCATAATTTAATGTTTTTCACATTAATATAAAAATAATATAATCATAGAATTATTTAGGTTGAAAAAGGCCTTTAAGATCATCAAATCCAAGCATGATCACGTACCTTGGCAATTTTGAAAAACTGTTTTGCACACTACTCTAGACATTTATCAACTACTAAATCATGATTATGTTACACTGCTTAAAGCAAAGGCTCATTGCAGCGTAACACAAAAGGGTCACCAGCTCTAATTTGCACTTACAGAACCACTCCTGCCCTTCTCTCCACTAAGGTACGTAACCTCCTAATAAGATCATCAAAGTACTGACTGAGAATGTCAGGGCTGGGGTTAAATTTAATGTTTACTTAATTGTACTTCTGATTTTTTTTGTTGGGCAGCCCCAAGGTCTTTGCCATAGCAGAATAAGAGCCTAATGAACACTAAGTTTGTGTCATAAAAGGAACTGCAACAACAAAAACAAGATAAAACACTGTGGATTTTTGTGAAAGCAAAGCTTTGGGAATATTTGGGGAATATCCACCTCAGAAGAAAAAATGTTCAGAATTATCATCCTTCAATTTACAGTACACAGTTATTGTTTTAATACAGAATCACAGAAGGGGTGAAGCTGGAAGGGAACCCTGGAGGTCGTCTGGTCCAATCCCAGCTCAAGCAGGGACACCCGTGGCAGGTCTCCCAGTACCGGGTCCAGTCAGTTTTTGAATATCTCCAAGGGGGAGACACCACAGACTCTTTGGGTACTGTTCCAGTGCTCAGTCCCCCACCAAACAGCACAGAAGTGTTTCTTTATGTTTAGCCATAGCCTCCTGCATTCCAGTTTGTGCCCACTACCTCTTACCCTGGCACCAGGCACCACTGCAAAGAGCCTGGCTCCATCCCCTTCACATCCTTCCTTCAGGTGGTTACAGACACGGATAAGAACCCACGAGCCTCCTCTTTCCTAGACTGAACAGTCCCAGCTCTCCCAGCCTCTCCTCGCAGGAGAGGTGCTCCAGTCTCTTGACCACCTTGGTGGCCCTGAGTTGGACTCTTTCCAGTATGGCTGTCTCTCCATTGTACTGGGGACCCAGAACTGGGCACCGTGCTCCAGGTGCAGCCTCACCAAACTGAGCAGTGGGGGAAGATCACCTCCTGACCTGCTGGGATACTTTGCTTAACGCAGACAAGACTGCCATCAGCCTGCCTAGCAGCAAAGGCACATCGCTGATTCACGTTACTAGTCTGGATGCAAAAGCTCACCATCACTTGCAGTGAAAGAGATCCTTCTTGTGTCGGCACAAAAGTTTTCTAGTACTCTTCAATCCTCACAAGAAGACATTTTGTGCAGTTTCTTTAAGGCAGAGTGCATAAAATTAAAAATTGGCATGGAATGCTAAGACAAATACTTTCATTTCCAGCTTGCTACAAGCAAATTCACTAGAAGTATGAGTCTTTCAGGAGTTTTATAAAACAAATACACTGTTCTAGAAAAACTGTGCTTTACAGATTTGTTCATGGGAATACTATAGAACTATAAAAGTCATATACCATCAAACAGTCAGAAAAAATTAATTCAACCCTCTGCAGAATTAATATGAAATATCGAAGGATTACACTTGATCCTCTAATCACGTTATGATACCCTATGGAGAGATACAACTTTAAAACATCAGCACATCCCTGTTGATGAAAACACTGCTGAAGTTGTGTCTTTTTAGTATATATATGGTATAGTAGGTTGTCACAAACTACCTTCTGCAAGTGCCTTTTTTTTTTTTTTTTAAACAAATGTAAAAATCTGAATTACATCTAAATGTTAAAAATCAAGAACATTAATCCAAATTACTTCCCAAAACTGCGGAAAGATAAGAAAAAAAAAAAAAAAATGCCCCTAACACACTGAGTGAGAGTAGAGTCTTCCTTTATAGGAAGACATCGCATGAAATCTTGGCTCCACTGAACACCTGTTGGAATCAGCATAACCTGTTTCTATAGCTACAGGAAAGTCGCAGGAGTTGTGTTCAGCCATCGTTAATCATAGCTAGAATTTCCAAAAGTGCCTAAGGACTTCTCTATCAAATAGAACCATTATTATTAACTCAAATGCAATTCATTGATTTTCTTAGCATAATACAGGTCTATTTGCAAGCATATACACATTGGAACCAATCCTGAATGAAGGTTGAAACCATTTTGTTCTAGTAAATGCAAAATAAGCCCCAGCAGCAATTATCATTATTTGTTGCTTAAACAAATACTATGATTTCATGGGGAAAAAATTAAAATGCATTAGGTCCTGCTAACACTTTCGAGTATTGAAACTATTCCCAAGATGTTCTTGCTAAAATAATGACTTGAGGAAATTAGTCAAAGATGCTTCCCTCCACTCCCGAATACATACTATGCATAGATGATCATCCTACATGCATTTCAAGTCACTCTTTTGACTAAAGACTTTCAGAACCTATGGGTCAGCACACGAGCTTCCTCCCCACCTTTGCTCTGCTGATTAAATAGCAATTAAACTATTTTACCATTAAGCTACTTCATGGTATTTTCCTGTACAGTTTCGGGGTTTTTCTGCTAGTTAATCTTTGACCATCATTAACACATTACAACTAGAGGAAACAGAGTGATCAATTAAGTGATTAGCTTTGCCCTACCAAGCCCCCTAAAATTACATGGTTCAGGCTTGACCATTGTACAACAACAAAAATGAGTAAGACTCATTTTGCCACATTATTCTTGTTTGAATAGTAAATGACCTACAACCAACTCATTCAGCCTTGATCATGAAGAACTACAAATTATTAGCATTATCTTGTGGGCTGCTTCTGCTCGCACATCCTTTCTGCTATGAACTCTCCTACACCACTTGAAGCAACACTATTTATAAGCCATCTACACAAAACTGTTCAGAGGAAAACAGATTACAATTTATTTTTTTTTAAACAGCTAAAAGACAGCAGCAGCACAAGGGGTAAGAAGCACCAAGAAGTCAATAGCACTCAGCCTCAGATATAAAGAGGTGAGGAACCATTCTTTTATTCAATGAGCAATCTCACTGAAGTCAGCAGAGTAACAGTGCAAGTGAGAAGAGGTGCTGGAAACTGGCCTATTTTAAGAACTTGAGGATCCTTTCTCATTAAAATGGATCTTCTAAGAGTGAAATAGTAAGAAACTCATGAATACTAACTCCTCCAAATCTCATCTTTTCCCACTTGACCAGGTTATCCTCCCTTATTTCTCCCCCACTTCAATTACTTTTTCTTCTTGTATGTAAAAGACATCTTATGCCATGAAGTCTTGCATCTGGGGATTGGGAAGGGTCTACAGTTCATCTCACTGAATTATGAGACCCATGTGTCCCCATGACACAGAAATATACCATCTTCTTATTAATTTCAATAGGAAAAAAGCATTTTTATATGAAAAGGGTTGCAAGAATATTCTTGGTTCAGAAGCCAAACAAATTGCTGCCGTCATCATGAACAGGAGAATCCAGTTACTGGACAAAATAGATCATTTAAACATAAACTGTAATAGTTTCAACCTTTTAATTTGCAGTGCAAGAACAGAATTTGATTCAGAGAGACACAGCTCCCAGTTCATTTCTTTCTTCCCTCATTCCTGACTGAAAATAAGTTTCCTGGAAGTTTGGCTTTTCCTAGGTTTATTCCCTACTTGCAAGTTTGTAGTGAGCTAAATAAGCAGCTGTGGTGTTCATGGGTTTCTTTATTATAATCATATTTGTTATTTGATGGAGATCTTAGACAATCTCCCACTAAAGTTAGAATATAACTCATGCTAATTTTGCTGCTCAGTACATTTCATCAGTTGCTTGTAGCGACATCCAGTAGTTGAGAATAATCTTATGATTCAGGACATTCCAGAAGGAATTCTCTACACATGCAATCAGCTGGAGTGCAGAGATCTACATATGCGTAACTACACATCAGAATATGCCCAGCTTAATAGAAGAGGCTGAGACAAGTCAATGTCAGCAACATTATGAAGCTAAGTATCATTACTGCATGCAGAGATTTGCCGATGGTTAAGTCTGAGCTTCTGCAAATCTGCCTAATCACATTTAGCCAATACCTCGGCACTGTTTCGAGGAAGATTGGAAGTGCTCTAGATTTCTCTCAGTAGCATTGCTTTACTCATAAGTGCATGCTCATACAGATTTGAAATGCTACAGGCTTACATTTAGATTTAACTCAAAATACAATTTCTTGTATTGTTGAAGTCAAATATATGGGGGAAGGAGGCTGGGGGATGTGTAGAGCTGACAATGCTGAGTTCTATTTCAGTTTTACCCAAGTTTTCCTTCCCTCTCTTTGTTTACAGTTACAGTAATGATTAATTACACAAACAACAGCCTTGAACTGTCTGTTCTATTCAATGAAATTATGTTATCAGTTTTTACACTGCCAGAATTCATTTTCTGTCTTTGTACTGGATTCAGATCTCAGATTTTATTCTAGCACAAAGAGAAGAAAGAAAAAACAAATCATGGTTGGGCAGCCCGCTGCATATAATGGGATATTAGAGATTGCCTTACAGAGCCTTGTCAAAAAGTTTGTACTAACACGTAAATAGGGAACAGTCTGTTTGAAGTATGAATTAAGCGTGTTCTTTGGTAGTTTCACTTACGTTTTGAATTTTAGTTAAAAGAAAAAGCATTCAAAAAAGTTAATAGTTATTTAAAACTGTTTTAAATTTGTTTCAAAACAAATTCCGTATTTTTTCTTTAATTAAGTCAAAGGTAATATCAGAGCTGTAAAAGAGCTGTGAATGACTGATATCTGCAATCTTCCATCTGAAGATCAAAATTTTCATGTTAAAAACACACCAGCATCTAACAAATGTGCATACACTAATGCAAAGAAATCACTGCTGTGTTAGACTTCTTTACAATCCCAAATGAATAAGGAATAGAAAATAAATCTGCATAATGGGAAGGTAACTCCCTCCACTGATATAGTTTTCCCTTAAAGAGTTCAGTTCCTTCCTTTATTCCCTAGGAGTTTCTAGAGTACAAAAGTGACAGCAGTGTGATGTTCTTCAGTTTTGTTTTCCTTTTTTTTTTTTTTTTTTTAAGGTCTTATTAGCAATTGTGATATGCTTCAATAACTCTAAAATATGCCATAAAGAGAAAAATAATGTGCACTGAAATAGAGACTTGCACTGTCTGGCAGATTGCAAAATATGCGTGAATCTCTTTTGAAGAATCCCTTCAGAAATATTCACCCAAAGCGTTATATAACAGTTCCTACTATGCAGCGTGAATTTACTTTTTAAAGCTAATAGAAAGTAGCAAACTCTTCCTATTATCATTTGCAGGTTACATTTCTTACACAATTGCACTTTACTACTGAACATCACAGAAAACGCAAAGACGACCCAAAATTGCTCTTAAGAGTAGCAGCAGGCTTGTCACTAAAAACCTTTAACTCCTATCTGAAAGGATCACAGGCAGTTCTATACTTGTCAATATGGTTCTTTTTCATGGCAGTTTTACTAAAACTCTGCATGTATTTTTGAATGCTATCACAAAACAAGGAAGTTCAAGCAGAAAATAACTTTTTTAAAACCAAAAGTGACCAGTAACTTAGGTAGCTCACCATATCTAAATTATGTCAAGTATTTCTTATAATGAAATTCCAACAGATATCCATTCTTATGCTAACACTTCTGTGTTTAAAGGGTTTTTTGATAGTACTCATTAGGTTCAGTTTCCCTGTCAGCAAATACACAAAACAGCTTACCTTTCAGTATGTTTACAAGCAGCAATATGTACTTTAATAGCTTTATAACATACATTGAAGGAGTACAAGAAATTTTAAATAAAATTTGACGAAAAGAACACCATTGACTTGGAAGCATATATTCTTTAGAAAAAAATAAAATTGTAGGGATATGTATTTTATATGGATAGTACTGCTGCACGCACGTTTTGCCAAGTAATTACCATAAGTCACAGATACTTCTATGTAAGAGAAACTATGAAATAAAACCATTATGTTAGTAGAATTCTCAAGCGTGGATTGTGCTATGCAGCTTCAATATACGTTCTCCAGGTAATTGGTAAGCATTTCTAGCACTTCATCCTTTCCAAGCACTGAAAAGGCAATATTACTTAACTGGTACACAAAATGTTATCAAGAGGTCATAAAACCCAGGGAGCTTACCCCGGGTCAACAGAAAGCAGCCCAAAACCAAAGTTATTTCCAATGTCCAGACGAGAAATCTGAAAAAGAGAATAACAAAGGGTTTGTGACAAAGCTGACACACAGTACTCTGAAAGGAGCAAAATCAATTGTGACATTTTTCATTTATTTGTAAATGCCTCTTTGGCAGTATGCTCACTCAAAACGACAGCTGACTCTTATAGAATAGGGGAGGTGATGGTAAAATAGAGGAATCCTGACAGTTGCTTTAATGAGATTCTGTATTAGGACCACTCTAACACTTTCCTTCAACAAGGAGTATGCCCTTCACTTTCAATCTTCTATCCCCCTATGTGGAAAGCATTAACCCTATGAAAAACTCTACTCGGCCTCCTCTAATCAGCATCACAGCTCCTCTTCACTATCTCACTAACATTTATCTAGGTAAGCCCTCTCACCAATTCTCATTTTACCTACAAATAAGTAGTGCAGAGCAAAATTAAACTTCAACTCCAGAGTATTACTTTAAGGAAAGACTGGCAGCAGTGTATGTGTAGTACAACGCGACTCCTGAAGCAGACCTTATCTGATATTAAGCGAGAAGGCAAGCCCCCTGAGCAGCCTTTCCCACCCCAGGAATCACGCCATTAGAAGGGTTCAATGCAGGAGCCTCTAACATTCACATTTTCTTTATTGTAACATGACAGGAAACTTGCCTTTCAAGTACAGAGAACACAGTTATTTTGGGAACAGAAGTGGGGGTAAGGTTAATAATTGTAACTACGTGCAGCATTAAACCCAGTGTATCAGGTCCTCGAGTGTGCGGCCTCTTCCTAACGCTCAAGTGTGCTTACTCTGAAATACCTCCACCCTGAGCTGTTTCCTTCTCAAGCTTTCCAGCTATAACACTTCCCCCAGCTGAAACCTGCTTTGTAGTATTATGTGACATGCTGTCTTTCGGGGGAACTACACAATGGTATTGAGTCTCTCACGGAAGCTTCATGCTTTGTAAAACAGAAAGCAACCACACCTCTCCTGAAATTACTATGAAGAACTTAAATCTCTCTTTTGCATGATGTACACAAGTTCAAGCAGTGAAACACCATGAAGATTTCCACATTACTACTCAGCCTGAGTTTCATAAAACAATTCCATATTACCCCTTTGTATGAAACCCAGAAAAGTAGATCACGTTTTAGGAGATTACAATGACTTCATCTATTCCACAATCTGCAAGACTATCTGTCAACACAGACTGTAAGCACAGATCCTTCATTTTTGAGAAAAATATATTAAAAAAGGTTCATCTTCAGGAGTTACGAAGCATTAACAAGCACTTTGTTTGACAACCGTAACACAACCTCTGCAGTAATCCACACTCAAGAAGCACTTTCATTTGATGATTCAGGTGCTTCTAAAGAAGTCCAGAGCTTTTAAGTGTGGAAGAGACTTCCAAGGAAGACATAATTTTTTGGCACTATCAGTTTGAGGACGCAGACTAAAAGCATAACTTCGAAGTATTTTGCACAATTGTTCCGAGTATATAAGATCTTTAAAAAAAGCCTCCACTGATAGAAACAAGGGCTCTGATGGCTTTCAACATCAGCTTATATTCTCTCTTAACAAAGATTCACTCTTCACTGAAGCATTTTAAAATCAGCATAACAAAGCCCAGCACAATATTAAGTCACCTACTGAGCACATCAACCCCAGTTAACAAAAATAAAGTACACTTCAAAACAAGTTCCGTGGCACTTGCTGATTAATATCAGTCCTCATCAGTTAAAAGACCTTTCATATTTCATTCTTCGAAATATAGTGCTACTCCCAGCAACCTTTCACATTTGGATGGAAAGCAGAAAAGGCCAGATTCTGACCTCTGCTCCAGTGTGGGAGCACCAATGAAAAATAATGAAGTCAACAGGCATTTACTCTAGAAAGGGAAAAAAAAGCTTACTATTTAGCTCCAAGGAAGGCTGCTTTATAATTCAGACAGGTGATCGGGTGGCACAGCAGAGCAATAATGACTAACATCACATACTAGAGGGAGTATAAATTTTAATGATACCACTCATAAAACCCACATTTTAAAGGTTACAAAACAGAAACAAGCTTACAAAGAAAACACATAAGTCATTCAAGGTGTCAGGTTCTTGCTCCTTAGCTATTTTAAGGAATTAACAACCTGCCCATCACTAAATAAACTAGAATATGCTGTACCTATTTACACAGGACTGAAAAGGAGTGTACATTAGAGTTCAGCAAGCACATGTCGCTATAACCTCTATTCTTATCATTTGAAGAGTCATCATCGTTTATACCTTCACCACTGAGTTCATTAGTAAGACCAAACTAAACCACTTGGCCAAATCGTCTTGCATCTAGACAAGATCAGGAGACTACGCAAACAGCATTAAATAGGCCTTGTAAATTACACTTGTTTTTCTTACCCAGACACATGAATACACTTCCTATTGGCTCATATGCATTTCATTGTGTTCCCTTCAGTTTCTATAACGGGACATTGACAACCACCTAGATCACTTGAATGTTTGGAGTCACTAAATATCAAAGGGGACACATACAGGAACAGCAAAGTCCATTAAAACATAAGAGAGTTCACTTCATTTCAATCATGGTTTTTCAACCTTACCTTTCAAGTTTTATTGCCTTGCATATAAAATTAAAGTTCACCCCCCAAAATGGCCGCAGATTTCTCCAGGAGCTCAGGCTCTGAGCAATTCACAACACCTGAGCACCACACTCCTGATTATTTATAGCACAAACTGACCCAAACTGTTCCTAACAGTGCTGGTAATCTAGCTATATTATAGCTCATATGCATCTGTTATTAAAATCTACCAAAACACTAATGTAAGCTCCAATATGCAAATAGAAACAAATACCATTAGTGCAAAGCAAACCAAGTTAAAAACCCTAACCCCCATACCAAAAGTGAACACAGCATTAACCCTACCTGTTCTTCGTTACCCAAACATACTATTCAATTATTCACAGCTCACATATCCTCCTTGTAGGATCCAGCACAAAACTCTGCCAGTGTAAGGGTTCAAACCTCCGCTCTGTGCCCATCAGCCCCCCCTGATGAGCAGGGTGGCTTTGGGGTGAATCAGGAGTTAGGCTTCTGGATATTGGAGATGCTTACACAAACCTGAAACATCTCAAGATGTACACCCTCATGTGGCACACAAGCTATCAATACAGGACATTTTAAACAGCTGTCTATTAACATGATGACTTAGGGCTAATAAGCCGCTACTAGCATTGAACTTTAACACATTTAATATTCAAATCCCCAAGCCCTTTTTTTTTTTTTTTTTTTTTTTAGCTGCACAGGATGTCACAGAAATACTGCATCGCTTTGGCACCGCCGTTTCCCTGTCTGCCCTTGGACACACGTGCCATCTCACCAGTCACAGCAGTGGTGTGCCAGCCACAGGCCTGCCGGAGAATGCTGAGTTGGGGCTCTTCCACAAGAGGTCCGCAGGCAGCTCTCCTCCCCAGCACACTTCTACCCGGGGCGACCTTCTCCTGGAAGCAGCGTGCTGACAGCCAGGCTCACCAAGTAAATGTATTCACCGCATAAGGCTTTCTAAATACTGGCTCAGATCAGACTAACAGCTTTTTTTTTTTTAAAAAAAAAAAAAAAAAAGTTAATTCAGCTTTAATACTAAGTTCTTAAGTTCTTCAGTGTTTGAGCTGTTTAATGGGTAACTCAAAGTTGACTCATTTTTTTTTCATAAGTAGACAAACAGTAAAAGACTCCTCAGCAAGGTCACTTTGCCTTGCTGCCAAGACTACCGGGGACATCAGATAAGGCCTCACCTAAAGTCCTTCCATGTCAACGGGAGGATTTCCACTGGTTGAACTTTAATACCGAATGTAGATTTGGGATCAACCACATGATTACAAAGCTCTCACTGGCAATGCCCGCTGGATTTAAAAATGCAACTTTACATTTGATTTTTCTGCATCCAATCACAAGTTACCAGAATCATTCAGCCTCTTAAGACTCTTAGTGGTTAAAGAAAACTTAACTTTGGAAACCAAATACTATTTTCCTAATTCTAGAGTCTTTTCCTGTAGCTCTGGGTCAATTGTATTTAAGTGAACTATTGTATGGCAGTATTATTTACCCAATCTTCTTTTTTTGTCTTAAATGACTTCCTAAAGAAAACAAACACGAACAATGATCTCAGCATTTATATAGCAGTGAACTTCAGATACAGTAATTGTACTGCTGTGAGCTATGGCAACTTTCCCATGGGGGAAGAATGACCTGGTAATTCAAGAATGGCAAAGTCAAAAGTAAGGTAAGCTGGGGGAGGAAAAGGATTTCCCCCCAGGATGAGATAAATATAATTTCACACGGCAGTGTATATCTCTCTTAAGCCTCAGGTGGTTTTAAATTAATGAGATTAGTTCCAGCAGGCAGTGAAATCCCAGGATATAGGATTTAATATTTCAGCAGTTTTCACTTCATCCAGCAAGTACAGTGCAGTCAATCTTTGTGTCATTTTGTTATTGTCCTGGTCTGGGTCTCATTTTCAGACTCCAAGCCTGGCTAAAGCAACTCGTAACTCTGACTTGAAAACTTAAGCATCATGTAAAGAGCATGCTTAAATGTTTCGAAGTGCAAAGAAAGGAAGCAGACATCTGGAGGAAGAGATTTTATTATTTTTAAACTTTTCAGATACACTTTTATAGAAGGCAATTTGATCTTGTAGTGATATATTTATTTTAAATCAAGGTCACACATGTTTTATCCTGAGCACACAAAAATACAGTATGTACTGATTAGAAGAAACACTGCTTTGTTAAAACATAGTCCCTAAAGGACAGACATTAACACATTAGGATGACTGACTAGTTCAGTATGATTTATGCACTGAATGATTGCTGCTCAGCTCAGTAATAATCAAAATGAGTTCCCATCCAGCAACCACCCACTAGACGCCCAAACCGGAGTTCCACTCCAGTCCCCAGTTTCACTCATGCAAACTGGCCACAGCCCTCTCTTCCACTCTCTATGATCATATTAGTTTCAGGCTTCTCTCCAAAACAGATGGATTAAATTACAAATCCAGAAAGCACAAAGGTAATTTAACCCCAAAATACAAAATGAGGTCTACTCAAACCTTTCCTTCTAGATTCACAGGAAAAGTGTTTGTTCTAGTTTTAGCTTACAAACTAGATTAGAATAAAGAGAAATCACACCCATCCAGATGTCATTTTAAGTTTTTTGTTGCTTTTGCTCTTACTCACAAGTCTACCTGTGAGAAAGTACTCTGTACAAAAGCACCTCCCCACTATCTTCATTCTTCATCCTCTATAGAGATGTACTTCCAATTCCAGCTTTCGTCACTTCATATTAACCAGGTGTCTTTAGTTGCAGCCAAAAAGTTCAGTCATCTTCATCAGAGGACAGAGAGTGTTTCATCATAGTCTACGACAGGGAGAAGAGTGGCAAAAGAAAAGCAAAGGGGAACTGTTCGGAGCTGCACGATCCATTTCCTTTTCCTGTGGAACTGCTGGGCTAGAACCTCCCTGGTACAGAGCTGTACAGTCTAAATGAAAGGCAATATCAGCACATGAATCTGAGGACACAGAGCCCAACACCTAACCACAAATTAATTTCTGGCACAATTCAAAATTTTATAACCATTTGAACCTGATTTGCTTAACAAACAGCAAAGCTTTCAGAATCCATCACTGCTTGGACTGGCTGTACCCTGGACTAGCTTAGCTGTAGAGTTATATGGATGCAACATGAAAGTGATACTACAACGCATTCTCCTGCCATGAGATCTAAATATTTGATTACTTGAGAAGTAAATATACTTTTGCTCTTAAGCTAAGTCCAATGAGTACTGCTAGACCTGCACAGAGCAAAGCATGCCATTTTCAATTAAATATAACATGCAAATATAATTTCCAACAATACGAAAATGAAGTACCAAGGTAATTGTTCTGGAAGTACTGCAATTATAAGTGTCATCAGAATGCATTATGCTTTCTGTTGACAAAAGATTATTTTGTAATGGGTCAGGGAACTTCTTTCACACACCTTAATAATCAACACACGAGCTTCAAAAAGGAAGTCTATTTTAAAGCAGTTATGAATCTCTCCCATCATTTCTTTATCAGCCTCTGAAAATAACAGATCTAGCAGAAAAATACTTATAAAAGTATGACTGCAGGGTGAGTTACCTTAAAATATTTTGAAAAGAAAGCAAAACAACAAGAAAAGCCCACAAGTTTTAATGCAAGTTTTAAGGCCAGAAGGGTCAATAAAAACAAACAATCTGAATCCCACACATAATTTAAAGACTAGAATCCTTATAGATGTACCTGCCACAAGAAATAGGCTTTAGAAATGTTAATAGTTACACAATATTCTAGAATATTTCTGCAGGAAAAAAAAGAAAAAAGGAAGAAAACACACAGCTTTGTGATTGCTTTACAGCGTTAATTTGTGAAGTGGCCTTAATCTACTATATGAAAAAAATGGTCCTAATACTTGCCTTAACTTTGCCTCTCTCCCCTATGCCTTGGTCAAGTCCATTTTTGCTACACATAATTTCATGGCTAAGTGAATCATTGCACAAAAGTTCCCTTATAGAGCCTATTATCAGCATTTGGCTGAAGACAGCACAGAAGCATTAAACTTCCTGGAAAGTGAAAAAGTCGAGCTCTTCCTTTTCACACCAGCAAGCAAAAATGGCCTGATGTTCAAAAGTGCTGGCTGCAACCCCTCTTAGCAGGCAAAGAACTGCAATTTTGACAGCAAGTCATAAACTACAGGTGCCATCTCCTCCATCCACAAAAGTGTTATGTACCCATATAGCTGGTCATATACAAGCAAGCACAAGAAAGTTGTGCCCTGTCATTTAATGCCTGTGGAGGGAATGCAGAACAAAAACCCTAAAACAATACTGGTGCTAGAAATGAAAGAGAGGGACAACTAGTCCAGCTCTGTCCTGGAAGATATGGGGAAGTAACTCCCACGTCCAGCTGCATGCAGATACTTATTTACCTTCTCTATGCTTTCCTTGTTTCTCCTTCTCCCTTGCATGCATCCCTCTCAATATTCACATGGAACACAAACTATTACACTAAACAAAAACTATTACACTACAAATTTGACTAACGGCATACACTACAGGGAAAAGGGGAGGAATTTAATCTTCACTAAGATTCCTTTATATTGCCATAGAAATAGTGGAAAGGGTGCACATATAAGAGCACGTATACTTGTGCAGACATATTGCAGGCAGTAACACTTTCCTGGATAAATGGAAAGCTGCCTTTGTACAAACGGGAAAAATATCCCATAGGTCAGTCAAGGGTCTCCACTTTGCACATTAACATAATCCAATTGCTTTTCTGTCTAGCTCGGGACAGACCCTGCCTTGTCAGAGGCTGGATGTTAGAGATCACATAACACTAGATGACACCACTGAGGTATGCCAGAGAACAGCAATACTAAAGCTTCTCTGCTTTGCTTGCATTGTAAATATCCTAAAGCTACACTACTTTGAGGAAGAAAAAAATAACATGGCAGTAAAACATTGAGTTTGAAGTCTCATATTCCCTGAAATTTTTGCTCCTAGGTCCAGAGGGCTGCATGCCACAGCTGCCTGGATACGTCAGGGAAGATTCGGCATCCTTCTGCTGCGGGAGCACAGCAGATGAACCCCATGCATTAGACAGGGCTTTGTTTAGGAGAGAGTTGCTGGCGTAAGGCTGATGAATATGAACAAAGACAGGCTACAAAGTTGGAGGAAATATGGAAACTAAGATCCAGTTTTGTGATATAAATAAGATAATGAAATGGACAGAGGCTGTCAAGAGAATTTTCACTTTCCTTTACATTTACTAAAATAAGTATTGATTGATACATTCACAGTTTCATTGCGGTGAGCATTAGATTAGGGCTATTGGACTAACTCAATATGATGCATTGCATGACAGCTAGAAAAATTAAACAGCTTAAGCTGCAATCTTGTCAGATCTGAGAAGCCAGGGAGGATGCGAGTAATCTGACAGGGAGCATCCACAGAGGGCTGGGAAGCACAGCTGGGAATTCAGCTCAAAGTCCTACTGAGCAAATGCCCAGCAGAGTCCATTCGGGCAGCTGAGACTTAAACCCAGACTTCTGACCACTGGGACCATTAAAGATCGCCAGTGATGCCTTTTGCAAGCTAATCCTCTCATTCCTGAAAAGCACTCCAGTGACATTATTGGCAATTACAACACAGAATCCCACTGGCTTACAAAGCTCATGCATAGGTAAAAATGAAGCTTTTGGAGAGTTCTTGAACAGAGCTGCTCTGGTATTTTTATTACTTTACTGACAGGTAAAACATCTATGGCTAGAGAACTGGGCAGTTACAAGAAGGCTGCTCCATCACCCTTCAGGTAAGAAAAGCCCTTTGCTTTCCATCCCAAACCATCTCTGCACTCCTGTTAGTACGACAGCATTCCAGCACTTGAGAAGTTACTGGCAGACAAGATTTGTGAACCACCAGACCACAAAATCTCCCTAGAACTGCCATGTCTGCTCAGCATATCAATTTATTTCATACCCTTCTCTGAACAGGACCACAGAACCTCAGAACACAACAGCACGGGAGGTCCCACAGACCTCAAACCTAGCAGGAGGTCCCTCAAACTGATCCATCCCATTTGAGGAAGAATGGAATATTTTTAAATAGGTGACAGCATGCCAATGCTCTGCAAGTGTTGTCACAAGGCTTGCTGTGTAACATTAAGATGATTGGGTTGGTTGTACTGGAGGAAATTAAGTGCTGCTACAGTTCACTAATGATTGTTACATCTCCAATTCCAGTAAAGTGCTTGGGTTAGTTCACATGACTCTACTTAGACTATGTCTTATGCATTAGTTTGCAGTAGGCTCACATTTTTTAAGAAACAGAAAACGTACAACAATCTCTTTACCACATAAGCAAAAATCATCACATGCACATTAGTGAGAACCTGTTCCAGAGGAAGCTGACAAGTTGTGGATTTTTTTATTATTATTTTATTTCTCTTCTTTCAACCTTACTCCACTGGGAGTTTTCATGTTACATTGACTTTATCACTGCCATAAAGGATAGCATAGACTTTCCACTTCACTACAATGAAAATTATTTCCGTGCCTGGTCTTAAGCAAATAAGCAGGGAATATGATTTACTTTTGATTTGAAGAGATTGATAACCTTGAGTTTTAAACCGTACCTGGCATTTCCCTGATCTTGACTTGCCATGAGAAATGTAGAAAGTCCTCATCTGCAAATTACTAAAAATAATCAGCTGCAAGATGTGACCTTGGATAAAGCAATGTTAAATTGGCCAGCAAATTTTTCTGAGGCATCACTGTTATTAACTTGCAATTTTTTCATTTCAGTCTGCCACTGATGCTTGGCAGGTTATAATTTTTCATTTTCTCACTTGGCTGATGCTCACTCAAGTAGAGATTATGGAGATAGCAGCAGAGAATTTTTACAAAGAGACTTTTTCCCCTTTCACTCCATCATATCTGGATACAAATACAAGTCATCTTTATGAGGCAGGTTACCTTCTAGGTATAACAGGATTACCATTAAAAAGATCCCTTCAGTACTCCAATGCTAGAACCAGCTCTTACCTTTAGAGCTCAGGAGCTCTCCAGTATCTTACTGGACTGTTGCACAGCTCATACAGCTGCCTCCAGTTTGTGTCCACTGGGAATGCAGTGGTGTGACCTCACTGACCTATTTTATGATTACTTTATAGTTAAAATTACAATTGTAGTGGATTTGACATTTCCCTTAAACAGAGCTTTTTCTTTTTTTTTTTTTTTTTTAAATGTTTTTTAAACACAGTATGTTTGGCACCAAATCCCCTTTCTAACTTAACACCCTGCATTCTCTCACCATTCCTTCACTGCTGCTTTAATGCACAAAACCTGTAATAAGCAGATGCTCCCAGTGATCCACTCCGGAACAACATTTCCTCTGAATGTTTGTTTGTTTTTCTGAATATCCTCTGCTCACAAGGAAAATGTGCAGAATACGAACATCTAATTAAACACAAGCGGATTCAAAACTGTGATTTATGTTGCTCTGTCTCTGTTGATGAGCAAGAGCACCCTTCTGCCAAAAGATCCATTTTGTGACAACACTTACCTGTGACTAGGAAATTGTCCCCCAAGCAACCCTGATGCAGGAATTTTACATTTCCTGATGAGTAAAGCTTGGCAAATATTCACAGCATATAATATTTTCTACTACTGCTATTCTAGTTAGAGCTTATGCTAGAAGACACATTGTGAAGGGACGCTGAAGAATACATTATGGCCTGGTACATGAGAATCATAAGTCATGGTGAAAAGCATTATCCTCAAATCAGCAGCCACAGTTCACATGAAGCTGAAGACACTACAATATTGTTACCACCAGATCAGCAATAAGTCACAGACTAGAGGTTATTAACACTGCCTGACAAAACATGCCATTGCCTCCATAATTACCCATTTTCAGCCTTCATATTCAAACTATCACTACTCAGAACAAACAGGTATAAGCTTGTTGCTATCACTGACCAACGAAACAAGGTCAAATTTATTTATTTTGTTTTGTCTTTTCTAATTGCATTTTCAAGTATTTATAATTATAATAATAATTTATAATTATAGCAACTGTCTTCCACATGTGATGTATTGACTGCCACTAGCAGTAAGCTTTGTTGTTGAAAATTCAGTAGAATCACAATTTTGGTTGGTAACAAGTATGTCAATGTTTCTGTGGTCATGACTATACAAAACTAAATTCCTAGATTTAGTTCATTGCTTTTTACCATTATCTCTGAAACACCTTTAAAAAGGCAACAAACTTCACTCATTTTACAGACTGGGAAATGAAAGCACAGCAGAGAAAAAAACATCTTGGCCAAGGCCATCAAGGGAAACAGCAGCTGTATTTGACATTGACCAACTCCTCCAAACCCAAGTTCATTCCCTCTTGTCAGGGTCAAAAAGCTCCTGCTCAAATAAGCACAACACAAGAATAGCCACCATCACCCAAGAGATGGAACACCAAGGTCTGATAAATGTAGGCTGACAAACTTTAAAGGATATTATGGTTTTAATAGGCTTTGACATACAATACTTGGGTACAGTGATCTGAAAGAGATCTATTACTAATAAATTCCACAGATGATGTCTAAATTACTATCTTTGGATCGTCAATCTTCAGAGTATTTGAGATTAGGGATCATTAGAATAATCTGGTTTTAATACAAAACCAAAAAAATCTAGCAAAAGAGACCCTAGACCACAAGAACTAATCCTTTCTCCAAAGCACAGCCAAAGCCTACTCAACACTTCGAGATTTGGCTTCAGCTTGCTGAGTGAGTTCCCAGCACAGTACAAAGATTTAAGGAAAATTCTTTCAGTTTGCAGTCTTACATAGCTCCCAGTCAGATAAAATATTAGTTTTACTTGGTATTTTTGTTCTGATTCTGGTGAAATACTTTTTCAATTGACTTGGAACTAGGTTGGAAAAACTACACTTCAGCAATATACACTACCATATGCACCTTTTTTTTTTTTTTGACACATTTTTAATTCACCTCCTAAATTGGACGACTCGTCAGACAAGCTGATTAGCATTAATTTGCACCTCTGTTAGTGTCCATTTGTTCCAGTCAAAGCATATCATGAGATTTAAGTGGGGTGGGGGCAAAACAAAATAGGATGCCACTAACCTCTATTAGCCAAGTCTGCATTAGTCAAAACAGCAACACAAACAAAGTCTTTGCACTCATTTCTTTCCACGAAATTAATTCTATTCAAGCCATCAAATTTGCAGCAGGTCTGACCTCAAGTCCACTGAAATCTCAAAAGAGACATCTTTGGATGAGAACAGGCATGAATTACAGATTGGAGGGGCTGCAGCTCTCTGGCAATCCCTGTAAAGGTCTCTGCTTGTTAAAAGGAAATAAAATTTGATAGTACTACTATGCATTGAGGTTTAGAAAAAAACTGTTTGGAATCCTTACAGCCCTGTCTGAAGCTCATATACTCACATATAGATCAAAGAAATCAAATTGAAATGAACTATGCATACATCTTTTATTTATGCATAATTTTTTCTACAAATTCTCACTAGGAATACAATTCAGAAAGCTACTTCTCAAGGAAGGAATGCACTAAAATGCATTCCAACGTCCTTTGCTGGATTTTTTTTTTTTTTTTTAAACTGAATCTGACCCTTGGTTTGCACTATGGCAATATATTTAACAGTTCAGACTCTTCTTAGGTACTTGCTATTCTAGCGCAACCTCTGTGATATTCCACGCTGTGTAACGAGACAAAGGCCCCCCACTCTCTCTCTCATATCATATTTTACTAATAATTAAATCTCGTCTAGACTTTCGCTTTTGAATAATGGAAAGACACTAGGCTGGCTGACAATGAAACTATTTTAAAAGTTGAGAAGCTAAGGTATATATTTCAGTTAGTAATAGGTTATTAAAACTTATTTGCAGTATTAACCTGTAGTCCATTGAAAGAATTATTAATCAGTTTTAGAACAGCAAACTTTTGAACAGTTCAACTCCACATCTGACTGCAAGATCCTGTATGTTCTAGGCTACATATATTTATTTTGTTCAAGACTGAACTACAGGTTCAATCGAAAAACAAGTACTTGGATATATCTTCTATACCACCACTTTTATGCCTTCTCAGGACATCAGAGATTTTCACACTTTTGAACCAATGCTAAAAATACTTAAAGGTCAAGAAATTTTTTTCCTCTTTTCTTCTGGTAAGACTTCTATCTCATCTTTCTAGGAGTGTCATTAATTAGCTCCTTTCAACCAAAAAAAGAACATGAAACGTCCATTAAACATAGACAAAACTGGACTTCAAAACTGAATCATGCAAAGTACCCAGTAGAATGAAAGGAAGAAATTACTCAAGCTTGGCCATCTAGTACATATAAAGCTAGGAGATCATTTTAGAACAACAAAGTGAGATTAAAGACTAGAGCAGAGTACTTAGTCTTACATATTACACTATTGCCTTACATACTATTTTTGAAAAGTATACTTAGTCTTGATAGAGACAGAACAAGACAAAATGTTTTTCAAATTTCCCACTTATGCCTGAATGCCATAAACAGATACCACTTCCACATGAAGAGACATCAGGAGTATTTTATGTTTAGTAATTAATCTGTAATTTAACATTCACGGTTTTCCTCCTTTCTTGTATTAGAATGTAAGCATTTTATGGGAAGCTGTGTGAACTTCTGAAAGTGTGTATTTCACTCCAAGATGAAGACACAACATCGCACATCAATTCCCTATACTCAGAGCTACCTTGAGTTTTGTGCATGGGCCCAAGGTACATTTCTCAACAACCAGTAACAGCGTTATTTTCCTTTCTATAAAGGGAAAAAAAAAAAGGATTTTTTTTTTTTTTAAACCACCACTACACTTGTGCTATAGAGGCATCTTGTGTTTGAACTCACATCCTAGGAAAACTTGTGCTCCTGGGAGTTTCTCATTCTGAAGTGCTGGATTTTTGAACCTTTGCATTAATAAAACAATTTTCACATGAAATATGTTTTTTTTTTTTTTTTTTTTCCCACTACAGCAGACCTTAGGAAAAAAAATGAAGTGGCCTTTAGGACTTGTTTAAAACATGAAACCCACGTAAAATACATATGCAATTTTAGGGAATTTAAGCTTTCATAGCTTCAATGCTAATAATCCACTCATTTTCAAGGTCTGAACTTTTAAGTGCCAGCATGCAAAGCAAACCAAGAACCATGTGTCTATGCAGAACCCCTTTGTTATGCTGAACTACTAAAAGAACGATAGTCAGCTAGAACCAACCCCACCACCACAAAACAACTGCTCGAAAACATGAAGAAAAAAGCTTTTTCAACCAAATAAAGTGAAAAAGCATGTCAGACAATGTTAATTTTCAAAGCATTAAAAGTAGGATGAAGTCAGTTAAATACAGCTTTTCTTTATTATTGAGTTATGGCTTTTATAATAAAATCACAAAAATCTAGTAACTTATCAGAAGTAGAGCTGCAAAAGCTGCAAAAATATTTTCCCTGGAAACGCCACGTCCTCCGTAGCCTCTTTGCACACTGCTTTTTTGTTATTTGCATAAAGGCAAAAACACACTTGTCTTGTGCCAGACATACTTGTCCATGTAGTACCTGCTTTTCAAATAGCAGACACTCATCAGGCATCATCCAACACATGTGAATAGCTGTTAGGAAAACAACAATTCGTTTGTGATATGGAAATTTCTCTGTATTTCTTTTCATTCCATCCTGGAAAAGAAATAAAAACAGATACTTTTGCACCCTTGTCTGTGACTGAGAAAAAAGACTGAAAAAGCAGTAATTCAGCCTGTTGAACATAGGCTCAGATCTCAGCTCCATGCCAACACTCTGGTCTGAAAGTAAGACCAGGCTTCAAGGATTGCCCTTGTTAAAGCACTTACATAAACAGGAGATAGCCTAGGCTTTATTCTCAGTATGAATATGCAGCAATACAGCACCTCACTACTTCAACTACAAAAAAAAAGATAAATATAGAACAGTTTTGTAGTGTCAGGAGCATACCTCTATCTTCCCTTTGTCTCCAGAACCACGGATTTCTTTACAGACCCTTAGGTGGAACACAGAAGGCGGCACCCTGCATCACAGCTCCCTCCTTCCCCTGATCATGCTGTTGCTCCTCTCAGCCACCTCAAATATTCTCTTCCACAGGTGTTCTCCTCTAAATGAGCAAACCCACTAGTATTTTAATAGATTCCCATAATTTGCTCTCAGATGCAGACCACTGCCCTATCCAGAGGCACGCTACATTTCACATCTCCATCTACCCACGAGGTTCCAGAGCCCTGCTCCACAGTAGCTCCTTGGATCTGTAGATGCCCTGCAATTGTTGTTCCCCCAGCACGCCAGCATCAACAGGAAGGCTTGCGATATTCTGCAAGCCCCTGTTGTAATCCTACACGTATTGTAGCCACGAAGCACGTACCTCCAGCAGTTCAGTATTCTTTGTTCCCCTTTAGTTACTCTTGGAAATACTCGTGTAAGAAATAGTCTCTGTGGAAGAGTTCACATGGATTTGTTCCTGCTAAAACAGTTCTCAAACCAAGTTACTTGAAACAATTCACTGCAAGGAAAGTACGTTTTTAAACATGCCCAAGTATCACTGTCCAAAAAACTAAAAGCACAGACACCACACCACCCAAACTTCACAAAGGAATACTGAAACCGATTTAGACAGCAACACAATGCAAGTCCCTGCCCTTCGTTTCACCCAGCGTGATGTTTGTGATTCAGAGATGTAAATCTGTTAGCACAGATTTAGAAAAAGGGATGTTTAATAATCCGATGTTTTGATGCAGCCTACGGCTTCTTCCCATCTATGAATTCTCCTCTGAGACTTGACTGCCAGACTCATTTTTCCCCACAATTAGCATGACCAATGGCTTTTAAACTTCACATTAAAAGACAAATAGGAAAGTTAATCATCTGCCAACTATTTTTTTCCAATTTATTTTTTTTTTAATGTCAAATTTAGTGGCCACAAAGGCTGTCAAATTGACTGTGGAGAAGTAATGATACTAGAGGGGATGTATCCAAAGGTGCTGGAGGAGCTGGCTACTGTCACCAAGACTGCTCTTTATCAGCTTTGAAAATTTGTGGCAACTGAAGGAGATCTCAAAGACCAGCAAATCAGGCATTACATTCACCTTCAAAAAGGCCAGAACATCAGATCATGCAGCCGTACCTCAGTCCCATCTTGCCAAAGCACAACACGTGTTTTAAGTGAGGAACTCCTGCCTGCACATGGACAGCAATCCAGGCTACACAAACCCACAAGCACAAAGGACAACTCCACGCTTTGCTGATGTTAAAACACACTGACATCAAGCATAACATAACCTGGGACACTCCAGAAGAGCTAGAAACACTAATTTCACTTAGACAATCTGGAAAGAAAACAGTAGCTCCAACAAAGTGTAAAACTTACTTGAAGCCCCACACACAAACACCATCTGCTCTTTTGCAGAAAGGTATAACATTTGAAATAACATTCTTTTCTCTTCCTCTTAAAACATGCCATCACGAAGAGAATAATTTTATTTATATAAAGAACCCACAAAATGAGGGTTCATAAAAACAGGAACATATGGCCAAATAATTCTGAATAGCACTTAGCATATTCATCCGTAAAATAAGAACTATAATGGGTAGATAAATGCACCCAAGCCTATTTGGAAATTGCTGGTATAAGGGTGGTTTTCTTCAAAAAAGTTTTTTTTTTTTTTTTTTTTTTTAGGAAGAATTTCTCACCTCTTACTCGATTTAGATACTTCTCATTATGGTTTTGAGAAAGTCAGCCTTCTCAAACCACGAACTTTGCCTATAGCAGCTGATAACACACATTAACCATAGTCTTCGGCCTAAGTCAACGCATAAAAAGATTCCTTTTCTTCATAAAATTTAAATTTCTCATGGTTGTTACAAAGATAGATCTTGAAATGAATTTAGGATCTAACATGAACGTAACTATAAAGTAGAAAAGGTCGAGCCTGTGCAGGACATAAAATTAAATGCTTGAATAAAAACCCAAGATGAGACATAATAAAAAAAAAAAAAGGACTGAAGAAAAATATGAACACACGTGCCACTTTCTGCCACTGTAAAGATGCAAACAATTCATGGCCAAGCACCTATACCTTGCATATGCACATGCACATGATTTTCTGTAATGTCAGAATTGTTTTGTTTCTCAGTAGCACTTCATACATGTAGCATGCGTTGGTATCTAAGCCATTAACCACTTTTCACCGCATGGTTTCTTACTAGTAAGGGGCTTAGAATTTTTTTGACTGAGCCCTAAAGAGGAAAAAACAAGCAAAAAACACATTTGCAGACATCAACTCATACCTGATTCAATACTACAACAACTATCTTAGTTTCTCTTCAGCATGTATCATGAAACTTTCTGGGTACTTGCACATTGTCACTTGAGAGATAAGCAGCACACCCACCACCTTTCCAGTTGGAAGGCTCCTTCCAACTACAGCCTTCACTTGCTCCAGTCTGCTGCAGTATTAGAACCAGGTGGGCCTCACTGCATTCTCATCTAACCTCTGGTCACTGCCTCAATATCTTCAGGGTTTTAAGAAAAAGAGTAGTTCAGACTAGTTCTACTCAATGATGTGAGTTAGCTTGGGTCCTTTCCAGTTATTCCGACAATGTTCTCATTACACTGAAGGCTGATTCCTGAGATCTCCTCCAAGAAGCTGCAGTTCATAGAGGACAGTCAAATCTTATCTGACTTGCACTTCAGCTTGATTTCTGCTCTTCCTGTCAAAATTCAGTGTCAAAAGGAGGTTTCACTAGCCTGATATAAAATTCTTTTATTTCTTCTTATGCTGCCTACAATTCCACTAAGCCAAAGACCTGAAAGTATCACCTGCTAAAGGCATGTAAACCTGAGCATGCTGCAAACCTCAGAACATTCCTGCTGGTTCCTCACTGCAGGAGCTAATGCATTATAACACAGATTTTCCCGAAATCTCCACAGGTTCTGCAAATCCCTCCTTGCAAACCCCGCAATGATTTCCCCCCCACACGCACGCAGCAGGCTGTGCTGTGAAGCAGCCAGTTGTACTCAGCAGTTTTCTAAAGCAGCCTGAGTGCTCTCTTCTAGGAAAGTTACTCTGTGACAGCACAATTTTTTATTTCACATTTCTTTCAGATTCTGGACTTCAACCACCTTTATCTTCGCAGTGCTTTCATGAAATCTTGGGAAGAATCTTAGCACCTGGCATGTTCATCTGCTACTGCTGGATGATGGCCAAGATAAACTAACGAAGAAATTGTGTGTAACAGCATCTTTCCATTGTTGAAGAGTTTTGTTGCCAACATGACTTTTGATATTCTGTACTAAAAATTGAACCATGTCCATTGCCTCTATTTATTTTAAATATTTTAAGTCCTGAGTTGACTATTAGCTCTGCTCTGCTTCCAGCAGTACTCTGTGTTTATAAAGAGCCATAATTTATGGGTTTCTTTTTATACAGATTCATATATTAAATTGCAGAAAGACCACTATGATCGTCTACTCCAACGTCTGTAAGACAAGGTCATAGGCCCTCAATTATTTCCTATTTATCTTAAAGGAAAAATATCATATTTGAATTAATATTTTCCGTTGATGAATATCTCACCATAACCTGCAGTAAATTGCCCTCACTGCTGAAGATATGTTTCTTACTTCGGGTGCTTATTTTAGCCAACAGACCTTGTAATACCATCAGTTTCTGCATTATCACACAGTTTTTGTTCACAATGCACACACTTAAACATTGCAATCAAATCTCTCCTTGCCTTTCTCTTTGATATTTAATGTATTGAGCTCTTGGAATTTCTCCATTTCCATCCCTTGTTCATTCTTGCAGCTCTTCTCTGAATTCTGACTTTAACAACCACCTTGAAGTCTGAACACCAAAATTGACAGACAATGCTTACAGTGATTTCATTAAAGTCAAGTACAAAGATGCTGTATGTTCTCTGCTCAGTCACATACAGCTTGGATATTCAACCTTTCCTCCAGATTTCCATAAATTAATCCTATTTACATGGAAAATAGCAAACTGAGAAGCTCATAAACAAAAGAGATCAATGGAACAGGCCCAACAATCCTGCCAATTCAACCCCTCCGAGGTCTCTTTCATATTTCCCTTTCCCCACACGCATATGTATGGGTGGCGTTTCCCATTCATTTTCAAGCAGAAGCCACAGAAGAATACTGATGGCTGAGTCCTTTGGCTTTGCATAAGGGAAGAATGCTTCACTTACTGGTACAGAGTCCAGAGTCAACCAGTCTGAGTTAAAAGCAAAGGCTTACTAAGGTCCACAGCCAATGTCAATAAAGTCAGGATGTTATCTTCAGCTCTAGTGTTTTCTCACATTTACCTGTCTCTGGCTCCTGCACGTATCCTGTGCTGCTCAGATTCTCACAGAACTGCAAGCACATTTTGACAAGAAACCAGAACAAACAGTGCTTATGAACCTTTATTTTGTTACTTTTTGATGACGTGTTCAGATATTCAAGCCTTTTTTTTTTTTTTTTCTCCTGCTAGATTCCAGCTGAACAACAGATCCTACAGCTAACAGAGGGCTTACAGAAGTGTTCTCCCACACTTGCTCTGGGCTGCAGGCACTTGCTTTGATTTTTTGCTCTACAGGAACTATCCAGTTACCAGAGATGAACAATGACCTCTCCTAGTTCCCTGCACAGAGACGTTAACCAAGCATACACATAAGCAGTAGATGCACATTTGAGGAGAAACAAAGTACTTCAATATTCTAAGACTCTACAAATTGGGTGCATTGTTTTCAACTGACTGTCAGAACACAGAGTTGCTTCTCAGTGAAAGCAATTTTCTATGTCAAATTTCAAACCTCAAACACTTTGGCAATGCAGTTAGGGTACATGAAAGCTTTAAAGAAAGTTAAAGGAGAGTGGGGGAGAAGAGCAGAATATTTCTCCTTGTTTCACTTTACGAAGTACATAGTAGGAGTTTAGGAGATGGTGTCAGGGGGGTTTTGTTTTGTTTTTTACTGTGAAACAGCATAACTATGCTATTTTTCTGCTGGCATAATCCAGAAAATCTAAAGCTTTAGAATCTAAAACCAGCACTGATTTGGTAAAACAAAACAAAAAAAAAAAAAAAAAAAAAAAAAAAAAAAACACACGTCATACTCCACACAGCACTAATGAAGAGATGCACAACCACAGCAGTCCAGAAGAAAAAAGCACTTACTTGAATGCTCTAGCAATCTTAGAATTCTCTCCTAAAAGCTTGGGTTACACAGAATAAAACAGATATATCAAGCCTGTAAGATTTAGATTCAAAAAAGTCACTTCTTCCAACAAGTTAAATGCACAACAAAAGTGAAACTTCAATGAAAACAAGAACTGCACCACTGTTTCACCACACTGCAGGAAGAAATACAACGTTGCCATCCCCAAAAGGATAAACATTCAATATCTGTTCTGTATCCCACAGCTGGAGATTTGTGTGATTAATTACACCTATCTCCCAGAAAGTGTTACGACTCTTGTTTTACAAACGAACAAATCAAAGTGATCTGCACAGGCATGTGACTTATAGGGATCCCAGTTGTTTCATCACATTCAGAGCCATCTATCAACAGCTTCCTCACATTGCACAGCATGCTTCTGGTAAACATAAACATATATATGTATGTGCCTAAACACCAAAACAAATGTCAGTGTGTGGGGGAGAAACAGACTAAGCACTGATTCTGTAACAAAATACATTCTACCACAAGAATGCTATCTTGGCTAGCAAAAGAACACTTAAAGTAGGAACTCCAGTGAAAAAGTTTGAGGACCTAGATGATGTCTATTTGACAGATTAGCCATAATGAAGATGTACAGCGCACATCCCCTGGAGGGTTACATGTGCGTCACTAAGCACTACTCTTTGGAAAGAAATCTGCTTATCAAGGGGGAAAAGAGCACTTTAAGGGTCTATTTTTTTCCAGCTTGCATTTATGCCTGGAGGTTATTTAAGAAGGGGAAAAAATAATGCAGGTATGTACCATATTAAGCAAAAAGCTAAGACATTGGCTAAGATTAACAGAGCAGGAAGTCATATGATGTAGCATGACTACTGAGAGCTGCTACCACAAAAAATCTGCAGCTTGTGATGCTCACATGAACCATGATTTTATTTATTGTTTAAACCTATCTAGATAAGTCTGGTATTTTTACCACTTAACCCTTTTTTTTCCTGTTTTAGATAAGTGCTCCAGCCTAACCTCTTCAAAGCAAACAAAATAGCCTCCCATTTGTCCAAGCAGAAGTATTGCACCACTACCAAGCCAACTGGCCTGTTAATATTGTCTTAGCTAACATCTTCAACAACGTAAAATTGTTCCTTAATATTTATACCTGAAGGATGAGAAGAAAATTGTAAAGTTTAGACAGATGTTTTAGAAAAAAAGTGATACAACTTGGAGAAAAGTGTTTCTGCAAGATGTTTGTTTATTTTCCTTAAGAAAAATATTTTGTGTATAGCTCAGCAGCACTAAAAAATTACAGCTGAAGAAAACCGCAAAAGGTCTGCTACAAAAGACCATTCTCTGGCTTGTTTCAAGTGATTAACTTTTAACTTCATGGTAGATTATCATATCGTTAAAACATTCAATCCAAGACTAAAACTCAGAAGATGCTCAGTCTTCATTTTGTCGATCCCAGATATAAATGCTGAATTAATGGATGCATTGGGACTCATATGAGAGCTCTTTAGATTAAGATTCTAAAAATATATATTGCATTGCTTGAGATACAGGACGCTGGCACTGTTACAGTATCAGTCATCTAATGCTTTCCATATGCTAACCACTGAACAAATACATTTGCCTGTAAATGCAAGAACTACGTACCAAATAATAAATAAGGCAACATGATACAGGCTGTTCACATTAGGACAGAATCTAAATTCTTTATTTCTTCCCTTGAATATTACCATCCAGATGACTCAGCAACAGCACTGCAACTTTCCGCTGAATTCAGCGAGACGCCTCAGCACCCTTCACAAGTGTCAGCTCCGTTTTAATCCCAATTTTGAGGCCACCTCCATGAGGGCAGACTCGCCATACAGAATCCTCCCAAAGCCCAGTGGCTCCACCGGGATGGAGAAGCCAAGGCACTGGGTTATGCTGCAGGACTAAAACCAGTGCTATTCTATAAGGAAATCAATGAAATTACCTATTCGTGTTTCAGATAACCAAGGATGGGGCAACACGCCTCCACCCAGCTCATCCTTTTGACGGCTCTCAGAAAGTTTTCAGCACGTCACATCACTTTTTGCTGGCCGGTCTTTTAACATTAGCTTCGAGCAGACAACACCAGGCAGTTCCTAAACCTCGCGGAGCCCAAATTTGCGTTAAACTCCCCCGAGCAGACAGCGGAGCCCCCCAGCACCCCAAAACCACCAGCACGACCCCGCGGTGCCCGCTCACCTCAGCCTCGCAGCCCGAACGGCGGCTCGGGGCTGGTTTTTATTACCATTATTACTTTTTTATATAAAAAAAAAAAAAAAGTGACTTCGGAGTTAAGTTTAAACCCCTCCGCGGAGCAGCTCCGCTTTAACCCAAGCGCGCCCCAGCTGACAGCCGAGCTCTGAGGGGGGGGGGGACGGGACGGGACGCGGGGACCGCTGCAGCAGCGACCCGGCCCCCGCCCCGCCGCCTTCCTCCTCCTCCTCCTCGCCCCCCTCCCGGTGCCCCCACGCCGTTACCTGCCCGCCCGGTGCCCCGGCGCCGTACGGCTGCCCCGCGGCCGGTTTTCAGCAGCCGTAAAGCGGCGCCGCGCAGCCGGCGGGGGCCGGGGCTCGGGACGGGCCCCCTCGGGTGTGGAGCCCCCGCTGTGGGGCCCCGCCGGGCCCGCCCCATGGCCGCCCCCCTCTGAGGGCACAGAGAGCCGGGACCCGAGCAGAAACGAGGAGCCCGTGGGGGGAGGAAGAGCGCAGCAGGGTTTTGGGAGCCCCTGAGCCCAGGGTGAGAGGGTTTCCCCTCACCTCAGCGTGATGGGATGAGTTCAGAGGTGTTCAAGCCCTGCTCTGAGGCTCCTTGGGGATAGTTTGGGACACAGGTGGTTTTACACAGGTACAGGGTACGTGGTAACGAGGCCCATGACGGGAAAAGTGGGATGCCAAGGGCCAGGCAGCCCTCATGCCAAGGAGGGCGGCCAGGTGGGTGATACACAGCCATCCGCAGCCCAAACGCCAGCACCTGCCAGCTTCCCTCTGCACGGGTCTACAGGTGGTTAGCTGCCGTAATTATACCGCTTCCACAAAGCCTCTTAATGTCCACAGGTCAACGCTGATCTGGAATACAGCCCCATTACAATACTGTCTTCTTGTAAAACGGAGTTACCTCAATACAGATTAATGACTTAGTTCTGCTTGGGAGCATTCTGCTCTTCGTTCCGTCCTAAATCTACAATTTGTCCTGTAATCCAGGATACTGCTATATAAGCTACAGAGCTCAGCTGCCTTCAACGGCAGGCGAACTAACAGCCTGTTAAATTTCACTGTCTGAAGTCAGGGTTAGTATTGTTTACCCTAAGAGAATTAGGGATAGAAGCATTCATTTTATAAAGAGAAAAATGTGTCAAGCAGCATTTCCCAGGATGGACATCTATGACATATCCCCACCCATGGAGAGAGACAAAAAAAACTCACTGTTAGGAGGTTTTCCCTATTGGATGATGAAAGAGCTACTAATAAAGAAAATGAAAACATCTTAACCCAACAGCTACTGCAGAGAAGGCAGAAACAGTGTTTCAAGTCTCCCATGCATGCAGTATGAATACTAACAGGAAAAAAAAAAAAAAAAAAAAAAAAAAAAAGATTTCAGGTGTTTATAACAGAAGTAGCTTCTGCTAATAAAGTATTAATGGGAAAGTCTGGTTGGACTGCTATAGCCCTGAAAGCAATTTCAGAAAGCACAGAGCAATGCAATCACTGAGGAGCAGGTGAACTAATATACAATCCTCATTAATGAAGCAGTTTTTCCAACATTTAGCAAAAGTAAAACTGCAACTTGAGGCTTATTTTCTTGCCCAAAGGACCAGGATTTTATCAAGTATTTAGGTGTATAAACAAATTTACTCAGAGCTTGATTCTTCAGTTTTTATCCACAATTTTCTCTTCTCCCATTAAGATATTCCAACTCTGCTCCTTCCTACACCCTCTTCTAAAAAGCGCCGACAGGTTAGAGCCACAGCTATCTACTGGCTTTGTTAGTCACACCTTAAGTACAGACTTGAGTTTGCTGTGACACAGCTTGACCTAATTGTTCCTGCTCTGTCTGAAAGGCTGATAGTTAAGTTCAAAACATTTTTTCTACTAGTGGAGTTCTGCATTTTCTTGCTTCATCTGTGAAACAATTCTAGGTAGCACAGAGTTTGGCTTAACTGTGAGCTAACATGGCAACAGAGGAATTGTCTAAGACCAATTCAGGATGCCAGCTCTTAGTCCACTCTACCTATTGTGTCTGGACCCTTGTGGGAAAGCAACCAGGAAGCCCACTGCCTGGAGTCTCATGCCTCCACTGCACCTTAGTCAAATATTCCTGGATAGGCCTCTTACTTTGAACAATGGCAAAAAGTCACTCAAATCTAAAGTTCCATTCCTCTTTTCCTAAAACCAGGAGGTAAACATAGCTGCCCAGATCCCTGCCTGCCTGCCACCATTTTAATAGCTTCTTCTTTCCCCTAACATTTTTGCCTGGGATTGGCTTTCCCCTTGGCAATGAGAAGAGCAAGTATGCTCTTTCCACTGTAGCAATATTGCCAAAAGGGAGAAGTTTGAGTCAGCTGGCAAGGAAATTATTATTTATTTTTCTAGAAGGGAATCAGGACTGCACACTCCAGAGATGCTGCACAAAGCAGGAAGTAATATCCCAGCATCAAGAAAAACAAATAGATTTGCTCTACAAAGAAAAAACTCTAGGCAATTACATTTTGCAAAGTTGTCATGTGACATGACTGGAAAAGGACATGCAAGATAGTCAAATATAATCTTAAGCCTCTCATAAAGCTTTGCTGAAGGAAGAGTATGCATAAAATAGCACATCCATACAACAATGAACTGTGCACATACATCTCACCTTATCAGAAGTATCTCAGGTAACTTAATGTTCATGGAAACATGGAAAAATAACTTTAAACTTAGAGACTTCCCTAATTTAAGGCATTTATTTGTCAGTCTTGAGATACTGTATTAGGCAGAAAGTTTCTGCTTTACAAGAGTAAAAAGAATCCATTTGATGTTTTTAGCTACTAAATTTGAACTGCTCACAAACATCACCTTGTTTTTCTCTGTAAGTTAAAGGTGGCTAGGTAATTTTCCTTTTTTTTTTTTTCTCTTCCTTTTTTTTTTTTTTTTTTTTTTTGGTGTTTTGTTTTTAAAACCAGCCTGCTAAGTGACTTAGCTCAAGCAGTTAAATGAAGCTTAGGTGCCATCTTGTGGCTAGATCACAAGATACCGTTTCGGGTCATATATAAAAAAAAAAAAAAAAAAAAAAAAAAAAAAAAGAAATACCCATATAAAAATCTCATTTATAAAACAATTTACAAAAAAAAAAAAAAAGAAGATCTACATAGTTCACACATTTATTTCACGCTCTGAAATTATCTTCGAGTCCTTGCTTGGGGACATGGATCAACCTTGTTGGCAGGACTGTCTTCCACTGCAGGATGAGGGCATTCAAACTAATTTTAAAGGTGTGAAAGGGAACTGCAGTCCTGCCCCTTACCATCCACTTTTGCAGTATTTAATCAAGGAAGCTATTGAGACTGACACAACTTGTGGGCATGACTGGAATGTCAAGTGTTGCTTCCTTACGTAGGTTAAAGACACCACGCTTTCAATAAAGAAACCCCACCTAGATAAATGAGAACTTAAAAGTACCTGAAAAATGTAGTTTGAAGGTCTAAAACTTTTTTTTTTTTTTTTATGAGCTTCTCATACTGAGGAATTAATTGGATATATCTATTTTACAAAACTAATCCATGATTCAGCAAGAAAATTAATGAAATGAACAGACGGAACAGCTGCCAAGAGTGGTCATTTTAGACCTAGCAACCTTGGAAATGACCTTTTAAATAATGAATTTGGAGAAGTACACCACAAAGAAATAAAAAAGTGTGTTCTCTGCCTATAACGTTGAACAACAGGAATAACATCTAAAGGGTTAAGACATTACATGTATCAAGCTTGCTAGAACTGCTTATTACATACAAATAATCCTAAACATTGACCATACCTGCCTCAATGCACATCCTAATGAGTGGTTAAGTCCAGTTTTGTTCAGTATTTTTCCAACTCACTGTACACTGAAGTACTCTGATCCACTGAAGCCAGCATGGAATTGTGCAATATTATCAAAGTGAGAAACAAAGTACAAAATTAGGCCTAGAAGGCTAGTGTGGCCTATCCAAGTACCAAGTATCCAAGAAAAGGATAACTGAACAAAGTAATGCAACCTATTTAGACAACTCTAATTATTCACTATAATTAACATAAGCATAAAACATAAGCAGTTAAATATTTCCGAAGAATAGGAGGCATCTGAACATACATGCTTTACACAATTGGAAGCATGTTAAATTTTTGTTGACCTATTTAGGCCATACATAGCGATGCAAGAGAAGCACGATCTGCAATTAGACTGGAGGGTTTTTTCTTCCTTGATCTTATGAAGTGGAATAACTTCAGGAAAAGCAGGTGTTTCTGATTTTATTGAAGCTTAAGTTAAAGTAGGATTCTTTTTGTAAAGGAGAATACTCCTTACTTAGTAGGACTATCACATTTTCTTTTAATTTCAACTTGGAGAAATTTAAAGGTAAGTTCATTTCTCCTCCACACATTCTGCATTGGACTTAAAAAATAAAAATAGGCTCCTTCTCTCTCCCCAGTCCCCCAAACTGTTTGTCCCAAGTGTGCCCGCCATTCTTCTTTCAATTTAGAAGTACAGAAGAGTAAGGTGCTTCGCTCAAGAATCACTTCCATGCCCACACTGGCCCCAGGACACAGTCTTTCAAGCAATGTTCTCCCAATAAATAATCTCCATAATGTTACTGTTGCTTAAGCTGTTATAACAAACAAAAGTTGTCACTTTTGAATTACTGAGAAACCCATACAGTACCATCAATTACCATGATGTCCTTGAGACTGTTATATGCATTTTCACACGCTACTAAAAGCAAGTTTCTTCTGTCAATGACTCTGTAAGATCAGGCTTTGGAGTTCCTAACAGGTGACTTGAATATAGGAAACTAGTTCAGGATGTATATTTCAAAATGTTCATAGGCCAACTCACAAGAGATAAATGAATAAATATAAACCAACATGACTAACAAGCAGGTCTCCACAATACTCAAGGCTGTTTCACAGAGGAGTCAGTTCTTATGATAAAGCTTATAAACACATGTTACAGAGGAGAAAACCTGCCTCCTACTTTTTTTAATTATTTAAAGAATAATCACATCACTGGTGGGTTTTAGAAGGTGTTTGTGAATTGAAACAGAAAATGAGACTGCAGAACCTGAGCCTTAATCCTCCAATTTAATTTCCTTTAATCTTGCTCATAGAATATAACCTCTTTTTTAGCTATCCAATTTTCCACCAAAGCCCGTCTATTTCAGATCCTCTTATGCCTTTTTTTTTTTTTTAAACAACATGTATTGCCCTTCTCCAGGCAGGCTTCCCCCCTGCCCAGGTTCTTCCACCTCACGTTCAACACACCATTTGGCTTCTAACCCAGGATGCCTAACAATAAAACTAGAACAGGAACAGAAGACACAGCATTGGAAGTGGTCATTTGGCAACCTGCAGGGCTCACACTTACAGCAATACTCTGAGCACAGGTAGGGTGGCTAACACAACATTAAGACTAAATAAAAGACAATTTATATTCACCCCCATTGAGGTTTGAAGCTGGGATAGGTAATTTGCACCAAATGGAAGAGGAACACTACAGACTTTAGTGCTCCAGGCTTTTCTGGGTCTTGATCATTTAACTCATCGTGGGGTTTCTTCACTCAACCTGACCTCCAGTTGTATTTGAACAAAAAAGATAACTTCTGAAAGGGACTGTGGGGAGAAGGAGAAAACCCCCACTTACATAATTGGTTTATTTTATCAGGAGCTGCATTATGGTCAGTACTAAGCAAGAAAAGACACTGAAGCAAAACAGCAGTTTTTAAACCAACACAAATGTTAAAGTTTTTATTCTTCATTAATCAAAACATTTCATTTAAAAACAACAGCCCTAGAAAAATAAGGGAGAACCTAAAATCCCCAGTGGCTTAGACACATTCCATTTGGTGTGATAAAAGACAAAGACCCACATATCTTACAACATGTAATTTACTTCAGAGGACAGTAGCTTATAGCCTATGATTTTAATGATTGTCCTACAACTGATCATTTCGTGAAGTACCAAATAAAGTGCACTTAAACTAAATATTATCCTCTTACCCTTCCAGAGAACAGTATTTCATTTAAGCCATTCAGATAAAGGTAGTTTTGAGGGTTAGAGGTAGATTTGAAAGCTTGTTCAGTTATTTGAGCTCCAAGACCTAGGTCTTATTTAGCCTAGTTCAACCTTTCTAAAGCTTCTCATGAACTTTAAAAACCAGATTTTTATATATATACATACACACATATACAAACACATGTATATCCATACACACATGTATATACACATATATGTTGCTGTAGAGCCTAGTTTTGATTTTCCATATACCAGTACATGTTGAATCAAGACAAACTTCCCACAGAGGAGAATCTTAATCTTTTACCACTCAAAATAATGATACTGCCAGCACTCATAACAGGAGGAACACATATACGGCCTTCACTCAAAAATGCTACTATTTGCCCTTACAGAATTAATTGAAGAACTGACATCTGAAAGAGCTCTCAATCTCACAGGACTCATTTTCTCTTTACTGATTCTGTACCAACTTGAAAGATAGAAACATTTAACGGAGACTGTTCCCCAGACATGCATTGTTTTTACTAATATTTTCACACTGTGGTAAAGCAATCCTGTCCAAAATCTCATGGCAAGCTGCATCTTGAACATAAAATATATACTGTGCCAGCAGAGAAAATTGTCTGTTTTGCTCTCATCTCCTAGACATATCAGTGAATACCAGGAAAGAATGTCAGATATGCTCATCAGTCACAAATAATTACAGATCCCTATCATCATTGTTTTTCTCCACAATCACCTTATCTCTGACAAGACATAAAAAAAACAGTCTACAAGTTATAGGAAGGATTCATCCCAGCAAGTTGACTGTCACAGAAGTAAGAAAAGAATAAGAACATGTTGACCAAGTGTTTTTTCCTGTTACTTATGAATAGAAAGGAACCTGTTGTTTTGTTTTTCTTTTTAAATCAACACAAGCCTAACTAGCTTCTAAAAACCTCTTTGCATTTGCTTTTTCAAGGTTTCATCTCATTTTCAAGATGACACCTACAAATGTTTTTTTTGATGTAGTTTGTGATTCTTTTTCATGACTGTTTAAACCGCTAAAAACAAATATTACAATAAGAGTTCTAAGAAGGGGAAGCTTTACCCAGTGATCCATGAGGAGAATCATGGAAGCCTATGCCAAGTGCAGTGCTTCCCTATAGAGGTATATAATTGACTATAGGATTGAAATGACCATATGGAACATATCAGTGGTGGAGATAAACTATAACTTGAAAGAAATTATCACAAAATATTCTAAAACAAGGAAGGGAGGTGAAAGTTCTAAGAAGGTATTTCCTGAAAATTCAGGATACTGGGACATGAGTCATGTTTAGAAGGGGAGAATATTAAGAGATAGTCTTTGGAAAGAAACCAAACAGGTTATCATAAAAATAGTGGGGCACTTGGATAGCTTGGACAAGTCACAGCACATACAAATTTAAACCCTTTCTATTTAAGGCCAACTGCAATGGCCAGATGTTGCTCTGTGTTTGTATTTTGTTCTGCATTTTTGTTAGCCCCACTAGAACATAAGCTCTTCCAGGCAGGACCTGCCTGTTTGTTTGGCACAACCCCACCTATTATACAATACTGGGTACACACAAATAGGGGTTATACTTATATTAATCCTCTCCCTGAAGCAGGCTGATTAAATAAGAAAACATGATTTTCTTTTTTTTTTTTTTTTTTTGTGAAAACTATAGTTTTCACATAAATCAACAAAATCAAGGACACTTCAATTTTAACTCACCAGGGGACAGGTGTGAAAAATGAAATATTCACAAAAACATCATTAAGCAAAACCACATTCTAGCAGTAGCAATAGGCTCAGCCCCTGGTGAAACTGTTGGGAAGCAGTAAGTCAAGTCATTAACCCTCCTATTGACGGGAACAGAACCTGTCCCTACTGTTCTGAGCACCAGCAGATGACTCTAGCATATGGCTTGCATTGCAAGTTCTTGGTTTAGCTCGTTTTTGCTGTGCGGAGCCAAGTGAAGATAACAGGTCAATGCTGATTTCCATTCCAGGCCCTCGTTGCTTTCACAGATCCACAGAGAAGCATTACCCACTGCACAGAGACCGTTGTGCTGAACTTGAATTGTTTCCTTGCACCTGCTCAGAGTCACGCTTGCAAAAGCTTGCATATTGCCTATTATGCGGCTGTCAGGAGGCCTGTGCCTACCATAATTCAGACCCAAGTATCTAAAATCAAGGAAAATGCCAGAGTTCTGTGCCCTCTTTGCTGTTTCCATGGTCATTCCTGCTCACATCATGTGCTGTACCCACAGCAGAGCAGGTTCTGTTACACAGCAGTCCTATGTAAAAGCCTCCTTTTAAATCTGTACCCAGCTTAGTGAGTAGTCTGAACCCTCTGTTAGGTTAAAACAGAAACCCTGTGTTAAAGTATTTTATTTGCATTGCCATAAAAGAATACATAGCAGACAGGCATGAGAGACAGAAGCAAACTGCCTGATTTCAAAGGCAGTTTTAGGTGATTGGCATAGGATGAAGTATGCCTGTTAATACCCTGTTGCAATTATACCTTTACAGGAGAAACATTTACATGAGCGAGAACAAAAAGTCATGCAGTAAAGTTCATCCTATGATTTGGTAGCTGGAATTCTTCAATGTTTTCCAAATATAAGCCCAAGCAAAGTGTAACAAAGGGAGTCAAATAGTGTAAACACCAAAAGATAACTGCAAACCTAGTAAGACATCTGAATTTTATCAAAACCATATCTGCTTCTATCATTGCTACCCATTTGTCGCATATAGCTGAAGTAATGGCAATAAAAAAAAACAAACAAACAAAAAAACACAACACAGATTAAAGTGGATAAATTGGAGGAGGGTGTTTTTTCCGGGGCTTAGGTTTTCTTTAAAGCACAGCCTGTCCCCGATTTACTTGTCCTAATGCAGGCCAGTGTAAAGAATGTGTTATTAAACCTTTTAATTTCAAACACACTTCTGTGATTGCAATTTAAATGAAAACACATGACTCTGAATCCCACTTGATCTCTTCGCACTAGTGCTGGCAGTGCACAGGCTTTCATTCTAATCAGGATAAGCAAATCCATAGCTGAGGCTGGTAAAGAGAAATACATGCCAAATACATGCTTTATAAGAAAATCTTGCCTTTTTTTTTTTTTTTTTGTAAAATGCTGGGCAAAGGGTAAAATACTGAGCAGTGACTGTAGATGCTAGCCTGAATAAAATCAGAAAGAGCTGTAATACTGGGAAGCAGAAAGGATCCAGAACAGACCTGAGAGAGGTAGTGCTGCTTCAGTGCCTCGTATCAGATGGCAGAAAGGCAAGCTTAGTGTTTTCATTGATTCTCATTTGGGTTGATATTGTCTTGGGATATTAACAGGTTTACTCTGTGGCCAAGGCTTTGAAAACTAAGGGTGATTAAATTAGCTTTTAAGCAAAACGCAACATACAAACTGCTAAGGTGGTAGCCTAAGTAGAACAAAGGACCTTTGCAGACTAACTTCTGCAGACACTCTGCAGGCTGAAGATGCCATCACATAAATAGGTTTTTACTGGTCTGGTTCACTTTCATACTGAGCACCAGTGCATGGAGCAAGACAATTTGCCTCTGAATGATCAGGCTTTTTGACTTGTGATGGTGTGGCTGGATATTTCCAAGGATAAAGATGCTTTCGAAGCAGAATACAAATTGGAGTTCATCAGTGAAAGAAAATGAAAGGCTTATCAACAAGGTTGTCGTTTCTAAGAAAAAGACAAATTTATTTATTTAAAGCACTATTCATGGCAAAGATTAGTCTCATACAGAACTAGTAGGAGAAAGCAGCAAGGACAACAAATGTCATGTTAAAGCAGATATATTTGCTGGTGGGTCATTTAAATTGTGCCTGAAGGATAATCCCAGCAAGATGGGTATTTCAACTTCGTTTAGCAGCATCCCTAGCTGGGATAAGAAGGTCTAATCACTTTATTAGAACAACAATGTCATTAGAGGAGAATTTGGGAAGAAGCAGCTATATTTACTTTTTTTTTTTTAATACAGGTTTAGCAGAATAGCTTCAGCAGCCAGCTTGAAGCTGTAGATATTTATGATTTTAATCAAGAACTCTGACTTTGTGGTATGCCAAAAAGCTGACTGTGCAACAGACCAAGAGTTGCACTGCTGTTGCCCATAAAAAGAAAATAAAATACATCCTATATTTGTATTTTTTAGATCTCATGTTTTAAGAATGGCAGAATATAGCCCATTTTCTTTTGCACTTTAAATGCTTTAGAGCAATGTGCTCTCTACCTCCAGACATCATTCCTTTTTAAATAGTACCTAGAATTCAGATAACACAGTAGGATGCGTGCAGCTTGACCTTGCCTTTCATGCAGAGCTCCCATGACCAGCACCAGCAGAGTCAGGGGCATGGGTAATAGACTACTTCATTGCAGCTTATCTCTTGCAGGGATAGCGCTAATGTTCTGTTAGGGGATAAGTGTTGCAAACAGTTGTACTAATTAACTTGGATCAATTTTTCATATTGTTCTGTAGCTTCTTTCCCCATATAACCACCAACATGTGTGGCTGAACACAGTGTCGCTCGCTTCTCCACTGTAGTACTACATTTTGATTTTTCTATACTGCAAGGAAAAGTTTTCCATAAGAACAGCCCTGTTTTCAAACACTGCACTGCTAACTAGAGACTCTCCATCTAATTAAAAGCTATTGAGGGATCATAGCACCCTTGAACCAGGAATCTGAATGCCAAAAAATTATCTTTAGTTCAAGCTCCAAGCTACGTGCTAGTTTTCTTTCTGAAGGGTCCATAATATCATCTTGGAGTAACATCATAAACAGAGGTGCCCAAGGCCTCACCCAGCTAAGCAGCACTGTTCTTAGAACATCAAGCTTAAAACAAGGAATGCGTAACATCTATAAACTGAGCAAAGATAAAAGTCAGATACTAATCTTTAAGAGATTGATAAAACTTGTTCCGGTCTTGCCTGTCACTTGATAGTCTCATGCTGCATTTCTTGATTCTCCTTGCCATTTTTAGCAGAACTACAACTGCATTTAAGAATATACCTAGAGAAATTACTTTCCATAGCAGGGATAGAAAAGAATTCAATACCAAAGTGAGTACTTCGTCATGCCCAGTTTTTAGCTACTAGGGTGATATTCTTCAGCAGCTTGGAGTATGACTCTTAAGCTGAAGATGGCATGGATCCAAAGCCATTCTACAGACTGCTTGGCTGCTCAGGAGGATATATCCCAGGCTGAAAGCATAATCATTGCTCTTGATGGTCTGTCACTTAACAGGCTCGCATCAGCAGGCCACCATCAATAAGCTGGTAGCTGCTCCTTTGGATCCCCCTCCTCATTTTCTTCATGGACTTGAAAGAGAAATGTCCTTGGACAAAGAGTTTCCTTTTGAAGCCCTTCCTACTCTAAAGTCACCCTGTGCATCAAAATGAAGTGCAGCAAGAATTCAGCCTGTTAAGATATGGCTTTCACCACCTACCATTAACTGAATATTTAAATCCACAAGGTCTCTACTACAGGGGCAAGTGCAACACTTGCATTTCTGGAAGCAAGAAATCAACCACTCTTCAGATGCATCTGCACTTATTGGTGCAGACAAGGTGCAAATTACACCAAGATACCAACCGAGGTAAATCAATATCGGTGTTGAAGAGCCTGCTCATCTGGTCTCACTGTAACCAGCTGTGCTGAGACTGAGCACTTACAAGCCCTTAAATACATACTGTTAGCAGTGATACAGGCACGTACCTGAAAAGCAAAGACAGGTCTTAGCCTGTTGATTTTGCCTCCTCACACTTCTCTACCTGAAACTGAAGGGCAGTGAAGAGGCAAACAGGTACAGTAAGCTGTACTGTAACTGTAGCATTAACACAGGGAAGGAGAAACAGCGGAGACCACAAGCAGTCACCCTTCTTTTCCCATTATTACTTTCCCTTATATTTACAACATGCCTTACACGCTTTGAATTCACCCTCCATCAACATCACTCACTTCTGACACCAGGCACTGTACCTCTATGGAAGCTGTGATGTAGATTGCAATATATGCTACATCTGGATAGGTTAAAAATAAGGGTGGTTTACTTACTCTTGTCAAAAAATATTAGGAATAAGACATCTGACTTCCCTTCCAATAGTATACTGAGAACACTATTTCTGAAATAATCTAAGCAGTGCTTTACAGAAACTGGGTCTGATGTTTAAGGAGGCAGAAAGTGACCGCATTCCCTTGTACCTACTGCATTCCTGCTACCTAATTAATGTTAAAAACAGCATCTCCCCTGGAAGGTCAAAAGAAGATCCCCAGGCACCTGGGCTACAGTTTGCTGTGCCTGCTGTGTTGCCCATAAGTCAAAAGGAAGTTGGCACAGATGCACTGATTTTTTGATTAAAAAAATATTCAGTCATGATCCAAAAATCTGTCTGCCTGTCCCAGTAAGTGAGGAGAGGAGTGGGAAGGGACAGTAAGGAACAGGCAGCATTTAAGACAAAACATTTAATTTAGATAGGGTATAAAAAATTCACTCAAAGCATCTCATCTTCTTAGAACTGATATTTGAGTATTTCACGCAGTTCTGCACTGGGCTCCTTACCATTCTACATACAGGAGGATCACAGGATAGCACAGGCTGGGAGGGACCGGGAAGGCTGTAGTCGCCTCTCCTGCTCCAAGCAGGGTCAGCACTGGGGTCAGGCCACATTGCTCAGAGCTTTATCCAGTCAGGCTGTGAAAATCTCCACAGGTGGAGACTACACAACCTCTCTGGCCAAACTCTGCTTGACTAGCCTAATGAGGAGAAAGTTTTTCCCCTCACAGCCAACCTAAACCTCTGTTGTTCTGGTTTATGTCCATTGCTTCTCAACCTCCTGCCATGCAGTGCTGTAAAGGGCCTTGCTCTGTCTGCTCTGTAACCTCCTCAGAGGCACTGGAAGGCTGCTGTCAGGTCCTCCATAAAGCCAGCTTTATCAGTTTCTCTGTATTCAGGCGACGCAGCATACCATGGGAACTATGGCTTATTTTATGAGCTGTAGTTCTGCGTCCAAATTATGATTTCCAAGAAAAACTGCAGCAGTTTTGTCAAGAAACCAAAGAGCTTACATCCTTGCCAGAAATATAAAAAACACCCAACATACAAAAAAGACTTTTTTAAACCAGCCCTACTTGGCAAATTGTACTTTTAAAGAGCCCCACTCCTGCAATACTAAAGCTCTAATACCCACCTCCTGTTTATCCCAGTACCTCAGCCATAAGACTACTCTATAAGAACAACCACATTCAAAAATAGAGCAGTAAATCCCTAGTAGCATTTATCCAAATATGGAAAAGGCATATTCCATACAGTTTAGCAACAAAAATAGAGAGCATCTGATTTAGAAAATCCAGTTTGCCTTACTTGTTATTTAGCAAACACCTTCTACTAAAATCTTACAGTTTGTTGACAGCAATCTGAAATGTGTTAAAGTAGGATACACATACAGAATGCCTTATTTACTAAAGCAGAATTATTTTTGGAAAAGCTGAATGTAGAACAAGCTGCGTCTTGCTCTAATTTACAGCTGAGCGTCCTGTTTACATGCTGATGTCCATGTTTACTTCTTTGGATACAGGAAGCTATGCTGAAAGACTTGAAATAATTTTGCCTCACGCTGCCTATCACGCTATTCCACTTCCATAGGAAACAATGGCTTGGGGTCAAGTTAACTCATGCAGAGAAATGTGAGAAAGCAGAGTTGTTTCACTGCTTTAAGACAATGCCATTTTAGCAGCTTTGCTACAAGGATTTTCTTTGCCAGGCTTCTTTCCCCAATCTGTCTCTCTGAAATGCATACAACTTCCTTCTGGCTCTTTCTGCTCAGAATATTGTTCAAATTATTTTTCTTTCTATCTAAACCTTATTCTGCCCTCTCCTTCCCCCCCCCCCCCCTTAAGGAAAAAAAGTACTAAAATTTTCACAAGATTCGCTCTCTGTCTTCAAGCTACAGTCCTTGCACATCAATCTCCACTATGGAGCTATACACAGCAGTAGTTTTTTTCATTATATTCTTGCATGATTTATTATTGTTTGATGTACATGTATATCTTGAAACACCGAATGGCCGGCCTTCTAGAGGGTTAAGAGGAGAAAGCCAGGACAGTTTTCCATATGAATCTCTGTGCAAGTGCCAGCTGGATTTTTGCAGCCCTGTGCTCAGCAAAGAACAGTAGAACAAGAATGCTGTTAGTATTCTTAGAGTGCTCTGAAGAGGAACAGGAAGAGGCAAGAAAATAATCTTACTCTGTACCAGAAAGAAACACTAGAAAGTCAAAGAGGAGAATTCAAGCTCCATCCTCCCCACAGCACATAATCAACATCACTCACAGTCACTCTCATGCATCACGGCGACACTAAAGGTAATAAGCTGCACATGAAAGAAGGGAAATACTGAAGAAATGCTGCTACAGTACGTCCCCCTTTCCTCTAGCTCTCCATGCCCTCCAAAAACACCTATTGTTTCCAGGACACTGAAACTACAATTTGCCAAAGCTCTGTCCAGGAAGAGACCCACCTGGCACACACTCCTGCATCTTGGGAGTATATTTATGGTTTATAGCAATACACCCATTCAAATTACTGGGCTTGGTATCCCAATTTTTCATTTACTACCTTACCTACCCTACCTTCAGATCACTGCTAAGAAGCACAAGGCAGGCCTGAGCCCAGATTGAGCCCTGGAGCACAGGCACTTCTTGGGGCAATACAGAAGTGTTGATGACTCCCTAATACTTCAAATACACATATGACTTCAAGAGCAATGAAAATCACAAGAGATACAGAACAAAGCATGGTATTACAGTGCCATCCTGCTCCTTTTACCCTTGCCTGCCTAATTGCAAATAAACATCTATTTGCCCCACTATGTGTGCATATCCCAAATCATTCTGTGTGTCACAGACACTGCGAAGTGGTATAGTATTGCACAAAGTGAAAATCCTACAAACTCTGAGGTTACAGAGAAGGGAAAAAAAAAACACTTTCTTCACCTCAGGGGCAAAATTGGAGTTCACATGTGTGATGGACTGAATAATGCTTCATCACAAGAGCCAATTTTCTTCCAGCTCCCTGAAGCTCTTAAAATATAGATCTTAGTTTTGTACCTGATTTGCTAAATGACCTTTCTCTCTATCATGCCTTTAAAAAAAAAAAAAAAAAAAAAGATAAATACACAATTTCATAATTTACCATGCTCACCGAAAGCTAGGTATTTTTAGGAAGGAGTACTATTCTCCCTTAAGAAATATATATCGATATAATACATATATATACATATATATATATATATATATATATAGTCACTCCCCTTCTTCCAGAAGGAGGGAAAGGGGTATTACTTCCTCAGTGAAAATGAAAACCAGAAGAAAAAGCTAAGTAGTTATTAACATAGAAGTCATCTAACAACAACAAAATATGTTGTGACTTGTAACAAACAAAAAGCCCTAGGACAGTTTGAGCTCATGTAGCATAAATTTGAGTGTTAACTGTTGCAAAAACATGAGAGAGAGGAAAAAAAAGTGAGAAGCATGCATAAGCATTGAATCAATAAGGAAACTGAAATCATATAACTTGAAAGTCAACACTTAGATATTTTCCTACTGCATAGAACTTTTTTAGATAAATAAATATATATGCATATATATACACATGTATATTAAGCAGGACCACCCCATACTGAAACCTTTTCTTCTTTGGATGCATTACATTGCTCTGTTAGAGGGAAAGCAATGTCAGCAGTTACCGCTGCCTGTCCTACCCCATATCCTGCTCAGGCCACCGCCCGAAGCCCCACTGCCCAGCACCATGCAGCACAGGAGGCACCGCCCTGTGTCCATGCCTCAGGGCCTCCAGGAGCTGCCTTCCCCTTCAGGGGTTTCCAGCCTCCCAGGAGAGGGACTGTTCCCCCCCCACAAGCCCCTTCCTGGAGTGCTGACAGTTAACACACACTTGAAAAAAGCAGAAGAGGGGGAAGGAACCCCAGCAAATTCAAAGAACAACGCAAAAACAACCCCTCATACATGCTCTAACAGACCTTACTAGTTCAACTCACATCCGTTCAGGAATAACAGTAAAGAAACCCTATAAATTCTGTTCTACCTTTTCCTTAAGAAGGCCAAACATCTATCTCCACTCTGATGAGATCTAATTAAAGGTACTCAGTCCATCTCACTCCTTTATGCCCTTCCTGCAGCTGGTGTGCAGCTGTGGGAGATCAGGGCCCCTGAGTGGTGCCCCTGCCATCTCCTACCCACCTCCTTCCTCCCACAGCTGTGGTTTTGCCCCCACTTTCTGGAGGTTTCTCTTCAGTTTCTCCCCCTAAGCGGCTGGTACTTCCGTCCCTACCACTTCTAGGCCACGACTGATGACACTCGGGGACTGAAACCAACCCCTTCCATCTTGACACCTCAGTGTGGTTTCTAGACCCCTAGCTGAGCTCCCAGAGCACCTGGCTCCAGTTACTTCAGCCTGCCTGCATGCTCCCAGGGGGCCAACACTTGGCCATCAAGGCCTGAGCGGAGCCCAGTCCTGACCTGGGGCTTCGGCACACAAGGGGTAAATGAAGCATTATCCAGGCTCTGTATTTGTTAGCATCTTGACAGTGTCCCCACAGCCTTCAATCTGAAGAGAGAAGCCCAGGAACATTTTGGCAAAAACACAGCAAGACTGGGCTGCAGCGGCACCAGTGCTGTTTTATTAATTCTTCTCACCACTGAAATACACCAAAGCCAAGCCCATAATTCCTGATGCCACTTTTTCATTGTTTACAAAATGTAGACTAGATTTTAAGTTCAGAAATCTGAGCAGTTTAGGTGCATCTGGACAAGACAGAAAAGAAATCGTCTAGAGTTAAGACTATGGATATGGATGCTATAAATAAATAAATAAACACACACAATCATGAAGTGTTAATTTCTGACATATTGATATAATCAAAAATTTTATTCATGGAACTCAGTGTCATGGGAAAAATGTTAGTTTGAGAGATGCTTGATAGCTTATACAAAACTGACCACTCACAGAGGAGATGATGAACTAATTTGAAGAAAAGTGCTTGATTTATTTGCCTTTTCTCTGTTTTTCTTTAATATTGTGGGAAACTAAAAGTATCTGATTAGAAAAATTAAGTTGAGCCAGAGATATAAGACGGGATGAGTAAACATCCCCCACTGCTCTCAGCACATTACAAACTATATAGTACCTTTTATAACAATGCAGCAAGAATAAATCAACCTTTTGTGACTGAAAGGTGACAATATTACTTGTTCTGGTGTTTTCTGCCTTTCAAAAGATGGTCACTGTTGCTGCTCACAGAATTGAGATCAGGCCAAGACACGCATTTTAATGTCATTTTGCTCCTTATTACAATTGTTTTCAGGTGGCTTTTAGTACCTCATTACCAGCTAGACAAAGTTTTTTCTGGGCTCTGTGTCCTTACAAGGTCCTTACAATGCCTTGAAGACTTTGCATTTCATTTGTACCTATTGCCCAAATGCAGAGTCTTTTAATTGCAAAGTAGTCATAATTTGGATATACAGTGTGACACTCTGTGGTTCACACTCAGGAAGAAGTCTTCAGGAAATTTTCACATCCCAAACTACCTGAATCAGGGTTTATTCACACATATGCTCAGTGTGATGGAAAGACAAACCTCAAACAGGAAATTCAAGCGAGTAAGATCTCTCTCTCTTCAGAGATCAACGTCCAAATGGTGTATAGCACATGCCCTACTTGAATCTATTCTAAAATCCTTAAGGGCACATACCAAAGGTCCTTGTCTCTCAGCAGTGTAATCCCATGCTGACCCCATAGGTGCCCCAGTGCTGGGCTGTCAGTGCTCGGCAGGTAAGGTGGCAGCATGCGGTGCAGTTCCTGTGCACAGTGGTGCAGCCCCTGGGCTGGAAGTGCTCTGGGAAAAGCCCCGAGTGACTGCCCCAGCCATGCATCCCCATGTATACCTCTCCCTCTTGTAATGCTCATTCATAAGTGCATCTCACCTGTATAGAAATAGTGATTTTCTTTTTCCGTAATACTGCCTACAAATAGCTTCTCGATTTTTAGTCCATTAACAAATCTTTCCTGGGATCTATTAACGTGTCACTATGGAATGCCTTTTTCTTCAAAGTTTAATACAGCTTAACTCTGTCTTAATCAGATTGCTCTACTACACTTTATAGCCTGCAGCTTCAGGGAACCTTTGCCTTTTATTAGTACCCATATACAATCATGATGTCATTCCAAAAAAAATAGTGCTGCTTTGGGTTCCATAAATTCTTATACCTTTGATTTACTTGGTGTATCAGGAGTTCTCTGGAAAGGAAGATATGCAGGCAGAGCAAGGAAATGAAATGCTACAGCACTGAGTTGTGTCAGCACATTGCTTTGCAAGGAAGACCTGACAGGAGATATGGACACTTCTTCCCTGCAATGATACTCTTCAAAGTTAACAGCAATGACGGCTTGGTCAAATTCTTGATACAGTCAAGGTGAGTCCTGCTATCACAGTCAATGAGAGCTGACAGATTGCTGTTGATTTCACACTTGCAGTCTTGCAACCGGTCACCATTTCTTGTTTGATAGAGCCCCATAAAGAAGCTCTCGTGCCATGGTCTTGAAGTTGCAGCATTTCTGATTTTGCCAGTCTTGAAGCCCTTCTGGCTGCTTGGTGGAAAGAATTTAGGGTGCTATGGGCTCAGGAGCCTGAACAAGATGTATTCACTAATTAAATAGAAACATGAGGTCCAGCCTTCTTCTCTAAAATACATCAGATCCTGTCATACTCACATGCTTGTCTCCCTGCTGTTACAAAGATTTGTCATATGCAGGTGCTTGATTTTCCTCTTAGCATCATGTCAAAGACTGAAAAATTCCTATGTATCTGATCTGTCTGAAAATAAGACACCATCGTACCTTTTCTTTCTAGTACCCAAGCAGGCACTGTCTGGGTCTGCTTCAATATTTGTTGTTTTTTTCCAGTTTCTTCATAAGACTTTTTTGATTTATTTTTTTCCAAGTCAGAGTTACTGCTATGTGCTCTATGTGGTGCAAATGTTCAAAGGAATTGGGAACGTGAAGCTCGTACAGAATGCAGCTGCCTGGCTGTGAAATGATATTAAACGCAGAGAATACAGTATATCGATGCTTTGGCATCTATATCAGCTTCCTGTTTGTTTCTGAGTATAATTTAAGTCCCATTTTTTTTTACCTGGTTGGATCCTGAAAGGTTACTGCTTTTGTCTATATGAATTGCCATAGCAACTGTGGTGGTGGAGCCAACAGTCACAGGCTTTAACAGCCTGGGGGTCAGCAGCACAACACTCTTAATTTAGAGACCTTCATCTCTAAAATCTGGGTTGTTTTACTGGCTTGATTGGGCTATATTTTCTGTGCTTCAACATGACTCGGTGATCTGTGGGCTACAGAATCCTGATTTCTGCCTGAGAGGAAGGGAGGGAAGAGATGTGAGTTTATATATGTTTATTTAGGAAGAATTGTATTTTTTTTTCCTTTGAATAAACATATTTTAAAGCCTACCCAAAACCCAAAGGATATATTGGCTTGCATGTAAAGGCTATGCTGTCCTATTCTGTTGCAAGGCTATGGCTCAGATCTAAGGCTTTTCCTTCTGTATATTATCAGCTGCAGACTGCACTAATCACAAACAGTGCATGTGAGCCTGTGTCAACATCCTGATTGCAACAGCCCCAGCAGTGTAACCTTATAATGTCATATTCTTAAAATGATGTGCTTGAAACCAGCATTGCAGGGAAAGTCACAAATGGCAGTGGGGCAGACAAATCACAGTGTTTTCCTGTTTGTTAGCAGGTCTCTCTTGCCCTTCAGCTGATAGAGCAGAAAGCAGTGGCTACTAGTATTATGTGCCAAAAATATGTTACCTTCAGTAACTCACAATTTAAATATTGATAATGATATTTATGCAGTTGGTCATTCGAGTAGTGGTCACATGTATTTGTCACTCATTGCAGCTTTATCTGCCATACTGCACATATTTTTATTAAAATTAGTGCAGCTGGGGACCTTATCAATAGGAATAGCTGAGTGTCAAAGTCCTCATCCTCCACAGAAACAAAAGCATCCAAAGCTGATGCTTTTAAATGCTGTAAGATACTTCACTTCTGTTCACATTTTTGTTGTTCTGCAACACTCTAACATGGTTGTTTAGTGATACTGCTGACCTAGCCAACGAAATAATGGAAATCATAAAATTGTGCTCTGCAGTGTGTAAGGGTCTAGTGGCTCTGTCTTCTGGGTGAATCTTTCCTGACCTCTTTGCTCTGTGGGCGTGCTGTGGGTGTTTTATCAGGACTTTGGGATTCAACCAAGACTGACTACTTGGTTGACATCCATGCCCAGAAGTTTGAAACCAAGCTTCCCAAATAATCTGCACGAATACCAAAGGAAGACATCTACCTATTCATTTATTGACATGTATGGCTTTAGGTGACAGTTGCTGTGAAATTAAATATTGAAAACACTACTTCAACCTCCTCCCAATTCATTTGTACCACTGGGACAGCTTTCAACAATGGAGGACATTCCTATTTTCTTCAGATGGCTACCTATCTTCTTCCTAGAACAGAAAACATCAAACCATTGCAAAGGGAGCTGAAATGACCAAGAAAAAATAACTTTATGTGAATCTGGAATACCCAGAGAGACACCAACCTCTTCAATTTATTTTTACATGTCCTTGACTACCATTTCTTGCATGTAGAGGGATGAGTTAAGCCCCAGATAAGTCAGTCACCTTGACTCTTTGGGGATATCCCCCCTACACTTCTTACTTAGAAAGCTTCAAAAGCAGCTGTTTTCTCAACACAAAGTGTTAGGAGAGTAGGATGCTGTGATACAGCAACTGGGGCTATGGCTCCCTGGCCGGGTGGCTTTGTCAGAAACAGATCTTTGTCTCTGGTGTAAGGAGCTCAAAATGGGGGTGATAAAAAGAGAGAAAGTCTAAGACAATTGTAGTTTTACAGTCTTCTTTTTCAGCTTGCAAACCGCAGATAAGAGCAGACAAGCTTTATGACAGTGTAGAGAAATCAATACATTTTTATTGATTCTTGTAGCTGCAGAACTCTCACCCAGCACAAGTACAGGGGTCAGAGTATGAGTACATGACTGTCCTGCTACACTATGAGTGTGCTCCTCAGAAGTCGTGCTATTTGATTCACCAAGGATGAAGTCTGCTCCATTACATGACTGCAACAACAGCATCTGACCCAGGATCCCCTCTCAGCGGGGGAAGGTAGGTGCTGTAAATTATCCACTGCTGGTGGCAGCTGCTTGCACAGCTTCACGTAAGGAAAATACTTTTTTATTTTCTTTTTTTTTTTTTCTTAATTTAACAAAAGAGTATTTTCAAACCAAGACACAGCGCCTATTGAAACAATGCATTTTATTCTAAAAGAAAGCAGTCTGCAAAGTTGCATTTGAAGAAATGACACAGCAGTAGAAACATCAAAACAAAACAACTTGGAAAACTAACTAAGAAGCAGCATAGTCAAAGCAGAATGAAATTAGGGACTTGGAACAAGCATCTAGTTTTGAAACAAAAAGAACTGGAAACAAAAAGCAGTCAGAATTAAACGGAAATTAAATTAATGAAAATTTGAATATGAAAATGAATTGAAACAGAGTTGTAAGTTTTACATTTATTTGAAATTTTTGTAACCCCCTCCAAAAACCATCACTGAGGGGTTTTCAAAGTTGTTTTGATTTTGTAGAAACATTCATTTATTTAATTGGTACTTGAAACTTCTCTTGGAAAATTTCTGACCTGCTTCAGCCTTAGCAAGAAGCCATTCATTGGCAAACTGAAATTCTCTGGTCATTTTCAGTACCTGTGAAGCTGTTGAAATGGTGTAAAACTTTCTAGTAAGTCCTTTTAGTATTGTGGCCCACATTTTCAGGTGACATTTTGTAGTTGATTTGATTGTGCAGCAATGGACTTCACCTTTATTCTGTCTTTTATTCTCCATCTTTTCAGCTGAGTCCATTATTACTTGTTCTAAATTCTTTCAACTCTTCTCTTTGACTTTGTGCTACTTTCCCCTTCATTCTCAGACTGCACCACCTAACACCCTACACCTGCTTTTGATGTCACCAAATAGGGACAATGACTATAAAGTCATTTCCCTTTACAAGTCAAACCTGGAAGGTCTCTCTGTTGTCATTCATTCTATTTCCATTGCTGGCGTAAGTGTCCTTGTTGTTTTTCCCACTAGTGAAGAAAGGGCAAATGTCATATTCACTGAAGCAAAGACTTTGCTTTGAAGCGGTATTGATTTTTCCTTTTCCCTTCTGAAGCTTTGCCAGGCTCCATAAAAGCATGTCTCTTGTTCAGAAGCTCTTTGGACTGAGAGACAACAGGGGCAGCAGTACCAGCGGGAAGCAGTTGGAAGTTAGGGCATCTGGTGGGGAATGACAATTTTGACAGCAGTTAGAAAAAGAAAGAGGTCATTTTATTTTTAACTGTACTGTGAGAACAATTGTGGATCAGAACAAAGCCAAATGGGAAACGCAGATTTAATTCCAGCCTATAATTCCTCCTTGTCTAATTTGGAATATGAACATTTTTGTAGGACTCAGCTGCTGGCAGCAAGACAGCTGGACCACCAGAAGTTACATCTGGGTTAAAGGCTTAACCACAAAGGTGATAAGAGCCATGACTTTGGGGCACAATGTTACAAAGGCACAAACCTTACTTGTCACTGGACAGGAGCCTGCAGAGAACTTCTCTGGATGAAGGTCCAATGCTACAACAGGAGTCCTATTTAAGAGATCTCAACTTCTTCCTTTGGAACTAGTTTGTGTGATGTAGAAATATCCAGTGGTGTTTATTAAGCTCCCACATATAGCAAACAACCAAAATTCTTCTGTATTTTCCCACTGTGAGTCTGGATCCCTTGAAGGATATGACCACATACAGGTAATTATCTGTGCACTGGAGAGTGTCCCTCTCAGTGAGAAGGTGGGTGCTGATTTTAAATCTATTTAAAAGTTGTGCCTCCTAGATCCTCCAACACTTCCATGGCATTTTGTTCATGCTGACTCAGAGGAAAAAATCTCACTTATTGAAGCATCGATGCCACTTTTTCCATTCTTCTGTATTTCTTTGCGATGTCAGGCTGGCAGAGCTGGTCTTCCAAAGCTCAGCAGCTGATGCTGGAAGTGCATGTAAAATTACAGCAGCTGCCTTTTGCAGAGTGAGTCAAGTAATAATTATAGTAGATTTGCCTACAGGTTTTGTTTCTTTGTGATTTTTTTTTTTTTGTAAAATTAGTAACTACTTCACTCAAGTACACTAGAATTATTGTTCTTAAAAAAAATTAAGAATTATTCCTAGTGCCAGTCTGAGACCTCATACTCACAAGAAGTAAATCAACCAAGTATCCCCATTTTATTACCTTCCTCTACTCAGTCCCATCTCCAAGTCAGAAAGGTCTGACTAGAAATTCATAAGATTGCTTCCGATTTCTCAGCTATTTTGTGAATTGTGCATATGCAACAGCTGGAAATAAGACTTTTTTTTTAAACACCTGCAAAAAAAAAAAAAAAAAAAAAAAGAAAAAAGCATCAATGAGAGGGTTCTGTTGATTAGAGGATGTTTTCTACTACTCATTTGTAAGGGAAGTGATTCATTAAGCACTGTCTGAAAGCTATCTTCATGCTGAATTAATAGGAAAAGGTCCTGTAGTCACTAAGGTGTGCAGGAATAGCTGAAACCCCCAGCACCACCATGGTGATTGCTGGTGCTGACCCATGCTTTGCACATCAGCAGTGCTCCGGCTGGCCATGACATTTGTAAATTCTCTCCAACCTCCCCTGGCATGGCTATCACTAGTTGCTACCTTTTTTTCCCCCCTCTCCAACCACTTATACCTGTCAGTGCAATTTTACAGTCTCTCTAGCAATAGGAAGCATCTTAAAACCGTGACACCCTGCATGGGGAAAGAAAAACATAACTGATACTGTTTGCCCCACCGGGGCCCAAGCACAGCAAGTAATAAACACATGGAAACTATTTTGGTGTCCTGGGTCAGCTTTGACTTTGCAGTTTCCTGCAATACATTTCAGGGCATATCACAGTGTTGACCTCTACACTGGTGTTATCTGTCCAGTTCTCCGTGTACATTTGTTTTCATTATTTGTGTCCCCTCATGCTGTTTTTTTTCTGACAGGCTCAGGATCTGAAAGCTGCTTTGCCAGACCTTTAAGTAACAACCCATCATCAGCCGTACTGGGTATGGAAGGCTGCAGCTTGAATTTGTTTTCACAAAACGCACATCACAAGACCTGCCTAATCAGCAGTTACCTAGTTTGCTCACTCCAGACAGAGTCAATTTACAGACCATGTCTGTTGTTGACCCTGCTGTCTGCTCTGGATTATTCCAGTCTGCCTCCACTTTCTAAAATTAAATGTTAGTATTTTTAATTGCTGTTTTTAACTCTTGCCTAATTGGGCACAAGCTCATATGTTACAAACCTCTCTCAAAGGAAAACAAGAGCAATCTAGTAAAGAAGCAAGAGTGAGACTGCTGGCACTAACAGAATGGGTTTGTGCCATTTTGCCTCTGCCCATCATCCACAGGTGGTTGCATGGCAGTGAAAACAAGTCAGGTACCACATCCACTCACCTCCCCTGCCCGGGTCAGATGTACCATCACATTGCAGGAATTCCACATCTCAGAGCATGAACACATAGGGTTGTTGCTGCTGATGTAATTCAAAGCAGCTGAGTCTGAGCTTGCTGCTTGTTCATGTTGCAGCTGAAAGAGCTTGTAGACATTGGAGGATTAATCTTGTGATTAGGCATCTCGGGTCTGTATATGATACTTGGTCAGAGCTGAGATTACAGAACACAGTATTTCATGGCCACTCTTTGTTTCCTTTTTACTTGTTGTAGACATGTGAAGTAAAACTGTTTCATTCACAATAACTGCAATAGAATTTGGCAATAATTGAAAAAATTATATATTATATTTCTGCAGACTACTTAAAAGATACTGCTAAATTTGACCAGAGGAAATATGAAAAATAGCTATTTTTTAAACCAACAAAAAAAGAATGGTGAAATTATTATAGCATTTCTTTCTCTGACTTTTAATAAGACTTTTCTTCTATGTGACTATTTCTAGTTGATCTCATTTTAAAAATAAATTTCACATTCTGGGAGAGAATATACAGCCTATCCTGTATAGTTTGCTATAGAGGGTGCCAAAGATTTGCAGTTTGCAAATTCCAAGTTCAGCTGTTTATGATACTATAATTTTTCTATGTCCATAAAAAAAACAAACAACAACAACAAAAAAAACTCTGACCATAGCAACATAGACCCAGAATGAACATTCAGGAAACAAATTTGGCACCTACCTGAGGGATTATCACAGACCACAGGAATGAAGAGGCTGATGAAGTAGCTACACGTGTTCTACTTTGGAAATAAACGTTGGAATGCTCTGGCTTCTGTCATCTGGTTTATGGCAAAAAACACAGCAGGTCTGTGGTAACATCTGTAAGTGAAGGTCAGCAGCAAGCCAAAATTGATTAAAATTTTAACCACGGAAAATATATATATTTATTTTTTCTTAAAGATTTACAAAGATTTAATTTGCTGTCTTTATTTCCTTAGTACATAAGACCACAGATGTGAAACAAACGTAGTTGTACCAATCCTTAATCCAAACAGTTTTACTGTAAACCAAAGTCTGCTATACCTATTGTAAAGGTTAACTGAATGGCAAATTCCATGAAAATCTATAAATAAATAAAGAGTTACTGTAAGATACCAGAGTCAATGAGTCTCATGAATGCTCACAGCTGTTCTCTAAAATTTAGTTTTCTAGCTTTGACCTCTGTTCTTTTTGAGAAACCAGTTTTTTTGTTGATCAGCCTTGCAGATCAACAGGATGGGTATAAGCCCTGTGATTGCACCACAGGTAGTCCCCATTAGCTGATGCTTTTCATATTGATCTCTCCTAAATGGATAATGTTTAGTAGTTTCATAGTCAATGAAACCATCAATAACTGTCAGCTTTTACACCTCTTTGACCTCAGTGAAGAGCAAATATTGCTATCAGTTTTATCTGGTTTGTTCTTGTTGTTTTGAGTTTTTTCAGTTAATCTGATTGCAACACACAGCATGAGGATCAGAGGTTTGAACAAAAGCAGCTAAGGCATTCATGTACCTCCTAAGACATTACTGATCACATTTTGCAAAGTTCTCTTCAAAACATTGATGATTCACAGGACAGTAATCAGTCCTCTCTCCAGTAAAACAAGTTCACAATGATTTCAATGAGATATAGCTCTAAAACATGTTTCTATAAATCTTGTAGTCTTAAGTGCTTGTCAAATAGATGTCAGAAACCACACGGAAATCTAAAACTGCTCATGTAAACCCATCTTCAAGTGCTTGATATCGATTTGTCTATTGTACATCTTCATGCTCAACACAGGTTAAAATAGTTCAGTTATCTCACATTATGACTAGAGGCTGCTGACAGAAATAAGTTATTATGCTGCTTGCAACTAACAAAACCCCTCAGATTTTGGGCAATTTTTGAAAATGAAAACCATATCCTTTTCACGTGTGAATTCTCTTGCTGTTCCTACCACCTCTTTTAGTCCTTTGACAAAGGTTTGAAGCTTAAAAACACTCAAAACTAGGATGAAAAAGAGGAATCCCTACTACATAAAAAAAGGACCCCACTGGACCAGAAGAGACATCTTGTCTTTTTTTTTTTTTTTTTTTTTTTTGTTAAATATAGATACTGAGTGCTAACCACAGCTAAATCCATGCTAACTTCTGAGAAGAACAAGCCAACTTCAAAGATGCTCAAAGTGGTAAAACGTATCAGTTTTGCCAAGTGCTACGAAAGGACCCCATTTCTGTTGGTGTTCCAGACTGCTCAGTAATGGTTTCATCCCCAAAATTCACCTCTAGGGGCTTAGCATCTCCTTTCTCTATCTCTCTTCCCTCACCCCCATCTTTCTCTCCCCTACAGCATTTCTGTTTTTCTGCATTACCACTTCATTAACTCACTCCTGACTAAGCTTATTCCTCACAAAGTACTATCACACAGAATAAAACAGTGCTGTGAAACCAACATTTTTAGTGAGCCAATTATCTATGTCTTAATTATTAGTAATCTTAAAGCTATTTAGAGAGGTGAAAGAAATAAGACAAGAACCACTATCTCATCTACCCATCATCCCAAGGCAAAATCTGTTCTGAAATGCCTTCTGCACTACAGATGCTGTAGGCAACTAGCTCTGCTTGTCATTGGAAAGCCTCTATAATATGAAGTTTTCAAAGTGAGGATTGCTCATTACTTCATACTGTTTCATAGCCTTTGCTATTTAATTCTTATCACTGCTGGTCTTATTCCCAGCTATAGGCACTGTCGTAATAATCAATGGGTGTAAAAAGCTATCATTCTGATCTAAACAACTTCAAAAATGTCAATTGCATACATGTATAAAATGAGAAGAGAATGCTTGATTGCATAAAAGGGTTTCAAGATTTCATAGTCAAGTGAATCTGAGGGAGAGAAAGGACAGCATTTAATTCATCCACTTTTGATTCCCCCATTAGTCACCAGGGAAAGACAGGCACCTCTAGAATATGACTTATCTGGTACCAAAATTCCTCCATCAATTAACTTCACTAGAAGGTACAGTCAGCATCCCTATGCTGATAACTAAGAAGAATTTCATCCTGATAATATACATCCAAACAGAAATCTAACAGCAAGCACACCTCCCATGCTAGAATCCAAACTGTCAAGCCACCCTCCTACTCTTTAAGAAGAGGATGAAGAGCTCTTTAAAGCTGCAAAACAGTGGCAAATTAAATTGGATGCTCCACACACCTGTAGCTCATTCCCTTCTGATATTGAAAGCGCACATTTTTCTCAGGTGCAGTCAGTGGAAACTCTGCTGTTTACTGTGGTGGGCTCACTGTGAGCTTAGTTCAGTGGAATGGCTGTAACAGATACAGACACCCTGACAAAACCCACTTCACTGCAGACAGAGGTCGTAGTGTCTGCGCAGCTGGGAAAAATACATCAACACTTGTCTGAAGTGTGGCCATGAGCTACAAACTACTTATAACCTCTTTAATCTTCTTAATTTAACAAACAGCAGAATTTACAAGTCATTGCTTATGTCTGGAGGCATCTGCTTGCCTTAGGTCTAGGTTTGCTTTTGTCTGTGAAATTGTACCTCCAGCATCTTTCAAAGGGAAAATTACCATCTGGCATGTGTGTGAGGCTAATTCAGTGATGGCTGTGATCTTCCTAGTGTGTGCCTATCATTAACTGAAGGAGTTTTTCTACCTACCATTGAGCAACTGGTCTTGGCCATGCTAGACACCAGAGATACTAGAGTAGGTGGATTTCCAGTCCCATCCAGATTAGCCGTACTGCTGTGGCTGGGATTCCATGGGTCTCCCAAGCTGTTCTGAGAAGCGTTTGTACCCAAACACCACATTCACAGAGAAGAGATTATCTATGAATAGCCCTGGATATCCAACTGTGATAAAAACAAGATAAACCAAAATTCCAATTCAGAAGGAACAAAAAGACTGATAAAAATAAGTGAGCAGCTATTTAAAATATTCCAAATATTTGCATTTGTGTGAGACAATAGTAACAATGATGAGAAAGGGCATGAAAAAGAATAAACTTGAACTTGTCACAGAAAGTTAAACAAACAAACAAACAAACAAAAAACAACAGAAACTTAAAGGAAGCAAGAAAAAATAAAAATAAATTATAACTGAAAGGATTGGATAACATAATTGTGTAAGTGATGAATGAATGAGAGAGTTAGAACAAACTGCACCTAACAGTAGTCCATATTGAAGCAACTTAATAAAAACAGTTTCCAGTCAAAATAAATAAATAAAATAATAAATAAATAAATAAATAATAATAATAATAAAATGAACTGAGTTGTAAAATGGACCAAGAGAAATGTAGGACAAAGGGAAAGTCACAAGAAGTATTACAACACAGTCCAAATTCTAGTAACTAAGTATCTCTTTTACATTTAAGATATACTGTATTCATGAAAAAAGGATTAAATGTTTTTGTTTTGTTTTGTTTTGTTTTGTTTTGTTTTTTTTTAAATGAAGTTAATAGAATGCAAAATATAGAAACGTTACCAAAATTTTATTAAATTTGAAAATACATGTATTATATTCACTCTTTGGTCAAGCACAGCAGAATTTGCAAGTGTTTTTCACAGTTATGTGGTGTGTCTCTGAGCTACAGCTGGGAGTGGTTTTCTGGAGGTCTCCTTTCATGAACTTAACCATGCTTTTTCATCCTAGACAAGGAAAGAGGAAAACTCCCAACAAGGCTCCTGGCTGTGGCAGTTATGATTGTATCCTTTCCTGTTTTTTTTTTTTTTTTTTTTTTTTTTTTTTGGTGAGCCTTGAAAGAATCAAGATACCAGAACGTGCCTACAGAAACCAGCAAAATAAATAAATAAATAAATAAATAAATAGATAGATAGATAGATAGATAAATAAGGCTTGCTATTTTTCTTGTATTACTTTTTCTGTTCTTGGCCACTGAAGTCATGATTCATGGACAGAAAGCAATGGTTCATATTATCTTCATCTTCTATGATGATCTGTCATGGTACACTCACTCCATTTCCATTTACTGACTAGGGAGAAAAAAATATATTTATGGTAAACTGATGAATGTTAAAGAAAAAATCAACACAGTTTAACACAGGAATCTCTACTAGCTGGCCAGGAGTAATTGGTTTTAGATGTTACTCACCTTTTTTAGAGAAGATCCAAGTTTCCATTTCGAAGACATTGATGTAGACTTACCTATATGTAAATTTACTCTTCTGCTTAGCCAAATTTCATTACTACATAGGATTAACCTTGTGAAAAGTAGAAAAGTAATACTATACAACAATCATCAATTGGTAAAATATTGCATGACTTCTGAAAATGTACTTGGTGACAAAGGAACCATCTATTATTTCTAGGACCTTTCATATAGTCTGAATTGCTCTAAATTATCACTGAAGTTGTTTCTACAAATTAATGGAGGAAATAGGTGTGTTATACATCTCACTCTCCCAAACTGCCTTCTTCCAGAAGATTAGTTTTGCCCCACCCCTTGTTTTATTGCAGGAAAAATTTATGTCAGGTACTGGGTCTAGCCAGTTGCTGGTCTGCAGCCACAAGTTTTCTTTTTCCTGTCCTTCACACCAAAGAGATGCAATGATGCTCCAGCCCAGAGCCATGTGGCCACACTGACATGGTGCTTGCACCAAGCTTATAAGACTTGCTGAAAAATAAGATACACTAGCTGAGGTTTGACCTTGCAGTATCACAGTGACATATCTTTTTGGAAAGTATGCTCAGTATTCAGTCACTAAGCATGAACACCTGATCATGCACACTCCTTTTTGCAGAAGTACAGAGAGCTCTGTAACTCAGGGAGATCTGGAAACATCTAAAGGCTCTTAGAAACTGTGCAATAGCTCTTCAGCTATGTCTCTCACAGGAGTTCATGCATGGATTTCTGAATCTATCCTTCTTTCAATAATGTCAACAGTGAATAGTCACTGACTTTCACAGCTACAGAACAGAATCACTAAATCCAAAATTTGTCTTTTTTTTTTTTTTTTTTTTTTAACAATTCAATTAAAGTACTATCAGCTCATATAGTCTTTCATGAATCTGTTGTTAATTTAGCTCTAGTAGTATTAACTCTGGTTGCCAGTATTATCAACTGCCATTAAGAAAAAAAAAGTTACTGTTTTTTTACAGCTGTATAGCAGAAAACCTAAGTACCTCAAGCACACAAACTTAAGGACTCCACATTTATTATTTAAATGGCATCATTCTAACACTAATCTCATAAATGCTGAATGCCTGGTGTTGCTAAATTGAGAGGGGAAAATTCAGGTGGCAGAGAAAATCCAGCTATTTCTGTCCTGAATTTACAGCAAGTGTGTGGCTCAATTTTATGCCTTTTATGCCAGAAGGAAGCACAGCAGACCAAGATTACAACCGCTGTAAAGTGTCATTGTGTCTTTGACATATAGGTCAATGTATAGATTTGAGTATCAGACATGGGACTGAATGTTCCTTTTTCGAAAGATCGTAACATAAAATTTATTATAGCATGTCTAGGCTGCAAACTTTGTTACCGACCTTTTATTTGTACCAATGTAATTAGCAGGGATTTTTGCATGTAGATGGCTCATTTTTTTTTTTTTTTTTCCTGAATTTTGAATTTACATGCAACTAACTATAAGCGTACTTTAAAGCATATTTTTAGTGTCTGATAGTGATCATAAATCAGGTAGTTATGCCTGTAATAATTTCTATAAGTGTTTGTGTGTGTGAGAAAATATGCAAAATTGGAAGGTGAGATGAGCCATGATGAGCATTAGAGGTCCAGAAGCAGATCAATAGCTGGTGTAAATTGCCAGGGCTTCATTGATTTCAATGGTGCTATGATAAATACCAATTCAGCTGGTGATAAAATAAATGTCATCAGCTAAGCATCTGGTCAATAACATTGCAGAATGCAGAATGAGGTATTGGTGTTACCTCCACACTGAGCACTTGCATTTACCTTTGAATTGAATCTGCATGGTTCAAAAGGGTAAATTTCCCTGTTTATTCCCATTTTTAAAAATCTCTGTTGGCTGGGTAGTGCCTGTGGGAATGCACATGGACAAATAATGTGACAAATAATTACTTACACTGCTTTTACTCCTCTAATATTACTTTTATCTTCAAATGAAAAAATATATTTCAAGATACTATATGAAAATTACTTGCACAAATTTGTTGCGCTTCTATGAGTTTTGTCATCCATCCCAACAGTGAGGGAAATTAAACTAAGAATTGGTTTTAATCCACAAATTACATACAATATTTAATATCCTTTTAGAAAATAAATCTTATTAAAGAAATGATAATTTTATATGTGTATGAATTGCTAAGAATTATAATATCAACAAAAAAGAATGAAGCCAGGTTGCACATATAAATCTTAGTGATTTTCAATATCTTTTTCTTAACATTTTTCACCAGATAGTTTTAGGTTCATTAACCATTTCTTATTTCACAAAGTTAAGTTTTTACTGAATCTGTAAATGAGAAATCAATTATGCAATGGCATTAACAGAACTTCAGAGAAAATGCACATTGTGCATAACTCATAGTTAACTCACTGATTCTGCTATGTAGCTCTCTTATCAAATGCCACTAATTTCGATACATACACATCTATTGATATGCCAGAATTAAATACAAATAGGATGTTTAAGTAAAAGAACCCCCTTTGCCATGTTTCATATTGTTCAGCTGTATTTGGAGACCTCAAAAGGACATGTTCATCTTACAGTGTTATTATTTCAAATGGAACAGGAGATTTTTCATGTTTCATGTTTTCATGTCCCTTAGCTGAAGGGAGAGAAAGAACAGACTGAAAAAAAGATAGACTAAAAAAAGCAGAACTACTGCAACAGATATTTTGATGAGAGCTTTGAATGAAAAATAACAAAACCTCTGCAGGGAATTTCCCATTCATTTATTTGGGAGCACATTTTCACAACAATAATTAAATTACCTAATGTTCGCTTACATTAAAAAGTGATAATCCATAACGTTTTGTTACTAAAAAAAAAAAGGGGGGATAAAAGGCCAATATATTAAACTAACACCACGGGAAAAAAACATAAAAAAATTACAAACATCAAAAGAAAACCATGGTGTTTGACAGCTTCCTGTGAATTCTGTTTATTTCACCAAGAGGTGAAGTTGGCAACAGAAGTCCCAGTATTTTCTGTGCAGTGGTGTCTTAAAGTTTTAACATGCTTATTAGCTATTTGCAGGGTATTTCAATAACCAAAACATCTGGTAATTAATGTCTTAGGACATAGGAATCCATGTTAAGTACAGATTAAAAAACCCAACAACTACATTGTCCTAGTGAGCATCATGTTCTAGTAGCTCATCCAGGCTCTGCAACTCTTCAGTGGGTGGAGAATACCACATGGAACCAACTGAGATACCATTGAGCAAAATGCATTTTTATCTGCTTTATTTCTCCTAGAAATGTCAGCACAGCACATTGTATTGCCTGTAATTTTAATAGATAAACAAGACAATGATTCCATTGTGTTTTCTTTTTTTTTTTTTTTTTTTTTTTCTTCTCAAAATGGTAGAATACATTTTCTTAAAAAGGTCTGCAAACATATTTACAAAAGTGTGAAAGCAGTAAATGCAGGCTTTTAATATTTTTACTGAACTTCCAAAGACTGACTAATATCTTAATTTTATTAGAAATCTGGTCCAAGGATGATACAAGAAATTAAATATCACACTTAAATTTGTTTACTTGTAGGCTACTGTGGAAACAAATCAAACAGATAAATATTTAAAAAGAACAAACTTATAATCCATGAAGCATAAAGAAGATATTCCAAAACCACTTCCTATATTTTTATTATGTTTCAGCTCTAAAACAGCTCTTGCTCTTTCTTAATGTTGTCTTAAAATGTGGGACACAATCTTCCTTTTGGAAAGCTAGCTGCTGTAATGTAATTATAAAGTAGCCACTAAAATATCATTCACAGTATCTGCATCACATGAATGAACTTATTTTCAAACAGGAATGATAAAACTTGTGGAGTTGCCTTCATCTTTCACATTTTAAGTACTGTTGGCTGACAGAAATAAAGTGTAGTGTCATGCTTGGTTTACCTAAATCATTTATTTTGTAACTAATAAAAGTAAACAATTACCAGATACTGTATATATAGAGATATATAGATATATGGCCACAAATAAACTATAGTAAAAAGTTATTTTGGTTTTGATAAAGTTAAGAAAAGCACATAAAATCATATTTCATTAATATCTTGTTTTATGGCCATCAATATTTTTGTATTTTTTTTTGTTTTGTTTCATCAACATAGCAAAATACAATCTTCCTATTAAACAATAATTATCAGATGGCAGACAATTCTTTTATTGGTTTACATTGGCAGGTCACAGTCTAAAAGCACAACCACATCAGGCAGAAATTGCACACAGACCACCCTCGATTTTGAAGACTATATTTTATGCTTCTACAAAAGAGTTAAATTTAAAATTGGGAATATGATCCACTAATTAAATACATGGACTCCTATTGTGTTGTGGTTTTTTTTTGTTTGTTTGTTTGTTTGTTTGTTACTTTGCTTGCTTTTAGCTGAATAAAACTTATTTTAAAATACTTATGTTGATTATAGCATTAGTTTTAACATTAGTGCTTGGTGTTAGCAAATATGCTTTGAACTTCCTAGCATTTGTTTTATGAAAGCTAACTCACAAATAAAACCTAGACTTCTCCTGTTGTGGACCACTGGAGATTTATTTAAATTTGTCCTGATCCTTGGCTTTTTTTTTTTTTTTTTTTTTTTTTTTTCCAGTCTTGATATTTGTATTTTTAACTTATTTTTGAAAATAATAAGGGACATTTTCATATAGTGCTATGACACTGTACATTTGCAATATCAGTATTTTTGTAAGAAACAGTTGTATATGGGACTAGACTATAAATATGTAGTTATTTTAATTGTAGAAGTCATGTCATGTCTTCAAAAACCAGGCTGGTCTTAAGATATTACTCTTTATTTGAGACAGTTACCATTACTTCATTAAAAAATGACAAAACAGCAATAAACATTTTAGCTCTTTAATGAGCAAAGATCAGGTCTCTTAGCATTGGAATAATATTCGTTATCCAGATTATCTTTATTTCACTCAGTGACCAGTAATATGGCCAAGAAGTACAAAGTAATTTTCCATCAAGTAGTATACAATTATTTTTTTTTTTTTGTGTAATAAGCTTTCATTCTTGAAAAAGAGTAACTGAAAAGAAATGTTTCTGTTACTGCAGTTAGTTTGTCAGAGAAAGTTCTTCGCATTATCTTACAAACTATCAAAATTGCTAGTAATTTGAAAAAAGGTAAAAAAAAATCACATAACTTTAGTCTAATAGAAATATAGTACAGGTAAGAGAGAAAGTATTTATCAGGGATGTGCTCTTAAGTCCATCTCAATTATTTGTTTTATATAAATGTACATCTGATTACATATACAAACATTTTGAAAGGACTGTGGTATATAATTACTGGAAAGCAACAGGGGAATGAAAAATTTCTTGCAATTTAGAACATTCATTTCAAACCACACAAACACATGTAGTATTCAGATTTTTAAAATTCCAGTTTTTGGCTCTCTCCCCGGTCTTACGTACCCTCTTCTTCTATACTATTACAACCTGCTCTACAGAATTCATTGGAATGGCAAAGCTAATGTTTATCAAAAAGGGAATTAACTTTATGCTAAAATATTATAAATAAACTTTGTAACATGCAACATGAGTTTAAAGAATAAATGGAGAGGTGTAATCATAGTGGTAATGTTGGGGCATTTTTATATTGCAAAATATCACTGTAATTAAATCTTTGGACACACTTTACCTTACCAATTTGAACTAAATATATTGTAACTAAATCACAGTAAATTATAAATCCTTCATCAAAAGAGATTCCATTAAAGTTATAATTATGTTAAAGTTAGAAATTATTTAGGTGGAAAGGAAAAAGAACGTTAATAAAACAGATTTTTATTTTTTTTTCTGGGATTTAAATCAGCAAGTTTTCACCACTGTATACCTAGAATTCCAAAAATACCTTTAAGAACTGTTGCAATTCCTTCTATTACTGAAGCTACAGTGAAATATTTCACTGTAATTACTTTTGCCCCTTTAAAAAATCTTCTTTAGGTTGTGCCAATTGATGGAGAAAGCTTCTATTAAAAACTCCAATGGGATGAGAAGAATTTTAATTACGGCTTAATCAGCAGCACAGCCACCAAGCATATAAATTATCATGCACATCGTGCTAAAAATATCCAGTTTCCTTTATTCCCACAACTTTTATACTGACAGCACTTAAGTGATAATGTTGTACCTGCCAGGCTGTAAAACTTCTTTGTCTGACTGGCAGATTTCAGCATGAGCCCCTTCCTAAGGCCTTAACAGCATTGGTGCTTTGTGTACTTATTCAAATATGTAAATATGGTCTACACAATAAAACAGGTCCAAATAAAAATTGGTGAAAATTATCTGACATTCCATTAGTGTGTCCCTTGTGCATATTTATAGGTTTTTAAAATTTTCAGTCATTGTTCTTTCCTGTTTGTGTTGCACATGCCTAATTCCATTATGTAACTTAAATCTTCAAAAAATTAATACTTGAATGTGAATGAAAAAGTATCATTCAGGACAACTGTTTCAAGCAATTGCAAACAGTTGGGTGTTTTTGTTTGTTTGTTTTTTGTTTCTTAAGTTCATTTGATATATGTACAATTCATTTTTTTCAAAACCCCAAAAGTTCTTGATATGTATATTCACATAATATTCCTCCATATTTAAATAGTAAGAGTCTTGTAGGTTGAAAGCCAAGTAATCTTCAGTAATATCACCTACTGTAATCCATCAAAAAATAAAGTTTGTTTCATCTTGTCTGGCTATACCCTGGTTGTTGAGTGTGAATGGGGGTGGGGGTGGGGATGAGGATGGGGCAGAGTATTGTTCTGTCCTCCGGTAAATGTATTGAATGTGTGTAGGGGTTGAATCCCTGGTATAGTGTTGGGGATCATTGTGATGGTGTTGGGTGTCATTAAGGGAATATCATCAGGAGACCTTCTCATAGCTAGCGTGTAGTCTGGGGGACAGGCGGTCCTAAGAACCACCTCATGTGGATGGATGGACTCACATTCATGATCCAAGTCAGTGTGCTTCATTTGGAGGGACATTATCTCCTCTTCTTGTGCATGAGTAAGATCATTGGTAGTAGTACGTTGTGGGCTACATCTCCTGTGAACATCATGTCTCCGCTTGTCTTTTTTGTAGTACAATGCTGCAAAGGCCAAAATGTTCAGGAACAGCAAAGATGCACCAACTGCAATAGTAACACTCAATTCTGTTGAATAGTCCCTTTGATCCACTGAAAATGGGCTTGGCTGTTGCTTGGGATCATCTTGTTTGGCTGTAGGAAAGGCTGAAGTAACAGAAACAGAATTTTTCCTTGTTGGTCTGAAAGTATTATCTGTTGATGGCACTTTAGTTGTGGTAGAGGTATACTGTGAAATGTCGTTAAGATTGTGCAGATGAGGTACCAGTTCCAACCAAAGGTTCACTTTATTGGCCCTATAATGTTCTTTAACTCGTGGTTTTAATCCAATGTGAAGATACAGTTGGTCTTTCTGAGAATATCTGGTCCATGCTACTTCTTCAAAACGATTTGGTTTTGTATGGATGAATTTTGTGTCTTGTGGCACTGGTTGATTTGGGTCACTAAAAAAGAAAATCTCAAATGTTACACAGTATTTCAAACAGTATTTCAAAAGTAAGTGTAAAATTAATATTTTATACTTAATGTTTAAGTCTGCCTTTGGATAGAGCAGAATACTATTTCTTAGAATTAGAGGACTTATTAACTTTGGTTAGAAACAGCATTATGCAAATGAACCCTACATAATCTTTTACATAGAATTCATCAACTTCTCTAGTTCCCCCAAATGATAGTATAACTCACATAGTAAACTTTTATGGCTGAGGAAAGATTGCCAGCAACATGGTGATTTGAACAAATGCCTATGAGAGACCAGTGTGAGAGGCCATTAAGCTTTTTCTGTTTTCATTTTAGTGAATTGATGCTCAGAATTTCAGTTCAAACACAGTATCTGTGTCCTTCCAGAGGTGAAAGACCACAGCAGGGCATAATTCAGTGTAGCACACAGCGACTTGGACTCCACTGGCCAAAAGTAGAAAAGTTTTTTGAGCTACCAGTGAAAGCAGATTTAATGAAAATGTCAAAACCTCTCAAGTTGCAAGTCACTTATTTTTTAGTCAAAGGTGTTAATGTAAAGCGTTTTAAACTATATGCATATATTAAATACTTATTTTTTCACTCTCCTAGGGATCCCTTAATTATTTTTGTGTACAAGGTATTTAAAACTTCTTAAGGAAAAAAAAAAAAAAAAAAAGAAAAGCATTGTGTAGTCATATCCTGAGTTTGTATATAAGATTATTTATTATCTGGTACTCACCCAGTTTTTGCAAAGTTTGTCCAGTACGTCATCACCACTGCACTTAACATGACATCATTTTTGGAGAAATTACAAGGAAATAATTCAGTAGGACCAATCATGGGGATTCCTAGTACATAAGGAACCTCATCTCCATGGGCTGCATCTGCCCATGCAGGTACCTGATCTGTCTGGCAATGATGGTAGAAGGCATAGAAATACGTAGGCGATCCAAAATTCGAGTGAAGATCTGCTGTGGCCACTGCTGGTGCAACCCACTGGTGATCAGTAAACAAAGCCAGCAGTGTTTTCCTTCTGGTCTCAGGATTGTGTCGATCTGCCCAGTCTGTGTACATAAATTTAATAGTTTCCCTCAATATATCTTTGCCTTCAGGGTATCCATACAAGTTATCGACAAAATTAGAAACTGCAAAGTCAAAATCACTAGCTGATATGCCATCTTCACTATCCACAATATTTTCAACAAATTTTAACCCTTCCCCTTGGTTAACTCCCAACATGATGTCATAATTAAGGAATTCTCCTTGTTCCATCAATATCTGAGGATCATCTGGTATCACATCGCCATCGATTACTGGTCCAAAGGCTATATGGTATCTTGCTGGTTGAATGTCCTGGTCAACAAGTTCTCTATAAGGCTTCTTCTGTAGACATTCTACCAATTCTACAGTGTCTGACATGTTGCAACCAACTTTTGTAGCCAACATCCTGGCGTATTTCGCAGGCTGAAAACTAACTGCCCAGCTGGAGAGCGCTGTTCCACTTTGAGCTATTGCTCTTTGAAAAAGTCCTGTGGGAAGAAATATTTAAAAGCTACTGAAGTGACCTTGAAACAGCTATATATTTGAAAGATTCAAAGGAGTTCTTTGAAACAATAGGAAACTTTACCAACTTTACCAGAAGAGATATTTGAAAACAATCTGAGAAATAGATAAATACACAAGATGGTGAGATCTGACTGCCGTTATATCTTAGAGGCAATGTCTACGAAATAAATGCAATATGTGCATAAATTGAAGCAAATGTTTCTACCTCTGTGCAGTTCAGCTGAGGATCAGACTTTCAAAAGGAACTCAGAAAGAAAAAGAAGTGGTATTACCTTATGTAGAACAATACTATTAGCTTGAAAGAAACTCCTGACATTAAAACAATTTATAGGCTGAAGGAAAATACAAGAAGTCTCTTCAAGGCATCAACAGCATGCATGCATATGACCATGTGTTAAATAAATCCAATATACTGCCATTTTATGTTCTATTTGGGATTAAACTTTGTTTGAGAGGTATATATCTTTGAATTTTGTATTATAGCAAAAGTTTATGTTCTGGAGCGATGGATGAGAAGGCAATAATTAAATTTGTATGTCTGAGAGTTAAGATCTTGCAGAGAGTCTTTTTTAATGAAAGTTTATAGCGATCACATTTACATAAAAAAGAATATTATATATTTTACATTACTTGGCTATGTAATTCAGAGATTTGATCATATGTTCAGGTATTCATTTATGAAAGAGATGATTTATTTGTGAATGAACTGACTGCATATAAACTTGTAGCAAATCCCAAAGACTTCAGTGCAATTAATTTGAATTTATGCTGATTTAGCTAGCATTTTGGACCTGTGAGTAATATAAAAATGGTCTATAGCAAATGTAAGTTGTACTAATATAAGCTATATGAGTCAGAATTAGATCTTGCTTATGCTTATAGGCACCTGAAGTAATTCCACTGAGTTTGGTTGAATTATTTGGGAAGTGGAAGTGACATCTGGCTTCACTTAATTTTGCTAAAGATGTATCTTTGATCTAATGTTTTAAGAAGAGCTGAACACTCTAAAGGAACTAAAGGAACCAGAACGAAAGTACTCAGCTTACCTCAAAACTTGATTTCAATAATGCAAAACATAACATTTACTTTGATAAGTAACATATTTCTATTGATAGACTTCCATAGTCTCTAAATCTAATCAGACACATGCCTTTACAGACTGTATTGCAGTACCAGACTCTGTACACTCAGAAGTCAGTTAGAATCAATTGTTGGCAGGAAACATTTTACAAGCTTCAGAGGAATTTTCAAATCATTTTAGATCATATTATGGTCAAATCCAAAAGTCTTAAAATCAGATAGGTGGAGGGACTGAAATACGTAAACTCAAGCCTCTTCTTAAATTTATGAGAAGAATCATATCCAAGATATTATTTCCTTGCAAGATATGAGTAAAAAATGAGAAAGAGTTTGAGCTATAAAACAAGAAAAATATATTTGCATGTTTACAAGGTCAGATACTGAGCTAGTATAAATCAGCTCAAAGTCAGTGGAATTACTGCAGAGGATCCAGGCATTGTAATAAATGTAACAAAATGACAAAACTGAATTTTCACAAAGATGTATTTCATGATGCTTCATAATGTTTCTTTCTTTCTTTTTGCATATAGTGTAAATCTATTTTTATTGCTTTATTAAATATCTGTGAACGAGGACAGAAAAAGTAAACTATGTATTAAGAAAATGCTGATATAAACAGGATGGCTTGCTAAGTGCACATAAACTTTAAATGTTGGATTATGTGAAAGTGGTCAAGTCCTCTGGCCATAAAGTTATCTTAGGAAATGAAACTAAACATCTCTCCTTCTTGTGAGGAATTCTTAAGGAAATATTCCTCCTCTCAAACCATTCTGTAAAAAATGAACAAAAGTGTGAAAAATTATTTTCATTCTCTCATATAATTCCTGGCAGAACTTGGTATTTCGCAGGAAGGAGAATGACATTTTTATCTGATAATGTGTATGATTATTATAGCTTATGGGCCTCAGACTGATGGAAAGAAGATTTAAATGCTCAATGGACCATATCACTTTGTGACTCCTATTCAAAGGCTCACCAAAGTAAATAATAATAATTTGCATTTATTCATCTACATTTTCAGAGTGCTTTCTAAAGATGGGTGCTGTTCTGCGTACTTGCAGATGGGCAGTTATGAACATCACCATCTTGAAGGAGGTTGAATGCTTCCTCTCAACTACCAAGTGATCCTTTCAAAGGGAAATGAAGGAGCAAAGAGAGCATCCGAATTTACAGCTTATGAAAGAGACTGGTTAACAATTTGTACCTTTTTTTTTTTTTTTTTAATGTTAAGATATGACAAAACGTTTGGAAATTTGGAAGAATTTTTCTTATTTGAAGCTGACCAATTTATTTTAATACTTTTAAAGGCAGGTCTAAAAGTCCCCAGGTGTAACATAGCAAGCATGTGGTGTATGGCACATTGTTTTGTTCAAAACTGAATAAAGCTTTTTTCCTAAAAGAAATCCTGAAAAATTTACATTTTCAACTGGATTTTGCCTACACAGACTTAAGCCTTCCACAGTCTATCCGTTTCCCACACCTAATTTCTCTGATCCGCTCCCTTGGCAAATAATTATATCAATATCCCCACACAAATTCTGTTTCTGGCAGAATTCTGGACGTGTTAGAATATGATAGAGTAAAATCATCTGATAAGAGACAACACGACTGTCCAGATATAGTAAATATTGGCGTATCATGTTAGCGTAACATTACGTCAGGAAGATCAATATTAAGATCAAATAAGAGGAGGGAGGAAAAACCAGGTCTCTGCAACCAACCTTAAGGTAAATCTATGCCAAAAGTTATCTTTTGTGGGTTCTGATGAAAAAATGATGAAGTAGGTCGACCCTCAGATTACAGTGTAATGTTTCTTTTAAAAACAGATTTTTCTGTCTTTTTAAATAGTGTAAAGGCATGATTTAAAGAGTCTGTTGCTTTCATTGACCTCAGTGGGCTCTGTATCATGGCATTGGGTAAATACAGCTCTTTTCATGTCAGTGGAATTATTTTTTTATGACTGGCCAATTAGTCTCCCACGAAGATACTGCAATATAAATCAGTGGAGGATTGTATGCACTGGGAACAGTGCAATGTCCCTGGGAAAAAAAAAAAAAATAAACAATACAGATAAAAATGTGTGAAAACAGTGAGACAAAAGTAATGTAATCAATAAGCAATAGCCATGCAAGTGAGAAAAACTGTGTGGAACTTTGATGCCAAAATCATGGGATAAAAAAGTGGGGCCTCAAACAGCATGTTTTTAATTTCCTGCTGTCTGCCTCAAGTAGATAAAAAAGGTGTTAGTTATGGAACAGGAAAAAACATATAGAAGAAAATCCATTTGCAACTTGGATGCTTTGACAATTTTGGATCATGCATGCAAAACATTCAACCATTGTTTTATTAGATGACAGCAAGTGAAGTTCATGCAGTTTCAGACCAAAGATTTCTGAACTAGGTACTCCTTTCCTACACACAAAATAATAGTTTTAAGCATTTCAGCTATTAGCCTGAACAGAGAAACTGTGTCATTTTAGTTTTCTTTAAATTCTGCTCCTCGTGAGAAACTAAACGTGCCATTCATGACTTTCTGAATATAGATGACCTCATCTACTATGAGCATGACTGACTGGTTTTCCAAAAAGAGGACACCCTTAGGTAGGAAAGAAGAGAGACAAAAATGATGCATTGAGCATATGCTGTTCAGAAGTCTGCTATAAAGTGTTTCAACAAAGCTCTATAGGAAAAAGAAGAAAGTGACCCAAAATTTAAACATGCACAGAAGAGCTGAGGGAGAAGGCAGCTAGTACAGCCTTTAAAAAGTTTGCTTAATATTGAGCTGAACTCAACCTTTCTTAGAACAAAGAGAATATACAGAGCGTCACATAGTACTAATGGTGGTGGCATGCAGACACCAAAATTGTCAAAATTTGCAACCTGCATAATACCTTTGGTTGAATTGCTCCAACGGTTACCTTCAGAATAATGGGATAAAGTCAACAGATTGACGCATGAACCGCCTGCACCAGATCCAAAAACAGTTATTCTTAATGGGTCACCACCAAAGAACCCAATATTTTCACTAGTCCATCGCAAAGCTTGAATTAGATCAAGGAGGCCATAGTTTCCTTTTGCTGCTTGGTCCCCAGTGCTTAAAAATCCTGTGAATGTAAATGAAAAAAAGAAAGGGTTAGAGAGTGCTCTTCTGACTAATCTTGTTGCAATCTTCTAAGTAATACTTCCAAAGTATATGTAGTTAAGTATTATGGAACTACATAATTTTCCATATTTACTGAACAACAGTTTGCAATTCTGCACTCTTGCCCAAATAAATCCTATGGTATTCACTCTTCTGGCCATGATGTATTAATGTAGGGAAGATGGAGAAACATCACAGGCTGAGTACTCAAAGTATTAACAGGTCACAACTTATTACACCCAAAGACTCTGTGCTGATTACACCAAGTTGAAGAGTAAAGCTTTAGCAAACAGATACAATGAAGGTATTTTTAAGGGATTTGGTCAACTGTGTATTGCATTTCTGTACTCAGCAGCAGCCACGATAGCCTTAGATGCAGGCAATGACTGAACTTCTTTGGAGACTTTGGTTAACTCACAATAATACACTCTTCCCCCGCCCTTATTTCTCCCATTGGCTTTGCTCTCCCCCAAAATACAGCTCGTGTCACAGGACAGGCTGTGTTGAACAATGTGAGCAGCACTCAACTCCCTGAGCTCCAGTCCACAGTCATTAACCTCAGTTAATTGAATCTACATTAAAAGGATAAAGACAATTTAAGCTGTTTCCATGCCCCTCCAACATCAAAAAGATAAGAGCTCAGGGGTAATCTGTAGAGCACAGGAATTGCTCCTTTTTATTCCTACTGGAAAACAGACAATGCAATGTGTCAGGTGCAGGAATGACTGTTTTACACTATGCTCCCAGCAGTGCCCTGGTATTTGTTATTGTTGTTACTTTTGCCATTAGAGGCCACTGACTAAACAGTGGACAATACAAACTTTGAAGACAATTGCTGTTGACTGAAGACATTGTTTTGCTCTTGGAACCCATTAGCTGACATTTCCAATTTTCTAAGGTTAAAAACCAAAATGTTTAAATAATACCAGCATTGAGAAGTAGCCCAGTGCCTCCATTTGCATATGAAACTGATTTAATAATCACTAAATCAACAGTGTAACTGCTTTTCCGTACATGCTTTGTAGAGAAATGCAACCATTATGACAATTATTTCCACATTAATTAGATATTAGTGGGTCTTCTACTCTACAGTCATATGGATTTATCTCTCTTTAGTGGAGACAGCCTACTCAAAAAACGTTTACAGTAGTTTTTCGGAGAAAACCAGAAGACGTTTCTCAAAGGACTTTACTGTTTCACTATGACAATAAGAGCAGCTTTTGAGACATTTTTAAGAAGAAATACATATGTGCGTATACATATGTAATGTAAGGATTTAACAAGAATACTAGGTGCACAAATGCACTGATATCCACATATATTATGAACATGTCATTCGGTACTGTATTATTGTTCCAACCTGACTTTAGATGGCAAGCTTATATTTGGTGCTCTGTTGACTGTGTAGACATTTACAGTAACAGGCCTTCTTTGCTGTAAACTGCACCAGAGGCTAATTGGCCTCACTGCCTCTGTGGCTGAGCTGTGCCACCTCTAGGGTGAGCAGCCTTGTTTTCATAGGTCAGGTCTGATTTTTGTTACCATGGAGAACAAAGAGGGAAGAGGCATGAGGTGCCAGGCCAGCTATTCTCCCACATCAGACCCAGTCTAATGGACATACTTCATTCACCGAAGCCATACTAAATTGTTGTTTAGATACTGGTCTCTAAAATAACCGGTATTTTACAACCAAAAATGGCCACGCTTACTACTTTGCTATATAAAAAAGCAAAGTAGCAACACTACCATAGAAGAAAATATAATTTTGATACTCAGGGGAAACACAGAAAGAAACTGATAACCAATTAATTATCCTTTTACTACTACAACTCAGTACTGAGCTGAGATGAATATGATGATATTTTACCCTCCCTCAATCTCTTTCATTTTCTTCCATCCTGCCAGAGGTGCTGGTAAGCATGCCAATGCTGTCAAAGAATGGCCCTGGTATACTCTTTCCTGCAGAGAAGTATTCATTCTTGTCTCCGTGTTCCAGGAAAATGTTGTCCCCTATAAATAATTAATTTTTAAAGACGCAGAGATGATGTCTTTGAATCCATGGCAGCAAATCTAATGAGAGCTTCCTAACTAGTCTTACTGCCTTTGTCAGCCTGCTTGGAGTTGAGGGATGGCACCAGAGATTGTAACAAAATTACATGTAAAACATGGGAATCTATGGGAACTACTGGATCCAATGGCTGCACTTGCTAGGAGAGTCTTCCCCTTGCCTAAGTACATGACTGTGGAAATTCAGAGACAAACTATTTTGTCACGAAGCACATAAGCGATTGCACTGATTTAAGGGACTACAGGAAAAATTGACAGTGGTGCTCCTTGAAACACAGGCACCAATAAGATGGGAGCATTTGGAAGCAGTTACCAAAATTGTGCCCTAAACAAGTCATTCTTTGCTTTTTGTCCCCCTTTTTCTGCTTTGCAGATTCACTGGGCTCAGGCAGGATGTGCCCTGAGCAGACCTGCAGTGTTGGTTGAGAAAGATGCTTTAGACATCTCAAAGTGATTCCTCGCATTTATTAGTAAAATAGATGGTAGGGTTATAGCTGAGATACAGTGATCTCCCTGAAGGAGAACAAATGTGAACACTCAAGCTCTAAGAAAAAATTGGTTTTTGTACTCTGCATAATATGCAGCAAAATAGGAAGCAAGTAAGTCTTTGCCTAAAAAAGCAACAGATGAAAATTATAGGTAAAGCCTTAAGGCGGTCCCCTGATGTTAAATGAGTTCACATCAAGCCCTGAAGCTTGATGGGAAAATGGGAAATCCTTGGGAAATCATAGTTTTAAAGAACGTTTTGTGAAAAGGACCTTAAAAAGAAAGGGAAATGTCTCTCGTTGCTAAAAGTAGAAACTTGCATTCAGTTCAGGAAATGTGCCAGAAGGGGGAGCTTTCAGTTTATTAAAAAAAAAAAAAAAAAAAAAAAAAAAAAAGTATTGGTAATATTTACCTCATTTATCTATATTAGACAAATTATGACTTGTGTCCAGAGCAACATCTCTGATGCAAAAGAAATATCTCACGCCTCCTCAGCAAGAACCACATTGGCTGACTTCCATATCTACACAAGATGGATGATTATTGATGTTGACTTTCATGACATGAAACATTTCTATCTCATTTTTCAGAACCATAAGAAGCCTGTTAATATCACCACCTGTTCATGCATTTTTTCTTGTATGCAGTAGTACCAGCATGGTTTAAAAGCATTCAAAATGTCATGAAATCAGAGATAGTACTGATAAAACAGATGAGGCTTTTCTATTTTATTTTTTTTTTTCTCCCCTAGTGCAGCTAAAATTATCTAACTAAACATCCATAGAGAAATACCTTAAAACACATCATACCTGGTCTGTAGGTGCAAGTACTTATTTATGACAGACAAAAGAGAGATTGTACCAATATGTGTTGTCTTTATCCCTGGAGGAGCTTTCAGAATGCAATTAATACAGATACTATACAAACAAATATCAAATCTATTTCTCCATCTGTGGCATTTCTAGGACACAATCATCACATTATCGAGATATTAAGCTAGCAATTTGGAGTCAAAGAGGTGAACCTGCTCTTGTTGGAAAGGTTTGTGTGTCTGAAAGCTTGTCTTTTTTTTTTTTTTTTTTTTTCCCCCAAATGTTTTTTTTTTCCAACTCTATCAGCTGTTTTTTTAAATGTATTATCCATCTCTGCAAATGCTGTCTTACTAACATCCTTGGATTGTCATCTCTGCAAGAACACTACTATCATATGTTGCCACCTTTTGCTCTAATGAAAGAAAAGTTGAAGTAAATTATTCCTTGTTTTAGTTACTCCAGGAAGACTTCCAAAAAAAACCCCTTATTTTTGCATTATTCTCTAAAAAGGTCAGATTGAGCTAATTTTATTCTATAATTAAGTCCTTCTACTCAAAATATTCCAATCATCAGTGAACAATTGCTATTTTATATTCTGAATGGAGAGGTTCTCTCTTATTCCATCTCCTCCAAAGGATCAGACTCTAATAGAATTATGGAAGTGAGGACGTGGTCTTTTGTGAATTAAGAAAGGGATTTATTAAGCTCATTTGGACCGTGTGTCTATTACATTGCTGTTATACAAATGGGCAGAGTGTGCCACAATCAGGCCCTGTATTTTGTGTTTGAATAAATTTTAATGCTGTATAGGCTTATCTGCCCAGGTAATGATTTATACTTGCCATTCAGATAAAACATTTTTCTAATACAATTCCTGTACTTTTGAAGAGTAAATAAAGTAATAGACTTGGGGATGTTAAAATATATTTTTGAAAACCTTACTAGATTCAATTATTTTAAGCTCTGACCTAATCTGAACATTCAAACTAATGAAGAGGGAAAGGCCAAGAGAGAATTTTTCCTACTGTAAGAAAATGTCCACAGCTCGATGATGCAGTGGGAGGAGGCTCTGGCTGGCTAATATGCAGGTGCCATTTCACATCACCAGGAACCAACCCATCACTGATGGGTCTGGCCATTTAAGTGTTTCATAACCCAGCGGTTTATGTGACCGGATGAAAAAAGGGGGCAGAATGTTTTGCAGGATTAAAAAAAATAATAATAATCTACCCATGAGAAAATATACAGCAATAAATGCTATTCTAAAAATAAAACACATGACCTTGTGAAAAGTGGTATAACTTTAAGATTTTTTTTTCAAAGAGCTGTGTTACTGAAAGCAGCAACACTTAAGACTTTAAAACACATGCCTAAACAGGTGAGCAATTTTAGCTATCTTTCCTATTATAAATCCCTATGCAGTCAAATGTCATCTTTTATTTTGCTAAAAGCATATGTTACATTGTACAAGTATAAATGCTTCAACGTATAGTGGAAGAACACAGGACATATTTTGAGGGAGGAATTTTTATTCCCGCTGGATTGTAAATTCCTTGGTGAGGGCTTTGGTTTGACATCCTCTATGAATATTCAATGGTAATTGCCATCTACATAAAATTTCAGTTGCCCTTTAAACTGTACTTACTGAGTTAGAAATGTGAGCAAGATAAGCAAATTTTAAGTAATATGGTTAAACTTAAAGAGCACATTTGTTTTCATCTTAGACATCTCTCTTGAATTTGAATCAAGTAACTAATCTGAATGAATTACGTAGGCAGCAGCACTGTGAACATTAGTGTATATATGATATTCATGAAGCTGATGATACTGATCCTCACTTTGCTGACCAGCCCACCCTAATATTAATAGCATATTTTAGTAATGGATAAGTGATAAGGAGACTAAAAGGACTAGGAACTCCAGTAAGGAAGATGTAGGAGAATGCGAAATGCTTAGAGCAAGAAAAATATACCTTCATGTACATCTACAATATACCTCTGCTCAAGGATCAGAGAAGCAGGTCTTCTAAAAAAGGCTGTTGCTCAAACAGGAATTTTGTGACAAATTTATTTGATGTGCAGAAAAAGTCATTGCAAAACTAGCAAAGTTCTCATCTGTTTCTGTAGCTTGCTGTCACATACACGTTAGGAATAAGATGAATGATTCCAGAAGTGCAAGATTTTATCTGAACTCCATGTGGCAAGTGAAGTATCATGCTAGAACACTAGGCACTCTTTACTTGCTTTTTAAGATATGTGAAACTGCATTTATACATGGATTGTATTTTGATGTTTTTTCTTCTTTTTTTTTTTTTCCTTTTTAATATAAGATTAATTTGTATCAGAATCTTTGAAGATAAATGCACTGTATTTTCAACCAATTTGAAGACAAATAAATGTTCTTTTGCAAAATATTTGTTAACAGGTGTACATGCTATACACATATTCGATTGCGACTATTCACTTTTCACTCTAGTACTAAGGTTATGTGATTGGTCACATAAATTGCTTGAAAACTTATTTATAATCTCTGATTTCATACTATAAACATTAAGGGGAAGTGTTTTCCATACAAATAGCCTGAAATTACTTTTATATTTTTAATATACCAACAACTCCAACTTCTCTGGCCAGTGCTATTGCTCCAGCAGTTAGCCTTTGGAAATTCCTATTCATTTCACCAAAGTAAATAATTTTCAGAACTTAATTAGTTCTCTATATAGGAACTTCTTATCCTTTGTCCTTTGCCATTTTGAAAGCATACATGGAGAAAAGTGCGTTGTGTTATATAAGCTGTGATGTGCTTTTCCAGCATTGCTATTTTACTGCTGGAATTTTTAACACTTCTCCAAAGGGTACCAAATCCCTTGAACCAATATTAGCGAAGTGGCTGGAGCCTACAAAAAGGCTGGCCTTTCCTTTCAGCTCTTAGAAATAACGAAAGTTTTCACATCCTTGCATTTGACTTCATTTGTTTTCCCATGAGAGGCAAAACGAGTCGAGCACTGCAAGTTACAGAAGTCCCTTACAGCTGTTTGAGTCTGGCAACTGCCACTTGCCAGTGCTGATGCATTACAGCAGACTGTGACTGTGGAGGCATATTGCAAAAGAGTGAAGTGTCGTACACCAGAGCAGTTTATTCCTTTGTCACAGATGTACACAACGGTACACAATGGCACAACATGGGTGCAGTGCAGCCCACAGCATAATAGCCCATTCTTCCAAAATGCAGGTTCTTTTTCACAAGCTATATCAAAGCCCTTTAAATGACAAAAACAAACAAACAAACAAACAAACAAAAGGTCTGCACGAAGCCAGAGTTTTTCCTGTCCTTGAAAGATTATCCTCAACTGTTACAGAAGGAAATTCTACGATTCTATGATTCTAAGTTGCTCATATATACTGTGATAGTCTTGGCAAGTATGCCATAGACATTGAATCAGCCTGAGATTATAATTTCAGGCATTCGCTGAAGGGTGTAAGAAAGTTTAAAAGTTTCAGTGGGGAGTTTACAGATGTCTGAGAGTGCTTCCAAAGGCTTTGGCTGCCTCTTCTCCATGTGGCCAATAGTGTTTTCCACTGTCTTCTGTCCATCGTGTTAAACCTGATATGGACAATCTCTCATATTCTGAGTATTTCACATGTACAATACATTCACTTAACAATCCCATGCTGGAATATGGGGTCATGCTATGGGGAAGGCCCACACAAAGTGCTGTTTGTCAAGCTGGTGTTGTTCCTCCCCAGCCCTCGCGTCAGGCATGACTTGGGTCGCAGCTCCCACAGCATGTGCTGAGCTTGTCAGATGCGGGGCAATGGTGGGAACACACCAAGCCAGCTGTTTGCTACAGAACTATCAGCTGCAGAGACAAGCTTCATGGAGGCAATCCTCTAAGCCGATGCGGTAGATTTGGGATCACAATGGGAAGTGTAAACTGATCCTGGGCTCTGCAGGCAGCTCTTACAGCCAGAGTCATTCTGGCTTATGCACAGGGAGTGCAGATAAAACGGGCTTCAGCTGCCCTCTGTTTGTCAGACCTGTGCTCAAAATACAGCACAGCTGGTCCCAAATGATCACTCAAGACATCAGCTCTGTGGTAGCTTATTATGGATGGTCTTTGCTGAAGAGTCAAATGAAAGACTGATAATAATCTTGAAGATACTTTAAAACAGTTGTATAAGCAACAGGGCTAGTTCACTAGTAGTGATCTTTAATACTGATATCTGAATGTGCTGAAAAAGGAAAAAAGAAAAGGAAAGGCAAGACTAGTCTCAGGGACACAGCTGCAGAAACTCATTTTACAGGATTTTTAGTGATATGTGCTGACACATATCAGGAAGTAGAAGTAAGCTCTAAGAGCTGATGAATGACATTTGGCATAGGTGGACACAAAGGGAAGATGGAGTATGTTTGATTTGATCGACTGCTTTTCTTCTTTAAAAATACAGAAAAAAAGATATATATTCTTTTGCTATTGAAAAGAGCAGATATCCATTAATATTTTCATCTTTGAAAAAGTAAGCAATACTGCTGCCAGCAGATAACATCTGCTTTAATGCCTTCTGCAAGGTAAAATTCAAACTTGCTAGTATACGGCTGAGTCATGCTCTATGGTGGCTTAAAGTATTTTAAAAGTATTTTTAAGCTGCATACAAAATTTTCTCAGGATAATGAGCAACACTGTAGTAGTAAATAATACAATAACAATGCTCTTATGACCTAGCTTCTTTGAGAACTTTAACAAAAAATATAAACAAAATCAATAGTCCCTAACAGACAGCATAGGTGAAACCAAATCTTATTACAGGATAAATTGTGGAATAATAAAAATCAAACATGATTTTTATTTATTAAAATACATTCAGCCAAGCCACAAATGATAAGGAAAGACTACTTGGGAGAATGGAAAAGTCCATAGCCAAAGTCATCATTTGACTTCCTGACTTATAGGAAAAAAGTGATATCTCAAGGGAGAGATTCTTGACTTCACTGGGATTGAGTGGTCAGCTGTTCCAGCCCTACTTACTTTAAGTAGCACAATATACAAAAAATATGTAACCCACAGCACATCGTATCAAATATCTGTCCTCTACTTTGGTCTTTCACCTTTCCCACTTTCAATAAAAATAAAAATAAAAGATAAACAAAACCCACAAACAATAACAAGACATAGCGGAGAGTTAACAAATACCAATATTCTTAATGTGCAAGCTTTTACATATAAAAATTGGCCCATAAAAAATTCTCCTTTCTATTTTCATTCAAGATTGGGTCAGAACATTTTCATTACTCTCAAGATAGCCCAGATGGTACTTGAAGATCATTGTACCCAATATATTTGAGAATTTTTTGCTATATAATGAGCTGTTTAATATGTGCAGCTACTTAGAACTACATGTAGTTCAAATTCAGATTGCAAAAGCATCATTTATATTGCACATTTCCATTGATTTTGTCATGCCAGAGACCACTTTTTCCAGTTCGGGCCTGGAAATCACCTTTGCTTTATAATGATCATTCTGGTTGTGTAATAGTATATGTTTTCAGTAATATCATTCAGCTTTTCAGAATTTTGAATATGTATATGGATGAGAGAAAGGATGGATTTAATTTCACTAGAAGGGAAATTTCATATTTAAGAAATAAGAAAATCATAATTATGAGTTCCATTGAGAGGGACAGCACCATAATTTTTTATACTTCTTCACAGTATTGAGATGTGCAATGAGGGTCCAATCAATGCTAATATATATTCTATGAGCTGATGAAAGGGAAGTCAGAAATCTTCATGTAAAACTGCATATGCAAATCACTAGTTAGAAGCCTAGCAGCTATTTGAAAGTGCAATCTTTCAATCAGAACACAGAAATTATGGTGCTAATTTACTGTGAACTCAAATATCCTTATTTGAAAATAAATAGAAAAGATTAACCATTGGACCAATTTACCAAGAACTGCATTCAGTATGATATCACTTCCATTTTTAAACCAGAACTGGAGACTTTCTAAAAATATATCACTGTTCAGATAAGATTTCATTCAGGAAAGTCTTATGAACAGTATAATACAGGTAGATGTGATACCAGATCACAGAAATGCCTTCTTGCTTTTGAATGTGTGAGCTAAAAAACATATGAGCCTCAAATAATCAAGATCTAACTTCTATAGCCTGAGCAGTGCAGACAGGCACTTTAAACATATTGGGAATTTAAATAAGTTTTGAGAAATAAAGATTCTCTACCTTGCATCTTTCTCTCTTCCTCTCTCTTTCCTCTTCTCTTTCTTTCTCTCTTTTGAAGTTTAATCTTATTTAATCACTATCAACATTATTCTTGGAGTTCTGTCATGTATATGAAGATATGTATGTCCACCATGCTCTTCGAAATATACTTGGGGAGACAGAACCAATTTCATTGCTTCACAAATCCTTAGGAACACTTGGCCATATTTTCACCCCTATGGTAACAATCTGCTGTACTTTCTACAGTCTGACAAACTCCTTGACCTACCTATGGCACCACACCCACAACTGTTTCCCTCCTGCAATACAATGCACAGCAAGCAGTAGCACAGTGATCAGAAAGTTGCTCTGTCCCCTTCAATACCTACAGGCATATTTGTCTTACTGAAGACGCTATTTATGGCTATCTTAGCCTGTGTGTAATAACTTCTGATTTAAAAAAAAAAAAAAAAAAAAAAAAAAGCGCAGAGAAAGCAGCAAGCCAATTTCAGTTTGAATTTTAAAGTGAGGCATGTTGAAGCACACTGCAACACCACAGATCTCATTCTGTAATTATATCACATCAGGTTAGACATCATAACTTGTTACTGCAGCTGCCATTTGTGTTCAGGAAAGCAGAGGTGCTAATGCTCCTGCCCAGAGAGAGGTACTTGTCCAACAGTAAGAAATATAGTGGGTTTTTGATTTATATTTGTAGACCATTAAAGGTCTGTAGACTACAAACTAAGGGGCTAAAAATCACCAAGTAAAGCAAACCAATTACTAGCAAACACAAACGTACTTTAAGACTATTTGTGGTACCAAGGAAAAATTTGACAAAAATAAGTTGAAAACAACCATCTTCATAAACAGACTTGTGCTAGCCAGATTCCCACACTGTTTTCATTGCTATTAACTGAACACCAGAAACATTCATAAGAACATATATACTTAGACAGAGGCATCAAATCTAATTTTATGCTAAATATCTATCAGTTCTGGCAAAACATGAAGTAAATAAGAATTGACTGGATCACCATATGCCTGTTCCTTTCTCACATGGCATCCTGCCTTTCCTAGTACAGTTTTTGCTTTTAGACACTGCTGCATCTAAACTTCCTGTTGCATAGGACAAGATGCTGTATTTCTTTGCAACAAATATTCTATAAATTAAAGAAAGGGAACTGAAGAGTCAAGAATGGGATAAGGATGTTACAGAGAGAGTAACTGCTATTTACAAATAAATAAATAAATAAATAAATCACTATTAAACTATTTCACCCCAGCAGAATCCTGAGGGATTTGGCTACTGCTGACTGCTTATCTATTAAGCAAAACAGTAGGACATAGTAGATATATATTAATATACAAATCATACATACAAATCCTGTGCATCTCCTCCAAGCAGTCTTCTGAAGCACCTGGTCACATGTATATCCTCTAAATTTTCTAGCAGCATTTTAAATAAATACAAGATGTCAAATAATTGTCCCTAGTTCAAGGAAAGGGAAGGAAAAGAGACTAAAATCCTCCCAAAGTTAATTGAGGCTAAAATCACTGCTGCTCCATCTACTGCAATTTCACATTGGTGCACTTCAATTAAGGCATAATAAGAGTGCAAAGTCATTTATACTCATAGATTAGATGTCGTCTGTGAAAAATCACTGATTGACTCAAAGTAGGCTCCTGGAGTACCAGAAGAACAAATGTTGTAGGACTCTGAGTTTTGCTCTTCAGTTAGCACCTTGATAACACACAAACAAAGCCAGTTAAAGGCTCCAGTTAAAGGTATTAAAGGTAAGACATACTTTAAACATATGGGCACACATGGACACATGCTATCAGATCTTCAGGCTTCTTTCATCAAAAAACTGTCACAACAAAAATGCCTGTAGTGTTTCCATTAATGGTCTCAAATGTTTATTCGGTTACTGAAAGGCATTTTTTTTTCCTCTGTTATGTTGCAATGAGAGTATTCTTCAAAAGATTTTCTACTTCAGCCTCAACTAAATGCACACCTCTCATTTCCCATAAAATGTTGCATTCTTTCATGCCACTCTGCAGTATTGTATGCATCGCTACTACATCATCATATGCATATACAGATCTGCAGATGGAGCAGGCTTACTGCTATTCTAAATCTAAGTAATTCTAATGAAGTCATGAAAATTTGTCCATTGAAAGCAAGCAGGGATATGAGTCCATGTACTTAATCTTTTAGGATATGTAAAAGCACGACATTAGTAAGTGCATTTATAGATACTGCATCAAATACACAGCATTAACAAAATGGCTAAACTAAGTAATATTGAATGGGTAGCAGGGAATAATTGATGTTTCAGATAATTAAGTGTGTGAGATGACTGGAAGCTGAAGTAAGATTCTGGAAATCTTTGAAAAGACAAATGCATGCACATATGCCATCCAGCTCTCAATAACTGAGATTGCCCTACACTTAAATATTTCTGCAACATATAAAATGAATGAAAACCAGTGTCCAGCTGAGGTAAATATGCTGTTAAAGATGCTAACTTTGCATTTACTGCTCCTATATTTGGTTCACAGTAGGAATCCACATATTCAATACTGCCTAATCAGAGATGGAGAGCATTGCATAAGAGCCCCATTGAGTATGGCTAGTTTCACCTTTTGCCATAAGAAAATAGAAATCAGGTAAGTACCAAAGTGAGGAAAATAAAAACAACAAAACCTAAATTATTTCATGCTGCTCTCCTATCGTATCTTGTATTTTAAGGTCTAACACTTTTTTTTTTTTTTTTTAAAGCAACTCTACAATTGTAAAGTAATACTTTGATATAAGACAATCAATTACGCAGTTTTCAAGTAGAAGGATTCTTTTATGGGGAGGGTAAAATTTGTCAGTTGTTCACATTTGGATGAAACTAAGTGTCTTGAAGCTTACAACACACATTGCAGCCAATCTGAGAGAAGGAACAGGAGTCAGAGGTCACAGGGAATAAATTCTCAGCCCTGAGCAAGAACTAAATTTATCCAAAATGGTCACGGATAACAAAACAGTGCTCAGGAGAGGACAAGAATGTCAAGCACTTCTATAAAGTAACAAAGAAATGTTGTGGCAGTGGCTTGCTCAGAGGCATCACTTTTCTATTTTGCCATTAATAAGCATTCTAGTACAATTCTTGTAACTTACTACAAAGTAACTTAACAAAGTGGACTAATTTGCACAATATTAAGTAAAACACATTAAGTAAAACGGTGCTGATTTGTTTTTAATAGTTAACTAAATACTACAGGTTCTAAAGGCACTTTCTTAGCCTCAGATGAGTTGGTGTAAAATCTAATCTGTGCTAATCTTCTAAAAAACAGATGGTGCATGAATAAAACTGTGTAGACCCTTTTAAGCTTTCATTCCCACTAAGTCCCTTTTGGGATAACTACTGTTCATTTCTTAGGGCTCTGTTCTCCTCTTAAGTAACTGAAAACAAACTAAATTATTGTATAGGAAGATATGCTCAATAGGAGCAAAGTCAGACAATTTGGGCCTTCAAGGGATTACATTACGTATGCAAAGCTATTTGATAAAACATTTATTTTTTTTTTCACGGTCAGTACAATGATATCTGTGTTATTTACAATGGGAAAATGTTTCACTCCAGGCTAAGCAGTTCTATTCACTATGGAAAGTAAATAAAAACAGGACTAAGCCACTAAACCTCATTCATGTACATCACTTGACAACAGTTATGAACTCATAGGACTAAAGACCGTCTCATCTGAAAACAAAGATTGCAGACAGTAGGTATTAACATGTGCTTCTTATTATGTAAGCATCTTAAAACCTCACCACAGACCAGGGTTTAACCATGTTGAAGAGATGAAAACAGGGTGTTTTTATGCTCTGTGCAGAGGAATGCAATCAACATACGGAAAATTAATTAAAGTTAGAAAGGTGAAATAACATAAAAAGAAAAAAGTTCATTAAAAGAGTCACACAAGTCATAGTTTCTCAGCAGTCTAAGAACAGATTTGTTGCAGTATCATAACCTTCAAAAAGACTGTTTCACAAGACCACACTGAAAGGAAGGATACCCATTCTCCTGGAGCTGCTGCACCTCACACAATGGGACACAACATGTCCCATTCCTTCCCCCTCCAAGTCAGGCATCTTTACCGAAAGGGTTGTGAGGCATTGGAATAGGCTGCCCAGGGAAGTGGTGGAGTCACCATCCCTGGAGGTCTTTAAAAGACGTTTAGATGTAGAGCTCAGGGATATGGTTTAGTGGGGACTGTTAGCATTAGGTCAGAGGTTGGACTCGATGATCTTGAGGTCTCTTCCAACCTAGAAATTCTGTGAATCTGTGAATCTCTGTATGTCTTGCAAGAAAGCCTGAGCCCCAGGGTCTACGCTGGGATTCCAGTCTTGATCTGCTTGTTTTAGGGTTAAGGGAACAAAATATAAATGGTCTATCAGTGTTCTTTCTTCCTCGCCCTGAATAGTAGCAATATTCAGTTCATAGGTACAAGGAGATACAGCATGAAGAGGACAGTGGCACAGACAAGATTACAGAGGAAAGCCCTGGTGGAAGAGGGAATTGAACTAGCCTCTGAACTATAAGGCCAGAAACATTTTTTATTTTTATTTCCCCCCCTCCCTGGTTATTCACACCTTGTGGTGGAGCTCTCTTGCAGTTCTTTTCCTCCAGTTATAGCTGCTGGCAGACTTATGCAATGAAATAGCTAGAGAAGTTCCACACCAGTACGTTTTGAATATTTTTAGCCACCACATGTCCATCTTTGAACTTCCAGAAAAAGACACTGTTTTAATGTACCATATAAAGTAAGTTGGGTGCTAACTGATCAAATAAATTGAGTTTTAATAGACTTTGCTCAACAACATACCCCAAATGACACATCAGTAATTACCATCAGATCTCAAGCAATGTCCTGAAAAAGTTACTGAATGTGAAGCGCATCTGCTAGATTGCTACGGATTGCATTCTTGGTGTGCTTGAGATTTGTCAGAAAATGTATTTATACTCAACAGTAATTCTGCTGACTTTGAGGATTGCGTCAGTTAACAAAGGCATCTCTGACACTGCAGTATGGAATCATGTCCCATTTCTGGCAATGTACTGCTAGCAAAATACCAGCTGTTTTCAGTGGAAGATCAGTGTGATACAATGAGTTGATGTGCTGGCTTGATTAATCTTTATATGATTTCTCAGCCTCTAACATAAGATGTGCATAACTTTATATATGTACTCAATGGTGTAGAACATCACTTGACAGTTAAAGTACTTATGTACTTATTCTTTACTCATGAGAGTTACTGACAGAAGAAAGTTCATCTCTTTTTTAATTTGCTAACTTCTGAAAACAGCAGTGATGAGTCGACTGCAGAAAGAAAGATAGCGGCTCAGTGACTAGCAGTTTCATTTGGTATCATTCAGTATATCATTGCTATTTAACTCCAGAACAAAAGGTATACATGGCTTTTGCTCCTCAATGATTCATCAAATTCAAATAAGTTGAATCGTGAATTTGAAATATTAATTTATAAAATGCTTTGTTAATCCTCATGGCAAAATCATATATGATTTAAGAAATAAACAAAGCATGTCCCTTAATGTTTTGAACTAGCCTCAGTAATTTTAACACAACATGTTTCTTTCTAGGAGAGAAACTTGAACTTCTACTTTAAGTATCATTCTTCTCCTGAAGATTAGAGTTGATTGCTGTAAGTTTGGAAGACTATGTAACAGAATTACCAGGACGGCAAATTCATGTCCCCCTCTGCTGTCAATAAGTCCATCTCCCACTATCACAGGCTCTATAGGCATGGATATGAACTTTTTTTTTTTTTTGGTGTTGTTTTGTTTCTTTTAAATGCAATACTTGCTCAATTCTTTGCATGGTTTATATTAAGATTCCCTGCATCATTAGTTGTATGTGTGGAAACCTAAAACACATATCTTGATCACTGTTTCTTTGTAAACCATTTTTAAATATTACTGTACACTGCCCCAGCTATTGTTTCACAATATGTGTACATTGTAGTCAACAAGGTGTAATATCTCACTGGATGTGACTGAACACAAATAATGCCATGCAAGGTGTGAAAAATACTTGCTTTAATACTGTAAGTCACTTCCTGATAGCTGTTGGGAACTGGCCATCAAGGAGAGTTTATGTTTCCTTCTACCTTTGTCCTTCCCAGAACTATATCAAAATAGATATAGAAAAGATGCTATGTAATAAGAAATGCCAAGTAAAAGAACATTACAGCTGGACAGTCAGAAACCTACACATAAGAAAAGCAATCTTGTTTGGACTCCTGTATGGAACAAAACATCATTTACATTATTTGTAATTACGTGGCTGTTATTTTCAATGGTACTTTTGCATTCGTAGTACTCCAGGTAACTTAAAAGCTATTTCTGATTAACTCAATTGTTTTGAGGGTTGTATCTTACTTCACAGAGCCAAGCAATATGTCTACATCTAGATCACCCAGAGCTTAGCAAATCTTTGGCTTTCTATTGCTTGGGGACCTCAGGCTTCCTATGTTTTCCATACTTAGGAATTTATTCCCTTATCTTCTCCCAGTTGGAGGAGGAGCAACTAGAAAGTTGTTCTCTGCTTTAAAAAAGTAGTGGTGAGTTAAACTTTTTTTTTTTTTCTCCCTAATATATATCAGGATCAATGAGTTTCAGTGCTGACAAATAAAATCAGACAGCTTTCTGCATATCAGAGTACACACACAGGCATTTTTCTCCCACGTATATAAAGTAGGTATAGACCAGTACACAAAAAAGAGTAAATAAGGAGTCACAATTATTATCATAAAAGTGAGACCTTAGATAACAAAGTAACAGAGCTGGGACGTAGGAATGAATTTAACCAAGACATATGAAAAGACATGGAAAAGCCATCCTCAATTCAAACCTTTATCAGTCATTTCCTATGAATTTGTTCGTGGGGTTATTGCAATGCTTTCCAGAAGAGATGATTGTTTTTTGAGGCAATGAAGCCAGTGAACTTAATGAAGATATTTTCATTAATTTCATAGACTCTGCATTCCTCATTTAAAACAGGGATTGAACATTGTGCTGCAACAGCAATAAACAGCAGGAAGTGTACCAATCTTGCATATATGTTTTAAAATCAAAACCCTGAAGCTATTTATTCCAAAGTGATTAATTGATTGGAGAAGATGTTTATTATAAAATAATGGAAGATTTGCTTCACAGCTCACCTATTGCATCTCTTTACTACTTCCAATAATACATAGGGCAGAAATGGAAGTAGCAGTTATTTCATCAATATATTGTTTTCTTTCATCTGTTTTCAAATTAGTAATCAGATTATGTTTTGCCTACCCTCTCAGCATGGAGGGGTGAACAGAATGAACTTTTCACCCTAGAATCTTTTAGATTCAAAGCATTTGATTTCCCACAAGCTAAAGAAAAAATAATTATACAATCTTTGTTCCCACTGCAGGTACCTAGCAGGTTTTAAATATAATAAATGCATTCTGGCAAAGTTAATGTACCATAAAATCAAGCAGACTGTATCACTCTTTGATACATATACCTGGAAAGCCATCACTGAAAATAACAATAATTTATGCTAACAGATTATTCATCCATTCCAAACCCACCCTCTCTGTCAGGAAAGGTATTTTAAGACACAAAAACATAATCCCCTCCTCTTATATGTTTTCTCTAAGTACATTATTTACCCGGGATGCAGTGTCTGGTTTAAGTCCTGCTTTTAGACAATTTTATAGTACGACTGAAACACTGGAAGTCAAGTGACTCAATGCAAGGTCACACAATGAATCTGTACCTCCGTGCATGCCAGGGCTTGGCTGCAGCCAACACCTGCTCCTTTGCCTTAGATCATCCTGCCTCCTATCTGCTGGCGTTAGCCTCAAAAAGAAGTTGCAAATTCTGTTTTCAGTCATCAGTGGTGGGTGAAGCATTGTTCAGGAGGATCAAATAGCTCTTGTGACTGGGATGCAGGGCAAATTGTGCTTGTAAAACCAAGGGTTGCTGGCTACCTCTTCATTGTCACAATATTACTTATCTTTCATGCGACAAAACAGTGCAGATGCCAAGGTCATAAAAAGTATTATATGGTTCTGCCTGCCATCTCCTTAAGGTGGGTTGGCAAGGCAAAGGGCTACAGACAGAAAAATAGAGTAATAAAATTTAAGTAGTGGGCAATAATATTCACCTGCAGTGCTGCAATGCCGATTAAGAGATTGAGAAAAAAAAATCCCTGCAGTTCTAATTGGATTTTTTTTTTGTGTTGTGTACAACTGTTAGGGGACCCTATGCTGATCAACCATACTCATGCTACCCATTTATCCTACATGCATGATTCCATAGGGTGGGCTTATCCATAGGAACAACAAATTCTTATGGCGTGGTGTGACTGCCACAGTACCCTTCAGAAATCACTATATATGACTTAGAAAACCAAAATCTTATCGATTAATATGACACACCACAGCACAAATGCCTACCTAAAAATGTCTTATTTGCACTATAAGAAAAATCAACAGCAAAACCAGAATGTAGTAGTCTTTGTGTGGTTATCTATCTTATATAAAATCATCTTAGACCTTATATATTGCTAACCATCCATGTAAGTAAATCTGATGGAAAAATATAGAACACTCACACAAAACTAGGTTTTGAAAAACAAAATATTTGTCTGGGAAAGCAAAATCTATAGCATTTGAACACTGCCTTCTGCTGAACTGAATCTGTTTTGATTTACTCAGCCTTGTACTCTGAAAAAAAAACTTACAAAAGCAAAAAGACGACTATTCTGAGTCTGCAGACAGCCTTCACAAGTGCCTCCTTTTTTTCTTACAATTTCCTAAACTACAGACCAAAGCAATTAACTATTCCTGTTCACTGCTAATTTCCAACCCATTAAACAGGAGAGAAACTGATAAAAGCTGAAAAGAGCTGAAAAAGTTTCATTCCACAGACAGAATACTGCAACTGTTTGCTGTGAAGAAAACTCTAGAACAAATGAAATATTAGAAGACTGGGAATGTATTTATTCTTTTGCTAGAAAAGAAAAGAAGCTGGAAGGATAAAGTAACAAATCTCTCACTCTCCCAATAATTAGAGGGTCGAGAGTCATGAAGAGGAAATCAAGAAGCTGGGAATAGAGAGGTACATTTGTGATTCATCAACATAGAGCTGACAGTTGTATTTGTTTGAGATTATTGAGTGCTGTTTATTGAATTTTCTTCCTTGCTTATGATTGTTTGCTTCTTTTATTCAGATTCTTTCAGCTTCCTACACATGACCTGATGATTTTATAAGATCACGCAGACTGGGCTTTTGCTATCTAGCTTTTTTTTGGGAAATATGTTGGTGGTACATAGTTGAAGTGAACATCATTAAAAAAGGCTTTAGTACTTTAATTTAAACCCTGAAAAATAATTGGGAAGAAGGAAGAAAATCAGTTAAGTTAACCAGTGACACTAAAATGAGAAGGTGCTTGTGAACACAGCAGCAATAAAATAGAGGCAGAGAGAATAAAAACAGGGTGAAGAAAGATTAGCTTCAGGAAAAATGCAGACCACTAAACCTGAGGAGAAATGAGAAATGATAGGACAATATGTTTGAGATTTCTCCACTTCTACCCCAGTTAAATCCATCACAGGTTTGCATTGCCATATGGCAGCCAAAACTGATTTGCTTCTGCAAATGCGGCTCAGCACTTGTTCAGCAGTGGATAGGTATTAAACAACCCAGGTGTGACAGCATGTCTTTCTTACCCAGAATACAGTGGAAAAACAAATAGGAATAAGCTCAGAAAAAAAAAAAAAAAAAAAAAAAAAAGGAAAAAAAAAAAGATAAGGTGCCGAAGGGGGAAGACTTTGGCAAAGATCAGAAATTGAGTAAACAACACAAGGTAAAATGAGTGTCACTTGGTCAAAAACCACCCTAGGGACTATGGGTACGTTACAGTCCGAATTATTCAGGTTGCCACGTAAGGTTATCACTTGGCACAAGAGCACTAAAATAAGAACAGGAAACAAACACACTTCTTGGTTATGAGAACTGCTATAAATAAAGGAAAGTTTCCTGAGGGAAATGGTGGCATACCTCATTGATCTGAACTTTTAAAGTCAGGAGACATAAAGCACCACAAAGTTGTGCATTGGTGGACAACAGAGAAATGAAGATGAAAAATTGAGCTTTTCCCTGCCTAATTTCTCTAGATCTGTGTTTCTGCAGCTTTGCTGACTGCATGATTGATAAACGATCCTTATAGTATTTTACCATCACTGTGTTCCTGCTTTCCAGTAATGAGAAGACTTTCCTTAAAAGGGCAGCATATGGGAGGCTTTCTCTGCTTTATAAATTTTATCCTTGAAGCAGGCTAGCTGCCAATTATTGCAGAAGGTTAGAGAACCTGGGATGTGAGCGTACAATATGCCTCAGATCCTCTGTACAGCTCTCTTGAAAAAGGCATTTTTATAAAGGATGTTGATGTGATTTCAATAAGGCCTTAGAAGCAAGGGTCAGGCTTTGCTGAGGAATTTTTGCATTTTATGTCACAGACTGGCATCTAGAAAACCTCCCCTCCATTCCTCCCTTCATTTCCAGAGACAACAAAATTAACTTAACCCCTTACATAATGGAACCAAGTTGCCAAATGTTACTCTGATTAATTGCTCTTTCCCCTTCTTACTGACATTTATGTATCTGCTGCTCTCCTCTCACCGAAAGCAGAGCAACAGAGATCTCAGGCGCTCCAGGGGTCACTCAGCCATTAGAGAAGGGTCCAGTCATGTAGGTCTTCCCAAACCCAAAGAAGCAACTGCTCCCAACCTGTTCAGAAAGCAAACAAACATCCGAGCATGGCAACAGGCTTCAGGTTGAAACGCTGTCTGGACTGATTGATTTCCTTTTTCTCAAACTTCGATGCATCATGTTATGTGGCAGCATCTTTTAAAGTGGCTACAGAAGCATACAAAGCATTTGTGTTGTTTACCATATAGAATTTGGCAAGTAAATCCTTTTTGCAGTCACTTAGGATTAAAAATAAATTATTATGAAGTGCCTCTAATAAACCTTTTCTTCTTTTTAGACGGTGAGATCCAATCCATGAGAGATTAAAACTTCAATCATGATGTTCATGCTCATAATGCTATGAAAAGTAGCTGTATTTGTAATATAATTGAATTATTCTGAAGTCAGTTAAAGAGCTCTAGAAAACTAAAAACGAGAAGAAAAAAGGGTATTTTTTCAGCACCTGCTGTTCAAGCCCCCAGTTGTCATGTTCATCAATCCTGTGCAGCCATGAATGCCTGCAAGCACACTTCAACACGACTGACACCTGCGCACACACATCAACAGTGCTATTAGAGCCTGAAAAGAGCATTTATGAAAGCTCAGGGGGATAAACTCTAAAACCTGCATGCACTTTACTACTGTGGTTGTTAACCTGCACAAGTGTAGCTGCAAAAACATCTGTTTGCACGAGTGGCAGAGCACATTTTAGAAGGAAACATGGTGGAAAATTTGGTTTCCAGCACAGCCACTGAATACAAAACTGTTGCAGCAGGTGTGAGGGTCAGTGCTAGTCAAAGGAACAAATTGGTGTCACTCCTTGTTGCATGAAGTTTTCATTAGCTGAGACCAGGTTTCAATATTTGAAATGCATGTTAGACTATGGCCAGCTTGTAGACAAGGTAGTCTAGTCTAGAGGGCTGAGAACTACTCAGTGCTTGGCAGCTTCTTCTGGCAAGTCAATGAAATATGCAGCTTCAGATTAGAAATAGGTGTATTTTGAATCTGGCTTCCAGTGCTTGCTGAAGTCAAAGTTAAATTGGATCAGGATCCTCTGAAGAGTATTTGGACTGTAAACTTGACACTGTCACAATACTCTAAAGTTTCTCATTTGCAATAATGAATAAGACATTTAGAGATGTGAAGTGGAAAGCGTTTTCAAACAAGTTAGGAGGGTTTCTGTATTTAGCCTGTATAAGTGCAGAAAATCTAGAAGAAGAGTGTGTCATTTAAGTAGCACGCAGGCAGGGAGATAGCTGAGCTCAAGAAAGACCCTGGCTTCTGCTGCTTGAGCACTACTGCCAGCCTTGTCAAGGGCTCCAATTTACTGTGCATCTGCTAAATGGCTTCAAGATGATGCCTGTTCTCAGAGCACTTCCACTTTGTTTAAAAACCTGTGGCAACCAAGAATCCAGCATGTAGTCCTCAGACCTGATTCAGCAAGGAGTTTGAGCACCCGAGTACTTACATTGAAGTGCTTTGCCCAATCAGGGGCTAAATGTTGAAAGTGATTAAAAACCCCTTGTAGTCTGAAGAATAAGTCATTACAGTGCTCTTGCATAAATTTAGATTAAATACATCTCCAAAAAAACTTAAGAGCTTTGAAGCCAATTTGTGAAAAAAACGAGTCGCAGAACAATTAGTGAATCATGTAAGTCTAAACATTGCTATTTTTTATTTTTATTTTTTTTTTTAAACATAATGAAATAAACCTTAGATCTAACCTCAGGCTAATTGTATTTTGAAATGGGTTAGAAAGCAGAAACAAAACAAAACGTTTCATTGCTATGCTTTGAATCTCAAGGATCTCCTCAGAGGAAGATACAGAGCTGCTGCAGCTGAGAACCAAGGGGCATACATTGCAGCTCTTGTTTTCTCTCTTTGCACTCTAAGCTCAAGCTGCTTTTGCTACCACAAATAACTCAGAGGTTGTGCAACGCACTTACTCTTAACCAAAGTCATGATACATAAGGCATGCTGGCATGTCTTATTCATTATTGCAAATGATAAACTTGAGAGTTCCTAAAAGGTAAGGCTATATCGCTAGATCTAGCATAATAATATGAATAATTTTAAACATACTCTTCCTGCTGGTCTTTTCCCAGCTAGCACATTTAAATCTGTCTTTAATGAACCCCTACACTCTAGGAAATGATGTCCAGAGGCAGGTAATCCAAAAGGATTTTGCAGCAGCCATCTGCAATAAATCTGTTTGAAGTTTAGTTAATCTGCATTTTAATAGTTCACCAGACAGAAAATTCAAGATTTGGAAAGTTGGAGGTTGGTGATATACTAATCTCTATCACTAAACTCTACGGATGAAAACATGAACACCCCAGGACTCATCGTCACCATAAATAAGCCTTCTGTGGACTTCAACTGAGGAGATGTTGCAGAAGTTGGTAGCTCTGCATCCCCTAGAAGTACAGTTCACTGTTCTGGGCCTTCCACCTTCCTCTGCATGACCATCAGCTCCCATTACTAGCCCTCTATTAATCCACAGCAACACTTGGCTGAAAAGTCAGCTTGTCTAAGCCTGCCTTCCTAACAATACTGCATGTCTGTAAGGCACAAAGAACAACTTTGATAATCATATAGATGAGTTACAATGCCAAGATATGAACAAAACAAAGTTTTGGTGGGGGGTAAATCATTTTATCTCCTTGTTTTTGTGGCTCAGTAAGCCTTCAGTGAAGGACTGTTTAAAATTTCTTCTGAAGAATCCAGCGTAGATTCCAGTGTTTAAATCCAATTAGATGCAGGTCAAAAATGTTACTAGAGGTATTTCCAGGCTGTCTTGCATTTGTGTTTTAATTAGGAATTTCTTTTCCATGTCATAACCTGCTTGCTCCTACTTGGATGTCAGTGAATACATACAATGCACACAAAAACATAGATCATATTTCTGCGTGGACCAAATTCTCTGTGATTAAGCCATAATCCCTTGAGCTAAAGGCAGCAATGGCCCTTGGAGCAACTCTGAACTGGTCTCATAACTTGACCACACAAGCCTTTTCAACAATACAATGAAAAAATAATAATAATCTGGTTTATATAATCTTCCATTTACTGGAATGCAAGAAAAGTCACCCCAAATAGGAAGGCAATAAGTGTTTCTGAGTTTGATTCTTGCTTTTCAGAACAGACAAGCAAGGGCTAAATTCCTCCCTTGTGTAACACACGCAAGCTGTCTGCTCACCTACACATGGACTGATTTTCACCTTTCCTCTTATATATTGTTTCAGCTAATAAATGATTTGGAGCAATAAGTAGCTACTCAAGAGCACTGCTTGAGCATGTTTGGATACAAAGCACCTCTTCAGCAGTAGGCGGCAAGCCTCTCTTCGTTTGTCAGCTGCATCCTTTCCTCTTCGCTTGAGATAGATCATAGCTCCAAGCCTCATTTTTCCCACATAAAAGATAAGGATTATGGTTCTCTCTTCTGAGGATTATTTTGAAGTCTACTGGTGTAAAATGATATACATATCATTTATTAATAACATGGGACTGTAAAAATCTTTGAGATTCTTGTAAGACACATACATTGAGGTACTTTGAATGGGAAAAAAAGCCCTCAAACCCCAGAGGTTCTAAAATGACGGTAACAAGGGATAATGCAGACAACTCAACCAGACATCGCCTTTAAGAGACATTTCAGGTTATAATAAATAAAAAACTCTGTATTAGCATGGCTATCCTAGGGCCTTCTGTAAATCCAGCCCGATCGCTGCACAGTCAGTCATTAGTAGAATGCTGAAGAATGAGTCATTGCCTCTCAAGCAGTTATTTATGAGGATAGATCTTCATTTTTTGGTATTGTATTAACCCAAAGATAAATACTGCTTCAGTCTCATCGATGCATGATCTCTGCCTGCTCATCAGCTGCACTTGTAACATTTCTTGTTTGCTCACCAAAGCAGCGCAGTAAGTGTGACAGCAGAGAGATGACATTTTGCAAAGAGTATCACTACATAGCATCTGTTCTGAACTGTGTTTTTAAACTACCTTGTAAATGGCAGGTTATTTTTCATGTATCAAATATTTTCATATCACATTTTCACAATATCAGAAACCTCCTACTCTGTCAATTACTGCTTCGATTAAAAGAATGGACTAATTTTATCTTTTTTTCCTCCTGGTTTTAGAGATTGACTGGGCAGGTATATCTTTTTCATCATGAGGATAAAGGCTGGAAAAACAGACTTAACACCTGATCCATAGGATTTCCTATTTCAGGCGTAGAATTATAATATTCACTTCTTATGAAAAAGAATGACAGACGAATTTAAATTCACTCTGTAGATGTGCCACATACAGAAGGAAAGTTGTTTTGTTGCTAAAGACAAAAACAAAAAGCCATATTTTAGCTACCATTTACCAGCCAAGGGAAATACTGTTGATTCAGATTTGTGCTCCAATTCCATGGCTGTGTGAAATAAAATAAAACTTCTGACCCTGGCTTGCTTTGCACCGTGAGAATACAATACAGAGACCTGACGTATCCTAAATGGGTGGCTACACCACTGGGCATTTCCAGCAATGTGATGTCCTCACTGTGGCAGCTCAAGGAGCATGAGCAGCAGGTCTGGCATCGCTCTGCAGCCCAGCGGTGCATGGGAAGGATGCTTTGCACCAAAGCTTCCTTATAGGAACACATCAGGTGTCTGGATTCCATGTGCATATGTACTCATAAGTTTAAAACAAACCTGGTGTTTACGAATGTTTATCACACCTGTAGCTGAATTGGTGAAAGTGATTTGCAATGCTCAGGATAAGCATTTCAAATGCCACTGTGGAACTGTTATCTTTTGAATTTTATTGAGTGACCATTCCAATATGTCTCTTAATTGAACATCATCTGCATCCTGCTCTGAAATCACATTCATCAAAAAAAAAAAAAAAAAAAAAAAAAAAAAAAAAAAAAAAAAAAAAAAAAAAAAAAAAAAAAAAAAAGCTTCAGTTTTAAGCTTTAATTCACAATAGTTCTATGCTTATCAAATTCAGGTTTTTCATTAAAATAAACTTGAAACTTTTATAAAATAAAATCAATGTAGTCTTTCATTAAATAAATGTAAATAGGTTCTGTAGATAATTTTGTACATCTGAGCTGGTTCAGACCTTGCTGTAATCTAAATAACCCGATTTAGCTGTGAAGGATGGAAATGAGGGTGCTGAATATAAAAGAGAAAGCACTATAAGAAGGTTTTATTCTAATTCTGACTCAACAGCAACTGTGTAGCTCTTGGTATTTTTGGAAAAGCCGTAGATGGCTAATCTTAGACTTGATGAATGGAGGTTACAGTTCTTTTAGGAGGAAAATAACAGGAAAACAGAATATTGAATCAAATGAACAGGCACATCCTCATGAATAAGCCTGACATGAGAGACATCTGGCTTGAGCATATAAGAAAACTAACTTCCCCCCAGTACCTAGGTACCTCTCTGATTCATTTATTTTCAGGTCAAAAACCCAATTAAAAATAAAATGTGCACAAACTGCATGTCAAAAACAATGGATTGATTTAGAATACACCCCTTTCTTTTGAATAGACAATGATGGCAGCTAAAGTAAGAGTACCCTGGCAGTGCTGGTCTCTGACCTGAGATGAGCAATATGTAGAACTATGTACAGATTCACAAAATCTGCTGCTGACATTTTCTGTGAGTCAGAAGAGAAAATACATCTTTGCCTAGCAAGGCATTTAAAGGCCATACACAGCATCCTCCAAACTCCTCATATAAAAGAGATTCATATTCACGCAGCCCTTAAGCAGCAGTGGTGACAGATGAGGTACTTTGAGATATTTTGAAATCTCCCTTGAAAACACCTCTTTTAACTAAGTCAGTAAAAAATCACTCTCTACAATTCAGATAATGCACACCAGCGTAAAACAAACACATGCATGTGAGAAGAAAAGGAATTGCTAGTTTGGGAAGAGGCAAAACACCATGCAAGAAACTAAGAATTACCTATCTAATAATACCTGTGCAGAATGGCTAACAAAATGTGAAGTTGGCATTTTATCAAACTTGCCCATAGGTAGACAAAACACATCTGTATGAATTTATGCACTAATTGAATTTTAAAGGGAATGCAAGAAGTGTCATAAATTAAGTTTTATAGACATCCACCTACTTATTTTCTTATTTTAAAGGGTAAGAGATTTCAAGAACAAATTTTCCCAGAACTTAAGCATGTTAAAAGTTAAGGTTTATGTCATCCAGTAATTTAATTGCAAAACTGAGTTACATGACCACAGTTGGTGGTGTTACACCTTTTCACCCTGACTCTGTCCCAAGTGTTGTTATGTTCCCATTTATTGAACCTCCCTGGATATTGATGTCATGGTTGCAAATTGGCTTCCCTCCCAACCTAATAACTTGGAGACTCCCTGTAAAACAAATGTAATATTAAAATGCAGACAAGTGACCTAAAAATGGCCCTTGAGGGCAGGCCTGCAATTTCCTGAATCACACATTCCTTATTCCCTCATTTCTTAAGTTTCGCAACATCAATTTTTATACTGTTGCTGTTTTATTCAGTCAAATGATTGCTGAATACTAATGAACTGTCTCTCTTTGACAAATGAGTTATTGTTTGATATATTACATTGGGGACATAGAGACTGAACTACTTACAGATACTAGACATTTATAGAAAATACATTTACATAATAGTATACTATTAGCGTAATGAGGTCCCATATCTGGAAATAAATAGGGGTTTCAATAAACACAAATTTTGGCACCCATGTTCATGCTATAATAATATTTTGTAAAATATATTTAGGGAAACAATGGGAAATTGTCATTTTTTTCTTCAAATACTTTTCCATTTTGATATTTTATCCTACAATAGCCAGCTGGGCAAACACAGTTGACATTACAAGTACAGTAATATCAGGTTGCTTTATAATGGTTCACCATGAACCATTGTTCACCACTATAGTTATCATATACTTTGCTTTATACTTATATGATAACTGTAGTTATCATATACTTTGCTTTTAAAGATGCATTATTAGGGCACGAGTCCCAGTGTATTCAGATTATTCACCAGTGGCATATTTCATTTTAACACTCCTACCCACCTTTTTTAAGAAAAAAAGAGGTAACGTACAAAACAACTTGAGTGGACTGGCCTCATTTATCTAATGCTGTGCAGAGCACCTGCTCTACATTGGAACTTCTGCACTGCTCATTATTAATTGCTTTTTCAAAAAAATAAATAAATAAAAAAATAAAGTAATTCTGCACAGAAATCCTTTCTCCTTTATTATCTGTCAGAGGCAGGGTACTCTCAGAATACATAAAGGGAGTCACTGATCCTCCTTGAAGACTCTTACAAGTCTTCTTGTGACTACATTTTCTTTTGACATATAACATTTTTCCACAGGTAGATTTTTCTTCAGCTGGAACTCCCAGAACATTTTGCATTCCCACTGCTTAAAGATTTCTGAACTGAGAGAGTTGGGATTTTATTTATTTATTTTTCTACGGATATTTTGGCCACCGATATAAGAAACCCAAACTGTAAAATACTGCAAATACTGCTTCATTATTTCATGGCAGGATTTTCCAGTTCTAGTTGGTGTGTAAGAGCACAAAGGTCTGGGGTATCAGAGCTTGCTGCAACCGAGCTTCATCTTCTACCAATGTAGAAGCCTAAGATCCTAAAAATACTCTAGGCTGTCTTGTCTTTTTTTTTTTTTTTTTTTTTTTGGATAAGGCTTTTTTTTGAGGCATCAATATTTTCCTTTTGTTCAGCCTTGCTTGCTGTTTATCATTTGCTATTCCTTTCATAAGCTACATCTCAACAAACTATCTTTGCTTAGATTTACTTTATTAATATTGTCTGACTTTTCTATTTGCACCTCTCAGCTAAATAAATTAATTTCTATTTGAGGCTCTATGGAGAACAATGCACCTTCTGAAAGCATGAATGGAACTGTCTGTGTGCAGCAGTATATACTTTTTCCTGGTTCACATCACAAACTACAATGCAACAAAAGGGAGAGACCCTTGATTGTTAAAATCTTTCAGATTAAAAAGAGTGGGAAGGAGGTAGATGTGCTTATCCCCTGTTCAACTCATATCTGTAGTCATCAGGATGTGATTACAAGATTAATTTTTCAGAATTTCTTAGTAATCAGTGGCTAGTCACACAACATGGAAATTTCTTTCCTATAAATTCATTTATACATTTTTCTTACTCTTTAGTTAGAGTCTCTCATTCTTGTTTTTGTTTTTACACAGTTATTAGTCTGGGTGAACAGTTCAATTCAATAACATTTTATTTCCTACAAAAGTCATGTCTTTTTCTTCTTTTGACACTTGCCTTCTTTAACAAAATTGTGAACTTAAGTTTTGCCACTTGAGATATTTTGCCTTTATGTTTCTTCCAAGCAGTTTAGTCGAGCAACACTATAAATGTCAAATTAACCAATCAGCAGTAGTATGGTTCACATTGCAACATGAGAACTTTGGACTACAAATATTAGTGAGCACTAGAGATCATGACGGCTCATGAAATGTCCTTGTCAAATCATTAGCATAGTCAGTGACACTTCTAAGAACACGATAGTGCTATCCTCCAGATTCTGGCTGTCTCAACAGTGAATGGATTCATTTAAATATCAATAAATTTATAAGCAGTTTATGGGGGAAATCTCCCCCTCCCCAAAATTAAAACCAACACTTAGTAGAGCAGATCCCTTACCTAAAAGCCAAAGAAGTTGTTTTGGATAGCCTATCTACTTTTAAGTGGTTGTTTTAAGTCAGAAGCTGTCTTTCATGTCAGTTTTATTTTATTTATTACAATTGCCATCCCTTACACATTTCACTAACAGCAACTCACATAGGAGTTGTGTACTATTCGTTATATGCCAGTAGATTTAACTGACTGAATGGGCAAATCAACATATTCAGACATAAAGAGGAAAAAATACAGCCATATATATGCATTCAAATTGTGCTTAGATACTGAGGTACTGCAAACAGGGTAAAACCATCATATTGATTCCTTCCCACAGTTAGATGCTATGGTCCTCCCAAACTCTCATTTGTAAAACCTCTCACTGGTCAGCATTTCTCTACTAAGAGCATCTTTGCCATTGCTCTTCTCCCAAATACTAAATGTTCTTCTCCTCATTTAACGTCTTCATTAAATCATATTAAGAAACATTCACCCAGAAATCCTATTTATGGAGATAGCACATGTTTTGTGACCAAGCTTCTATAAAACCTGAATATTATCTAGCAAACTGACCATGCTTCTGCATTTATTTCTCAACAACAACAAAAAAGCCACACCACATCATAATCTTTCAAAATAAATTTCCTGCCCAGAATATCAACACAGGACTGTAAGGTTTGTCTTTGACCCTCCCCCCTAGCAAATACAGTACCAACAATATAAAAATACACATTATTTCCAATTTCTCCGGTCACCAACTTCTGAATTTCCAAGTTAGGCAAAGTGCAAACATTGCTACAAAGCATGCAGTGTGTCTGAGTAGTTATTATAAGAATTATTATAGACATCTGAGATGTTGCTATTAGCAAGAAAACATTACCTGTCTCATTCATTTCTGTTCTTATTTTGACCACACAATATTTCTATTTAAGTATCCTGTAACAATTGTATTTTATGAAAAACATTTATTAAAGGCATTACTGCTTTCTCATTTATTCTGTGAAGGTTATTAAGTTAATGCAACTGTCACTTTTAAATTGTGAGGAAATAAGCTCAAGGAGTATTATAACTAAAATCAAACAGAAATTAGAGGTTGATATACTATGTATGAATTAATGTTGGATGAATGAGTCATTTACTGAGTACAATTAAGGGGCTTGCAGATTTTTTTATTTTTTATTTTTTAAGTTCTTTCTAAAGCCTTTACTAAAATAAAGTACTAAAATTCAAATTCTTTTTTAAGAACAGAACAAATCAAATCATGAAGCCAATATACATCCTTCTGGACTAGCAGATAAGATGCAATTTACCACTGCTACCCAAACAATGGCTAACGCCAATGTATAAACAACCACTACATGCCAAAGAGTTTAGACTGCCCACGTCATTACATGTCCAGAGATGGAACCTTCATTTCCATCTGACTTCTCTCAGATCTAAAATGTTTTCTTCCATTTATCTCTGATTTTAATTATTATTTTGAACAACTATCCCAAAACTATGGCAGAATGAAAAACGTGCATCTGTGTCTTGCTGCAGCTTTTATTTTGGAAGAGAATGTTTGAAAAAACATTTTTCCTTATCTCTCAGGCAAGACATATTAAAGATATTTTTATAACTATTATTATTATCCAAGCATCTTTGGATTACAAGAATTTTAACACTAGATCCAAATAAAATGTACGTACAAATTTGTTGTCAGAAAAGAAAAATCTCATTCCTCTCAAAAAATTTTTTTTGAAAAACCACACAAACTGATCTATTACATGATGAAAAATATCAACTTCAAGCTACTGGTCCAGGTGAAAATTTTAAAAGAAGAAAGCACGTACAGTGACTGTGACCACATGTGAACTTCTTCATTAAAAGCTTTTTCAAGAGTCACTTAGCGATTTGTTGTGATAGACAAGATGTTTCATGAATGGTGTTTTGGTAATCAATAATGGAATCAGGCTGCAAAACAAGTACTTGGAATGAAACTTTGCACCTTTGGCAGGGAACTAAAAGCTGTGAAATTAATAGCTGTGGACAGCACACTGGATTTTCCTATAAATGCCAATTGAGTAACTCTTATGTTCATATATCAAAATCCTGCAACTCACAGAAATGAGTTATGAAAACTGCTTTCCTATCACCTTTGCTCTCTAGTAATAGAGTTAAATTCATGTGTTCATGATTCTTTTGCTTCCTTCTATTAAGACATACCTTTCTCTTTTATCTGACTTCTGACATACATGAAGCATGCCTGTCCCTGAAATGTTTTTATATCTTTAACTTCAGTCATATTTGCTTGGAATTGACCAACAGATTAACAACCTATTGGTATGAGAAAAGAGACTGGAGGCAGTACAGTAAAAACAGACAGCATAATCACTTAAGTCTTATTTCTTTAACAACCCAGATTAAAAGTTTCCTTTGATGCAGTTTTCAAATGACTTTTGAAGAGAAAAATGCTCTAATACTGCAGCCATAAATATCAAAATACTCTGATTTTGCTATTTTGTTTGTAAGACTTGTCTGAAAAATATAAAACACAGTAATAGCATTAAATAAATTAGAAACAGCAATATAACCTAGGAAAAATAGAATAACTTTCAACAGATTGGACTGGAACCTGAATTATTGTTTCCTGGATTACAATAAATTACACCACCATGAGCACTAACAATGGTTTTAATGACATACAGAGAACTCACCACAAATATTTTCACTACCATCTGAAAACTCATTTTAACAACTTGTGCAATAGAAGGCTGTTTAAAGCACATTGTTTCTTGTCTGCCACTGTTATGATGACATATTACATCAAATAAGCAATGAGACTGCAGTGATACATTATTACAGTATGTTGTAAGAGTGCCCCGATATAATGATTGTTTGGTATATCATGAGAACACTCTTGGAAGCATTGGGTTTGGGAAACAGGTCTGTTTGGTAAGGTTTGAACTTTGTGAAGGTACATATTCTGCTAAGAAACAATTTGAGATAGAGGCTTGAAAGCAGGCTCATAGAAATAAGGAAGATTTCAGATCACTGGGGCCCAGAGTGTACTTGAGAAAACTCTCCATTGAAAGAGCATCTCCCTTAAATTTCTGGGCTCTCAAAGGAGACCGGAGAAGTATTATGCTATGGGGCTGTGCCCAAATGCCTTCGGGCAGTAGAAAGCAATGTATTTAAGAAGCACCTGTAGAGATGGTACTAGCAGGTAAATGACAGTAGAATTGGTGGGAATGAGACCTAACAGAAGGTACACAGGAGGATAGCACTATTGAGATGTTTCCACAGTCTTTGTTACTTTGGTTACCAGGAACTGGTGCAACTAGGGGCAATCATTCTAAAGGGGAAACAAACCAAATAGTATGGATTATGTAGAGGTACTAAAAACATGCACAAACACTGAAGTGCTCCAAAAGATATGAGAAAAAGGTTTTTTTTTTTTTTTTTTTTTTTTGTTGCTAGAGACTGATCTCACACAATGGAAAAGCAGCACAAGAATATGAACTCTAAATAAAGTGAAAGGTTCCATCCTTGCACAAAATGTCTTCAATAATTAGGCACAAGGGATTGATGCGACACAGAAAACATGATGTCCATAGATTTTCTGACTCCCTTCCCTATATGTAGATAAATTTAGATTTGGGTCTTAATGAGCAAATTCCAGGTTTCTGAAGTTTGTTATTGGTCACATTAGTCTGTCTTAAACAAATGGGAGCAGGAAAGCTTAGTAGGGACACATCAAATGTAATTCAAGGCTTACTGACGAGTTTTGATTTTAATTTCATCAACAAATCTGGGGAAAGAGACATCCACAGCCATGTATTCTTCCTTATGAACATACTGAAGAGACCTCAAAGAACCGTAGCTGCTTCTCACTTCTGCACCACAAGCAGATTGCTGGGCTCATTGAAAACCTCTACATCTGAATTTACAAATGGTGCAGGTCTTTACAAATGCTGGCCTTAGCTTTACACGGATTAATAGGTCATTCACCTCCTGCTGCTACCTCTTTTTATGAAAAACAAACACACACATGCAGAGCTTTCATATGGCTTGATAGTCTTCAGCTAGCTTTCCTCTCTGTTTAGTTACTTGGCTTCTGTCGCAAAGCTGACTTTCGTACCGAGGCACAAATCCACCGCCCTCCCACAGCGATGCTTGGCAGTAGGCAGCGTGAAGCTGGAGCTCCGATTTCATGTTAGCGCTGGCTCTGGCTCAGCATCCCAACAAGCTTCCTGGGGGTCGGTGCTGCAGGGAATTCCTGCTGAGGATTCAATTAGTGCTACGCAGAAGCGGAGCAGTGCCAGGTGGCAACACGGCAGCCTGCGTCTTGCACGTGTGGCCTCAAGGTCCAGGCTCAGACCTTTAATTTGTGACCACTGCCCACAGTGTATGTTTTAAAAGGCAAGTGTTCAGGAAAATGGATGAACCTTCTGCTCAGCTAACTGGTCACGGGAGCAGGGTCAGCAGCTCACCTGGCAGATTTTTAGGAATTCAGCAGTAAAGTAGTAACTGAAAGCTGAGAACTTATTTCAGAAATAAACTGGACAACCTATTTCATTTATAGGACTAATTTTTTCACCTGTTCTTTGGATCTGGAATCCTTTTATATCTCTTGTCCATCACTGAAGGAATTCTGTTAGATTTTTAAAGTTAATGACAGCTTCATTAGTATCTTTGAGTGGAGCAGTGACTTCTAAATACATCTGGAAAATCAGTTCCTTCAAGTTGAATATTCAAAAGTTGAAACAGATTAACATAACTAACATTTCCGAAATATCTGGTTGTGTTCTCTGACAACATGTTTCACTCTGGTTCTTGAAATACAAAAATGACATTTCCAAGTGGTACCTGATAGAAAGCAGTACTTCCTCTCCATCCTATGAAGTATTCATTGCTAACTAGAAGATATTGCCCATGTACTATCTATGTGGACCCCCCACAGGCACAGCAAAGAATCAAAACAGTCATTTAAAGGATGAACTCAGCAAACTTTTCACACATGGGACACATGGGAATAAAATAATGAACATCTTTATTGCTACTGGACAAATTAAAAAAAGCACTAGAAAATAAACTGCAATGGAAAACCAGGTTGCAAGAGGATGTATGTGCACTTGTAAGATCTAAGGGAACTGAAAATATGGTGAAATTAAAATAGCTCAAGACAGTCTAATCTCTGAAGTGATGTACATACAGCACTTACAGCACAATATTCTGCAGCACAGGAGAATAACTGGGCTATCTGCACAGCTCTGAAATGTAGACACATGCTCGTGCATTTCCTCCACTTTCAAAGTAAGCTGGAGAAATCCTACCACCTGTCTTGCAATAGCTTAGTTTTTAAATACTTATCTGTAAGGAAAATAAATTTGCTCTAATTCTCCAATAATTTCTTTTTTTAGAACTTCACTTCAGCCTTAACAAGAAATTGTTTAGACTATATCTTTAAACTGAGTACCTAGTAATGACACAGAGTACTGGTGCAGGAGCCAGGGCAGATGGATGCTGAAACTCACTCCACAGCACCAGACACTATCATTATGCCGTTTGGGTCTGTTCAAAGGCAGAAAGTAGATAACAACATTGTGGATCCTTGCAGCTGAAATTTCCCTACTGCTGTGACACCAAGGGGGAGAACAGTTGGATTACTGCAGTGATGAATGGAAAAGTCATTATTATGAGATACTTTAACATTGTGTTTTTCCTCTACCGGCACTATAGTTACCACTACAGATCTTCCCTGAAGAAGGGGAAAACACTGCTGCAAACTTTATTTTCCACTTTTATCTGCAGTCTATGCTGATGCTGCACCACACAGAGCTTTACTCCACTGATGAACAGAATGAGAACACAAAATACTTTTTTCCCAATGGATCCCAAAGTCCTTATTTGTAGAATTTTACAATACGCTTGTATGTCTCTTATATCACCAAAATGGTCATTATTACCTAGATCTTACAAATCACAGTGAACAAATGTGAATCACTGAAATACAGAGTTAGAATTGTGAATGCTAAGAAGCATGTACCAGTCAGTAAACCTGCAAAAATTTCCAGTTTTACCGCAATCTACCAGACTCTTTTCACCCAAGGTTTCCTAACTTCAGTGAGTCTTATTCTGTGTACTTATGCTCATATCTAAGCCCCATTTAGTAAAACATATTTTGGTCAGTCCCATGATGGAAAAATCAAGACAGGTTTCACAGTAGTACAGATGGCTTACAATAACTTTAGCTTGGATTCTTCTCTCCCTCCCACTCTGCCTATTCATGTTCATATAGACTTCATGTTAAAAATTTACATTAACCAGCTCTCCTATGCCTCAGTCTTAGCAGAAGTAAAAGAACCTGACCTTATGCTAAGTACTGAAAAGGCATGAAATGCCAATGCTCGCTTACAAGGTGGGTTAGAATGAATTCATTTAAGCATCCCAGAGTTGAGCTTAGCTTTCACCTACATTTACAAGCTTACACATTGAGATTAAAAAAGAGTGGTTTTGTTAAATTGCTTTGTTTTCTTTGTCCATATTGACCTGAAATTGAGATTTGTATTTTAAAGAGCACCTTTATACTCACTTGGAGGTTGCCTGAGCTATTTTAAGGACCATGTAAACCACATAGACATAACTGTTTCTTCCCACATTGCTATATGAAAAACTTGAAGCTTACTCCCACCATATAAAGCTCACCAATGCCTCATTGTCCCTTTGACAAACAGTCTGTGGCAAATTACTGAAATCATCTCTTGCAGCACTGCAGCTTAAGTGATTCAAGCCATTGAACACTCCCCCTCAAAGGCTGAAGTCTAGCCTCAAAATTCCAAATATTGCAGCTTAATAAAATTTTAAAGACTTTGAGACCCTCTCCTGGGATCAGCTGTCAAACATCTTTTCAAAAGAAGAGACATAAACAGCGTCCACCCTAGATTCTGAATGCCTTAGTCTCTGGGAGGAAAAAAAAAAAAAAAAAAAGACATAGCAAGGGGTGTTTATTACTGAAAAAAATATTCAGAATATGCTTTTTGATGTTAAAATGATAGGGTTTTGATCTTCTGTTGAAGACTATGCAGGGATACTTATTTTAAATGTTAGGATCCTGTTTATACTGAAAAAGCATAGCTGCGGTTATCTTTCTCCTTGCCATTTTAAATATCCACTGCTTTTGTGGATCTTTCTTGGGAATTGCATATCACTTTCTGTTACACAGAGCCTTCCCCTGATAGCTGCACTCGGCCTCATCAGCCCAGCAAAACAGCCCAGATTCATCAGGGCTTTCCTGCCTGCCCCGAGGAAAGAGCAAAGTTCACTGTAGTTCATGACACTTCCAATTTTGTTTATTTCCTTCTAATCAAACCTTATCTCAGATTTTTTAGCAAGTTTCAGTAATACTCTTTGTCACCATATGCTCGGAAAGCTAATCCCCCATCGTCTCTTGCAGAAGGGAAAACTTGTGACCAGACAGGGGAAGTGGCTCAAGGCATTCCTGCTTCCAGGTTTGGGCAACTTGTTCCAAACCCACACCTTTAATTGGTTCCTCTCCAAGCCCCAGACCCATGCCTTTAGTTACAGGTGTCCTTTATGTTCATATCTAACCTAGCCTCTAACTAATACAGGTACCTATTTTACTGTGCCTGTCAAAGTTATTTTTGAGTAAGAAATCCATGGAATCTGTTGTAACCACTTTAGATCCTGGAAGAGAAGAAGAATGGGAGCTATTCAATGTGAATTAATAGGACACATACTGAAGCCTGGGCTCTGAGCATTCCCTGAGCTCTCAGATGTGCACTTTGTGGGTGCTGAGAGAGAGTTTTAAAACTTTCCAATTTAAACCCATTAATAAATACGATGACACTTAGTACTAAAACACTTGAGTAATTAATGCTTAGGTGAAGCTACAAAGCAATGGGATGTTTATGCTGCTTTGAGCACACCAGCAAGTCTCCATCTAGAAAGCATTGCTTAGAGAATAATAGAAACATTTCTACCAAGTTAGAAAAGATCGTTTACTTTGAATAGTAGTTGTGGAAAACAGTTCAAGCTACTCGACTTGCAAATACTTTTGCTGTGCATTGTGACTGGAAGCACAGAAACCCCTTACTGCCCACCTACAGCAAAGATTAGAAGACTCAAAAGTCTACGTTACTAAAACACCCACAGTCTCATCATATATTTTGCAACAAAAAGGTTCCCTGGAGCAGTTTTGCAATTCATTGCATTCTGGTTCAATGCCCACAGAAATTAAGGAAGATACTCTTAACGGCTTCCCAAATCCTCTGGGTGGGAACCTTGCTCTTTGTTTTGCTAAACTGGCACCTCCATTCAGCGCCTCACAGAAGTTATCAGTCAGTGTGCAATTGTATATCCTATAGAAAATGTAAAAGTAGACTGGGAATCCTTCTGTCTGACTAAAATTAATTTATTGGGAACAAAATTAAAGCTGCAGAACTAAATGAACTGTTACTGACACAATATTTGCACTGTACTGTTGTGCTTTGTTTGAACAATGCCATTGCTCCATGGCATTTCAGTTGCATTGACAAACGGAAAAATTACTTTATTTTTGTTTTTGTTTTTAACCTAAGCCACTATGTTTGGCATTCTCTAATATAGTAGCTGAGTGATGGTAAAAACAAAGGCACAAGGAAGTGGGGTATTACATTCATTAGAAATTTTTCTTATTTGAAACAAAAGCACACTACAGAACTCACAGAATAAAAGCTGACCTAGATATTGTACTGCTATTGATCAGAAAGACAGGACAACTAATACACTGAGTTTAAAGCTGATCCCTACTGCCTTTCCAAGATATTTCTACTATATTAGTTTGTATATAAATATTATTCCCATATGCTTTAGAGAGGGTTTTAATGCTTCCCTAGCAAGCCAGAAAATGCCAGTATTCTTGCCATTCTTTTCACCAGCAAGTCTGCTCATTCATTGTGTATTTGAAATCCTCAAGTTTAAGTCACTTGACTTGACTGTATAGAATTTCACTAAATTTACTCAAAGCCAAATCAGGGAGTTTTTCCTTAAACACATGGGAAAAGTCCCTTAAATTTAATCATTTATTAAAATGTATATTTACAAACATACTTTATAAATATTATCTCTTTGTGTACATGTTTACATATATGTATTTATACACACACACAAAACATTGCCTTGACACATCCCAGCCTTTAGCAGCTAAGATAATCAGCCAACACCCAATTCCTCTTCTAACTGAAGCTGGCATGTGCTATTGTCCAAAGTGGTCCATACATGCAAGTGGTTACTACTATTAGTATTCTGATGTAGAAGAGAAGACATTGGATATAAAACCATCAGAAGATCAAATAATATATAAAATAATTTGTATGAAGAATTCTTGCACATTAGTTTATATTACTGGAAAATGTATAATTCAATTGAATAGAGAAAACTATTGTTGAATGTTACAACACTTTCTGCAGTCCAATTGCTTTCTGAAATTATAGTCCTTGCCTCTAGAATTTCTAAAAGAGAAAAGAAAAAAGAAATCTCCCTCCTCTATTCTTGAAAAGTTTATCGGAAAAAATTCCCCAAACCATGATCACAGCTGGAATGCAGCTTTATGACATTCACGGCTGTGTTATATTTGGCTAGGCACCATACATTAGGTCAGCTACTGAAGTCACTTTTGGAGATGGGGGGGTCTGTAAAACAGAGGACTGCAATACAGTTGCACATTAAGTAAGTGTAGATATAGGTTAGATTGTAACTTGAAAACTCAGCCATGCATTCAAGATGTATGGGAGTAACTGAACAACAAGAAAAACTCCTGTGGCACGCAGAGAAAATTGCACGCAGCAGCACAGCTTTCTGTACAGATGCACAGCAGGCTCAGCAACATCTGGCTGGAGGCAGTCATGCCTCACTGACCCCGGGAACAAGCTGTGTGGGCAGCGCCTTCCTTCTCTGGCACTAAGTACCGAGCTGTCATATCATGGTGCTGCTGGGAGGCCCTAGGGGAAGGTGCAAACCACCCTCTCTTTCCATTCATTATGCTGAGAAATTCAACCTAAGCATATCGTGATGATGCCACGATGACATCAGTGGCACTGCAGCAGGTCGGTGTTTCTTCAACACCTGCCTGAATTACATGACACAACTTTATTCTTTGTGGCCCAAACTAAATTTCTTTTAAATTAGAGTACTCACAGCAATGCTTAATTTCATGTTCTCATTTGTACTCAAGAAGATATGAAGAATTCCTCAATAACAGTTTAAATGTGGAGCAGAGAGAGGTAGAGGTAAACAATTTAGAAGATGGAGTAATCTTGTAATGAATTGATTGATGAGTTTAGGGGACACTTGCTAAAGTTCTGAAACTGGCAGCTCTGTGAATGGTATTGGCTTTTTAAAAAGCATTTAAGGTCTAAATGATCACTGCCAAATACTCTCTGTAAGTAATGGAGAAATGCCTACCATTTATGGGTAATTACTCATTTCCACCCATTTCTAAAGACAGTGGCAGGAGGTGAGACATGAATTGTGCAGTGTTTCATTACATAAGGACGCACTGGGTCTATTTTGGGAATGTAACCTGCCAAAATGTAAAAGAATATATTTTATTAATAAATGATGCTTTCTCAAAGGCACTTTATGTTTCATAGAACAGAGGACAACAGCTAGAAAGGGTAAGAAGACTTCTAAAGCTGGAATGATGAATATGATGGCTTCCCTCCTGCCAGATCTGCATTACTTTGCAGCCCCATGGCGCAAAGACTTGAACTTTAGAGCTATATACCATGTAATCTGAAACTTGAAAGGGATGGAGACTTCACTGCTGACACCTACCGATGACTACGGACAGGTTCCTGAGTATTGAAGTGTCAAGAGACTTGCTGATTCCTAGACAGATGCCTCAAAGGAGAAGAAATACTTTCACTACAAGCCCTCACAGTGAGCAACCACGGCTAGATAGCAGAGACTAGAAAGATGTGTTGTCTGCTACGAAGGCTTGTTAGACTGCCTTCATGCTTTGAAGTTGTGGGTGAATAGAATATTATTCGTGCTTCACAAGGAATGGACAAGATAACTGTGGCTGGTAGGACTTGTAACAGCCTAGCTTGTTCTCACACTCTGGAATTCATAGGTAAAACTCTCTGGTTTGTGTAAAACTTGAAGCAGAGCTCTGCCCTCATAGACTACAAGCCTGAAGCCCCAGAGAATTCTCCACACTTTGCCACCTGGCCAGGACTAAGAAGAAGTGCAATCTAATCACTTCAGAAGGAATGCAATAAAGCAGGAATTTATGATGGAGTTATTGTGCCACTGCAACCACCAGGCATCAACAGGATCTCTGAGCAGGGTCACAAGAAGGTTAAAAGAAGGAAACGTGACTTCTGGAAAGCAAGGAGTTCAAATACGACATCAGCATATCCAACATGAGAATGATTTCACATACATGAAGAAAAAAGGCTGCTTATTACAAAATGTTAGTCACAGAGTTTGTGGACATAATTGCATGATGGCGGTAGGAAAGCTGAAACCAGTAACAATGTAGAAAGTAATTTCTTGCTTATGGAAATAGGACAGGACTTGACACAATGCATATAAACTCGTTAAAAATTGGAGTAAATACCAGTAAAATGGCTTCTTTTCCTAACAGGCTGTGCAGTAAGCTGTATGGGATGGACACAAATATAGTAGTCTGAAAACCAAAAAGCTGTAGGGCTTTGATGACGTGACCTATACCCAGCACGTCCAGGGGCTGGTAAAATCCCAGCAAGGCCACAGCCAGTGACGTCCAAATGAGCTACAGTGCTTCAGGCAAAGGGAGATGAAGGAAAAAGGCCCTGGTGGACAAGGTCTGAGCTAGGATCCTGACTGCTGTTCCCTCCATCCCCAGAGCCAAGCGCTGCAGATTACTGTCACCAAGTCAGAGCCCAGGCACTGAAGGAGCTGTGACAAGAGCCCTGGTGATAGGGGACTTGTCACAAAATACAAAGACTGACTGGGCTGGCATCAAGGAGAACAGCTTTGACAGGGCACTCTACAAGGGTCTGCCTACGTACTGCCGGAACGACTGCACTGGGTTAATCCCAGTCATATGTCTGCCACTGTGGAAAGCATACGGCGCACTGCATCGCTTGCTATGGGACTCCCGATAAATGAGATGAACCTGAGTGTTTTTAAATTACAATTGCCAAACATAGGTCACAGAGGTAACAGATGATATAGAGGCTCTGATGGTTAGAGACTATTCATAATATAACGAACCTTTATATTTGTGTATTGCAAAGCTTTCTTTTTAGAAACACACACATTCTCCCTCAATTTTAACCATATCTTTGTACTCTGGACTAGCGTACCCCTGAATACTTAAGGACATTAACTTACCAGTGCCATAACTGATTTTGAAAAAGGAGTGCTGCAATTTAAAAATGTAAGAAAATATGAATGTTATTTTTAAGCTGTGAAATTTCTAAGCGCCAGCTGTCTCAACATTAACTGAAAATATGCATGGCAGTCTTCTCTCTTCTTCATATTTTATATCCATTCTCATCTTTATATCTTATACTGCAGGAAGCAAGTCCTGCCTATTTTAAAGTTATACACACACACAAAACATTGCTGAACCCCAAAGCTGCTGTGAATCTCAGTTCATTAGGACCCTCCATTTAATTTATATTTATTTTTTAAATGATTTATTTGCTTAATTCTTGGTTATTTTTTTTCAGTCCCTGTATTTGGGCTGATGTTTCTGTCCTAGTGAAATCCCTCAGTAGCCTCCATCCAGGCCATGGGACCAGGCAAAAATTTAATTCTCAGGATATTCAACAAATTCTAACTCATCATTTTGAAGCCTGGGTGAAAACTTTTTTTTTTTTTCTGTCCTGAATTACTGGTTAAAAATACAGTCTTACCTTCACTTGTGAATTTATTTGAGAAAGTAAATAGCACTCCCTATTAACTTCCTGAAAAATAATTTGATGTCAAGGGATTTTTTATGCTTGCTTTTTCCTTTCTTATTACAGTTTACTGTATCACTACTTCGACTGGGGAGAAAAATACCACCCCACACCCCCAGACCCTGGAGTATTTTTAGGAGATCTAGAAAGCAATGTCACACATGAAAAAACAATCTTGCAGTAATATTTAATTGCCTGCTTTCTGTCTTTCTGCTGCCATGAGCTGGGCTGCACCATTTTATTTCAGGGAAGAATTTGGCCCCTTACATTTAACTTGTCTACACTTTTTTTTTTTTTTTTGTAAAGTCTCATGTCCTTGATAATTAATTCTCAGATCTAAATACAGGATAACAACACATTTCAGAAATTAGAAGGAAAAAAACTAAACTAGTTGTCAACATCATACTGAGTAATTCAATAGTACTGGAATATCCCGAGGGTGGATATGAATAAACAATTCATGAGGAGCTGGTAAATTACATTTCAGCTTCTGTTTATTGCAGAACTAGATACTAGTCAAATACTTAGCTCTATCGAATAAAGATAGCCCATTGGGCTTAGAATAAAGAGCATTTCTTAAGAGGTTTTCCTCCTGTATTTATTTTGTGTAGGATTGCTTAAAAACCAAAACCTGTCTTGAATGCAAACAGATAAGATTATATCAGACAAGGTCAAAGAGGGAATCTGATGGCCTGCAGCAAGCTGGGTTAGTCCTCAATTCTTTCAGAGGGTAAAAAAATAAAATAAAACTAAAAAAAATATGACTTTCAGTTTCTAGACCAGCTTTTAAGATAACATGAAAAGTGAATACAATTCAGAATATCTTCATGGTACATTTAGAAGCATTTATAAAATTAGATGGTTAGATGAGCCAATAGCATGCGATACTTCTAAGATCCCAACTCACATTCATTTTATAACCCTAAACAAAATTATTTTAACTCTTTGGAGTCAGTCTTTCTAGCAAATCAATGCAGATGAAAAGGTCACTAAATACTAGTCAGTGTGAAATTGCTGGCTAAGATTCACAGCATATTTTAGGACTGAAAGGACCTCTGCAGTTGACCTGGGAAGACGACCTTTCAAAGCAGCCAGCTTTGAAGTTGAAACAAACTTTGAAATTGGGTCAGGTTGCTCAGGGTTTTATCCAGTCATGTTTCTCATACCTCTAACAATGGAGATTACAAAACATCTCTGAGCAACTTTTCATAATGAGTCTTCAGAACCTCCCTTGTTGCAGCTTGATCCTAGTTTCTTGTGTTGTTTACCAACACTAAACCCTGTACCACCCTGTCTCAGATCACATCACCGACTTGTGTAATGCTAGGAGAGAGCTATTTAGAAAGCTGAGAGCTGTGGGAATTTTCTCCATCTCTGCGGTAGCTGTGAAAATTCCCTTAAATTGGAAAAATACCAAATCTTCCATTGCCAGATCAGATTGCAAGTTTCACTTGCTTGTTGAAGAATACTCCCCAGTGAAATCACCCTCCTTTCACTGGGGAGGAGAGAATATTAGGAAAAGAATGAAAGTGCAGAAGAAAGGTCAGATGAAAGAGAAAGCCCTAACATGCTGCCACCTTTACCAGCATAAACAGAAGGATTGGTTCTATTATTATAGTTCTTGTGCATTAAGAGCAGTACGGTCAAGGCCAACTTGCTGCACAACACATGTCAAGGAATCTCATTTTACAACTAGGATTTTAATTTACACACGTGTATTTGCAAGCATCATTTGCTCTGGGGAATCAGTTTGATAAAGTCATCAGGACAAGTCTGAAATCCATTGTTAACCACCTTAAATGTCGTTTATTCACCAAAAGAACATATCCAATTAATCTGCTAGTTTATTCCTCAGTAGTACCACTGGTGAACCAGTCTCTATACTCTTCAGTTGGTTACCCAGTTAATTGCAATAAATGAAGTCCAATAAAACTCACAGGTTTTGCATTGCTTCTGCTGGATATAGTTTGGCATCGAGAGTGAGATTCGTTTGTGGAACAGACCCTAGGACCGTTGAAATGTCAGGGCCATAAAAGCTGGATGCTGTTAATCTTTAGAGCATTAGTGAAGTATTATGAAAGAAATCTAGCAAGCACCTTGCTAGCCTTCTCATACGATTAGGAATATGCTTTGGGGCAGTTAAGGAGGAGGAAGTCTTAGAGTAAATGGAACAAAAATACTGCAAGGTGAAATGGTGAATTAGCTTCTGGGATGCTTAATCAAACCATTGCAGTGTTCACACATCTAGCCCTGGGAAGAGAGGTGAGGTGAACCCGTGGAATTGTTAGTCAAGAAAATTACTAGGGTTGAAATTCGTGTTGCTAGCTATACCACAATACTGTGTGATGTACCAATAAATAACATCAGAGTGGCAATCTCTGTAATGAGAATCACAATCATTCTCATCCCAACCCTCCCAGATTTATTAGCATGAATTGATACTCCAGCTAGAGATGCCCTGACAGTCAGATATTAACTGAAGGCTGTAGGTAATTTTAACAATATTTTCCCGTTCAGATGTTACATTTGATTTGTTTCTACCTGCTACCATAGCTTATATTGACAGCATTAAAAATGGGTTACCGCACTGTGGTATTTTACAAAGGTTCATGTCACTTCTTGTTACTTCATTTTGTGTTGCAACATGACAGAGCACAGTCTGATATAATGTAGTGTGGCCTCCTATGTTAGAAAGGGTCAAACATTTTCTAAATAGTAATATTTACATTGCAATTGATATTAACACAGTAGCATTAAATGCTATATCAAATTGTGGCAGCACATTATTTACCATTTCTGTTAATTTATATGGCTCATACACATCAGGTTACATCAGTCAATGCCCTGTACCAGAATGCTATTTCTGTAAAAAAGAGATCAAGTAGGAAAAAAAAAAAAAAAAAAAAAGATAAAATAAATATCTGCCTTTCCTCCCTGAAAATTCACACACAAACAATCTTGCATTATAAATACCTAAGCTTGTAGATGTGTGCACTCTTCTATGGTCTTAATAAAGCACTCACCTGGCACAGTCATGGTAAAATACTTGCCTATTTGCATATAGAATACATTTCCTACTATCCTCTACAGTTCTTTGTGCCCCTTATTTCAGCTCTACTCATGTCCATAGATTATAAGCAGAAGTGGACATCCACTCTTTTCTCTTATAGCAACAAACTCATCACAGGTACAACCCATCTAAGTTGTTCTTCTCCATTTAATTTGATTTCTCTCTTGTTTAGAGTGAAGTGAGTATAGAATTAGCTCCATTGTTTACCTTACTAAAATCAAGATAAGATTTAGCCAAGTATTCCTAGTCCCAGGAGGGTTTTTTTTGTTTGTTTGTTTTCTTAAACAAAAAAAAAAAAGAAAAAACATTTTTATTTCTTTTTAAAAACTTGCTTTTGTCCTAGATAACATTTTTAGAGGGGCAGAAAAGGAAAATCCAGATGAAAGTGAGTTTCAGTTTGCTTCTAAGAGTACCTCTGGAAACAGGGAGAAAGTTTTAGAACATGAGCTTTGCCTATACCAGTCTTTCCCTACGATGGAGAATCTTGCTTTTATTCCTGCTTTGAGTTCAGCCTATTTAGCAAGAATTTGGTAGTTCCCATTAAAAGTAGGGAACGAAAAGAAAGAGAATCAAAACTTTACACCAGAAGTGCCTGAGTTCTAGTAAGAGCTACAATAAAGCCTAGTGCTTTGATTTCTTTTTTTCTTTAAAAAAAAGTGTGAAATTAGGATTAAAGGAGAGGAAGATCAAACAACTGTTATTGATACATTTCTCGGATGCCTGTATTAATTAAATGGTATTCTATTCCTCAAATGATGCTGTCATGATAGTAGTCATATTCAGATTCTTTCCTATTTAGTATTGCAAGAGATCCTGGGAGTATAAGCTTTTTGTATGCTGACTACCATTGACAGTTGGCAAAAGTATAACTGTTGGTATAAATTTAAAGCAATTTAACTTAAAACAGGTGCAAAAGACTGTGTTATTTGGGCTTAAGCCAAACTCATTTAAGATAATTTCAATCAATATGAATTGACTTATGTTAAATTTAATTAAAACAGACCTAAAAAATAAATTGAAAGTGCCTTGATGAGAAGCTGTACAGAAGTAATTTAAATTAGGTTTAAAAATTACATATGGTAAACGGTTCAACTATCTTCCATAGATAAAAGTGTCAGAAGTTATAGACATAAGTCAGAAATGAGAGAGAGCTTGCATTCCTAAAAGTTGTCTGAACAAGAGCGATGCAGCCTGAGCTAGATCTCCCAGATAGGAACGTGAGACCACTCTGACCAGTCTCTTCTTCCCGGAGTTTGCTATACTGTACAGAGCATAGCACACAAAACCAGGATCTTTCCTGGAAGTTATCCATATTTTCTTTCCCCTTTTTTTGTTAAAAGGGAAAAATGGACATTTCTCAAAATTTTTGTATTTTGAGACAAACGTTTAAAAAAAAATTCCCACAGAAACATCCTTCAACAAAGCAATGCTTTGTTTTGAATTACATTCCTTTTGGAATATTTTAGAATTCAATTCGTTTCCTTCTAAAATATGTTCTGACATGCCTTTTTATTTTGTGTTAATGCATTCCATGCCAGCAACAGTGCACTACAATTAGTGGTACAGTCAACTACAGCTTAAGAGTTGAAATATTTTAGTATTAAATCAGAGACATATCTGCCACCAAGCATTGATTAAAACAAGATACTTGTTCTAGATTGAAATGTATCCAGCTTGGTTTAAGATGGAACATTTTGACATCTCAACAATCAATAATAAATAATAGCTGTCCTTAAAATGACTTTAAAAGCAAACCCAAGTTATTTCAATTATGTTATTTGATAACATCTCAAACTAAGAGTAGTAGTGAAAAGTAAGGCAGACTGCCTTCTGTAACATCACAGCCTCTTTCTGTGCAAGTTCTCAACAAAAGCCCAAATAATTTCCATGAAACATATGAGTTTCCTTGAAACATCATTTTCCAGGAAAATGTATTTTGCTAGAAAATTCCTTCTAGACAGCCTTCTCTTTCATTTCTTTCCATTTTATGTACTTCACAACTCTGAATGTCCCTAAAACTTGCAAGGGCATCATAAACCTGACAAGTAAAAGTCCCAATGAACTAGAAAAAAAAAAGTTATCCCCATCTGTACCTTCCATGAAATCACACAGAAAAAAGTGTCTAAGTTTGCCATCAGTCAATAAACATGATTTCTTTATAATTTGATGCTTTAAACTTCTGATTACTTACCACATCCTCAGAATACCCAGCGTAGCACAAGCATTGACGTGCTGTTATGCAAAGAACTGTTGAAGGTTGGAGTTTTTCAATTGTTTTATAATTACCGATTTCACAGAGCCCTCCTGGGCTTGCATTCGAGCAGGACCTGTAGGTACACACACCCCAGCTCCAGGGGCCAACTTTGCTGTTTTGCCCACTTTGGTGACTGCATTCAAGGGTTAAAACTACCAACAGAAAGAAAATGAGACCATTTTGTATCAGCAAAAGGGAAAGAAGCAAGGGACAAGTGAGAATGCCTAGCTAAGTAGCCAACATCACAAGTACAGATGCCCAGAATCAAGACACCAGGGAAGCAGAGGCACACAGCCAAATAACAGAGCTGGGCCATTGGGCAGAAACAACTCAACTCCACCCTCATCAGAAGAACAGGTGATAAGGAAAGGTGGGAGAGAACTGCAGCAGATGGGAGGAGGGAGGAGGCGTGGAAGAGCAGAAACACAATTAACAGTTTTCCATGTGGTTTAAATGATTTTGAATTAAGAACTGCTAAAATTCACAGCTAACAACAAACAAGCCTTTTCCACCTGTAGGAGCCAAGTGCTCCGGGAGGAGCCACGCAGCATTAACTCCATTTGCAGACAGCAGAACTGAGGCACACAAAAGGAAAATAAAAGGCATCCTACAGGCTGATTTCAGAGATAGCAACAGTATCTGAATGGCAGCTACAGCTCCATCCCTAGCCCAGCTACGGTTCCTGTGTATTTTTTTCTAAGCTAATAACTTCCTATAATTAGACAGATTGGGTTGGGGATAGATGGGCAGAATTGGCCCTTGTGCAAAGGGAACTTATGAAGGAAAGTGCAATGGAGTTGGACAGAGTTTGAGAATGCCAGCTTAAGAAACTAAGTTTTCTGAAATGGTTAATTCTTAAATGGTCTTCTAGACAAACCCAGTGACCTTATCCTTTTAAATTAACCAAAATTTATGAACGTGGCGGGGAAGACATTTCTCAAAGATCCAGAATTCACATTTAGCACAATTTACTGGGAACGGAAGGTTCTCAAACCTTGAAGATGGCCATTAGCATTTCACAATGTTTTAGCATTTAGTATGTAGCCAGGTCAATTTTAAGTACCAATAGAACTCCTCAGACAGAATATGTTCTAAAGATGTGTCTTTAGAAACTCTGCAAAATCTTGTCATTATAGGTGATAAAAATGTTAGCTAATGTAATAACATTTGGGGAAAAAATGTGGACAACATTCAAATTCCAGCAGAACAGTAAATTGACCTTTTATAATGAAAATGACTAACCACATATTTCAAAAAAGAAAAAAAAAAAAAAAAAAAGAAAGATCAGACACATTACAGTACGTGTAAAAGTGATGAGAAGGCAGCAGCATATCCAGCACTGACTCCTCTACCACTAACAATGAGTCAAAGGACTGTTATGGGTTGCAGCTCTCTCCCTTTTTTCTCCACTTTCCTCAGTTACTTATTTTCTTACTCTATTAAAGAATCCTATTGGTGAAAGCATTAAGGTCAAACCTTGATGTACATTGGAGCCACTGTTTGACTCTGGGGTAGAATAAAAATTCTTTCATTTCCTTTTTTACTTCTAGTTTTAATTTGACTTGATAACTTGTTGCACTTTGACTTGCAGCAAGTGTTTCCTATGTGAAGAAGTCATATGCAAAAGTTAAAAGACTTTAAAAATCAAAGTTTCTGTACGTTGAACTTCACAGCCTTCCTGACCATGCAGGAGCCATCTTGCCCTTAATGTAAAGAACAGATGCCCTCAGAAAACCCTCTCTGGAAGAGCTATTCTAGCAATGCTTTATTCTAAAATTAATCAACTAGAAGCACCAGTGACTACAGCAAGAAGAAAGGGAAGGGTATGCATTGAACTACCAAACCTGTTGTGTGGAAAGGCTAAATGGAAAATTCTGTGCATTCCACTAAAACTAGAATGCTGCAAAGATATGAAAAAAAAAAAAAGAAAAGCTTTTTACGTGTTTCGTAGTTTTATATTATTCCTCAAAGGAGACTAAAAAAAAACACAAGAGTAACCTTTATGTGATAAAAAATTTTCAAATCTCACAATGAAAAGATTCCCTTCTTCCTCATAAGACCACAAAGTGATTTTAGAAAAAAAAAAAAAAAAAAAGTACAAATATCATTACTATACACACCAGCCTCTAAAATAATGACATCTCAACAATGGCATGCTGTAACTCAGTGCTTTACATAGCACAACGAGAGCCAAGACTTTATAAACACACCAATGCTTGTAGATGTCATTAAATGTAATAAGCTTTCTTTCATCTCTTCACAGCTTGAAGATAATACATAAAATATATAATTTCCATTAAAAAAAACTAATTGTGTACATCGTGTATTGTGACATCTTTTACCTGCTGTGTATGTGCATCATTTTATTTGTGATTTATTTTTTTAAAGAATATATAATGTTGGTACTTGCTTTCCTCAGAAATTCTTTCAATTTTTTATTCTCCATTGTGCCAGATATTGCTGCCTGCATTTTTAGTGAAAACAAAGGTCTCGCAATTACAAGAGTTGTGAAAAATTACTGGAGAAAGGAATCAATGACATTTTCAGGAGAAAATACTTCATTTTTCTTTGTACTGGAGAAGTTTCCAGATGCAAATACTGTTTAATTTCATCTCATAGTATTGTGAAACAACAGAATTATTACCATGTATGCCCCAATGCATTTAGTTTCCTTTCTATGCAAAAATTCTGCAGGTCATTGCTGTTTGAATGGCTAGTTCTTCATGTGGAAAGAAAGCTCAAACAATGTCTTGTTGAATAAAACAGGCTTGTTTTATGATTCATTACACCTCTTTTTGTCCTTATGTGTAAACCAGCTCTTCTCAGTTCCATACCAAGGCAGAATGCACAATGGAGGTTGTGCAGAGTCATAAAAATAATGCTGCAAATTCTCATGCATTCAGTAAAAAGCTCAATAAAAATAAGAACATTTTGCAAAAGGTACTAATAGTCTCCATTTTAGAACTTATTTTTCATTCTGCATAAGCTCATTTTTCGTTGTGCTTAAACAAAATGACAGATGTTCATAAAAATGATATTAAGGATTCCTTTTGGCACTTTTGTTCAGTGTTTTCATTTATTACTCTTCTGGTAATAGAGTATGCAATGTTATTCTTATGAAACCAGGATCATCAAAATTGCCAGGTGTCTGATGTGTGATCACTCCCTCTATATGCAAAGCAAAGTGTTTCTGAATGCATTAATCTAGCGAATTCTATGCTTACGGCTCAGTTCTTCAGAGTGTTGTGTACTCTATATGCACCTTAGCTCTATGAGTTTAATGTCAATAATGATCAGCCTCCTGTAAGACTAAGCCCTTGAAGAAAAATAAATTCTAATTGTGATTCTTCCACTGAATAGGTTTGCTTTCTTGAGCAAATCTATAAACTTGGGTTCCAAACTATAAAATCCATTCACATTTTCAAGCTCTAAGAAACAGTCCTCTTTTACAGAAATGCTAGGCTGCAGATAAAGTTTGCAGTAAAGTCAGTGAGAATAAGAGCTGCCTAAATATAAAGCTGGGCACTTAAATTAAGATGCCTGGAACTGGTGCTGCTAGTGCAATCTTTTGCATATGAATAATTTACATGCTTCCTCTTCCCCCTCACCTATGCCTCCCCCAAGCAGAAAAGAAGTTCAGATCCATTCATTTCACAAAGTAGACCTCTACGTGGATGGATTGGGTTATGTCACGAAAGGTTGCAGGAAGCAGGACAGAAAAGCTGAGCAACATGTGCTAAAGGAGGCAGCTGATAGCTTAAACCCTAAGCACACCAAGTATGTGCTGCACATATTCATGTAACACCTCCTGTGAAGTCAGCAAGTGATTTTTCATGGTTGGTAGAAGAACAGAACAATCTGACTGCAGTTTTTCAGACACTGAGTGGCAGCAAAAGAAAGGGGACCCTCGGGGGATCCCTCCCAGCCTCTGAAACTCCATTTGCTGTACTGGAGAACCCCCTTTGATTTTTCCCTCATTTTCTGCCTTCTGCTGCATTCAGTCCACCTAGCTCCTCATTCTCTTTTTCTTGTGGCCTCAATCTTGTCATTTACACAGTCCATCTTCTCCTTCCCCTTCCCATATAACCTTATAGCTTCAGAGCATCTCTCCTCCCACCTTGCTGTGCTCTGGGCAGCTCATATTCCCCATTTCTGCTGTCCCCAGCTCAAAGAAAACCAACAAAAATAAAATATTTTATAAGCTAGTGTATCCTTTAATTGTGTATCTTTATCACAGAATACTAATTCAGTTGAGCCAAGTCTGTACCTTTCTATATATACGAAGTATTATTGTATAATATTTTCAGCTCAGCTACATTCTCCTTTCTTAGAAAAAAAATGTTCCTAATGACTGCAGTGTCACTATGAGGATGACATTCATTGGCATATTTCTGGTTTGGGATAAACTGTAATTTTATCATCTTAGCCACAGGGCAGTTAAATGGCAACGGATTTACTAATCACTACTTAGTAAGATAAATCTGTTTACTTCCCAAATAATAGAGAAATCCTGCCTCCAGCTACTCATTTCTGCTTCTTGTCTTAAAATTTTTACCCCCTCAGAGTCCCCAAATGAAAGCAGACCAGAATTTGTTAAAACAAAGGATTTTGTGAGAGGTATATTGCAATGAGGAGGGGTGAGGACATTGAGGGTGGAGGGAGAAACCTCCCAAGGTGGATCAGAGTGAAGCTCTATTAATGGCAAAATCAGTTAAAACTCCTCATTCTCCTACGTTTGTTCCTGCCCTCTCCAAGAAGGTTTTCGTCTCTTCATTTACACTACAGTCTCAAGTGAGAAAGCATGAAATGAAGCAGAAGGTAGAAAAACAGTTTGATCACAAATTTATACTTTGTTTTTAGAAAATGATTAATATTGTAATTATGAGTCAAAATTAACAAAACTACTCAGGAGGAGCACTGCTTCTGCCCCTGCCCTTCCCAGAGCAACATAATACAAAACTAGAAAACAATAGAAAACATACAGAACTAGAAATTGTACTTCTAATAAGTATCCAATGGATGTCTGGAAGATGAAATACTGGGGACTCATACAACATTTATGAAATAGATATTGCTGAAGAAAAAGTTGCCTTTCTGTATTGTAACTTTTCAAATCTCTGTGGCAAAATATATGGGTGAAACTTTTTTTCACAGAAAGAACTATTGGGGCTTAATTTAAGCAAAATAACTTTTCTCCTCCAGTTTTGTATTTTGAAGAAAAAAATGTTCCAATTTTCCATTTAATTCAGCCTGACACAAAGATCTGCTCTGGTTTTCAGTACAAATACAAAGTCATAGAAGCAACTCCAAAAAGCATCTTACAATATAAGAAGAATCAGAAAACCTTAGTTATAGCCTACATAATTTCCCTGTTTACAATGTACATTATATTATAGCGCATATCTTACACTAATCTGTAAGTACCCTTCCACATCAGAACCTCAAATAATAGTCAAACTGAAAGAATTCTAGATAAATGCTGCAAGTCTTCATATTGTAGTTGTAGAAGAAGAAGAATTAAATACCATTACTGGTGTAATTTGAAAACCTCAAGTGAAAACCATGCAGATGTGAAAAAAGTGTTATGTATCAGGATGCTCTGTATTAATCCTAAAATTTTACTTGTGAATTATATAAACAAGATTCTAAAGTCATCCTCTAATACATTCAAGGTTATGGTTGGACTTGCTCTGCATTGCTTTAGCAGTTCAAATCTTGCAAATTCAGAAGCCCTGCAAATGAGCAGAGTTTGGTTACAGAAGACCTGAAAAAAGTTGCTCAGTCAAAGGTGTACCACTCATCTCTACACTGACCAAAAAGCCTCCAAGACCTAAAGACAGAGTTTATATATATATATATATATATTTCTTGTTATCTTTTGCTATCTCTGTTGCAAAGTATTTATTATAAGCTTATATATGTTCATATAAATTATAAGCAAAAAAAATAAATAAAAATCCAGGTTTGCATAAATCTAAGGAAAGGATTTAATCTCAGGAGAAACTCTATTTTATACACAATTCACCTTCTGTTACTACTGAAATCATGGAAGATTCCTTTCTTCATTCAACAGGGATAAAATTAAGCAACTAAAAATGACTCCAACATTTCTTGCACTTGGAGACTGCTCTAATCTTCACATCATCCATCATGTCTTGTTCATTTAATGACAAAATATGTTCTTCCTTCACTGTTTACGTACTCTTGTTACTAGCTTTATTTTTAAACTAGCAAAATAATATAGCTTTTATTCACTCCAAGTCAGATAGCATTGCGTAATCCAACCCTGGACGAGGAAAGTAATGAGAGTTTTGTCATAAAGTTGTAAGTTTACATGGTTAGTTGTTGCAATGTTGCCCCTGTCTCTCTTTTATGAGCATTAATTTTCATCAGTACAAGGGAAAAGAAGTACAGCAGAGCTCCTTTGCTTTGGGAAGTCTATCCCCCTATAATGACTAAAAAACAAAGTCATTTCAAGCCTGAAGGGCAAATTTAGTGCATAACAGTCATGGGAAATACTACAAATTATTCCCCATGTTACAGCCTGTCTCCCTGATGAGGCTGTTGTAGCATAAAAGTAAAAAGTCAGAGGTTAAAATAAAAACCTTCCCCCTTTGAACTAAAAACAGCTTAAGACCAAAACAACCCGTTTGATTTTTGTCATTCCATATGAAAGTGTTTCCTTTCTTTCCATAGTTTAATACCCCTCTAGTTCTTTTACTAGTCACATGGTAGATTTCAGTGTCAATCTACACTTTTACAAGCTGATTGATGCCAGACTCTGTGCCAACTGCTATCTGGGGAGTTAGAGGATTTAGAGTTTACTCCTCTGTAGCAACGTTTGATTTTAAAGGCTGTGGTACTGTCTCAGCAGGGCTGCAGAAGCTTTCCAAGGTTTCCAAAGCATGTACAATGCGAAGAATACAAGGCATTGTGCAGTCTGAGAAACAAGAAGAGGTGTGGAAACATCTCAGGTATGCTCTGGGTAGGATGGAAGTTAGACTAGAGGGCTCTAACTCTCTTTTGCAGCTGGATTCATGTTTCTCTACACCTAAACTGATTATTTTGTGATGACCAGGTACACCAAGGATATGGTCATCTTGCTGTGCTCTGATGATATCTTAGACAACTTCTTTTTTTACATCTTGCTTCAGCTCATAAGCTTCACTTCCCAGCAAGTATCATACTTCAAATGCTTTAGGGAGCAGTTTGGTTCTTCCTCCTTGTTTCTGAGGGGGGAGGAAGGATGTAGCAATTAATTACCCTGCAAACACACAATCATCTCTGGTCATCTATCATCATTGTAGTGCCTCTACTGTTTTATGGTTAATGTATGTCAGCAGACACATGGGTCTATCATCAGACTCTGTAACATCTCTTTAGCAAGATGCCTGTGGAAGAAGATATACATAAAGCAGACTTTTTGTCTGAGGGCATCCAAATAAAATCTAGCTTTTTTACTCATGAGCTACACCAATTCATGTGCATTATGGCCCTCACACTGAAAAAAAAAACCAGGAGACTGGGAGTGCAATCCAGCAGTGGTTACACTGCAGAAAGTTCATAGCCCACAGCATCTGCACATAAATAGCAGGCCAGACTGGTTGTAGGCAAACTGTGTCCATTTGCGAATTTCAGAGTAAATTGCAGCCTGGGACAGGGCTCTGACAAGCACTCATTTTGTTCAGGACTTGAGGACAAAAATCTCAGGACCTTGGGCATCAGAGAAGGTCACCCAGCCTGCAGCTTGAACTCGGAAGCATTTTCATTCTCCTGAACATTGAGAACAGCCCTTGCTGTACCAGGGGTACATGCTGGTACGTTGACCTTCATTCTTTTATTTTCCAAGCTATGTAGCACATTAGTAGAGGAAAGCTAATGCAATCGGCATCAAAGAACTTACATGCTGTCTGATGGGCTGGAGTGCTGCCAAGCCTCTAATCCACCATGTGACCGACAGGACTTTAGTCCCCAGGAAAAAGTGATTTTTAACACAGTTTTCTATTTCTCTGAAGTTATCAGCAGTTTCATTCACATCATACAGATCAAATGCCTTCAAGGTAAGTGATTATTTAAGGAGTTATTTTCAATGAGAGCCTTTGGTCCTAGTGTTCATTCTGATAGTTAGCTGGAAGGAAAAAATATTCTCTGGTTCCCTGATGTCGAGATTTTTTGTACCAAGTTGTGCCAGATGAGTCTTATTCTACACAAAAAGAAAAAATAATCTGGGCCCTTTATATATATATAAGATGTAAAAAAAAAAAGAAAAAAGCGAAGTTCAGAGCTAAGTATGGTATTCATTCCAGGAGTCACCAAAGAAGATGAAGCCAAATCAATATTAAAAAATCTTACATCTTTCTCTGTAGCTTAAAATATCAGCATGCATTGCAACTGCATCTGTGGAGTTTGCTTACAAAGTGCTCAGAAAGCAATGAGGGAGAAGGGTGCCCGGATTCAGCAAAGCACTGCAGCATTTACTAACTTCCCTCATAAAAAGTGTCCCGAAGTAATAAAATTAAATCACCTCAATGGCTTGTAATAGGACTTAAACTTGGCTAAAGCTGTGAGATAAATCTGCCTAGACCTGTTCCTTACTGTGAGTTCACAAAAAAAAGACAGGCAGTCTCCTAAAATTAAAAAGGCCAAATACCATTAGACTAAGAAGCAGAATAACTAACTCTTCAGGACAGAGAAAATTCAAAGTAATAAGAAAAGACAGAAAATGAATAAATGTGGATCTAGGGAAGATTTCCCTCTTCCTCCTCTGCCCTTCCAGGCTGTCCCTCTGCCCCAGGCTTGGTGTAAATCCCTGTGCAGCTTTCTGGATTGCAACAAGCACTGCTCGGTCCCCAAATTCCCAATGAAATTTCCTTTCTCTTATCCAGAGACCTGGGGGATGGGTGGGAGTCTCTTTCCAGCCCTGCTCAGCATCTCTCTGTTTTGCTTGTGCTTACAAGGCTCTCCCCTTGCTCACTGTTTCCCTACAACCCCCCAGGCACCTCTGGGACTTGAAGGGGTGTCATCCCCTGACATGTCCTGAGAGGAACCGACTGCACAAACCGAACAAACAAGCTGGAAAGTCTGCCATGAGGCCTAAATGCATGAGCCCCCGAATGCTTTTGCAGCCACAATTTCTCTGTGAGGCTTACGTGGCAGGTCCATAAATTGCGGTCCACGACCTGTGAGGAGTGATGCTTTTGTTTAAATCAATGCCCCTCAGAAGTCCCATCGATATCAAGAAGATGACTTAGGCATGTGAAGTTAAGCACATACATTTTGCGGGCTGTAGGTTTAGCTTTCGTAGGAAGTGATAAAGGAGATTTACAGCATTGCTTTTTCACCTGGGTTTTTACCCCATTTGTCCAGCCGGGTAGAAAAATGACCAAAGCTAGCCAGTAGCTGTAGTGCACATTTGAATAGGCTGCGCTGGAATGCGAACTACAGACAAGGGAAAAACTATCTGAAGCTCCTATTTAGAGAGAGTTTATGCTCCTTTCCTTTTTAATGTCCCAACAAGCAGGCTGGGTTCCCAAGCAAGAAAAAGATGCCATTAGACTAAGCACTGAAAAGAAGTCTAATGAGTGACAAACTCTACCAAAATACCTTGCAAGTTGAATATTAGATACAAGTAAATGCAGGTACACAGAGAGGTACAGAAATTTGTTTAAGTCCCATAGATACAGTCAAGATCTGTATATTATCAATCAAATCCTATAACTGTGAGACTCCCCTGTACTCCCAGATACATGGAAACAATCCATTCAAAATCCAATATATTACCATAGTTGGGGTTGCTCATCTTTACTACACATAAGAGAATAAATAATTATGCAAGATTATGGTTAAAATTCTTTGAGCATTGTCAATTTATCTCCATCGCATTTATCTTGTCTTCTAATTTACTAGTTAAGCTCTTTAAAATATACTTCACAGAAAGTCAGAAATCCCCTGCAAGAGAATCAATTTTGGTATGAGAGATTCAGCTGGAGCATTTGTTAGGGTTGTTTTGGGGGGTGATTAAATACTTAACATAATCTGCCATCAAATTATTTCTGGAGTTTAATATGATTTCTAATTCTGCTATGCACTTTGAAGCTTACAAAAGATGTTATACAAATCAATAGGTGATCATATTGATTTTATTCATCTATTAAATACTAGGAGGGTGCAGAAAAAAAGGGGGACTAATACCTACTTTTTCATGCCAGAAAATAGCACAGCTTTCAAAATTGATTGAAAATAAATAAAAGCTAGCCTCAGGTGCACATTTTATATTCCCAGAGATGGTTTTGAAACATAATAAATTATTGGAAACAGAGGCTTTGCATTCAGAAAATTAAGTCAAAAAGCCCTCCAAGGCCAATACCACTTATGCTCTGCACAGTACTGCCAAAGATAAAGCATTCATTAAGGCTACATACTAGAGATAACACAGGCATGTGCACTATCCAAAGGAGCTGGGTCTTTGGGAAATAAGTGAAATGGCCATTTTCCACTTCTTTAGCATACATGGTAAGCTGTATTTAGGTATTGTTTTCACAACCTGTACAAATCAGTATCTTCTTATCTACTTGAAATGTATAGACTGCATAAATACACTGAAAAGGCTGGAGAGAATATACTACCTAAACCCAAACCCAAGGTTAGACAATCTCAATGGAATAAAATTGGAAAAATTCCAGGCCCTATGAATGAAATGCTAATAAAATGCGCTGTAGAAAGCATACTGTAAAGAGAATGTTAACTCTTTTTTTTTTTTTTTTTTTTTTTTTCCCCTTGAAAACGAATTGGGATCCATTCTACACAAAATATATTCACTGCAAATTTACCCCCATTATGTTGCATCATGTCTAGTACTCCATAAAGTATATTCTGAAAAGAACAATTTGTTTTCTAATATGCCTACTGAAATGTGATTTATGATCCTAAACAGGATTGGTCAGCAGACTCAAGAGGCCTCTTTGAAAAGAGTGAGAACTTCTTTTAAAAAGGTTTTTCTTTTAAACTGAAGTAAAAATTAGCAGAATAAGTCCTCCTTGAAAATTGGATGAGACCATGTATCCAGATGGCAGTGAACTTGACATTAAATGAATTTAAAATTTAAGGGGAAAATAACACATTTTATCTGTCTAATAATTTATAAAGAAAAGGACATGAGTTTAAAATTTCCTTTCTGTGACAAACTGTAATTGTTCCTTTGACACAGTCTAGTTTAAATTTATGGTTGGAATAAATGTAGCGTCAGAATAATAGGCCTGAGGAGCTCAGTTAAGTATTTATAGAGCTACTAGAATAATCTATATTCTGCTTTAAAAACTGGGAGTATATACACATGAAGTTGTAACTTTACAATCTTCTCCATCCAGTGAGTAAGGTTGTAAGTTGCCACTCATAGCCTGATCTTTTTATTACTTCTGTTCTTTGAAGTACTGAAGATAGGAACACTTGGCATTATTTACAACCAAAGCTGACTTGCACTCATCATTAGCTCTGAGATCTATGTCTAAAAGTAGGACTTTTTATTGAGAACCAAACCTAATGATCAGGACTTGGGGCAAAGGAAAAAATACAAACATAAAGCAACACATTCACAGGTTTCAGGAAGAACAAATACAAAAATGAAAAACTATGTCTAAAACTCAGGGAAGCTTTTCGGGAAAGACTTTTACCTGCTTAAATGGCCTTTGTTTTAGACTATATCAGACTTTCACGTGGTCTTAGTAATGGCTTATCTAGGACTTAAAGGAGTCCCATTATGAAATCTAAAGTAAAAAACGGTTCTAAAGTGACCAGTACTTGAAATGAAAAACCTTATATATCATCTCTCTTCTGATTTGTAAAATTATGGAATGATTACTTACAGCTGTATTGAGTTAACAAAACAAATAATAATAATAATAAAAAAAAAGAATTAACTGAAAAAACACGTGGCTTCTTTTCAAAATTTGTTACCATTCATATTTACCAGTGTTGGAACATGGGTCATAAAATTATTTTCTCCGAAGTTTGTTTCAAGTTGATATAACATTAAAAGTATCTTATTGAAGACTGACAAAGGAATTATGACTGATAAAACAACAACAAAACAAAACAAACAAACAAAAAACAAAAAAATATTTTTAAAGCAAAAGGTAGAACTTCTGAAATTTTATCTTAATTCTTCTCATATCTATGGTGTAACCTAAATAAAGACTATTAGTTACTTTCAAGTAACCAATGCAACAAAATAAGTCCACTCTTCTGCATTCCTATTAAGCACTAATATAAGTACTCTGTCACAGCAACACTGAATTCTCCTGCACAGCATACACTGAAATCTATAACATTAAGAAATATCACTGAAACACCACTGTGTCAGAAGAATGATTTATAAAGCTGCATTTGCACTAGCCTACAATGATATATGTATTTTAATGGATCAGATTTCAGCCAGACTGTCAAAAATCAGTATTGCATTTGAAATAGATGCGTTTTACTTACATCAACAAGAATGAATCAGGGAGTCTCCTTCTTTCTTTCTCCAGTTCTTAAGTGCCAAACTCAGATAAGCAAAGAAACCAAAGCCGCAGTGCTTGGTACAAGAGGTAGGCACTGCCAGGGGACCAGTGCTGCTGTCAGCAAGGGTCTCTGGCTTCTGCATTAACTCTATCTTTACAGAATACTTTAAAGATATACTTTAAAGTATACTCGAAAGTATACTTTACTTTAATAAAGAATATTCTTTACTTTAAAGAATATTCTGAGACTTGTCACTTCTAGGGAAAGCTAATCTGTTGACTTCTTAGAATGCATGTTTATTTATATTACATTATTACACTGAGGTTATTACAATATATTTATTCCAGGCAATTACTGTGCTGGGGTAAGGCCTTTTATTTATTTTGTACTTCTGCACTCCAGTAGCTGCAATTGTGTGTTAGTCCTATGCTTTCTACAGGGACCCATACGAGCTATTTTACTGTTCAGTTCAACATTTTGATTAAAATTTGTTAATTTTTTTGCAACCTTAGGGACCACAGGCTGTTTTACTAAAGCTGAGTTCATACCATTGCAAGCTTAAAATCCACTTCTTTAGAGAATGGATCAGGATCAAATTGATAATGAACCTTGATCTTATAATGAAAAGTCAAAACCTACACTATGCCAAATTTTAATTTTAATTTTTGAATGATGTGGCAACAATGTATTGACCAAGAGAAAACATGAGCAAGCAGTTTCCAAACTACAGTACAAAACTCTCCAGTTACTAAACTGGAATCCTTGCTGCTTTAAGACCTGACTTTGTGAGATATTGACCAGAGCCAGAGCCTTGGAGCACCCAGTTCCCAGCCCTCAGTGAGACATTCATGGCACACCAGAAAATGTCAAACACTTTCAGGCTCATGCAGGCATTTGCTCTGCACCCTCCTACAAGTCAATTAGTTCATCATCGTGACAACTTGTGAACTTTTAATGCCTTACAAACATTCTCCAAAGATTAAATCAAGGTCATCATACTCATATCTGGTTTTATTCTAATCCACAGCAGATGTGAAGGCAGGTTGTACTAGGCACTCAGTTCAAACCACTCTGTCATTTGTCATTTATTTAATCTACTGACCCAAACAAACAAACTAATAGAGTAGTGCCGGATGCATCCACAATTATTTGAAATATAAGTCATTTTTCCTCATATATGATATGAAGTTACGTAATATATTTTTAAAGCATAATAAACAGTATGTAATAGAAACATGTAAGAAGAAAGGGGATCAAACTACAAGGTATTTTTTCATGAAGAAAAGGGAAGATCTTTCAACTACTCCATGTTTGAACCTGAACTGTGTACAGACTGAAGGGAGCTACAGTCTTAATAAAATATAATTTCATTATATTAAGCCTGGTATAATCAATGCAGTAATGGAAGTAAATGAAAAAAAAAAAATGTGATCAAAACTCAAGGGATTTTGAGATGAAATGAAGAGCAATCACTGGATCTTTAGATGGAAGTAAAGACAAATAAGGAAAAGTAGAAAGCAGAGATGAATTTAATAACTTTGGATCAACCTGAATCTGTAATGAAGAGCAGCCAATCACATGAACATTCAGCTGCAAGGAATACATACACATGTGAAAGAAATGGCTGACGTATGTAGAGCTGTAACATATAGAACAGGTTTTCTATACCTCTTTAGTTACAAAATTATTTAAATTCATATCCTAATATGTGTTATAGTATGGACATAAAACAGAAACATAGGGTAAGGTAGAATAAATTGCTTTTCATTGTAACAGACCAATAACAGACATTTAACAGACTAGCCAAACCAAAGGCCCTTGTGAGGTTATGTCCAGAAAGGTTCCCTGGTTCTGTGGAGCCACTATAAACACCTGCTTGCAGAAACACAACCAGGTGCCATAAACAGTGTGCTCTCACCTCTGAGTCTGCCTAGGAATTTAGTGCAGATCATCACCTGAAAGAATCCTGACCAAGCAATCACTGAATATAAAACCACTGTCCTTGACCAAATCCTCACACAAATTACTGCAAAAATATGAAGCAAGTTCATAGTCATGTATGGCATATGTAAACTCTTTCTGGATTTTGTTACTTGGAACATTCAGCAATTAATATTACAATTAACTTAATTAATCAAAATGGCAGGTCAGAAGTATTAGGAACCCAAATTATAAATTTTCAATTTCAAATTGTAATTAACTTCGTATAATACCTATCACCTTCTGCCTCTGAGAAACAGAGCATGCAGTAGATTGGCTTCAATTTGCTACAGTGAAAAGCAATCACTTTACGTACAGAGGAAAATGGGACTGGAAAGTAAGGGAATTTTTTCCCCCATAATCTTGTCTGCTGAAAAATGGTGCAAGGCAATGCACAGTGGTGTCTGAACACTTGCTCAACCGTCTAGCAGCAGTCAGCAGAAAGGCTGGCAGAAGAAAAGCTCTCTTTGCTGCCGCTGCTTGTTGAAGTACTAATTTCTCCCACAAGAAATCTCGAGCCCACAAACCTTTCACTTGCTCAACCTCACTGATTAGAAAAGAAATCAGAAATAATAGTGCATATTTGTGTGTGCGAGCCATACGAAAGCCCCAGGAATTTCAGGTTTAATTCAAACAAGCGATGCCGTACAGCACTGCACTCCAGTGAATGCAGGCTCATTCCTTACAACATCAGAAGCATTACATTTACTATCAGGTTTGGACATGATACCCTCACGTTGATTGAATCAGGCAGATTAGTTACCTCCTGATGGCAGGAAGGGTAAGCAAGAAGAAGAATGAGAGTTACGTCGTGCCACTGAACTGGCTGGCACCCAGATCCACCGTGCTGTCAGCGAGCTGGGAGTGCCATCATGGTGGATACCAGTAGTTAACAGGGGAAAAAAAAACAAAAACAAAACAAAAAAAAAAACAGGTCTGATGCAGAGTAATTCTAGGCAGGACACGTACTCATATGAGCAGAAACTTTAATTTAGAAAGCTCAGCATTAGCCAATGCATCTCCAATTTTTGTGAAAATAGCTCCAAAACAACTTGAACAATAACGCGCACAACCACAAGCTGCTGTAAGATTTATGATCGCACCAGACTCAGCCTTATTTTATAGCTGCCATATGAGATTTTATTTCTGGAAAGAAGCGGCATTGATAAAGAGGTTTAATTGTCTGTCAGCATGCCTTATGCTGCAGTTACTTCATTTACTTCAAGCCTGAATCTCATTACTACTTCAATTCTCCAGGTTCCCCTCCTTCTTGAGGTGGGTGCTTAATTAGAGCAGCCCTGGTAATGCAAGCAAATACGGCAGACATTCGCTTTTTTCTCCCCCTGTCATCCTGACAAATCTAATAGACTATTGATTTTCCATCCTCAAAGAGATCAGGCTCCACTTTTACCATTCAATCATGATATTAGCTGTCCATTAACTCCAATTCCCTGGCCTGACAGCTTGTGGACACCTCCAAGGCTGTTCAATCAGGCAGTCAACACCCGGACAACAACGCAATTACAAACCTCTTCCAGACCAGAGCCAAGGTCTTAACCTTCCTCTTTCTCTTGCTTTGTAAGAAGTTTCTGTTCCTATTTTTGCATTTCTTACTTATCAGCTTAATGATACTATTGCTTATTTAATTACCGTGCTTGAAAGGAAGTGTATTTGTGATTGACAGGATGATTGTGTTATTTCCCAGCAAAATCATCATTTTTAAGTAAAGTTATTCTTCCACCTCTGCTGCACCTGTAATGGCTTGAAACTAAAGCAAGTGCTATTAACATTTGGTATTTGTCAGAGGAAATAAATTTGTCAAATCTCAGAGTTCTTCATTAACTTCAGCTGTGCAATTGATCCTGCCATTTCAAAAATGATCGTCAGGCATGACTAGTCCACTAACGAGATCATTCAGTATTGGGTGAAAAGAAGAAAAGGAGGTTGATAATTTTATAGCTTTGGTTATTACCCAGTTCACTTGTGAAAATGCAAGGAATGGTTAAGAATTCTGTGACAACTAAAAATAGGGCATTAAAATGTCTTTTTAGTTAAATTAACTCTGTATTATTGAAATACCTGTATTTTGTGTACATGTAAAGCCTTAAGGTGTTTTTTGTTTGTTTGTTTTCATGCAAAATGAATATTAAATATTTCACTAGGAGTTTTAATAACCTGTAACATTTGAGGCTTGAGAGATCTCAGATTGTTAAGCACAGCCATACAATTTGGCATGAATACAAACAAAACACTTGTATCTTATAGGAACATCCTTACATACATGAAGTGTATGGAAAAGCAACTTTTCATGATAACCTTATCTATGGGAATGCAGCTTAAATGTATTTTTTGTTTGTTTGTTTATTTGTTTTTGTCTTAGACCAATACATCCACAAAAACAGTCATCTTTCCCTAGGTTTTACCTGTAACCACAATGGAACAAGACTAGCATGATATTCTTTAACGTGTTCTGTTTGCAACACTTTATGAGCAATGGGGCATTTTGGTACTCACTTAAGTTCTGGTTGCCACATCACATTTGACTCAAATATTTTACAGCTGAAATTCTAACAGGTATCTGATTCTGTATAATGCCACCTTTATTTGATGATTGCACTGCATGGCATTCTCAGTGCATGCACTACTGGATGTAGTCAAGCAAGAATAATTACTTCTTAAAATATGTATTATATGTGTAGAAATATTTTGGTTCTTTGGCAGGGGGATGCACAGGTGTTTCGATGTGAATTAACATTTAGCTTTAATGAAAAAATGCCTGGTTTTACATGCTTCAATACAGACTTTTTTTTTTTTTTTTTTTTTTTTTTAATGGCCATTTCATTTTAAGCAATAAACAAACTGTCATTTATTACTGGTAATATTTTAAATAAGAAATCAGAAAAGTTTTTACAGTGCATATTCAATTAACTAGTTCTCTAAACAGATTTTCTATTCCATGTCAGCTTATTCCAGAGATCAGGAATGTACACGTAAGTAATGCCACAGTTTATATTACACTTCATGCATCCTATGATCAAATATTTACTAGGTCTTCCAATCTGGCCAAATTCAGTCCTCAATTAATTTATGTCTAGGCTTCTTAAAATCAGAACTCTTAATTGAGCAAAGCTCTTTTCTGTACTGTGATGCAGAGCGATCTGAACTGGGAAGAATGACACTGCCACAGAAAACCCTTTTGTATTCTAATAAGTTGATTTTATCAAGGCATAAAATAGTAATCTACAACAATACCTGAACCCTATGTTAAATATTTGACCAACTGCAAAATTACTGTCATCCCTAAATTGCACAGCAGGTCCACTGGGATATTAATAGTAGCTTAACAGCTCCCTTAAATGCTCCCCAGAGTAGACTGAATTTACAATAATCACCCCGCATGACATTCAGTATGCAAAATTCAGAGTCCGCATGGAAAATGATGGAAATTAAACCTATTTACCCTCAAATTCAGACATACCTTTCACAACTTACACAGCCTAGGTTAGGGGAAACTGAGGCTATTTATTCACATTTATCTTCATCTACTCACATTGCCACAGATCTCAAGGGATCATTCATAAGTAGTTTTGCAGGAGACTTAAATTAAAAGCCAGTATTTGCAGATATTACCAACCTGTTCTCCAATCCAGCACTCTGTCCTCACTCATGGACATTTTAGAAGGGTGGAATGTTTGCTAAATGAGATTTTCCTTTCCATAATGCAGCCAGACAGGAAATTGGCATGATGTGTCACCTTTGATGACACTGTGCTTGTTTATTCCAGAGAAGAGTTTAGCCACTAAATCACTGCTACAATGTCCTTGGTGAATTATATGAAGCTTGACTGTGTAATATATTGAAAATATAAAATATATATAAAATATAATCTCTCCAGAATAGTTACAAAGTCCATATGCTATTTTCTGTACTTTTTTTTTTTTTTTTTTTTTCTTTCAAGAGACGGTTATAGTTTAAGAGGACTTTAACCTTCCTAGGGAGAACAAATATTAAACATTTTCCCACCAAGCTCCTCTAACAACTCCTCCACAGCTGCAGGCTGGGACTCTGTCCTAAATATCTCACACAATATGTGGGGTCCCTCTCTGTATAAGTCTAATGTTAGCCAAACCAGCAGGCTCCACATTGGCTGATTACTCCATTTAGTGCAGCAAATCTGCCTGATTCACCGATTTTAACTCTTTGCTGCATGTTTAGATTGCCTCCAAGAAGTGAAACCTTGCTTCAGGTGAATTGCTGCAAAGAATTATGGCTGAGTTAATAAAGTGGTATCGGAAAGAGATTAAATTAAAATATTAGTGATGCTACCTGGAAGCAGGACAGAAGAAATTCTGCATACAGAAATGAATTTCAACCAGAAAGCAGACTAAAGATGAATCTGTTCGGTTTGTTGTACCACTCCAAAACAAGCTTGTATTTTAGCAACCAGTAGGCTCTCTGCCAGCACTAGACCCTCTCTCAAGCATGTCTGTGATAATTCTCCTTCTCTCCCTCTCCTCTTTGTCAATTTCCTCCTTACTGATTTCCATTTTCCTCTTCATACACTTCTTCCCATTATTTCTTTGGCATCATCTGAATCATTCTTGCAGGACTGACATGGGAGCCTGAAGTGGTCACCATGACCTGGTGCAATCAGGGTAATCATAGCTGCTTGTTAAACACTCTGGTGGTTGATTGTAGTTGAGGCACTTCTAATATAATGTCTCAAACAGGAACCAATTTAGTACTTTAATTCCTCCTTGTTGGCAATGGTGCATCAGATCAAAGTTTCAAGCCTGAAAGACAGAGGGGATGGATAGCAGCAAAGGAGCTTGCAGCAAGGTGGATAAAGCTTTGGATTGCTTTCTGACTAAAGACTAAGATATTAAAATACATAAACAGAAAATAAAGGGAAATACAATGTTAGTTCTGGTATAATTAATGCTTTTTTTCCTAATTAAATTCTGACTGGATCACTGAATATAAAGAGCCCAGCGATTTGCAAATTTCTTCTAGGAGGACCTGTCTCTGAAGCACAGGAAAGCTGTGGTAGCCAACCAAAATCATTTGCTGACCACTGACAAATCCTTCCTGGTAACCTTCAGACCTTTAGACCCATTGACACTACATATGTAGTATTTTTGCTCCATCTTCAACCGAGATAGAGGCTGTTGCCACCAATACACTCTTTTAACTGACACTCTATAGGCCCACACAAACACAATCCATGATGACCTACATACACAGGAATAGATTTTGTAATGTAGACGTAATTTCAGGCTTTAATGATATTAGCTTGCCAATATAGCTACTCAATATGCAACTCATTTATTCCAACAATTTAAAAAGTTGCTCTTCTATGATTTACCTAAAAATAGCCTTTATGTCCATTTATACAGGTTTTAGCATACATTTATAATCAGCTTTCAGCCTGATTCAATAATTTTTATGCAGATTCAGTAAGGCTTACTTAAGTAGGCTCAAAGTCAACAAGACTACAGGGGTGCTTAAGGACTATCAAAATAAGTTAAAGTTAAAGTTAAAAAAAAAAAAAAAAAAAAGCTAAAAACTTTAGCCCAGAGAGAAGTCATACTCAAAGAAGCAAATGTGTAATTAAAATTATACTCATTCAAAGACTGAAAAAAATGAAAGGAGGGTCTGTTCTAAATAATACATTATATTTCTAAAAACTTTGCACAGTCTTTTTTCATCTGCTGACCTTACCATGGGGAAAATTGCTGTATCTCTTTTAATAAAAATTACATATCTCATTTGCAGTCTTCCAATCTGTTTCAATTGGAAGCTTTTTCATCCATTCCCTGTAGGTGGAACTCCTTCTTTAGACTAATTAGGTGGTGTTGCCTTGACCACTGTTGCTTAGATTTAGTTTGGTTAGACTCTAAAATGGCCACTTGTGTATTTTCATTTGACTATCAAGAAAATATCCCCACAAATTTGATGCGGCATTTTGTTCCAGTGTTTTGAAATACTTTTTTTTGCCTTGTTGTATTTCATCATTTCTTTTCTAAGAAGACCACTATCGTTCTTTGATGAAACTTGCTATTGGTTTCCAAATTCACCACTATCTCTTTTAAACAACATTGAAAAAAAAGTGGTTTCCAAAAAAGTACAGAGTTCAATTTCATCTTCCACATTGTGCTGTTTCACATGGCTCAGTGCACATTTCTGAATTAGCACTGACACAGACTTCTACCAGGACTTGTTGATGTGATTTATTTGCTGAATATTTCATGTATTTTTGACACTATCAATGATAACATTTTAATGAATTGCTTACACAACTATAACATTATCTCACAAACCAGCGAATAATTTCATCCTTCTGTGAATTTGTTCAGTTAAAACAAACAAGCAAACAAAAAAAACAACCAAACAATGCGGTCCCCCATAAATACATAGAAGATATATCACAATGGAAAATATCCTTTGGTTTCTGGGTTTCTCCAGGGTGGAAGCTTGGGGTCACATTTTAACACTGATTCATAGCTCGGGGCACTATTACTTCATAGAGCACTTTGGTTTGAATTTTCATTGGTATGCAAATATCTCTCTGATTTATGGCACTAGCAAAGGTATTACTCAATGGCTCCTATTTTTCAAAGTTTCTTTCAGGGTATGTAAAATTAGTTAAGAAACAATTTTCTCTAAGTCTGTATGCCAACAAAATCCCATGGAGTATTAAAGTATCGCTCAACTTTTTGCTAAGAAAAAAATGAAAAGTTTAAAAAACTTTTTGTTTTCAATAGAGTTCATTTCTTGAAAAAAAAAAAAAAAAAAAAAAAAGAAAAAATAAGTCTACAATTTAAAAAGTTTGATATATTAGATTATCTGGTTCTCTGTGTTATAATAGAAACAGTCCAGACTTTTCATTCACACTTTGCTTCCAAGAGATTAAGGGATTTATAGTCAAACTTGAAACTCACACCTGAGTTTTGATGAATCTGAATTACTGATAACAAAACTAGACCTGCAAAATAAAGGAATTAAATGAAAACAACAAATGGCATATTGTTCTTCAACAAACATCACATCTCATTATTTATTTTTTTTTGTTCAACAGAACCAAAATTAAGTTGATTCACACAGATTTTGTTATGTTAAAAAACCAAAGCCACGTGGCCTAGTAAAGAATATACCTATTGAATAAGTTAATTTTCATCCATGTAAATCTCCATTTTTCCATAGCACCTTCTGCACCTTTATAAACCACCTGGAAAATGTGCTAATAATCAATGTCTCAATGTTCTTTTACAGTATTGAAATTTGTAGTGCACCCATTACTTATTTATAACAGTTGAGCTTCTGGCTGCTCACTCATTAAAATCCAAAAGGAGACAGGTTTGGGGATCAGTACAGAGGGCAGTGCAAGACCGTACACTAAGAAGTTTTCTCATATTGTTCTTTCATGCTCTCATCTCTGTCGGCCTGACACACTCGCTTATGTAGAAATTAAAATAATCTTTTCATGCACATACATGGTGTGATTCACAGAACCCCATTTTATCTGTCATATTATCTCCAGCTGAAGAAATGCTCTCATTAATTAGATGACTGCGCTTCAGAGGAAATGAGTGAGCAATCACTAATTGCAGCTCAGGGCTGAATTTTCTCATGGCCACCCTGCTGTACAGGAGGCAGAAGATGGAAACAATGTCACTGTCAAAAGTGTCACTGCTGCTCTAGTTCTGCTGATTTCTGTTCAAAGTTCCAGCTGAAAACAAGAATTCAGCTGTGAGGATGAAAGCGCATGGGCACAGGTTGCCCAGAGAGGCTGTGGAGTCTCCTTTTCTGGAGGTATTCAAAACCCACCTGGATGCCATCCTGTGAAACGTGCTCTGGGTGACCCTGCTTGGTAGGCAGATGGACGAGATGATCTCCAGAGGTCCCTTCCAACCTCAGCCATTCTGTGGTTCTGTGCCAATGGATGAGCCACAGAGAAGTAGGAAAGAGCACCAGGAAAACAGCACTTCAGTCTGGCAACAACTGGGAATTGAAGGATTGAGACTGTCCATCTAAAGGCCTGTAGATGGGCATCAGTTTCTTTCATCATTCCTACTAGCACATCACTTAACAGACTGATACACAGCCCAGATGCTGCAACTGTGCGATCTAATTATGCAGAGCATTATGCTTTGAAATGAGCAATTTATATGGGAAAGTGCAGACTGAAAATACTTTGATTTCAACCCCCTTCTAAATATAAGCTTGTCATTTATTGTGTGTATGGTGTTCCTTTTTATGAAAAAGAATTCTTGTACTTAATCTTTTTTTTGTTTAGATTTCCCTAGGGCAACAACCAAATTAATATGTTCCTCACGGGGAAACACATGTTGGTAATAACATTGTAGACAAATTAGGTAGATAACCTGAAATCACAGTCAAAAGTAATCAGATCAGTGCTGAGTTCTAGGACAGAAAATGGTAACACTTTTACCTTCCGTAATATGTCTAAATTAGGTATCCCTGCATGACCTGGAGAAAGTACTTCAGAAGACTTTATACTGAGCATGCCTACTAGTGAGAAGATATTTCTTTACTGAATGGAGAAAGACAAAACTTTTAGGCTTAACTTCAAAATCTGCCATTTGAAGTTGGGGGGCCTCAGAAGGGGAAAATTTTTGTGAGTTACAAACCAGGTCCAGTAGCAGAGGGGTATAGAATTAGGGATGCATAAATGGTGGTATAACTTCACCTCCACCTGTTTCTTTATACTATAGTTGGAAATGTGACTATTTGTTAACCAATGAGCTTTTCACCTTCAGCCATGGATGGCTGAGCCACAGAACAGTAAACCATGTGGTTTCCAGTCAGCCTAAATTTCCTGTGCTCAGTTATAGCCTATTATGCTAGCTACAACCCCTGAGCCACTCCGAATAAATCTTCCTCTATTTTGTACTTAGAGTCTCCAGAAGTCTAGGACAGTTATGCTTTCCCTCCCTTATATATTTACAACCCGATTCTTCTTTCTTTACAACAGTGTAAATCATGGGTCACTCCAATGAAATCAGCACATTTGTGCTGATGTAAAAGAGGCATTAGAAATATATCAGGCCATTGTTCTGATTAGGTTAAAAGAAAAATCTGTTACGGCCACACATAAGATGAGTACAAAGCACCTCCTTCAATGCTGGAAGTAATTCAAAGTTTGCTGATTATTTCTCATTTTTATGCTCCAATAAGCTACCCATGCAATACCTACTTTCCTTCCCTGTCCTTCTTGAACACATTGAAAAGGTTTTGTTCACATGAATGTATTTGGCAAGACAGATACAGAGAATTGACCACATAAAGCATGAATTAATACAGTATCTTATTTTTTTGTTACAAAGATTATGAAGATCTGTATGTGTACATATATATGGAAAGATAATTTCTTCTACTCTTTCTTTCAAAGTCCAAAAAATATGATGGGAGAAAGAGTGTGAAGGAGGGGCAATTGCAGCCATGGTGAAAAGCTTTTTAGCCTGCCCTGGCAGGTCTTCACAGAGAACCCCTGAGAAACAGGGGGACCTCAAGCCACATTTTACAACTTACCACATGAAATCCCACCATCCTTAACCTGTAGAAGACAGTCATTATAATACTTCTAATGCCAGCAGAACAAAAATATGCCACAAACATTTATATTATGTATAAAATAAAGAAGTTGTATTTTATAAAATCCTTATAACACGGCTGTCTTGGTATATGACACCTTACAGAGCACCTCTAAATAAGCATTTGGGAAAAGCAATCTGAGTAAATGGTTTTAAAGACAGGTTATTTATTTATTACACAAGACACAACTTCTCACATTATTGCCTCAAGTAAAATGAATGCTGATAATGCTCCTGTCTCTGAAACTGAACACATTTATATTAAAAATGTAGAAAGTACAGTATACACTGAGGTGCAATCTATTGACTATGTCAGTAATAGCAGCTTTTTCATTTTTCCCCTTGTAATAGAAGTCATTGCTTGCATTCAGAATGTATTGTCAAGCTTTATTAATCTCAGCACAGAGGCCATCCTGGGCCTTGAAAGCTATTGATTTTTTTAAAGAGATGGTATTCTTTTTCCACGGCCTACTCGAGATCTATTTCAGATCTGTCATAAAAAGGAACCTCAAATTACGGGACTGCTTAAACAACGCTTCATAATCAGTCATGTGTTTAAAGTCTCTTCCTTGAAAAGCTTGAAAATGAATTATAATATCTTCAATTTAAAAAAAAAAAAAAAAAAGAATCTTTGCAGGTTGGCAGTCACGCTGTAAAGTGCTTCTTTGTCTCATTATTCTCAGATGAAAATTGATTATTAGACACTGAAGGTGATATTCTGAGCAGAGCTGAATGCCTAGGGGAAAGTCCTAGGGAAAGGACTGAGAAACATCCCTCTCTGAGCTCTAAAAAAAAGCAGTCATTTTGGTGTCTTCATTCCAGAGATGAAATTCTGACCCTAGGGAATTCATTGGGATTTTTGTCATTTACAGCGTATGTTTTTTGTTTGTTTTTTTTAAACCTATGAATGCACACAGGAAGTATTGGTGCCATAAGCAGTGCCAGCAACCCTAGTATCATTTGGACTGTCCCATTATGAAACAGTAAGGCCAGATAAGCTTGTGTGCATTGTGGGATAGAAGAGTTGTCATAAGGTACAGAATCTTTTCAGCATTCACATGTGTTTTTTCTCTAAGGGGCAGAATCCACTGGTATAGGCTTCATCAGTATAACTCCCCAACAATTGTCATTTGGATTCAGACTTGTCATAAACAGAACTCCTCTCCCTAGTTTGAGCACCGACAGTGCAGTGTTCTAACAGCACATATCCGTGTTACTTCTCTGTTACTTGTCAATGGTTAGGAGACCAAAGATCTAGGCCTTAAAGTCATTTCAAGCACTGTTAACTTTCTGACATGCCCCTGACCTACCTGCATCCCTGTTTCTGCATGTTTCAAAATTTACGTTGCCAAATGATTTTCATGAAAGATCCTGCACAACTCTAATTGCCATGAGGAAGGACCAAATACAAGCATGTATTACTAAAATGCAAGATTTTATACAGCATGTGATACTTGAATTCAAAATCATTGATATTAATAAAGAGTGGTCAAGTCTAAAATACGAAACAATCTGTTTAATCACTTCTGTGGTGGTAGTTTGAATTACTTGTATCTGGCAGGACTATATGCTTCTATTTCATACTGCCTTTGGAGAAATGATGTAGGTATTTTTACCCCTTAGTAATACAGCAAAAAAATTATGAAGAGACTTGCAATTTTGCAGCTTTACATTCCAGTAGCACAGATAGGATTATCCACTTGTTCTTACTACTTGGATATAAAATAAGATCTCAGAGCAATGTATTTGCTGTTGAAACTCAGTTCCTGTAAAAGCTTAATAGTTTGTGTGTAGCAAGTTAATAGCAACATTGAATAAGATTTTACTCATAGTCTTTCAGTTAAGTCATGCTTAAAAAATGAAAAACCCTCAGTGCCAGAGTACAGAGATTTAAATCTTACAAGTGATGTGCACAAAGTGAAATATAGAACAGATACAACTAATGAAGTTAAAAATCAGCTCAAGCTGTCTGTGATTTACAATTAAAATCTGATAACCCAACAAGAACTTATTCGATAATGTTTGTGATTTCTTAGGCTTGATTTGAAAGAGTTTTTATTTATTTGTGTATTTAATTAAAGATGAAGATAGTTTCACATTTTACAAACATGAGGGATTACCAAGCATCATTCAAATTCCAGAAAGAAATTCTCCTGAAATTTCCAAGAAGTCCATGGGAATGTGGTGCCCTGTTTATTTCTGCAAAATAAAATGTATCCTTTACTAGACCTTTGGCCTATGACGATGAGTGCTTTTCTTCCATCTGAATTGCAAAATCAGACCTTAAGTAAATGCATTGAGTAGCCTTTGAGAATAATTTATAGCCTTTTCAAAATGGGCTCACATAAAAAAAGAAACCCTCTTGCAGTTACAGAGTAAGTGTACTTTGTTTAATACATCGAATTGCTGTTGAAGTCAGCAAGAAAATTTTGTGCCAAAGAACTGTAGAACTGAATAAATTTTGCATAATTTGACAATTCAAGTAATCAAGACACACTACCATATACTCTGTTCCTTCCGGACTGAAGTACATGATGACAATATCCTGTTCTAATGTATTATGAGATGCTGGGAAAAATTACTATTCTAAAAAGACCTTTTGGTGTTAAATGACACCCACAGCATTTTTTTTATTATTTTAAAATTTCCTAGAATTTATGTTTTCTTTCTAAATTTCAGACTCAACATTAGTAGATATGGCTCATATTTATTAAATCTACTTTGAAAGCATTAAAATATATATATATCTAATTGAAACAACACAACCATTTGCACATAAAATAGAGAAAATTAAAGGCAGAACAACTGATTTTTGTTAAGGGCAATCAATCTAGTCAGTCACTAGACTGATCCTGAAGCAAAATGGCATAATTACTCAGTATCTATAGATGATATAGCCATGCTTTACACAAGATAAAATAGGATGTAGAAATATAGAAAATAGATTCAAAGTTGCATTTAGAAGCTAATAATGCTCTCTCTTTTCTATGGCCTATTTTATTCTCCAGGGCAAGTTTCAAAGTAGCAGTTGTGTCTTTACATAGAAGTTTTACAGCTCCACATCCTACAATCCTACATGTGTCTCTCTGGCCTGGCTGTTATCAAATATGTGTAATGGGCTGGAAATACCCATATGTATACACATACACACACATTCTACATATACATCTAAACATCTCCCCCATCCTATTTTGCCAGACGTACTAACAATTTAGTAAATACGTAAATTTAAATATGTAAATTTAAAATCAGTTCAACACAAGGAAATTCACAAAAGCACACATGAATGAGTTGATACAAAAAGGACTGATAACCTAAAAAGTTAAAGACTGAAAATGTTTTTCTGTGAGATGAGAAGCAAACCAATCCATCATTGTTGTTTTACAATCTGGTAATCTGATTTTAACTATTTCCCTCCCTTAGGTAGTAGAGACTGCTCTTAAAGAATTTTTTGATAGTCAAGAAGTATCCCCTTCCAAGTGTTGAGGATCTTGTTCCTGATGGCTTGAGTAGTGTGAATGTGAGATACTGAGTATTTCGTCTTTGGTGGAAGCTGCCCGGAACCCAGCAGCTCTTAAAACCCAGCTATGAAAGTCTTTTTCTGGCAGCATCTGCCACAACACTGCATTGCAGTGATCCTAGGCAGTGTGAAAGGCGAAAGGGAAAATAAAGTAGAAACATCTATTTTGCTACCAATATTTCCAGGGCATAAACTATGCAGCCTGTAAAAACTTGTTAAATCGTTTTGCAAACTACACCTTTTTGCCATATAGCTGAAGTTTTGGTAAGACTGATAAGTTCAATGTTTGTTTTCTACTAAAAACAAGAGCTTGGGATTACAGTTCTGCCTTCTTTTCTTCCAGCAAGGTAGAAGATGCTAATGTAAAAAAAAGCAGAACAAACAGGCTCTTTATTTCTGCAGGACAAAGAGCATTTGAACTTCATCAGTGGCTCTTTGACTGCCTTCAAAGCTTGTCTCTGACTAAATTAAAGCCTCTGCTGACTTCTGATTTGTACAACACTGTAGGCTTTCCATTGCACAACTAGATGTATGCAATAGCCTAAATGTTGCCTTCCATTAATACAGCCCATGAAAAATATTTGAATTAAGATTTACAAAGGGCTATATTCTCACTCAATGCAAAGTAATGTAGCTCCTCAGATCAATTTTTATTATAGCATTTTACAGTGGCTCTGAATCTGACCCCTAATTCAATGAGCTAGTTCTGAGAGAGAAGTCTTAACCTTATTCTGTATAACCAGGGTAGTACATTTTGAGGTCACTGATAACATGAAATAGTTTAACTGGAATTAAAGTGATTTTGTGAAGATAGAAAAGCACAACTCAGCAGATCAACCAGCAAAATTGGCCCCAACACAGGAGACCACTGATCCTGATCTCACTTAAATTAAGAGGCACTCCTGTGAAATCTGTAGGGTTATCTTGGTACAGAAAAGCCAATCACAACAATAAAAAGAAGAGCAGAAAAGCATTTGGGGAAAAGCATTTACATAGATGTAGTCCTGGTGTTTTGGCATTTCTTCATCATAAGATTACGGTAACTGGTTAACACCTAAACATTTACATATGATGGAGGTGGAGTGTAAACACTTGCCAAGGAAATTGAAATGCATGTTTATTTCCCCTCTCCCCACTGCTCTCACCATGAGACTGCCTCTGCACACCTCCTGAGCTAAGAAAATATGTAGCTGTTGGAAGACCTTGCTGCAGGGACAGAAAGGCATGGCTTGACTTTTAAGCAATCTCTTTTGGATGCAAGAAACCCGTATCGTGTTTACCTCATATTCTTCTTGTATATACCTTTAAGGAGACAGCTAATTGATTGGCATTATTGAACTAAAAAGGATGAATTTGCATTTTGGTACTTTACACCTGAATTACACTTATTTTTCTTACACTGGCCTCATCCTGGTATTTACTGAGGTTGTACTACAGCTTTGAAAAGGCTTTAAAAAAATCAATCATTGGTTGTCATTAAAGAAATCCTAATATGAACTCACAAGAAGTTCCCAAATGGTAAGTAAAACAATAAATTTGAAATGCTGTAGTGTTTTCTTTTCCTTTAAGGCAGGGTAGTTCACCTTTTCTTTTAAGGCAAGGTAGTTTACCTTGTCTTCAGCATTTAGAAAATAAGAACCATTTCAAGGAGATGAGCCTCAGTGGAGATAATATTCCTACAGCAAGACCAAGTGCCCTCAATAAGGAGAATGTCCGCGAAAGAATTCACCCACCAACACAAGGTTATTCCCAACAAGTTGAAGTTTCAAGAGGGTGAAGGCAGAAAGCAGAGATGAACATTCTTTTAGACTCATTGGAAATAAAGGTAGATTGCTAGAATGGGAACAATAACATAAAAGCCCTAGGAAACACAGGAATTGTGTGCAGAGTTATGTACCATAGGCACTTGCTAAAATCATAGGAGCAAAGTAGAGAAGATTCAGTAGAGACTACAACTAAGGAACGGAACATCTCTACATGCACTTTACAGAGGGAAAGAGCTGTATGCAGTCAGACCCAGTTTAAGCTATATTTTACCTGTCATTTTATTATTTTGCCATTCAAAAGATGAGTTTTAAAGCAACTGATTATTTTGTTCCTTTCATCTAGAACTGTGTAGTTTGAAAGAGACATTAGGACAGCAGCAAACCAGGGGAGAGGAGAAAATGGGTATTAATCATAGATACAAGAAAAAACATTCATGCTTAGTGTGTGTAAGAAATCTAAAATAAGCTTGCTTTGGCACAGCCATGAGACAAATTATTCCTGAATGTAGCAGAAGGGATTAGTTATGTCAAAATACTAACTTCCCAGTTGACTTCTTCATCCTCCAAGAGGCAGACCTGCTTTTCCAAAACAGTTTTGAGAACTCCAGTGCTGCCACATAAAACCTCTCCTTTGAGCAATTAGTAGTAGGAAGAACTGGCTTAGTTCTTCTTTCCTTTTCCAATTGCATTATATTGCATAAAATGGAGTATCCGTACAGACTACATGGCTCAATCAATGGAAATTTACATTAGCAGACAGACCTGTGGGACAAAGTCCTTCTAGCTTTGCCATAAAATTGGATGCTGTCATAGTTATTTCATGTAAAAAATAAATATACGGATACCTTCAGCTGCCCAAATCCATGATTTGTCTACCAAATGAGGTTCACCACACATTTTTACCCTCTTCAGAAATTAGGATATTTACTTACTAAGACATAAAACCTGACTTCTTAAATAGAAATCCTGCTTATTACCAGAAGGGCAGGATTTGGATGTCCAGCCTTTTTTTTTCTGCTTATGCAAATTATCCCGCCCCACCTCCAGCTGCTGATTCAAAAGGCTTTGAGTCTCTCCTATGTCCTGTGTTGTGCCTGTTAGGGTGCAAGGCATTCCAGATCCCAAAGGGTACCTTAACCTGTGCTACGTATTCATGCTTCTGCCCTGGAGAAAAATTAGGTTCTAGACACACTACAAAGAGGGAAGGAGGTGGCATGACTTTAATGACTGGCAGTCATTGACAACAAGCATAGGTTTAGGCTTTCCACTCCCTTGTAATGCTGGTAGTTTAACTAGTTTTCTTTCCCTCTGCTGTGGTGAGCTAAAAGCAAGCCTTTCTTACAGACTGCCTGCCTACAGAGCTTGATAAACCCTGGACAAACTTCTCACCACGCATCCCCTCGGCAGATCAAACACAAATTCTCCCAAAGCTCTCTGCCCTGTTCCTCCGCCCGCCTCATTCACTTAATAGCACTCTCAAAATGTTACAAGTTTCACGTCTTACTGCTCATAAAGCACAATAATATCTCCCAACAACCACTGAATCCTGTTTATCCCTGAGAAGTATGTTTCAATTTGTTTTTCAAAGTGAATTTTTTGTTCTTAATGATGCCAGGCTAATAATCCTGAAGGCTTATTTTACAGGTAAAGCAGTAAAAGTGTAACCAAAATGTCTTTATTAAGGCCTTTATTTTGTAATCTTATGGGAAAAAAAAAAAAAGTGAATGTTTCTATTGGGCAAAAAACAATACACCCGCAGGCTCAAGCTGTCCTCAGTTTCTCTGAACTACGAGTAAACAAATAAATATTTTTTTTTCTTTTATCTTTTTTTCACCAGATAATCAGTATCTAAATATCTGTAAGTCTACAAAGAGACATCAAATAGAAATATATTTCTTTTGCTTCTATAAACCCTTTACTTGAAATATCTCCAATTAAAAGGCTCTACCTCAGCTCAAACCGCCCCACATCTTCTATGAATGGAAGTAAGAAAACTGTGTATTTTGATCAACACATCTCTGATCAGTTGAATCTCCTGCTGTCTCCATTGATTAATTGTCTATTTTCTGGGAAATTTGCTGCTTAATAGTTGCAACTGTCAGGCTAGAGTTTTCTGAAGGCTGATAGTTGCCGGCTTTAGAAGGACTTCTTACTGTTAGAGGTCACTGCACCAACATATTTGTACATTCTTTGTGACATTTTCTCATACAGCACTGAATAATTGGTGGTATGCATGTGAACAGGCTTATATTCTTTTGTTTATAACTTTTTAACAGAAAATCTTATCTTCTTGAGTTCTGTCAGTCATAGATGAAGAGAGTGTAGTTTATACCTAAGTGCCTCAAGCACTGTGCATTACTTCCCCCCCTTCCTCCCTGTTTCTAAGCAGATTCTACGATATATTGAAGCTTGGCCATAAACACTACTCCTCTGTATGAGTACAGCAGGCTTCTGAGTGCTGTGTATTAAGGGTACGCATGAACAATGTAAACCCACTTTATCAATGCATCATATGGCAGGATGGAAACTTGCTTCTGTAGGCTCACTGCTTCCCTTGAACATTCCCCAAGGAAACAAGTGAAACATTTTCTATGATTCCACCAAGGCTGCAATATGCTAAGCGATCTTACTGCAAACTAGAACAGAACGTGCTAAAGAACAACTCTTCAAGGATGCAGTCCCTTTTAGTCCAAGTTCAGCTCATACTGAAGAATTTGACTTTGGGTAAAGCTTGGGAGCTGAGTTCACACCAGCCTGCAGGATTTAGCCGAAGGCTTTTCATGCTATAGGGAGGAATATGTGGTGCCTTTTGTCTTACACTACACACAGAGAAGAGGACTATTGAGAACTAATGGAACATGTTTCATCTGACTTTTAACTTCAGTTTGTCCCTGAAATATTATGAAATAAGGCTTTCATTTCAATAACTCCTAAAGCTTTATCATTTCCTATCATCCCATGCACTCTGTTATTACTGTATTCTGACCAACTTTCACAATAACGTTATTTAGAAATCTGTCAGGTTAGTTTAATAGCAGGTGCTATGCAGTCAGGTTTTCCCCAAAGAACTTGAAATGTTGGTTATAATCAAGACAATAAAGGAACAATATATATATTAAAAATAAATAAAAAACTGAAACAATGAGGAACAGAGAAAGACAAAGTCAAAATTTTACATGGCTGAGTGGTGACCTCACTCCTGCAGGATTATTATCAAAGAGAGAAGCAACCAGGATTAAAACAGAGAAAGAAATGGGGGAGGGAAAAGGAATAAGCATTCTCTTTCTGTTATGATAAATTTAAACTTAAAACTAAATAGTCACATGGGATCTCTGGAGTTGATGGGGTGTTAGTTTTGACAGATGACAGAATAATAGATAGGTCTTTAATTCAGTATCATGGAATTGTTTCTTTAAGTTAGTTGCAAATGAAATCCAAGTAAGATAAAGCACAGTGTGAAAAAAAGAAACCAACCAGGACACGTAAGGAACCCTTCACAGAAAGCAGGATGGCATCAAAAAAAAAAAAAGATTTCTGAAAAGCAGTCTGAAAGAACAGATAGAAAAAGAGGAGGAAAAAGAAGAAAGTCAGCTGCCTTGACAACTGTCAACAGGTCCAGTGGGAAACCCAAGAACTAATCCCAAGGTTTGCCTAAGAAATGGTCAAAATGTTTTCATTGCCATACAGGAAATACGGATCTGGTATTTAGTCCAGAGCTGCAAATAACTTTTGGAAGCACACTGCCCATGAGCTCAAGATGAAAAGAGAAGAGGAAGGTGAGGCAGATGTGAGAAGTAAGTTAGCTCATGTCCATGCACAGTTTGAACCCCACAGATTCCATCTGCTCCGTCTTTGGTCGCTGTTCACATGCCATCCTCAATCAGCAAGACTGCCAGCAGTAAGTACCCAGCTCTGAGAAAAGCATCACGTTAATTAAGTGTTTTTGCAGTAAATCCAGCAAGGAAGTAAGTGCAAAATTATTCCCCAACTATAGCTTTTAGGAAAAAATGCAATTTCTCACAGACGTTAGTATGGGGTTTTGCAAATATTGATGTTTACAACCAGGGATGCAGTTAAGAGAAGTAAAAGACAAGTCACAGTTTGTGTATGGAATCCCTGAAATGACATTGAAAAAATACTTCCTCACAACTCGTAATGCTGTTCACAGTGTTAGCTGCATGAATATAATGTGGTATATAGCTGCCTTATCTGTAAATAAGCAGGTATAAAATATTCTACCCTGATTTGATAAATTAGAAAACAAAGTAAACTGGACAGGTAATTAAAAGTAATAAAACATTTTAATTGGTTAAGTAACAATGTAGAAAATGTACCAAAAAGCAGAAGTATAAAATAGAGCAATTTGGGTTTTGGTATTTTAAGTATCTCTGATGCTGTTGAGCCACAGTAGTTTCATATACCATAGGGAAGCTAGTACATCATTACTATGCATGCAAGAATCATTAGCACGCCTGACTCTGTACACTTAAATAAAATATGTAATATAGATAACTGGCATCCTGAACATAGCAGGAAGGTGATTAAACAGCAGGTACTCAAGAAATATTGCAGATGGGGCCCAAAGGCATTTTTATTTCTCTTCTGGTCAAGCTAATAAGAGGCCTGATGACCCCATCTCACAGCAATACCCCGTTAAATTTCAATAGGAATGATAAGCCTTCATAAATAAAATCATCCATTCACAATAGCTTCCCAGTAAACAAGGGCTAGGTAAGGCACTTTGCTAGCATGAGCATTTGCAGCTAAGGGCATAATCCTTCCATGCTACAACCAAGCTCCGAAAGACTTGCAGTGGGCAGGACAACCAGCACTGGCCAGCAGAATTAGGTACTCTGAAAGCTCAGTAATCTCCCAAAGGACCACAAGAGCTAGTCATTTTAAATGTAACATCATTCCCTTTTGATTTTCTCAGCAGAAATACAGTAGGAATAGTAGTATGGATGAGTTGAGTGCAGAAGGTGGGTATCCTGAGGAGCATGAGTGTGATGGGGAATATAATGAGTAACTCCAAAAGATATTGGCTCATTAACAATGCCCTACAGGAAAGATTTTTCCATCTAATAATAGAAGTAGCACAAGCACAGATTCTCGATATGATCTGAAGCCTGTTTAATTCAACTGCTTTGGGAGTAGGGTCCTTGATTTCTCCCTTTCTCTGTCACTTACATAATTTGGGCACTGAAGTGCTAACTCTATTATGTGGTTCAACATGAAAATGGAGACTTTTTTTCAAGCTTCATTAACATACTGTTGCAAAAATTGGCCTGAAAAGAAGCTCTGTCATTTTGCAAGACTAACAATCTCTAGCACTATTTGTTGCCAAAAATAATAAGATCCGTTTTTAAAAAGCAAAAACAGGATTAAAAAAATATTGTGTATGATATAAAATGGAGAACCTGGCATGGATCAGAACTCTACAACAAAATTTGTCAGAACAGTACTTCGATTGCCTGAGTCTGCTAAATTTAACACTAGCTATAGGACTGCAAGTCCATTGTCTTTGGCACTTTGAAAGAAATAAGCCCAGAAAGTCTGTATTTTGTCTCATCAGATCAGCAACAGCTTCCACAGATTTAAATTGGTATAACACTATGTAGCTGACTCTTTCTTTCCGAATGTCACGTTCATGACTTTTTTCCAATCTATCCTAAACAGAGCCTGTAGAAGATGTAGTCACAAACAGATTTCTCTTTGAAGGTGACAGGATCGTACACCAGATGTACATTTATATTATACCACACAGTCTTCATCTTTCCTTTCCTGAAGTAGCTGGTAAACCTTTGTGACTTAAATTGGAACCCACGACTGTACTAAAAAAAAAATAACCATTATAGTAGTAGATCACATTTGATCACGTGTCCTACCATACCCCAAATTTGTCTGTCCCAAAATTGAACCAAATTTAATATATATATATTTATAAAATATAAATTAAGAACAATGTTTCCAAATCCCATTAAATTTTGATTGAATGTGTTTTCATAGTAAACAAAGTGTGCATTAATAAAGTTTGTTTTCTAAACAAAAGGTACTGTAAATTTAATACAAAAAGGAATTGAATGGTCTGCTATTTTGAAACCAACATTTTCTGATTGTTGATGTTGTAAATGTTTATCTTACAAACAAATGTTTATACTTCAGATAGCTCCAGGAATAGTCTATGTAGCCCCAGATATGCATAGGAAGTACCCAGGTACTTTTTTGGAGGGAGTCAGCATGATAAATAGGAGGAAAAAAGGAATCAAAAGGCAGCTTTTATTTTTCAGTGCCTGGGTGATTGGGAGAAACCAACTGAAGAAAGATTATATGTATCTGAAACAGTTCAGTGCATGGGCGTTTATTATTCTTTTTTATTCTGAAGGTGCTGTTTTTGGCAACATATCTGTTTTTTTCATAGGTGCTTGCACTCTCCAGCAGTGAAACAATTGCACTGTCAACAACAGAGATATCTCACTGAAAGAATGAAGCATTAGCGGGAACCATGATATAATGTCTCAGTATCTGAATTGACTATAATTAACAAAATATTTATGATATACTAGCAAAAAAAAAAAAAAGATAAATATAAGTAAAAGCCTGATTACCCTATGCAATGCACATCTTGAGTAGTGAATAGAAATATCAACTCTTATAATCACTATGCGATTTACATTCTTCCACACAAGCCTTTCAGATACAACACGGAACCAAATATATTGTGCCTCAACCAAGAATAATTCTGATTTAGATATAATCAGGCAGGAAGGTGTTACTCACCCAACAGAGCTCTGTCTTCTGTGAACACACAGAGTGACGGCTGATGACTTCAGAAATTCCTTCCTTTTTGCCTCTCTCCAGCCTTCTCCTCCTTGCATCCTATGGATCCCAGAGAGCGAAGACAGAGCAGGTGGGGCAAGGATAACAAAGATGCCTGTACCTGATTGTGCTGGCTGTATCAGCACAGAGTTGGGTCCAGAGACGTAGCCCTTGGAAGCCCAAAGGAGAGATAAGACGCAGTACTGGAAATGGTAAAGTGTTTGCAGTTAATTAAGATGTTTTTGCTCCTCCTTCAGAACAAGTACAGGGTAAACAAATTAACATGTTTCAACTGAGAGACAGGAAGTTTAAGGCTCCTTAGCTTTTGAAGCGAGTGCATTCGCTGTGACAATGACAGGCGAGCAGCGAGCATGAAGTTACACATTGACATCTGTACTCTTGCTGCCCTGAATGGATCTGCATTTTTTTTTTTTTTTTTTTTTTTTTATACAAAGATCACATGTTCAGCAGAAGCCCTTTCATAAAACAAGATGTACAAACAGAAGTATCACCTCTAGGACAAGCAGAATGATCCCTTCTGCTCTAATAAGCACTGGAAAGACTTCATCTAGAGCACTGACTCTGCTTTTGAGCACCTTCTTCACAGGCAGGAACTGCAAGGAGAGAGAACTGTGCAGGGAACAGAAAAGAGGGGACAAGAAACATAGTGTATGAAAGAAAATGTGTAAGCTGAGGAGGGTGTAGAAGAGAGAATTGATAAGAGTCTGCCAATACGTAAATGAATGCTGCTATTTATCCCTCTTTCAGGGAAGGCAGTATGAGGAGTAAGAGTAAAGCAAGGTAGGTTTTGACTAGTTATTAGGAAAAAGTATCTAATGATAAGGACAGTTAAACATGGGAATAGATTTTCTGGAGTAGTTACAGTCATCTTCTCTCTGGAAGTTTATGAAGATGGATGTTCACATCCATCAGGAATGACAGGAGTATGGCTGATCCTGTTTGGGGCAGAGGAATGAATTAGATAGCCTCTGGGAGCCCGACTTGTGAGACTGTTCAAGAAATACGCCCAAACTGGGTCTCTTTGAATCAGCATCGAGGAGAATATATGTTACAAAAGCACAGCAGCAGACTTCAGGGATTTGAATCTATAATATACCTAAGGAAGAGGGATCATACTGGGATATAAGCTCCTTTAATTTTTAAGAGAAATACTATGTAAATCTGGGGGTTGAAACATTCAGTTGTAGAGATATGAGGGATGGAGGGATGTTGGGCCCAAAGGAATATAAAAGCCCTCCAAGCTATCAGCTTTGGATTAGCAGGACAATTTCATGTTCAGAGCTTTGGAAGGGATGTGTACAGGTAATGGAAACTCTCAAGCTGGTCTAAAAAGAAGTTTCTGTAATTTTCCACTATGATTTTTTCCGTAATATTTTTCTCTATTAAAACACTATCTGCTGATTAATTAAACAACTTAGCATAATCAATGCACAAAATAATATGACTCCAATATTGATTAAAGCTTTCTTTGAAAACCTCCGAGCTCTTTTATTGCAACCCATAGAGAGAGATGGTATTTTCTAGAACAAAACAGAGCTGCCTAGCAAGTGTGAAAGCGTGACAGAAGAAAGGCACAAAATATGTTACTGTTTAGCTGAGGATGTTGAAACAAAGCATGTTCAGAAATGGAATAACGTGACAGGTAATTTACAGTGATCTGATGTAAGCTGACTGGATGCCAAATAACCTGGTGTAGTCATGGTATTTTTTTTCCTCCAGATACATTAAGTATCTTCTTTCAAAGCTGGTGTAATTGACACATTAGATTAGTTACAAGATCACCTGCCAGGAATGAACAGGGATGAACACTGACATTTAGTTTTTTAGGACCATTTAGGAATAATGGGTTTTGATGCTTTCTACACAGCTCAGATTTAGGAAATGATCAGTGTCCATCTGGATAAGAGTGAAGATGATATCAGCTTTTGGGCAGTCTTCCTGGTTTTGGATTTAATTCCCTAAATAATATTAATTAATTAATATTGGGGTGAAATTCAGTGACTTTGGAGGACATTCTGGGAATATCATAGGCTCTTACCCAGCATTCACTGCAGACAGCAGTGGCAAGACTTTTGGTGATTTCTACAGGTATTGGATGATGATTAGTGATATTAATTTAGTGAGTATCTGCACATTTAAGTAATTAACAAATATAGTCTTAGAACGGTCATGCCAGGTTGGTGCTTCTGCCATGTTAATGAAACCACTTCCTTGAAAATTAAGTTGCTAACATGAATAACAATTAAAATTTCCAATCTTTTCTATGTGTATCAAACACCTGTAATTTGACAGAGCAAATGAGGAAAGTCCTGCATGCAAGATTATATGAGTAAAACAAACCAACAACTGTTTATGTAACTTCTCATCAATGTGCAGATTGTGTCAAATTATACCAGAACATAATTTAGCATATCCAAAGAACTGGAAAGTAAAATTGTTTCACGTATTTTAGGTACTATTAATTTTTCTAAGTGCATGGCAGTTTAGATTTATTCTTCCATTTTATTTCATAATGCACAATAGCTTAAATTAACTTGAAGTTGATTATAATGGAAGGAAGTTACATGGTCTGTTAAATGTTGCTCTATCTGATGAACACCTAGTATTTCTGCAATTACAGGGGCTGTTTTTCAAGAAATAGAGGGAAATGATGAACTCTGTGGGACTGAAGGATACCTTCCCATGTAAATATGATTTTGGAAGGCTACTACCACTTTCTGTGCAATGAACCTTGAAGCCGGACTTTATGATTATTATCCCAGCATTCTGCATATATACTACATAACCTGCCAACCAAAACCTGCCAACCTACAATTATGTGGTGTAGCAACTCCAATTATTTACACAAACATTTTCATTTGGTACAATTGTTTTCCTTCTGTCATCGATGCCATGCTTTTACAGATGAGTCCCATACTGTTCTGTTTACCTTCTGTCTTTCTACCTACAATGCATTAACTAGTTCCAGTGGTTTTCTTGAAAGCATAATGACTTTTCCTGTACTCCAGTAAAAATATATCCCCACAAATCAAGAGGAAGCAGGCTCAGACTAAGTGGCTGAGAAGATTTACATTCCATTGCTAACTCAGTTATTACTCTGCTGAAAACCCCATAGCATCAATATAATGAATCCCTCAACCTCTGCTGCTAGCACAATTTTTCTTCCCAACCTCATTGGCTCCCAACTTTCTGCTTGACCTTTTACAATCTGTGTGCAGCAGAACTTCATTACAACCTTTTAATGATGCACAAATGGCACACAACACCAAGGTCACAGCACATCCCCGGTGAGAACTTCTCCAACACCTCCCAACAGGCAGCAAGCTTTCATTTAAAGACACAGACAGTCCAGTGAGGAAAAAAAAACTTAGGATTTATCACAGCTCCCAATAGCTACTAATGCACAAGTGACCGTGTCGTAAAATGAGTATCTGCTTCCATGAAAATGTTTTAAAAAACAAATTGATGTCTCAAGCAACCAAATGAATAAAATGGCTCATTTAGAGATCTATTTGTATCTCAGAAAAATAATAGTATTTTTCCATATAGAAAGATTATTTAAACATATTTATTTATATATCATATAATATATATAAATGGTAAGGGGTGAGCAACATTCATCCATCTAGCACATCGGAAGTCTTTCCAATGTCACAGCAATCCAGTGAATATCAGACAATGGATTATATCTCAAATGATAACCAACTTTTTATTTTGGTTAAAACAGAGAATAAATAGTTCAAATTCCATCCTGCAATTTTCCAGCTGAAACATGGGGATACCAATTCTTAAGCCTGCTTTAAAAAAACTTCAGTTGCCTGTTTGGAAAGTGTTATATAAATGCAAAGCATCTCTCTATTCAAGTCTGTGGACTGCAGAGCACATTATTTGGTATTGGTGAGTGATAAGTCACTGCACCTCAGTTATTGGTGATGCATATTACAATGTTCTAAGTGTATATTTAATAATTACCTTATAAGCATTTTGTGTCTGAAGTAATTAATGCTTAAAACCCATTAAGTCTCATCTAAAGTTACCACATGAGGGAATATTGTAGTCCTTTAATTTTGATGCTTGATCTTCAGTTTATGAACTGCAGAGTTCATAAACTCCAGAATCTTTCCATTTGTTGTGTGCAGGTACATACATACAAAGCTAAACTAAATGCATTTTACATGCTCAATTCTTCTTCCTTTCAATAGGGCAAGTAGGAGTAACTCGCTGTAATCAGTGCAGCCAGACACACAACCACGCAGCTAATCTCAGGGAAGAATTAGGACCCAAACTAACACACATCTGATGATACACTACTACGGTTACAGTGATTAACTAATCAGATTAAATACCTCATATTCTTTTCCCTGAGTTGTCAGTGACACATCGTGCTTTAATCTTGGCCAAGTCATTTAATCGTATTTCCATTTACCCATTTGTAAAAATAGTACAAAACATACTTCTCACCCATATAAGAGAACATATAAGGATTGCCATGATTCTAAAGATCTCTGATATCCTTGGACACACAGCAATCTGAAAATGTGAGGCCATGTATATGATTTCAGGTATTTTTCTAATATTAAAAACGGAGATATCAGGAGTCAAACACAATCACTGCCAGTAGTAAAGTCTTACTACTGGCATATTGCCCTGGATCTTAGACAAATGTGAAAAAATTCATCATGGACAATTGAATTTTATGTCCCTTGGACAAAGACTACCAGGGGCAAACTGTGCTTTCAAACTTTCAGAGTAGTAACTAATACATTGTTCTGGATTTATAGCAACATAAACAACAGCAGATATTGGCTGTGTTCCTTTAAACAGTTTGTACAAATACATAGATTTGGTGCAAGAATGTACTGCAAATTTTACTACCCATTAAGTTCTGGAAAGCAACACATCTTACGTGCTCTCTCTTAAACGCTTCAAAAACAAAATGTTTCCACAGAAAATTTGGCCTTCAAGTCAGAGCAGGCACAAAAACCCAAACCAATACTTAGCCACATTTCACTGGAGGAGAACAGGACCAACTCAGAGTGTCAATCAGCAAATAATTAAGCTTAATGTCTGAAAATGGAAAAATAAATACAGTTTAATGCATTTTTAATATATATTAAAAACAACAACAACAACAACAAAGAAAAAAAAAAAGAAAAAAAAAAAAAACAAGGGACCTGACATTTCTGAAATACATTGGAAGCGTGTTTATTCTTAATTTGATTGAGTTCACGTATAGCAGGACAAATAACAAGGTTCTTTGATTTACTGAAACTGAGAATGACTTCCCTATATCTAAAGCTTGTTGCTGTTCACAATGATAAGATTTTAATAAATCAACTTATTGAGAGAAGCTTGATCAGAGAAATATTAAGTATACATGTATTCAAGTGATACATGTCAATGGATGCACCCACAGAGAACACAAGACTGCTTAGACCCAGTTTCTGATTTGACTGCTGAAAATATTTATTTTCAGAAGGAAGGGAAAGGATGAGGGAGATGCACAGTGCTCTGAGGGAATGGGGAGGTTGTAGAACAGTTCTGGGCAAACTAACAGTTGGAGATTTATGCACATGTGAGGAAAGGGAAGGGCCAGACCTTCTGGGAGAAGAAAGCTGGTGTTCAATGTAAAACACATCAGAATAATTTGTTTACAGTAAAGCACAAAGTGGCACCTTGCACCATATCATATCAAGTAGTGAGATATATTTTATCTTCTTTTCATATTAATTAGCAATAGAAATCATTAAGATGTGTATAAAACTGTATTACGGAAAAATGCAGTTAATTTGACTAAGTTTATTTACTGCAAACATTGTGTCCATCCTGTAACATAACTTCTCTAAAGCTTGTGATGTTAAAGGCTGCTCAGGAAATATTTAGAAATTCCATTCTTGGAGATTTTCACAGACATCTAGATGAGAGCCTGAGCAGCCCTATCAAACTTTGATGTTTGCCCTATTGTGGGCTATGATGCTGGACAAGAGACCTGCAGAGGTCCCTCCTGACCTATGGTTCTGTGATTCGTGCCTTACTTCTCAAGTTCATTCCCACCAATTGAGCAAAATATTTTTTGAATTAACCATGTCTTTTGGAGAAATTAAAATAGTATGCTTAATTCTTGGAAAGACAAAGTTGGTATTGAATACTAGTTACCATGAAGAAATGCCCTTTTCTGCAAGGCTCTTTCCTGCAGATTCACTATTCAATGCCACAGGAGCACACGTTAACTGCAAATGACATCAAAAGAACTTTTACAAGCAGCAGACATTTCCTGGTGTGACCATGTTCTCAATCCCAATGATCTTCTGTTTCTTTACTCTCATCTAGACAGAGTAACTGTGTGTTACCAGGAAGCATTGCTCTTCCTATACCTGTTTCACTAAAATTGGTTTTCATTTGCTCAAGTGGCCCCTACTACATTAAAGCCTTTTGAAAATGCATAGCTAATCATGCACATGGATGCAGCCAAAACAACTAATTGAATTAGGAGCCTGCTCAGTCTAAATTTCATTATTAGTATATGCAGCAATGGGGGAGAACCAATCAGTACATTGATTTTTACATTACCAGAGTTACCAGGATGTGCTAACTGTTTTTCAAAGTCAGAAGCAGCAAGTCCTGTTCTAACTAAAAGACCAAGATTTTTCCCTGTCTTAGAGTAAAGAGTTACCCACTAGCAGGATCAAACTAAATCGGTATATGTGATATTCTATTCTATTCTACTATTAGTTCTTCTGCGATTTTTGCAACATATGTAAGTTTGTATGCGCTTAACTCCATATTTGTTAAAACAATTTAATGTCAGGCCTATGTATGCGTACACATGCATATATTGATATAGTTTATCCCTAAACATCCACAATATATCTATAACATGCTAATGCATCAGCAAAGATGTTTGTATTTATATGATACTGCAGTAACCACTTGGCCGTATTTTGCAAAAAGTTCTCCACCATTTTGAAACGCTGTGCTGTCACATAACAATTTATTGTTATTCAAACTTCCCCATTACTTTTTCATATTAAAAATTGGTAATGAGGCTCCCATCTTGCTGAAGAACTCACAGAAAGAATCCTGCTACTCCCCTAATGAAGTCCCCAGACACAACTGACAATTTTATGAAGAATAAAAGAAAAATGTTGCTCTAAGATTCAGAACTGACCCTATCAAGTGGAAGCTGTGTTTTACCTTGTTGCAAATTAATGCACTAGGCAAATTACCCCAGACCAAAAAGGCAGGAGAAAAGGCTTAAATGACATTCATGCTCCACATTTCCCAATTGGTATTGTCAGCAGTTGCTTTGTGTCAAACCCACCAACATCTTAATAAGAGCTGGAAGAGAGAAAATTGCCATGGTAGATCTGCCTGGGATCCCTAAATAAAAAAAATAATAAAGTAAAGTAAAATAAAGTAAAATAAAGTAAAATAAAGTAAAATAAAGTAAAATAAAATAAAATAAAATAAAATAAAATAAAATAAAATAGCCACAGAGGATGCTCTCCAATAAGGGAACAAAACCACTTCTTGGAGGTATGAAAAAATGGAAATCATAAATCTCTGCTTCTTCAGAGTGTCTGTTCCTCTCACTTCATCTCTGTTTCAGCTCCACATCAATGTGGGTTGAATTTTCTTCCTCGAGAAACTCAAAACGCTTTTCAAGAATAGAAACTACTCTCATGAATTTATGCAGATACCATAAATGATAAGACCTTCTGTTTTCATATTTTATTGTTCTATTTCATATTACTCTTATTCATTTTTATTCTTCTTCCTTTCCTTAGTTTCTTTAGCATCAGCAATATTGCAGCACAATCCCTGCTACCTTGCTTTATAGAAATTGATATAGCACGTATAGTATTGATATTTCTTCTTTCTCTAAGAAAATATAATCTGACCTTTTAGCTTTCAGATCTCAATTATTTTACTCCATTTTATACTCCTATTTTTGTTTGTTGTTACTCTATCTCTGTCCTCCATGTCCTTTTTCTATCCTTTTCTTCTCATTGAAAGAATCTGCTGACAGGGTGTCTCAATGTAATAACTTTTATACCATGACTGTTTATAATTTTTGGCACATGAAATACTTTAACAAACAAAGCATAGAAGGAATATTGGGTATGTTAGTCAAAAAGAACTTCTTTAATCTAACAGGTTGATTAAACAAAAATGGTCTTTATTTCAGAAGACAGAGAAGCTAAACATAAGTAATGCTTTTACTTTCTTGAATTAAGTTTGTTTAACTATAATTCCAGTAGCAAAGCATTGCAAGCTGACTCTCAGGAGGGATGAGTATTTAGTCTCATCTTTTAACCCACCATCCCATGTCACATTTACTTTTTTTGTTTGTTTGTTTGTTTTTGTTTTGTTTTTACACACAGACATTGTGCAAGCAGGATCAGATACAATTCAACAGGAAATGACAAATTTGTACTGGTTACCAGCCACAGAAGACAGCTTAGGATACAAGGCTATGTGCTAAGAGGCTGAGCACCAGCACCAATACCTGTTGGCCGGCCAAGGTGCCTCTATCAATCACTGCTGCTTTCAGAGTGGGCTGATCCTCTGTCTTTACTCTGAACCTGCTCTTTCTGGAGTTTTATATATTTTCATGTCAGTACTTTTCCCTTGAGCCCTAGATTTACTATAATCATCTCAAGATTTCATTTTTCCGGTATTAATTTTTTCATACTGTAAAGCTTTTGCTTATATGCAACCTCACAGCTCAACAACTGCATTTTTTTTTATTTATTATTTTCTTTTGTTTTTCCAGCAAAACTGATCCAGTCACTATGTGTCTCACTATTCTGGCTTTAAGCAAGACAGCCAAACACCCGGAATGTGGGTCACAACCTACTTGTGTCATGAAAACTGCACCCTACTGCACCCTACTTGTGTCATGAAAACTGTTCAACATTTTTCTTGTGTTTATTATTAGATGGCTAGACAGTTTACATTTTCTCTAAGTATTGAATTCCTATTTTCAAGTGCCCCCTCCAAATAGGCTTTCTGCTCATTTAATTTCTTTCATTAAAATCAATTTGAAATCAGGATTTTATATTGCTGGACCAAGCCAATCTCATAATATTGCCACAGCATAATAACAAACCGTTGAAAGTTTCTATTGCAATTCCTTCCTTGTAGTAATTAGTAACTAGTGTTTTGCATTATGGCATTATTTAAATTCAATTGCTTGACAGACTTACTGCATTATTAAACCTTTTGCTCTTGGGGCCTCTATTTCAATTTCTGGTTGTGCTGGTAGAATCTGCACAATGCTCTCCAATGTCAAGTGGCAATTTTCTGAAGTTCATTCTCACTGGTAAGGACCAGGACCCTTCCTGATAGTGAGTTCATTTGCTTCCAGGGAAGAAGAAAATGATTAGGGTTAAATTCCCTCTGGCCTTCATTACGGGAGCAGATAGTAGGTTTCAAGTTGGTAACTTCCACTATTTAAACATATTTAAGTTTAGCAGTTGAAGACAAACAATTTGAAAAGCGTGATGATTATTTGTGTCTCTATTGCACAGTGTCTAGAATTCAGCTTTCAAAGGGGAGTGGAAGAGCACTTCAGAGAGCTGCATTTATTCATCTCTAGTGAAGCAGATGGAAATAAAATCCTGAGTCAATCAGTGGTGAGAGCCCAGTGCAGTGCTAATGGGGAACTTTCATGCCCACCAACAAGCAACAGGAGGCAAGTCCTACCTTCACACAAAGCAAAACCGGAGTCTGCTGAACACGGTGAGATCATAAGGCTTCTTCCGAGAAAAAGATCACCTTATGTGCTGGCATTTATAATGTGTAATACATTATATATTTACACATACATTACACTGATTTTATACAGAGCTCATATGCATTTCTATACCAACATTCTTCTAAAACTTATTATTCCTAGGGCCTACTGCATGGGTCAACATGTGACAGAGATGATGGTGACAGTTGGGGATAATAGCGAGACCCTGCTGTTGTATAAAATGATCCATCTTAATTTTTTAGGGATAGGATGGGATAAATAAAACATGCAGTTTTGTTAAATACAGTAAATCGTTTAAGGACAGAAAAACTGATCCCATCTAGAGTTTCCTTTAACATATCCATATGGCTGTGAAAGAGAAACTGCAAATCCTACCTCAATTTATAGGATGGAAGCCAGCAAGATTAAAAGCTGATTTTCAGAAGAAATTTATCATGCAATAATTCATTATTCTCTACTCCTTTCATCAGCAAAAAATGGCTCAAAGTATACTTCATTTTATATTTGTCTATTACTGGAGCAGTCCAGATACAGAAAGAGTACTGGCTGCACCACAAAGCTAGAGACAAATTCCTAAAAATATGTTTTAATAGGCATCCCCTGAGATGTAACTGTACATGGATAGGTATACAGATGAACAAAACTAGCAGACTGGGTAAAAGAAAAGCAAAGAGATTGCTTCGATCCTTCAGTCGTAAGCTTCTAAGATTTTTGATAAAATTTTCAGGTAATTTTCAGCTTTTATGCTAAGTAGCTCTGATCAACCTTGAGGTATCTCTATGTATGTTCTCTCAATACTCATGGCTACGTAGCACTATGTGGGTGAGATGGAGTATATGCAGCTTTCCCCAAAGTTCAGCTCTGCCAGTTACTATTTAAAGTTGTTATCACTCTTTTCAGAAATTTGTCTGCATTTTCTCAAAATGTGGATTGTGCTTGCATTTTTTTTTTCCCAAAGATGCTGTATCACAACATAGTTTTACAAACTCAGACTTTCTTTTTGCTAATTCGTGATTACTCATCCTACCCCCTCTCTCCCTGAGGCATCCCCCTGGATATTTGAGGCTTGACAACATCAACAAAACAGAAATGGTAACAAAGATGGGAAAAGCTAAGGCAGTGATAATCCCTAACCCAGTCTCTTTTGGGGGCTCATTAGGAAATAAGTCTCCAAAATGAAGAATCATATTGTTATGCTATTACAAGGAAAAAAACAAGCACATTTAGAAATGCAACATGGAACACTACTGGATTTACTTTCAATCAAGGATGATTTAGAGAAATACTGGTAACACGGGATCTCTTGTTCATTCAGGTGCAGCAGACATTGCAGTAATTGCAGAACTTCTTTAACAAGCCAAAGAAATGAAACTGATACAAGGACAGAGACCAACTCGGCATCAGGGGTTTGTTGCTTCTTGCAACATCTGTCCAGGCAAGAGGAATAGCACCTTTGAGACCTATGCCAACATTTTCCACCTTTTACACTCAGGGAAACAAGTTCAGCTTCCAAAACCATCAGCTTAACATTTTCCTAGACAGTAAATCAACTGTAAAAAGTTGAGAGTCAAGTCATAATAAATGGAAAACCACCAACAAAAGTAATACCAATCATGAAGATAAGTTGAAAAGCAGAATATGCTTATTATTCAAATTCTGGTTTGGAGGAATATATATTTTTAATTCTTGAACATGGGAGTGGCTGGATCTGAAATTTGCTCCTAATCTGATTTTTGTCATGTATGAGCTACTTTGAAAGAAATCCTTGATGATATTTCAGAACTCTGCCTTACTCTCAAAGAAATCGTATCCTCCTGTGTGCATTTTCCAGGAAGATTAGTTTGAGTGATGCTGGTTGGACATAGGCAAGACAAGAAAATTCATAAAGAGAAAGGTACATTAAGTATTGTAATGACTACTGGAAAGAAAACAAAACAAAACAAACAAAAAAAAAACAACTTGTAGGCTTGCAGTTAGGCACTTTGAGACAAAATTTTATGAACTTGCAGTTTATATATTAATGTTACAGCAAGTTAGACTAGTCACTGTTAGAAGACTTACCTCCTCTAGGGAAAGTAGTTCTTAAGAGATGTGTAGGAATTTAAAAACTTTAATGCTATAACATGACACAATTGTTAAATAAGCTATACCAGTGCTGAAATTACTGTTTACGTCTTTCAAATTCCAAGCTTAAAAGTGTTGAGATTCTCTCTCTGGGCTGGGAGAAGACGTGACATTCACACAGCATAGGAAGAGGAAGGCTTGTAGCAAGGGAACATATGAAGTATCTGGAGAACTTCAGAGTTCAGATAGGAGACTGCTCTCTGTGGGGTATATCAGGGAAACTTGTTATTCAAAAGCCATAAAGGTAAAGTATTCCCTCATCTGAGACCTTCTGCAGAATTTAAAAGAAAAGTGGCTTTCTGGAACAAATGAAAGAAAACAACAACAAGAAAAACCAAGAAGCATTTCTGCATGAAAACAAAGAAATCAAGAAAAAACTTCAGCACTGAAGCTGTTCTCTGTCAAGCTACAGATCTGAAGTAGAAGGGTTCTTGCTGGGATATGTGCCACTGAGGAATTGGAGCATATCTAGACCTTTAGTGTAGTGCATCAGTGTATCCTGCACAGTGTTGTGGTAAATTTGAAAAGCTAAAAGCTTCCCTAAGATTTTACAATACTAATTGCATTGCTTGTTCTCTGCTTTTAGACTAAAATAATCCCATTTGAAGTTACTGAAAGAGAGGATCTCTGCTTGAAGATCCTGTGCTGCTATTGAAATTTGCTGCATATCAATCTGCTTCATAATCTATATAGGAAATTTCCTTTAAAAATTGCCAGTGACTTATTTCATAAATAAAGCACAGTGGGTGGGAAGAGGAAGAAAGGAATAACTACTAGCTGTGGAAGGTGAAAAGCTAAAGCACAGGAGAAAACAGTCATTAACAAACTGTAGCAGGCAACAAGAAGCAGGGGTCTGAATGAAGTTCTAAGGCAGTTCTCCTACAAGAGTGATGGAGGTGAAAAGCAAAACTAGTTCCAGAACAGCTTGATACATACATTAATGGTGTTGTGTGATGTTGTTGGATACATCACTGGAGACTATAAACTTCATGACCTGTTCCCTTCATTTCTACGATGTGGTATTTATCCTAAACCAAGTGTTTCACTGGAAAAAAATTACCTTTCCATCTAATGTAATCTGAGGCATGTTTTTTTACTGTTTCAAGTGTTGCTGGAAATTTGTACACATGCTGTTACTTGCAAAAGAACAGACTAATTTGTCCTAGACTCCAGTTCTGGAATAAATAAATAAATAAATAAATCTCAACCAAAAAACCCTCCAGTCCTGCAATGTTATCTTGCTGAAACCTTGCAGCAAAATTTAAAAACACAGCAGCTGTCATTTACCAGATCCTCCAGTACTCTTCTAAAGCCAGATAAGATGAATACAGAAATCTCTAAGGACAGTATATAAACTGCAGTATAAATGGGAAAATGTGAAACAGAATTCATTAAAATACATCAGTAGCTCTACTGCCGGCTTAGAATGGATTGATTCAGGAGAAAATCCTGTGCAGAACTTACTGAACTGCTGCTGGCAGGCAGCAAAGGCTCAACATGTGCAAAAGTGATAACTGGTGAGACTGCAGGCCTCTTGGCGATTTAAATGCATAGGCTGCAGACAATTCAGGCTGATTCTCCGCAACCACTTTTAGTGTTTATTTCATTACTTTCTGCAGCAAATGGCTGGGAACAGAAGGGTAGCTACATTAAAAAAAAAAAAAAAAAGTATCAGTACCCTTGCTGCCTGCCCAAAAGTTTCAGTAAGCCAGCTTATCACTTCAGTTGTGTCCTTGCAAGAATGAAAACTTCCATGATCATGATATGTACCACCAAGGCTGCTGGTGGTACAGAAAACCTTCAGCTCAGGAATATAGAGACACAAAGGCTGGAGATGTATTTAGTTTTGCATACAATGATCCTTCCAGTCATTACATTTTCATTCTCTCAGGCATACTGAGGCAAAATGAAATGAGTTATTCAACCAAAGCCATCCAGAAACTAATGGCAAAACTGGATTCAATATCCTGAAACCGTAAATCAGTAATCCATGTCCTGGAAATCTTCATATGCACAGCAATACTGACTCTGATAATTTTTCTTGACATATCAATACCAACAGGAGTCTGAATTTAGATACAGAGATGCTTGCCAAACACATTGATACTATATTTTATCATAGCCACTTAAACATGTTAAGCTATACTGGAAAAATTACATTGGTGGGAGGGAGAGAGGGGGGGCAAAGCAAAGGGGAGACCATATAAATTGTATCCAACCTATCTGGATTTGCTGATTTTAAAGTCTTGCCAATAAACAAACATATAAATAAATCATATTCACAGCTGATCCAGATTGCCACATCAGCAAAAGTCCTTAGGGAAGAGCAGAACTACAACAGATGTTTTGCAAATAAAACTATGTTAGCATAGATATATCAACAGAATTTGCCAATGAAGACTGAGCTTAAATTATATGCCATCCTACCAAAGATGCTTTTCTGAGGAAGAAAAAAAAAAAAAAAAAAAAAAAAAAAAAGGATCCAAATATTATTCAACCTTATCTAAGGTTAGATACTTTATCCAGGTATCCACCTATTGAGCCCCAGCACTGCCACTAAAACCAGCATCACATATGTGGGTGTGCTGCTGCAGCCAGTCCCAGCCAATACGCAACAGAAAATCCCAAAGATGCTCCTAGAATAAATTTCTCTAATTCCCATACAGAATGGGCAACTTTAGTGTTAATTCCTTGGCTTTTAGGTTTCTTTTAGCACTCGTAATGCAACTGAGCTACCTCCATCTATGTTTTTTTATTTGATATAGCACTTTTTCAGTGTTCATACACCTCCTTGCATTCAGCTTACTTCACATCAGACATGAACAAACACTTCACAATTTGCCACTGGCAGCTCTGTTCCTGAAACTTTTTAACCAAAGAACATTAAAGCTCTCTGACAAAATCCAGAGCACCTTCTGGATTTTCATTTCCAACCAAATAAAAATTATAATGAATTTCAAATGGTAATTTATTACTGTTACTTTCCTCTGTCGCGCTTGTTTTATGTTCTTGCTTGATTTTTTTTGTTGTTTTTGCTATTTCATTTTTTACATTTTATTTGCCTAGATTCTTCCACTAATTATCTTAAGATATTTTCATACACCATGTGCTCATTTCGAGATGTGTCACAAGATCAGTCCTCACATATTGGAGCAGATATTTCTGTAAATTAGACACGGAAATGTACACGACCTATTTAAGAGTTTAGGATTCTGCACGCACAGACGTAATGTGCACAGACAGCCAACTAAGGCCATTTGTATTGGTTTCTGCTTTTTGGTGTTTTTTCTCCTTTAATAGAAGCACAAAATATGATACAGAGCTGGATGAAGGGAACACAGCTATCCTTCAGCTAATTATGGTTAGAAAAAAATACAAATTCATAACTGCCATTTATCACAGCCTTAACTTTGAGTTATGGGAGGGTTAGCGAAACACCAGCATGGCTTGCACGTCCACCAGCACACCGGGTTGTCAGTCCCTTCTCGGAAATCCTTCCCAAGATGATACTTCTGGGAATGACATTAATTAGTCACCAATCAACATTACCAGCTCTGTAACACTGTTCCCAGAAACGGCATCTTTCTGTAGTCATATTTCTAGGAACAAACCACGATATGTATATAGAGGCATGCAAGAAAGGTAATAAGCACTTACATATACATGAGGCCAGCAAGCCCCAGCTCTTAAAAGGCAGAGGCTTTCATGAGGCTCATTCCTGCAAAACAACACCCATGACTACTTTTTAATCTGACAAAACATTACTATTGATTAAACTGGTACGATTTTTATCGAACCAGGCTCCGTTGCAGCATGAAGTGCACACCATTTTTTTGTGCTGTGTAGCATACCAAAACAAGAAATCTGAAGGGTCTGTTTGCTTTGGAGTAATGGAGCCCTTTTGCTGCCAGTCTGGAAAAAACAAACTGCATTGCATCCCTTACAAACGTGAACAGATTCCTGTTGCACTGGTGGCATTAACCAGGCCGTAGGATTTGGACCCAAAGAACATAATTTCAGAGGTAAACAGGGAGGTAACGGGATACATAAAAGGCAGCTAAAATGGTTGCAGCCATTAATTCTAAAGGGAGTTAGGTCCATAACTTGGTTTGGTGTCTTTTGGACACCCAAACCAATGCAAAGCTGCATGGTTAGAAGCTCAGTAAGCTAGCTGTAGCTTTTCAGTAATTAAAATTATTGCATAAATTCCCTATCATTTTATCATTTGAACAAAACTCCAAATCCCTGCACAAACATATATCTTGCATCCAAGTCATTACGTATAAATGTGTTTTCTTAATCAGATTTCCACAGTTGATTTTTCCGCCTTATGCACTCAAGGAATGACTTTCTGATAGAGCGCAATGTTTAAGTAGTGATGAATTTGATTTGACCACTAAAGACTAAGGCAAAAGTCACTGTGCTGTAGCACATTCGCAGTCACTTAAAATCAGCTGAAGCATTCAAATTAGCACTTACATTGGAATATGGCATTGATGCTAATGTAAAATGAACCCTTTACAAGTTTATATGCATTTCCTCAAGTAGACACTGTAATAGATTTCCTTGTTAAAACAGACCTAATTGCATCTTTGGGAAGAATATTTTTTGAAATAGACGTCTATATTGAAACAATTAATCTGAATTACATTATTAACTATCTCCTCAAGAAGATTTGAGAGGTAGTATTGTAAACAGCCTGTAAATGTAAAATGGAATTCATACTAGTCTTGCACAATTTTTCATCCTTTAAGAGAAAACGTATGCTTGCTTAATCTGCCTTTTCAGCAGATAGTGAAAGTACTTTCAACAAAGTTGAACCAAGTTTTGTTGTAGTTTCACCACTAAAATTTTGGTATAAATACAAAACTGTGCAAATTTTACTTCATCCAACATTCCTTACAGAAAGAATCAACAATAAGGATAATTGGAAACTATACAATTTCTAATTGACTCAAATTATGCCCACTGGCTTTGTAATTTGGATAAATGGTTGGTGAAAAAGGGTACCTTTAAACTTTTGTTTGAGTCCAAGCATAGGTAGTTTCTGAAGTTATCCCTGGTACTATGTGCCAGAAGAATTCTGCAGAAATCACTTGGAAGAAAACTTGCAGAATGCATGTGCTAATTTTCCTGAAGGGAAAGAGAAGTTACTCACTTGAATCTTGGCTCTAGTTTGAGGCTTACTGGAAGACCAAAACACTTTGGGTTCTGGCCCTGGCCAACAATCAGAAGGTATCCTTTCCACATCAACAGTTTTCTTACTGACCAGTGTCCAACAAAAGCAACCACCAGAAAAAGAAAGTGGACGTAAACAAACTATAATACTTTCATCTCTCAGCCCAATAAAAGATTGGGATGAGTGTTTAATAGAACTTCTGCTGTATTTGTTAGCAGTGACTATGAAGAGGCTAAAGTGTTTTGGCAGTCAATTGACAATGAAATATCGCCAAAATGTTACATCTAGAAGACCCGTCAAATGTTAGAGTTAAGAGAATGGCTCTCTAATGCTTTCATTTCTTTGAGGAATTTTTGCTGGCTTATCCCTTTGTGGTTGGAAAGAGCAAGAGAGCACCAATATGGTTTAAAGATTACTGGCTTTGCAGATTGTAGAAGGAAGATTTATTTGCTACCAAATGATAGCAATGACAACTTGTTTTCCAAAATATTATTTTTACTTCTTCATGGATACCTTTAAAAAGGAACAGTATTCCTTTGCAGTCTCCCTTTCCACATGTGCTGGGTGCACATTTTGATAGTACTTGGCAAACAAACAAACAAACAAACAGCAAAAAAAAACCACAAATAAATCAGTAAATATTTTGTCAAACACATGGCCCTGATGAAGCAGGAAACCTCATAATACTTCTAATCTTCATGAATGCTCTTTCCAGTCAAATAAACATAAACATGGCTTTAAGTCAAACTCAGTTTTATTTTTGTAATCAAGGATATGAAATACTGAAAACCATAAACATATTGAATATGTTGAGCACCTGTTCTTCAGATTATTTTATTTTTCTCTTTAGGGATGCACTGTTTTCCTAGTTCTATTCCTTCCATGCTCAGGGAGGAAATATAATATCAGGAAAAATACGTATGCCATTTTTCTGATCTTTTAAAAGGGCTATGTATTGAATTCTTTAAAATGTAAAGCAGTGTAAGTATCAACTACTACTAGAATTTTAAAATAACACTGTAAATTTAAAAAAGAAATACATTCATATCAAATTCTACTTTCTATGCAAGATGGCTCAAGAACATATATATTCAGATGTGACATATACAGCATTAGGAACTAATAAAATACCAGATAATTGTGAAGAAAATGCCTGAAGATCTGATTACAGATATAAAGCCTCTCTCAAGGCTTTAAAATTATTCTAAACGATGTTGAATTGTATGTGTGCACTCTTATTTCCATGGCTGAAGGAGAACGAACACAGTATTTTCTCCACTATTGCTCTCTGAGAATGCTATTTGACATTTACAGCTCAAGCTCCACTAAAATGCTAATGACAAATTGTTATTAGATGTCAAGTAGGGTGATACATCTGTCAGGCAGAAGGATGATAGCAGCCTTCAGGACTGCTAGATCTGGACCTGCATCAGAATCTGGTGCAAAGCCAGGAGCAGCCATTCAGCAAAGCCTGGGAGGAGAGGTTGCTGCCCAAAGCTGCCCTGCATACCATCAGCAAGATCAGACCAAGAGCTACATGCAGTAATCGGATGACCCTGGCCACTATGGGAGCGAAGCTGCATGGTCGTGACCTGTACCTGTTCTCTACGCCTCCACTGGTTGATGGGAAACATTATGTACAGTGCAATTACAGTGTCCAGAACATAGTATTGCCTTAATAATAGCTTCTTATAATTAATATTTTATTTGATTAGGCTAACCTTCCACTCGAAATTTGAGCATATTTTTTATGTTAGAAAAACATTTCGAAAGTTGCATTCATTACAATATATTTGAATGTGTTTTTGTTTTTTTTTTTCTCCAAGGGAATTAAAATACAATAATTCATGCTAGGAGTCTCAAATGACAACGACAACAAAATAAGAATAACTATTGCGAACAACTTGCCAGAGAAATTCATCCAGCTAATGCTACAAAGAATGCTTCTGCCAACTTACTGAAGAAAGGACCACAATTCAGAGACTGTTGTTTACTACACATAAGTATATTTAGCAAAAATACCAAGCTAAAAACAGAGGTGACAAATGGAGGTATAAATTATAGACTAGAAAATTAGAGAAAGGCAGAGTAAATTGGCATGGGTTGAAAAAAGTAATTTAGAGCTTTAATTTCTGAAAATGTCCACGACATGGAATGTAAGACCTGTCATGACCCTCTGCATGGTGTGGAGAATATTTCAAATCACAGAATTTCTAGGTTGGAAGAGACCTCTAGATCATCGAGTCCAACCTCTGACCTAAAAACTAGCATTAGACTTCATTTATGTATCTGTCTAGTTGAAAATTGACATATTCCCATATTCTGAATGAACATTTAAAGCTTTATGAAAGTACTTACCAAAGACTTGGTAAGTTTGGCCTACAGTCACAAAATGTGTACGATCAAAATCACAAACGTGCAAGCTGCTTAGTAGAATGCAAATAAAAAATGTATGTAAAAAAAAGGCTACAAATGAACTATTAGCATTATAAACTTTACAGCACACTTTTTTTCAGTATAGACTTAGCTTTTATGGAAACAGACGTCACTTTGACAATATAACTATGCACATCTTAACCAAAACTTAATAAAAAGATCTATTCAGTGAATAATAATGTGAATGTAATACATTTATTTAATCCCTCACACAACGGAGCCAATGTGCCTACCAATTGGGCTATTCACACATAAATTGTATTTAATGGCTTCTTGTTAATATGCTCTAGTTGTATAATGAAAATCCAGAAATTTTAAAGCTTGAGCATCCTTGTTCCTCTACTGCCATCAAACTGAGCAATAACTGAGTCATACAGGAAAGTACACCTGACCTTGGAGCTTTAAACTTTGATTATCCAGCCACATCACAAAAACAGTCCTTTGTAGTTTTCTTTGTCTTTAAAGGTGGGTGGCAGTAGTAGATATTGCATTTTAACAGTTGAGAACCAATACCATTTTGTTAGAGTCAAATAAAAATTGATGTTTATTTCAATAAAAAAAATTATCCAGTGATTTTTGTAACAGTCTGTTGGCACAACATGAATTTTCTGAAGAGACAATAAATCATCAATAAATTCATAAATTTTCATTCAGAAAACTAGAAAAATTGATGAAGCAAAACCTTAACTCACACAGATTCAATTTTTTAATTGTGTGTTTCACCAACCATAAGCCATTTAACTAATAAGCAATTCAGGTGTTATTCAGAATCTGTCAGAGGAGAATTTGTAACTATATTGTATTATAGGAAAAAGATCAGTTAAGAACACGTGGCATACAATAGACGGGTTTAGCGATATATGTCATACCTCTGCTGTACTTTAAAAGAAGGCAAGTCCAGTCCACTGAAAATGGTCTCATGGTTTTGCATTATTATACTATAAATACCAGAGGAAGATATATTTAATGGTCTGACATGATACTTTCAGGTGATTTTCAAAGCTCTTGTGCTATTCTGCTTTTGTGCTATTCTGCTGTTGTCTATAGCAGAATATGCACTGAATATTGCGCAACTAATTCTTGGATTTAATATATCAAATGGTATTTCAGGCATTACACAGAAGAAAGAGTTTTATTTGGCCAACAAGACTATCATGCAAGTATTTCTAACAAAAAAGCTTCCTCCAAGCTAAGACTACTACAAAAAACAAGGAGTTTCATGCCACATCCTGTCCATCTCCTATCTCCCTCTTCAGTGAAGGAAAACCAAAGTTCCTGTGTTCTCTAGTAACCTAAGTGGCCTCTACAGCCAAAAGCTGTCCTGGTGTCACATCTCAGCTTCTGATACTTGAAATAAAGAAAATTCCAACTCCTCTGAATACATTGCAAATCTTACAAGCAGTGTTGCTCTCCTCCTACTGTCAGAGAGAAAAAGCTGATTCAGCGTAGCTATGTCTGATGATGGGCAAAATGTTAATTAGCAATGCTGAATTTCTGTCAATCCTAAATGATGTGTTTTATTCTTAATAACTAAACTAACTTGCTAGTTCTTGAGTTCATGCATGAGTATAGCATAAGGGCCTTTTTGTGTTACGTCAGATTCAATCAAGCACCACATACTGAGAGATCATCTTACTACAGTGCTCTTCAACATGTTAGTTGACTTTCTTAGGTTCAGAGAGCTAACTTTTTTTTTTCTTCAGTCTCTCTAGTACTAATGGCTAAGAGCTCTCCACATGCAGAAGGAAAGAAACTTATTTTGGAATAACTGTATGCAGAAGTTGATATCATGCAAGTAGCAACGGTTTCTCTCTAATCTGAGTTATGTTTAGAAGAGCACTCCAGAAACATTCAGCAAGTCCATTGCCTGTATTTCAGTAAAGTTGTATTTAAATCAGTTAAATTAGTTAAATATTCATGAACATTCACTTTATCCAAGTTCAGATATGTTACTATGAATTTGATACTCCATGTCCAATGCCACTCTAATACATTATATATGAAATTTAAAAATAACTAATCATACTCAAAGCCTAGTGGATTTTATCAGAATTTATAAATGCAAATTAAATGTGTCTAAGTTGTAGTTTTACATTATTGACTCAAGTAAGGGTCAAAACTGTGTCACATGGGAAAATCAACAAGTTTGTAACCTGCTGCACCATCTACTGACCAAAGGATACTACAACAGATCTCAGAAAAATAATGCACAATTTGAAGAATATACTTAAGAGCAAAATATACATATAATAGGCTGTTTTTTCTAAGACACAGCACTGATCACTGTAATTAATATGATCTTCGCTGCAGTGACATTACAGACAGTATATGTTTGTAGGGTATAACTAGTCAAAGTTACATACTGTTATCAAGATAGTGTGTTGTTTTTTTTTTTAATTTTATTTTTATTTGACCGAATTTCAAAACGGTTAACGGCCAATAAAACTCACTTGGGATTACTAATTGGATCTTAAAGGTATAATTGTCACACAATTCAGGCTTTCCAAGCTTGAAATACCACCCTTCCACTGGATATAGGTCAAATATTTGAACAATGTTGAGATTTACTTGGTGACACCAACAGCTAATGAAAATGGCCTCATGGTGTCCTCTACTTATTTACATAGTTTAATAAGAGTCAAGGTAAAAATGAAGAAAAAAAAATTAGTTATCCATGGGAAATGGAGATCCTCTTGTTCTATTCCACTTTGTTCATTTTAATTGCTTCAATTTTTAAATCCAATTTTGAAAAATAAATCAAGACACTTTTCTCACTGGGAAGAAAGATAAATAGTCTAAGCCCAAATTGTCTATAACGGTATGCTGTAACTGTATATGAATATTTTTTCTCTCCATACAATTGCTAAAAGATGCAGAATCACATGATGAATTAAATAAGGCAATATTCCCTATTTATAGAACACTAGCATAATTGCATCCAAAAGAATGCACATGTACACAAGGAAGAGACTAGCAAATTGTAAGGCTTCAAAAATTGTTAAAGTAGTAATTATGAGTATGGAAATAAAAACTTATGAAGAAAGAGTATAAGAAATAATAAGCCTAGCTTGGTTAAATAATTACTAAATGGACTTGCGATTATTGTGTAAAAGTATTTCAAGGAAGTAAACATCAGTGCATTGCAGGGGGACTTTGCTAAAATTAATGGATTGGAATAAAGCAGAAAAAAAGTTTAACAGTAACACTTTATATTTTTCATAGGTAAAATTCTATAGGACTTGCTAGTGACTTTCCATAAAAATTACCAAATACGCTTAAGATGCTTAAATATGCTTTAAAGGTGCTTTTTTTTCCTATTAAAACACATACGTTTCAGTAGTACATGTAGAATTTTATGACTCTAGGTTTGTTATGAAGTTTAATTGAAAGTTCAGGAAAAAAAATCTAAACAATTGTATGCAGTATTTTCAGGAAGTAAGATATGGTGTCAAAAGACAAGAAAAATAATGTAAGCAACTAAAAAAAAAAAAAAAAAGTAGAATAGAAGATCTTGACTTGTAACTTCCTGATTCAACCCCAAATTCATTAGGTATCCTTCAGTAGCAGAAACATGAAAAGCTTAAGCACTTGAGAAGGGCACTTACCCTCTCTAGAATTGGTTTAAATCCTTGTGTATACGGTTGCACACAGCATTACAGATATGGTCAACTAGACCAAGCAAAACAAACTATGCATCAACAAAATCACCACCTACTGCTTAAACAGCTTAGTCAACAGCTAAGTGAGAGCAATTCATTGATTCGGCTACACAGAGACACTACCGAGAACTGGATGGATATCACCAAATGTATTTTTCATTTCCAAATTGTACTGATAAAATACTGTTCTTGGTAGTTGGAACCAAAGTCAAGAGACCAATACTTAAAAATACATACAGGAAATGAACAAACCAATAAACAACAACAACAAAATTGGGAACTTACAGACAGGCTGCTCTGGATAGCAAAGCTATTATGCTAAAAAAAAAAAAATAGTAACTACAGAATTTCATGGAAGAAAATACCATTGGGAGCTGTCAAACATAAAGAAATTATGATAGGACTTTCTGATTCAGATATGAATTTGTATCAGCCTGTAAAGCCATTTTACCAAATCAATAAGCATAGGGATTTGGGGTGCCTTACACTGTTAAGAGAACATACATGTACAATCCAGATGGTTACCTAACTTCAGAGTTTATGAGGCTAAAAAAAATTTCAAAAAGAGCTTAAAAGATACTCCAACTTGCACATATTATTCCTCTTTGCCCTTGTTCCCCTCTTAGGGGCTTTCATGTATCTTAAATTCCCCGTCTAAAGTTCTTTTTCTTCTAAGCCCATTGAAAGAGCTTTACAGGAATTTATAAATGTCAATGAAGGCTAGCCTATATCCTCAACATGAAAAGTGGAATTTTTCTATCAAATTATTGTGATGAAAAAAATAAAATCTGATTTCTTACAGGACAGAGTTCATAGTTCCGCTAGTTAAGTGAGCATTAAGCAGAAAAAGCTTAAAGAATAAGCTTTCTTCCTTTTAAAAGTTCATTGGCGTAGCTCTAAATGAAATTAGGACTAAAATTAAGAACAAAGAAGTCCACGCTGATCTGAGTAACAGCTTCTGCTTATTGACCACCCCACAGAATCTAGTTATACCTAAATTAAATTCACGAGTAAAATGTTCCTGTTCCTCAAGGCTGATACAACACTGAAGAAATCTTAAAGGTCCCTGTATGTATGTCAAGCTTGCTTGAAAAAATAAAATGAAACCCATTACCTCAGTTGTATAACTTTATGCCAGATCAACAATTCATTTATGGCAATGGTTGTAAACCTTTTTTTCAGATGACACTGGAGAGAAAAGATGTTGTTTAGCACCTCATGGGGATAACATCCTCTGAGAATATTTGGAAGTTCTCAGTAAAATTTCTAACTCTAAGTATTTAGTAAATCCACTTTTGGTGGTGACACTCCCCACCCCACCCTCTCCAACTCCCAAGAAAGGAGAATAAAAGAATCATGGAACTTTATATCACTTTATTTTATTGATTTTTGAGAAATTGGTACTACATCAAGAGGACCAAGAGCAGTTATCACTAAATATGCAAATAATTTAAATATGCAAAAAGTGGCTGCAAATATTATAGGCATAAAATATTACCCTCATCTCATATAGGACAAATAGCAGTGGTCTTAAATTGCAGAAGTAGAAGTTTTGGTATACAAAATCATGGAATCCTAGATTTAGATTGGTTTAGATTTATATTTGTGAGTTCTTCTGGAAATTATCTGCTCCAACCTCCTCAAAACAAGGCTGACTCCAAGTTAGATCTTCAAAGATCTTCTTAGGAAAGAAAATCTGCTTCATGGTACAGATATAAGAATAAACTTCTCACTACTGGTATCTCCATTATTTGAAACAAAGAACAGATTATATCGAAAAAGTTTACTTTTTTTTTTTTTTTCTTTTCTATATTTGGGAAAAGGGATGAACACAAGGCCACTTCAGGTCCTATTCTGTAGTTTTGTAAACTTCATCCTTTAGGCTCTTCACACATAGAATACATGTGGAAAAACATTTGTTTCAAAGATATTTAAAGCTTCCATAAAGCAGCTCTTTGCAATGCTTAGTGAGAATATACATATAGGGAGATTCATACATCACTGACACCAGCCATGGAAAGCAAACTACATTATTTGCCAGACATCAATTTATAAAATATCATTTAGTTGTTTCTCTGAAAAAAAAAAACAAAAAAAAAAAACAAAAAAAAAAAAAACAAAAAAAAAAACACAAATTAATAAGTGTTACTGTATGAAATATTCATGAATGTGCATTACTATACAAACATTTTTCACAACAGCTGTGAGTTGTTTACTAAATCCTCATTCAAATAATAATGAGATTATTTAGAGGAGGTGAATATTGCTGTAGCTATTATTTATAAGTGAGGATTAATCAAGTAGCCAATAGAGTAAACAACTAAATTATCACCAGTGGTATCCCAGAACCTTATTAACCACAAAATAAAAATATATTTACATGTAAAATCTAAATTTCCATATAAGCAATTGTTGTCCGTTGTGGGAAAATACAACAGGTAGAAATGAAACATGGTTGTCAAATGTCTAAAGGATTATTTTTTCCCAGACATAATTCAATAGAAGCTCTGAGTACAGGATAAAAATAAAATATACATCAAGACGACAAGATGGAAGTATGAAAAATGATGGACTTCGGCTTTTCATGTTAAGTAGACCTTTTACATAAATATAAAAGAAATTATTCATTTTGTGCAAGGCAGCATCCAGCTCTACACAGCACATCTGTCAAGTAAAATCTACTTTTATTTTCATGTTGCTAATCACTGTACCAAAACCTGACTGCCTCTTCCAGATGAGGAGAATCACTACCTGAATCTGTGCATACACTTACATGAAAACAAAACTGTGCCTGTGACGAGCAGGAACAATTACAAGTGGAGCACATGAGTTTTACATCGTTTTGAAATTCTCAGTAAGCTTTCTCATCTCTTCCCTGCTTTTTCCTTGACTGCTTACCTCCATTTAAACATTAAGGAGATTTCATAAAAGAACTGTACCTGTAGTGATGATCTTGCTTGGCAGTCTCTGAATTCTGCTTCTTACTATTTGATCAGTCCAGAACAAATAAAACCACACTAACTGCTACAGGACAGTTCCTGTGGTGAGACAGTGACTGTCTCACCAGATTGTAATGTCAGAGCATATCCAGAACCTGGTGCACAAAGATTCAAGTTCCTGAGTGTGGTGCTGGTAGAGTCAACTCAAAACTCAAGGAGAAGAAATTACAAGCAACTGATACACAATAGCCTTGCTGAAGTGAATGCTGGATCCTGTGTTCACACCATTCTGCATTTAATCAAAGGCAGAGTTAGATCCGGAAGTCAGAATCATATTTTTCAAGATTACGGACATCTAAATGATGCTGAACAAAGTGTCGGGATAATTTGTGTCTCTGAAAACTTCAGAAATCCATTTTGTGTCCCAACGACACCACAGTAATATCATTAAAGCCTCTATTGCCACGGCAGTAAGACAATGTTTTACCTGAGGTGGAGTTACAGTATCCTGCTGAAGGTTTCTGTCTATGCACCTGTTTAAATTATTTCCAAAGACATACAAACATGACCCAATTCCTACAATTTCCTTCACACAAACACATTAGGCTATGTATTTGCATACATAAAATGGGTTTTTAAATTTTGTTTTGAAATTACAGAAAAAAAATAAAGTAGTTTTTCTAAGCAAATTAATAGAATAATGAACAGTAGAATTTATCCTCTTAAAATGGCAACTACTCAGTCATCTTTATTATCTCTTCCTCCTAAGACTGTATCTCAGTGTTCCATACCAAAACTACTAGGATATAATTCTGTGCATCTTGTGCTATACTTTGGAACAGGGTTTGGACCCCTGTTCTGCGCTGGAGAATTGGGGATTTCAGAGAAAAGATACGCATTTCCCCAAACACCAAATCTTCAGCACTACCTGCCCTCAGGACCAGATTTCAATGTGGTATGTATATCCTACATGTATATCACACAACTTTTTATCCAGCTTTTGCAAAATGCTGAAGTTTTCATAACCATATAAGTTAATTGTTTACTTCCATTATTAATTCACCAGTGTTTTGATAATCTTCATAGGAATATTCATTAATAACACACATATTAAGGAAACTGATTAATATAATGCAGTAAAAGGCATGAAATTAATCTTTTATAGAATATAAATGAAAAGCGTACATAAACTTTGATCTTCTGCCATGAAGTGTTCTGCAGAAATTGATTTGTTTTGTTATCATAAACAATGTGTTTACATGTCACACATTTTAGGCAGGGAACTCGCAATAAATCTTTCATTTAAAAAACATCTGTAACTACGCATGGTAATCCTATACATACAAGGAGATTTTCATTAACTCTAATTGTTCATTGATAACACTTGATTATTTGCCCCAAGGCAACATTATAAATTCTAAAATGTTTTTCACAGTTGTAATTACGGTATGTTTTCATTAATCTGATTTTGTTAGCTCACTCTTTGCTTAGTGATCTTAGTGTCAATCAATTATTCTGCCAATGCATGCATCAAACCAATTAAAAGGGATTTGGGGAATTGGAAATTTATTTAATTATTTATTTATTTTTAAGTTTTGAGGAATTGTGCCAATACTCTGAGTCATAAAATTATGCAACTACTGCTTAAACGTAAGTGATAATAATACAACCTCTGTGTTTCCAGGGGGCCATATTTGATTTATCTGTACAATACCTAGTGCTTCTCTGTCCATTCTTAAAAGAACAGAAGCACAAAAATACATGTTTAAAATATTGGTTAAAAAGCGGCGATTTCTTTTAAATTCTGGACTTGTCAGAAAGGGTGAAGGAGCAGTTACACACCTGGTGGTGTTTCTTAGCACCTACATTTTGGGTCATATTTGCATAGAACTGCAGCCGTCATTCAGGCCATACTTTGCTGTTCGGTGATTTGGGTCCTTGCCCCTAGTTAATATAACCCTGAGACTTTTTTGTTTATAGTGTATTTAACCCAAAGACACATTTATAGTTAATGAACACACATTAAATTACTACTGCAATTTTCATCGTGGAAGACAAACCCAGTAAAAATATGAACCAGCTTTGCACTTTGTATTTGAAGCAATTTTATCAGCCTTGTCATTAGAAAAATGGGAAAGCCTGTATTTAATATGGAGTGGAAATCAAATTGAATTTGTCTTGGGATATTAAATGAATGTTTATTTTTAACTTACTTTAAAGAATGCCTATGCTTCACTTTTTTAAAAACATGTTTTAGCATCATTATAAGAACAGAAAAACATTCATCCCAGTGCTGACAATATGAAGCACAGTCAAACAAACTTTTACATGACTTCTGTTTACAGTACTAAGCTGTACTGTGAGGAAAAAAAAAAAAAAAAAAAAAAAAAGGCAACAAAAAGCTTTTTTAGTTATTGGTGGTGGAAAATGACTATGCATAATTCACATCTTTTGTTACAATAAATTATCCACAGTGCCAACCTCAGTATACAGAATACAAAGTACACCATCTGGCTATAAAATAGATCCTACATGGTACTCACTTAACAAATTTCATTAAAGTTCATCCACAGCTTGAACATCACAGAAATGAAAGCAGGTACTTGTACATTTCAAAAATAAGCCTGGGAAATGCATCCACTATGACCACACATATGATAAACTTGCAAAGCACTGTTTTGATATAAATAAGGATAATATGAATGAATAAAAAGAATAAAAGTGAAGATTCAAATAGAGTCAGTATTTTGTTCATTTAGACAAATCTAATTCAAGAAATGTATTTTTCATTGGAAAATTTCCTTATCTTGATTATATCAATTAGAGATTATAGGTGATGGACTCTTCCTCAGTGGAAGGACATTAGTGAGGTGTTTGAAAAGAAAATAAAACTAATTTAGATTGCAAACTTTTCTGAGGAAAGACCTTATTTCATAGTGTTCTTCTGGACCATGACTGGAGCAATAAGACACTCCTACATCTCCAGTAACTCACAGAGAGATGCACTTGTCAAATCTATACATCCTCGGGGTGTTTCAGAAGCCTCTGGGCTAGCTAAAGGGCTGCTCCAGTCAAGTAAATCCTATGAATAATGCTAACAAAACAAGTGGCTGATACACCTCCATACCTTCATTTAGGAAAGCATCACAGCACAGCACTAAAACTTCCACCAGTTGGTACTGATCCAGGTTGCAAATTAAGACATCTCAGAATCTCACCATCTCCTATAGTCATCCAAATGCCTGAGTATTTTGGCAGCTGATAAAAATTTAAAATTTCAGTGAATATAAACTGAATCAAAATTGAGTGTTTTCTTGCCAAAGTAAGATTTTGCTTGCTTCTTTTATTGCCGAGTGTTAGTACATTTTTATATATATATATATATATATATATATATTTGGATCATCTCTATCTGGAACATTTTCTTTTTAGATGAAAGCACCCAACTTCCATTTCTGAAGTCCAAATCCTTAGCATGTTGCAAGTGTCAAACATGTCAGAGGCAGCTCACCACAGAAATGGAAAGCTGAGAGCCTTTCTGCCGGCTGCTAGGAGGATTTCTACCTTGGCTTTGGTTTTCACTGTGCCTGGTCCCATAGTTGGGGGACCCAAGTGCTAAGATGATGACAAAACAATGGTCACTTTTTAGATAATTTTGGAACAAAATTGATCTTAATTGTATTTGGGAAATTTCATTTTACTACAAATTGTATAAATTTTCTTTGATTATTATTATTTATTTAATTTCCAGTGGAAGATAAATTTCAAATACTGATTAGCTCAAAAGTTATTTTATATTTTGAAGACAGCAGTATATTTCATAGACCATATGAGAATATCCAAAGGTAACCATAAAAAAAAAAAAGTGACAGAAGATACAACTGTGAGGAGGTGCAGGTTCCTCTCTAATGGTGCTGGCCTTCATTGTTCTTTAAATCTTAAATTTATCAAGCCTATTTTCACATTTGTTTCTCATGTTTGCTAAATGGGCACACTACTCTTGACTACCTTATTTAATTGCAACATGGTAAATATTAAATTTCTTCCTTCTATTACTATTATTTAAATAACAAAATGCATCTCAAATGGTCTGAAATATAATTTCTATGCTAAAGAGTGAACATTTATAACTGTTATTTATATTTCTACATTAGCAAACATCCCTCTTTACATTCCTGACTTCAACACAGGACATAAGTACATTTATAATTACAGCTTCCATTCATGCAAATGACAGTTATGCCTTGGTATTTATCAATGGGAAATGCTAGAGAATTTTAAGTGGAGCATGACATCCAAAATGATTAAAAAACCTCTCTATCAACAGTTGACATACAGTAACATGTTGAATAGAGTTAAATGTTTGTCTTTGGAGACTTTGTGCATTAGCTTAAAAAGTGATTGATAATGCCAGAATTAGTGATGGATTTGTCTGTGATTTGCTGTCATCTGTTTATCTGAGATGCATTACTGGAAATAATCTCCCTGTGAACTAAACATCGCAATATAAGCAATCACAATATCACAAGCTTAATTAGAAACTCAATGCAAGGTAATTACCAAGTCAAAGGGAAAAATAAAAGTCAACCTTTTGTTATTACTTTTTTTGACTAAAAGTCCTGCTGGGTTGCCTTTTACTGAGATAAACATTTATGTCAGTCTACGCAGGTTATGTCTGTTAACTATCCGACATTCTTCTTCACACACATTAGCACAGAAGTAACATACCAACAGTCACTGCTCTTAAAACAGTTTAAACTCCTTGTGACAGACCCAAGATAAAAATCAAAGTTCACATGGGCTATCACATTGTTTTAGATAGCTAAAGCCTTTTTACATTAGGCTGCTTCTGAAAGGTTCAGTTCAAGAAATTCCTTAGGATATGCCTATAAGATAATTCATATTGAGTGTTTGAGATTTAGAGTTACAGTACAGTCCTGGGTGGGATGGCTTGACAAAGGTTGAAATTCTTGTTAAGAGCTCCCTTTGAATTCACCAGATCTTATACAACTTTATCTCCAAAATACGTATGAGAGTGTACGTGGCTCAGCAAGAGGCAATGCAGTACAGAAGTCCTCTGAGGATTACACAGATTTACTTGCTAAACCCTGTGTCTGTAGTGTTATGGCTTAACATACGTGTTTTTACTGTAGCTATTACAGTGATTAAACAATAATGCACTTTTGAAATATAATAAGGACTTTATATTGTCCTCTGCTTCCTTTATTCTGTCAGGGTCCTCCTCCTGCCAGTCTGATCCCTCCTCCAGCAGTTTTTCAGAAGATTCTCAAGGCAAATCCTCAAGATTGTATTCTCAGTCTTGTACCTCCTTATGGTAAACTTTGGATAATCTCAAATACAAATGAAATTCTGTCTCAATAAGGTCTTAGGTTCCATTTGAAATTTCTTATTTCTGTGAACCTGCAAGGCTGACATACCTGAACCAGCCTTAATATAACTATTATAGGTAAAAATGCAGCATAAATTGGCTAGCCAATTCATCTCAAGTTTCACTGTTTTTCCACAATCTTACACGAAACTTCAGTTGTTCTGTCATTACTGCCATCTCTCATAAATAATGCAGAGGTATGCCTAAATGTGCTGCAATTACATCTTTCAATGATATCCTGCCACACTTGCTGTTTTAGACTTTAAGCTCTTTATAACAGTGGGTTCTTGATGTATGCTTAGCTCTCTTGGTGTTATGATGAGTGAAATCATGGGTCATAAAACAAAATCGCTAGAATTTTCAATTTAATCTATTTGTTCAGTTCCTGCATTTAAATTCTTTTCAGCATCCAAAGTCCACAAAAGTCTACTGTAATTTCCTAATCTATAGATATTGCACACTGTCATGATATGGCTCCAAAATGTTAACATATACCTAGAAAGATGTGTTTTCTTTTATAATACTTTTCAACATTCTTTGTAATTTCAGTGATTAATGGGCTTCCTAGGGGTAAAGAATACTTGCAGTTGTTGAGCTTTTTTTTTTTTTTTTTTTTTTTTTTTTTTTTTTCCCAGACACCATACAAGAGATGGCCAGGAAGTCCAAAATACCTCTAAGGAATATACGTGAGTGTAGCATTAAATGAAGGAAAGAATAGCTTCTCTTTGGAGAAAACAAAGTTAACCTGGGGCTTTTGCATGATACAACAGACAAAGCAGAGTATATAAATATCTCAAAGGCAAAAATATGCACAGTACTTTTAATCACAGAGATAGAGATTTGCTTAGCTGAACAGAGCACCTATGCCAAAATAGGGGAACAAAAAAAAAAAAAAAAAAAAAAAAAAAAAAGTTTTGCATCTATCATTCTAAAAGACCTAACTTCAAAGCTAGAATGCCAAAATTTCATTTCTAAAAATTCTGAGTTCATAACATTCAAATACGTGCATTATATTCATGAATTACTGCCTTTTACTTTGTACAGTAATATAGCAAATACATACAGATACAAGAAACTAAAAACTGAAAGTTATACATTAGATTCACTCTGCATATCTTTCTATAATGACATACATGTATTTAGAGTAACATTTCATACACTGTTATTATTATCATCATATGGAGCCATATTTTCAGGCTAGCAATATATTTTTATGATGCTCTGATTCTAGAGTTGCTTTCAATTGTTCCTACCATTAAAATTAGAGTTAAAAAAATTAATTTACGCAAACTAAGCCATGGAATGACTTCAACTAAACTAATTAGCATAACCTTCTCAGATGTCATCCATATTCATTCTGCAGATTGTGGCAATGCTTAGTGGCTGAACTAGAACTGATGAAGCCTTAAGCTGTTTCACTGCTACACTTCATAAACCTGTGAATTCAGCAAATCTTACCGTTGCCACCTACAGCAAGCACTGTGTATAATGTTAAGCAACTGCCGTAAACTTCATTAAAGCCATCAAGGGAACTGTGCACTGCAGAGATTAGAAATAACATCACCAGTGTCCATGCAGCATCATTCCTCAGCTGCAGGCTCCACTTGGCAGGTGGAAGCAGCGTACATATGTCCTCGAGGAGGTGACACACGCAGGTCGAGAGCATGCCCAGCAGCATGTGCATCTAATGAAAGCTCCTAAGAGTGTGGCTTCACATCTTCTGCTGCAGCACATATGATTGGAATCGCCAAGAAGTGGCAGCATTAAAAGTTAAGAGCCCCATGAGCTGTGCAAAAGCTTGCATCTGAAGATGCTTCTTGGGCTTATGCTCCTTACAGGAAGGCTGTGATATACAGCCCATACTGTCTTTCACTGGGAGGTAGATGCCAAAATCTAAGAGGGTCCTTTAGAACAGCTAGTTTTATTAGGAATCTCATACAATCTTGAATCTTGTGACCAGCAAAAATGAGGCCAGACTACTGTGGACATGTTGGTTTCAATGAACACAAATGACCAAGAAGCTATTGAATGCCTGATCTTAAGCTAAATGTATCTTCCTAAACAGAGCTAGAAAATGATTCAAGTTCTCATATGAGAAATAGTATCCTCATGAAATATAAACCATGAGATACACGTTTTATATTCCTTGTTATTAATAATCATATAAATATTTTGATGAGGAAATCTTAACAGGCTGTAACCACACTTAATCTCTCGGGCTTTTAGGGCACAAGATTAGAAACAAACACCTAAGAGCTCTCCCTAGAAGCAGAGACTTTCTTCCAACTGCCCGCTCACACACTTATCTCCAGCCAGCCATAGACATGCATTTGTAAATTGTATCCACTCGCTGCAAACATTATACAATACTTACACCTTAAAAAAATTACAGTCACATTGCTTCTCCATTAGAATGCTTCGCACACAACTTCTTCAAATATTAACTTTGTAAGAATCTCATAAAATACTGCCTGGTCTCATTAATGTTGATACGGCCACTCAGTCAGAATATCCTTCTACAAACAATTCAAATATACGTAAGTGGCCACTGACATGTATGGTTTATTGTTATTTTAATCCTTTCACATATGAAAGGACACAAATTCTTGTAAAATACATTAACCCACTCTTGTATACACATAATCCAAATACCATTACAGAAATTAACAATTTATCCAGAAGCCCCCAAGCCCTAATTCTGATTCTATGCCTTTCTATGCATTAGTACTACAAAGCCTACATTTATACTTAAATATGATTAACAAACAGAAACCTTTCCACTGCCCACACATGCCTGTGGCTTCCAGGACAAACAGCACAAACAGCAACATTGCTCTTGGTGATTTGTAATTGGAATTTTAATAAAGGCTTTAGCACACCAAAGCAAACTGCCATCAGCACAGCACTGACTCTGCTAAACAAATTCCTTGGTGATCATTCTTGGGACTGACTGGAACATGGACAGTTATTCTAGCAATATTTGTATTTTCTATTGGGAAAAATATAATAAATAAATAAAAACACCACTACCACCACCAAAATTTTAATGAAAGTTCTTACCCAAGTAAAAAGATCAAAAAATTGTAACACCTTTGCATATACTATATTGTATGGCTTATACTGTGGGATCAGCCCAGGTTTTTACACTATTTCCATTCCAACAGCACACAGAAACAGTCAGAAGAACTGCATTTCCCTAATAAGTGCCAAATGGGCTCACTGCAAGAGCACACTATTCTTCAACACACATTTTTTTCTCAAGATGGAGCTGCAAATTTCTACAGGAGTTCAGTGCATTAACATCTTCAGATAAAAGCTTGTCCCTTATCTCATAAAAGATTGCAATAACAAGTTATTAGGTTACAATAAATTCGCATAACTAAACCTCGTTCTTCTCTGAAAACCTCCTCATCTATTCACTGATTTCACTTGCTTCATTTTAAAAGGACAAGTAGCAGGCACTGCACAAATATTTTGATATGCATGCTTTCTATTTCTTATCTCAACTTGAATCCAAGAGACAGAGAAAAGAAAATCTTAATTATTCTGTGCAATTTTTAGAATATGCATGTAGATTTCTAATATTATGAAATGTAGATTTAAATCATGTAAATCAAACTATTCCATTGAAGTATGTTTCTGAAAAGACCCTTAAAAATGCAGCTGGACAGATATATATCTTTGTCATTGGTTTGCATTCAACAAGCACTTGGGTCAAACATCATTTCACATCTCTGCAAATGAAAACCTCTCAATAAACGGATGGCTAATATCATTCAGCAGCACAAGATGGATGGTGATGATCTCCTTCTTCAATGGCACAGTGAACCAGGCAGTTGAAGCAGTAATGCAAGAAGACATTATTAATGCTATTACCTCTGCTAATTCTAAATCTACCACGCAGTCTCTTAAATTCGCTGTGGTGACTTCTGTGATGTCCCCTCCTCACTGCTGCACTTCATACTTCTGCAGCAGAAACTCCCTTAAAAAGATTTCTGATACAGCTACTTCAAAGACAAACATATATATTCTGAATTATGCCAGTCAAAGTTTTTGAAAATTAAGTAGAGAGCTAGAACTTTAACTCCAAGTGACTAATCTTCCCATGGTCCACTGATTACTTAAGATAATGGCTTAGTGAAAGTTATTTTTATATTTAACAGTTTTATCATATAATTAAGAAACATATCTAAAAAGTCCTTAAGGAAGGACAGTTCCTAAAAATACCTATTTTTATATATATATTTAAATAGAGTTAAGCATTTTAAAGGTTTTGTATCAGAGCAATATCTTTTTACCAGTGTCACCTATAAAATTTTTTTTGAACCATTTGCTGTTATTTTAAAATTAAAAACAAACAAACAAACAATGAAATAGAAAATACTAGTTTAAAGTAATTTCTACTTCTGTTTCTAGTTATCTGAATGCAGTTTTCAAGAATGGCATTAAATCCACTCAATGCACCAGCAGGTGATGCTTTGCAGCAGGAGGGAAGGCATGGCTGGGAGTACACGGGTAAGCAGGGACCCTTCAAGAAGCATGCAAAACCAAAATGACATGCACAGGAAGATTTGATTTGTAAAAATTATGTTCAAAACTAACGAGAAGGAGCTTTAGGATATTGAGACTTGGAGACTTATTTGAACTGTCTCAAAGTACAAATAAGATCAGTTAAGTAAAAAAATGATCAGTTAAGTAAGATGGCCTTCAATTCCCCTCTATTTCCTCTTCGTACATGACAAACGACCCCCACACCAGCAACATCTCTGGCAGACTGTGCTGACTTTGGGATTTCAGTATTACACTCAAGATTTAGCCAGTCCAGGTTTGACAAATTCTGCATCTATTGATCCTCTCTCTGAAATGGAAATGTTGCAAATACAGAGACAGCAAGGAACTTGCCCAGCATTTCTTTGGTAGGCAGTCAAACACAAATGAGTCAGTTATTCACTGCCACTCTGAAAGTTTTCCCTAAGAGCTATCTGGCACTTAGAGACAAGTAGTTCAGCACAAAATGCAAGAGGGCAATACCAGAAGTAGAATCAGAAGTAAAAATTCTGAGAAACAACATCAGGTTAACTTCTAAAAATAACATTTTATTTACAGTTTGGATCTTTGAGTGTTTTTTGCTCAACAATTCACAAAATTGTCCTTCCATTTTTAATATCCATTATTTATGGATTGGAGGACAATTTGGAATCATAATTGCTTCAGTCAAGCTTTGGAGTAAACCCTGGAGTAAATGCTTTTTATTTTATTAAAAAAAGCCTGTTTGACTTTGTAATATTAATATTTTAACATGACTTTATGCATAAGAGCAGCTGCTGATTGTCACATATATTCAATACACTATAAGAAAACTGAGAACGGGTGTTCAAAATGCACAACAAGCAAAGGAAACAGTTTTTATGATCATTAAAGATGCATGCATAGTTACAGTGAAAATTTTAATTAAATGCTATTAAATAACTTAATTATTCCCTCAGTTTGTGAAAATGTATCACATCTTTCATACCTCATTTAACTGGTTCTCATGGTATCAGGAGACCAAGCCCCTGATTTGATTTCTAACAGGGTCACTCTATTCTTAACCCTGAGATTATCATTCACAACACTGAAAAATAAATAAATAAATAAAGGCAAACACCAACACCACCATCTTTATGGCCTTTTCCACTTTCACCATGAGTGTAATCACAGAGAGATCCTGCAGCACTGCACCTACATCCCACTGAACCTGGGGCTGTTCATTCAGGTAGGTGTCCTTGCAACACACTTGCATTATTACTGTTAAAGAACAATCACAAGAATCTCCCATTTATATAACTCTCTCACACATAATCTAAGGGACAAGTTTAAGTATGTTTGAAATATTATGTCATAAACATCTAGAAAAGATCATTTACTTCCTTCCTTCCCAGTGCAACAAGGAAGCCTCAAAACTAATGCTGCGGGACTAATGCCTCTAATGAACCCTTTGAACTGAAAATCAAGGCAGGTTTCTGATCGCTGGCAACAGATCTGCAGACTCAAAGATGCATCAATGCACATCGTTAATGCCTGTGTTATACTGAAGATGTGTGTCTTTGACTGACAAACACAGTTTCCAGAAAGGAAACAGAAATTCCATTGCAGAGAAATTCTGGATAAGGGGTGATGGGAAAATAAAACCAGAGAAAACTCAAGCTATGGTACCACATTCAGTTTCAGTTGTACCCATGAAATTCCACCACATCGTTTGGAAGCTATTCAAACATGATTTGGAGTAACAAAAAGTACAGCTTCACTTCAAAACCAATAACAACCATTATTTGCCACAGGTCAGAGATTTCATGCTCTCAAAGCTGGAAAAAGCTTGAGCAGGATGTAATTCCTTTGCATGATTTTTGGACAAAATTGAGGAATATCCATCCCACAATACTCCCACATCTATCTACTTTCTCACATGGGATTCTGGATGAGCCTGTGAAGTGAGAAAGGGAGAAAATGCTCTTTGTGGAGAAAAGAACAGAAGGAAAGCAGGATGGGGACTGCAGAGCAAGTTCCTCTGCTGGCAAAGCTGCCCTGTCTTCCAGATGGTGGGAAAAGAGAGCTGATTACGTTCCTGTGGGAAGAACTGCATAGCCAAAAACTTACCAGGTGCTTCAAGTCTCTTGCTCTGTGCAATTGTCATGCCCTTTTCTATCCCCTGTTGTTTAGTACAGAAGCTCCATTTTCAGAGGAAATTGACTATTTAGAGATTGGAAGAAAATATCCCTGTTGAGGCCAAGACTGGCGGACATTTGTAGGAATATAGCTTAAACACACTTGGACTTGGGAATCAAAGTGAATAATCTGGGGGAAAGTTTGGTTTATCTCACCTTCTGGCTAATATTCAGTACTGATAGAAGGCAGAAAGGGAACTCGAGGAAGCGCTGAAGACCCCGGTTTTCATAGCTGGACATTAAACCTGCATCAAGTTCTCTATTTTCCTTTAAAAAGGTTGAACTACATATAGCACTAGATGGACAGAAAAGGACAACTCATTAGAGGTTTACTGTATTAGGGGTATAAAGAACCACTTCACCACTCCTACACTAGTACCACTTGAAAATTGCCAAGTACGTTAATAAAGCTGCAGTGTGACACTTCAAAATCATCCCTTTAATCACATGCCACTCAAGATCGTACAAAATCATAATAAACAGCAGACTTACCATTTTAGAGTGCCCACCACTACTCTGAAGCATGTCACTTACTACAGAGAAGTAGGAAAAAAAACACGCTTTTAGCAGAGCAATTCTAGATAATCAAGGCAGCCTGCAAATATAGTCCAAATCCAATCTCTGCCTGACAAAATAGAAACCATCTCCACTGAGTTCAGATGGGTGAGTTTCTGTAAGCAGGTATAAAACTTCCATAGTGCCCTAGGTAATAAAAAAACTATTTCATAATAATATACTTGAAAACTCCAACTTCTGAACTCTGTATGCCTGAAAGAAATAAAATCTTTGTGCTATCATTTGGTTCTAGCAGTTTTTAATGTACAAAGGCAAATTATAACCAAACAACAAGTGCAGAGCAGCAAGCTTTCAAAGATTCACAGGGAAAGGCCACGTGCAGAATTTTTCCCTACAATGACCTTGGAAACCAAAACTCTGAGATGAGGACAGAGAGACTCATCAGTTGTAATACTGAGCGCATGGACTGAACTTGCACTTTCTGCTTTACCTTGTTGTGCCTCATTAGCTGCATTTCTTGTCATTTTATTAAAATAATTATAATACAAAAAGCAATATGCTCTTTGCCAATGATACATATTTGATAGGCTTTTTATGCCGGTAACTACATAATGAGTAAATACTTTTAGTAGCTATTAAATCTGAAATGTAAGGTAAGTAAAAATATTTTTTCCCCTGACACTAACCTGTTTCTTAGACATACCAAAGCTCGCTCTCAGCTATATAATAGAAAAAGAAAAAGCTTTGTCTTAATCTGTAATGCTATTTCAGAAATGACTTTTACAGTACAGTAATTCTAGAAATGATGAGAAATGAAGACTAGCAGCGACAACTGAGTTTAGAGTTAAGCCAAGGGTCCTCAGGGGAGAGTGCAGCAACCAGCAAAAAAACATCCTTCTGCTGAGAGAATGCAAGATCCTTGAAATAGGTTGTGCTCCTCCAGTTTACAGTAGTTTCATTTTAAAGTGCAGAAAAAAGCCCAGATACACCCCAGAATGGACAGAACCGATAAAAAGAGCCTACAAGGAATATAAAAGAGCAACCTGGAATGCAGAGAAGTCATTTATCTGGGGTATGTTATTCCCCTGGCAAGAAGGTGAAGACTACAGCAGGTGCACCTGGAATAATCAGAGAATGCTCAAAAGGGGAGCACAGGAAATTCACAGAAAGGTTCATGAAAAGCTCAGGATAGTGGAACAACGTAAAGAGATACTGCTATCCACTCAGTGTAATCCTCACCGTAATCACAACTATTTTACTGTCTGTCCAAAGTCCCGACTCTCATTGCAGATGTATAAACCAGAAGCATTTATACCAGTGCAATCTGAACATAAGTTGATCTGAGAGACTGACTTTGGGAAAAGGGAAATGAAAAAAGAAAAAAGGGGGGGGGGGGGGGGAGGAAAGAATCAGGTTTGCAGAGGAGAAATAAGATATTTCAGCTTTCAGATACTTGAGGGCAATTTCATTCTTCCTTTTGCACATAAAAAAAAAAAAAGGATACATGAAACAAGCCTAAACTTGTCCTCCATCCTTAGGAAGTTAGGAAGTTACCTCACTAACTCCAATGGGAAATTTTCCAACAGGAACAAAAACCCATGAGGCATAGTTAAATCCCTACTGAAAATCCAGAAAATACAAAGAGTTGACTGTCTTTGTTATAAAACTCATAACATATAACAACTCAAAAGTTCAGCATAATTGTGATTATCAGAGCAAAACCAGGCAGGAATCTGCATCCAGGTCTCAACTCTCCACTGGAGCTCAATTGCCACTTGGCTAGATTAAGCTAAATTTGGATCTACAGAAAGTTTTACAAACCAAATTCAACAAACATCCTTAATAGCTCTTCCACGAACATAATATGCAGTATTTTCTGAATATCTACCTTTTCCCTAGGTCTTGCTAAAATATTCATGGACAAGACATATTTAAAGATGATTTGAAACTTACTGTACAATTCCATACATCAAGTCATGCTCCTGGTACATCATCACAGTTCCCGAGTTATTTTGAGGAAACCAGTGCAATTAATTACAAGGTTCAGTGACAAAAGAGGAGAATCAGTCAATTATCTCTAACACTCTTAAGTGTTATTATTCTACTTCTTTCCCTCTCACTAGTTAGCAGACAGTATCTATTAACATATTTGAATCAAAGTTTGAGATTTAATTTTATTATATTTTTTCCATACTAGTGACATTCCCACCTCTGTGTACATTTGGAAAAAATTATTTGGATGTTACCTGTATAAGTTGCCTACTGCCTTCAAATCCTACTGATACCAGGCACCCCTTGCATCCAGGAAGAAATCTTGAACTAAATAAATATTCTTTAATTTGTATGCCCTCCAAAGTGCTTATTGGATGTGTCCTGTAAGCAATTTGAAGCTCCTGATTGCTTGTGCTGGATGATCGATTTCTCCAAGTGTTAAATGAAAACATATTATGTTCACATTCAAATCAGACGAGTATTCCCAGACCAGAACACTGTAATCTCAGGTCTAAAGATCTGGCAGCAGCAGAAAATGTAATTTTATTTATCTTTGATTTCATGGGTTGTGCCAGGCGTTGCTTCATCTGCAATGGCAGTTCCATTTTTGCATGCTTAGCTTGAAGTAAAGTTAGAGCAGTCAGCTTCCCTCCCCAAAACTATTATATTCCTAACTGCAGTTCATGGAGTGGTTGGGGGAGGGCACCAAGCGATCTAACATGTCGATCACAGGCATTTTGAGATGCCTGATCCTAATTAAGCATATCAGCTCTGATGCCAGACTTCTGTAAGACAAAAGGTTCCATCAAATTGATAAGACTGCTAAGCAGGGTTTAAAATTAATTCATAATTTCTTTTATGTTTGTCATGTTTTGTGAAAATGAACTGCCATTCAATTTTTCATAAGCTCTGCACAAGCAGAAGCAGCTTAATTTCAGGCAGTGCGCTGACAGGCCTGGATAGTTTTATGAACAAATTATGATTACACACAGTGATCAAGCTGCAGATAATTGAAGCAGCACACCAAACTATCCAGCATGCAAATATTAATGGCTGTCCCCAAAGTCTCTTTGAGTCTGCATAATCTAAGAAGTTTTAGCTTCTCTTTGCATTTGGAATATTTTCAGCATAAATATTTAAAGAGAATTATCTGAAGGATCACCCGATGAAGATCACTCCATCTTACATTTCCTAATTTTTGTCTGGAGACAAAACACAGTGAGCTTATGCTGGTAGCACAATGTGCTTGGGAAGCGCTGCTTCTGCATCCCATTTCTGCCTACAGAAATGAACGCGCTCCAGTAAAATCTTCACTCAGCTATCTTACAGGTACTGAACATTCACTGTTCTCTAACAAATCAGTGGAGCTTTGGGAACACAGTATCAACAGAAATACCTCTGCCTGTACATCTGAAGCTTTAACTCCAGACATAAAGCATAATAAATGAGAAAGTGTTGGCCAATGGCATTAACTCTGCCTAAATGTCTAATATCTGACATATGCTTATTTTAAGGTGTCTCAGAGTTCTAGAGTTACCAACTCTGTCTTAGTGCAAAATATTGGTATGATCAAGAAGAATCCAAAGGCTACTGTGAAGATTTAGTTAACTTCTATGTCTACCATACTGGTAAGTGTCAAGCCTGTGAATTATCTAATCATGGTGAAAACCAGTATAAAAATAAATAATAATAATAAAAAAGGACATACCATCTTTAATATTAAAATCTAAAAGCATAGTTTGCTTCAAGCTGGCAAAGAAAGTGGCGAGACTTGTTGCTCTAGGCATTGGAAAAAAAAAAAAGCATTAATATTGTCAAGGCAACAATGGATATATTTTACTATTATTAGGTGGAAAATTGAAGGTGCAGAAATCCTTCACTTGCTTTGTAGTAGCTTGTTTAATAAAGGGGGACCGGGATGATCATTTTTCAACTTTAATATTATTACAGAGAAAGAGAAAAATGGTGTCTGGGCTCTAGCACTGAAAACCATTTTCCTGCTGGCTGTGAACAACTATGTCTGTTTTGACAAATCTGTTGCGCAGTAAACAAAAGGAAAACCTTTCACTATCCCCTCATTAGAAGAGTCATGAGTGCTTTTCATTGATTAGTTCCTATTATAGCAATAATCCTCAACGTGCTGCGTGCTACGTGTGAATACTGTTGTGTATAAATAACTACCAGTGATTAGTGATCAATGAATAACTTCAGCCAGAGATATAAGTTTAATGGGAAGAGAACATAGTAAGAGCTACTCTGTTTCATTCTCCAGATCTTCAAAGAGAGAAGAGAGGTACAGAGTTAGCTCATCCTATTAATTACTGTTTTCTTATGAACACAAGCACCAGCTTTATGTTGGATATTACATGAGATGTATTCCCTTGACTATAATTTTGATATGATCAAAACTAAGTCCTGCATTGCTATATGCATACCCACCCCACCCCCAGATTTTAAAAGGATTTCTAGTTATTAGTGTCACGTCTCTTTTCCTGTTTGTTTTACAGCTGTAACAAACTGTTTTACAGAGAATAAATGTAAGAGCTACACATTTAATAGCTGCAACAGCTACGGGGTTTCATATTGATGAACGACCACGTTAGAAATTAAGGGCAGCTGGGAGTGCACACATTGTGGTCGAGCTGTCTCCTCCCAGCCCTGGAGCTCTGCCACGTGGCAGCAGCAGTGGCTGGCCCCAGCACACATGGCTGCACTCCTGGGGCTGGAGATAGAGCCCATTTTTTGAATCAGGGGGGTTGATAACTCCCAAAGTTTTTTTCTGGAAGGCTGACATGAAGCAATATTTCTTAAGTCAGTGGGAGGCATGTGCCCTTCGTTCCAGTGTCTGGTTTCTGAACAAAACCTGAAAGGAGTGGTATTGAAAAAAAACAATGGTTTGCACTTCTGTGAGAAGCTGCAGAGGAACTGGCTCTGTCTTCTGTCCAAATGAGAGTCCACTCCCTTGTCATGTCTGGTACAACTTCAGAATTGTGTTCTTATTCTCTTGTGGAAATAAAAGCATAATGGTGTTGTGAATGGGATACCCTCTTCATGACATCTGTCCATTGTTACAGATATTTATCCACATTTTTCCACTGCTATTCTCTTCTGGTTTTATGGTGACTCACTCTTTCTTTGTTTGGTTTTCCTTTCAGTTGAATGCAAATCACAATGCTATTGATGCCCACACATTTACACATAGGATGTGCTCAAACGAAGTAACATCCCCATTTCAGATCGAAATGAAAACACTCATAATGTGATGGGCAGTGTAACAGTCTTGAAAGTAGCTTTAGTTCTGAATAAAGCTTTGTCCTCTGATGCTTCTGCCTGCTTTTGACAGTTCAGTCACTGTGATGGATCCATAGATGTACTTTATTTTGTGTTTGCTAGTCTCTCACTTCCTTCAGGCTCAAAGATTAAATAAATTACTGAAAAAATTTCACTGTGAAGTGAAAGAGCTGACTAGTATCCTTTCAAAAAGCAGGTCCTCAAGTTTTATGACGTACAATTCTTGGGCTATGAAATCTAATATAAACTCACTGAAGCATTTAGCAAGTTTTGATTTAAATCCAGGCTCTAGCAAGTTAGCTGTGGGGATGGTAACGGAGGTGACTGGTACGACAGGGATCTCTAAGAGGCAGTGTGTGAGTTTTAGAAATCTACTTCACTTGAGACATAACACCTCCTACGGCACACCCAGACATGCAGAAGCAGCGAGTGGGCACAGCTATTGCAAAGAAGACAATTATACTTAACAATTCTTATAAATAGGGCTATGTAACTATGTAACTGTGGGAAAACAGCACGGGGGTAAGCACATGAGCCATCTACCCACATGTGGATTTCACCCTGAAGACAATGCAATGAGACAACCTGCAAGTACTAGGAGAGCAATTCTCCCCTTTTCTTAGACTATGGGATGGTACAATTTTACTGAGCTGCTCCTGGAGACCCAGGCTGTTGCTGGACTTTGTGAAGTGTCAGCTCATCCTTTTGTGCTCTCTTCAACACTTAGAGGATGTGAAATTATGAGCTGAACTACCATACCAGAGTAGTCTGGATAAGCACATTCAAGTTTCTTTCAGCTGGCCACTCATGACAAACACTGATACACATTTCCAATTACAGTCAGAGCTTGTGGCATTTTGTCACTTCCTTCCCCCACCAAATTACTTCTGATTTTAATGGTGCTTCCCCAGGTGAGGCACAAGTAATGACTTCTGGCAACATTCATTTCAGCATCCCTTGCCAATGTCACACATCTATTAAGGAGCAACTGACAATCACAAGGCATGTGTACCTAAATGAACTTAGAAGATCAGCCTACACAAACTAACATCTCCATTTGTGAATGTTAAATGCTTTTGACTTGAAAATTAGAAGCCTAAATCAGATACTTTGAAGTTTTCAATGTGAATCATTATTTTCTATTACTGTATACATTGTAAATTGCAGCAGATAAAAGCAGCGTCTTTCATTTACAACTGCTTAGAATAGTAAATTCCTTTTCATTAGTTACAGTGTGTAAAGTTTTGCAAGTGCATTATTAAAAGCAACTAATTGTTCTTTGAACCACTAAGTACATATTTCCCTTTCCAATTGAGAGTTAAATTTCTAGAGAAGCAAAATATCCTAGTGCACATAGCAGTTTATATAATGCTTTAATCTGAGGTTTTGCACAAATAATTAAGTTCTCTTTAGCTTTCTTGCTTAATCTAAACAGTAAACAATTATTTTAAGTTACCAAATTTCATGGGAAAGCCATTAGGCTAAATAAGAACTTCGGTGAAAAAGACTAGTAAAAAAGGTCAATAAAAATGTAGCAAGTTCAAAAATCCATTTTGTTATTCCATCACCTACAAAACACATGGTGATGATAATAACACTGAAACAAGAATACCAATTTCAGTGATAACTGCACTGAAGAGAGAGAAGTGCCTCTTTCAAGGCTGTAACGTTATTACAGGAATGACACAACAGAACTAGGCACATACCTTAAGGCCTACAAGAATGATAGATGCAACACACAAATTCCTGATGGCTAAAGGATGGTATTACACTGTAAAGGTCATTTCCTCAATCTTGTGATGTCTTCAGCCAAGAAGGGCAATTTCGAAACTTTAAACGCAACACTACAATCAACCACAAGTAAGCTACAATGGCAGCTCTGCAGAGAAACAAATCAATGACCAGATTAAAAATAAATAAATAAAAATAAAAAAAATAGTAATACCCTTTTCAAGAGATGGGAATGATGATGATGGCTGCTACTAGAATTATTTCTTCTAATAATTTCAACATCTATATTCTCCATTTTGAAGTGATGTTAGACTTCCAAAGGATGCTAGAAAGTGACTGATACAGTAATTTTGAGAAAAAAAATAATAATTAATTATTTAAAATATTTAATCTGCAATTCTAAGTGTGTTTCAGTGCTTCTTTTCTTGGTTCTCTGCCTTTTTAATTTCTGTCTTTCCTTTTTTTTTAATTTTTTTTTTTTTTGAGACAGAGGAAGAGTATTTGGTATGTCTCAAAACTTAAAGAACAAAAGCTTGTTTTTCAAAGGTTTGCAGGGTGTGTATTTAGTAATATTAATTTTTAGAGATTGAGAAATTCTGCGAGATTGAAACAGAAGACTGTTACAGAAAGTTTACAAAAATTAAAGCTCAGTTTTAATCTCTAGATACTACTCTAGAACTGGAATGAACAGAACAATGCATATAGCTGCTAAATGACACTTCAGAGCTGACTTCCATCAGATTTCAAGATATTTTGATGACCTCTACCAGGATCTAATCCTCCACTGCCTCAGGACTTCATCCCAACCTTTGCAAGGCTCTGCCTGGGCAGTGGCAACAGCAACAACCAAAATAGAGAAGGCTGCCATCAGGGCTTTGTTGAATCTGCCCAGAGTCTGCAGACCTCACACCCTCTGCTTGCCATGGCTCAGGCAGCCAAAGAGTAAATGAATTTAAAAGAGAAACTGCACTTCAATTTCATCTGGCTGATGTTACCATGTGCCTATGGAGCTCAGTGGGGATTCTCCCAGCTTAACCATTTGGAAGAAATCAAGGCCCACCAACATGAGATCTTTGTAACTGCAGTTTGATGGCACTGTAAGCATCAAGCATTTACTTTTTTTAAAAAAATATATACTTTTAAAAGCCTTCAAATTCCTCCTTATCTGGAAATTATTTTTAAAATAACAGAGTGAAAACTGAAACAAACACTTTACTAAAATATTGTCCATAATAAACCCTTTAAAACTGTTTTTTTTTCTTTGTTTGTTTGCTTTGTGTATTTTTATTTGTTTTAAAGTAAAATTGCTTTGACTCACAACATTTAATTAGATGTACTTAAAGTTTTTAGCCAAGGCACCTTCTCAAATAATGAAGGAGTTATATGGTATGCAAATACATAGTATTTACTCACAGCTTGTGTATTAAACTTATTGCTTTTTTTTTTTTGTCACACTAAATCCTGTTATATTATGAATTTACCTATACGTAAGATAAGCTTTTTCCTGACAGTTTCCAGATATAGCTTGATACACTATCAGTGTGTGTGTCATTTATATGAACAGACTAGAGCCGTGAAAGCTTCAAGAATGGATTTAATGCAACAGGCTACAACAGTGCCAACTCCATGGGATGTTCGGAGAAAAAAAACCACTGACTCTACCTATTCTTTCAACTGAAAGGTTGCCATTTGAGTCAAGCAGGGTAGAATTACTCAGATTAACCACAGAGACACCCCACAGACGTGTCTTAAATATTTCCTTCAAGAAAAGATTCAGCTCCAGCAAGAATTCCCTGACCCAATCCTTCCACAAGTTGGATGAGGACATCAAGAAAGCTGATTCAGGAGCAGAAGACCCCTCTCAATCCAAATCAGTCCTGATTCTGCCTTGGTTTATCAGAGGAGCTGTTCAGAAATGTACTCTGTCTGCTCCTCAGTGTCAAACTGTGTTAAACATGCTGCCCGTTTTAATAACTTTTTTCCTCCCTTTGAAGAATTATCAGCTTGGAAGCTTTGAGGAGCACAAAATGCAGCAAGAGGAGCACTAGAGACACCACAGTGCCAGGCTCTGGGATTCCCAGGATGAGCAGGGAGCAGAACTAGTTTCAGCTCTCAGGGGACAGAGAGGAATATGTTTATTTGGGAACCCCAATTTTGCAAAGGTTCATGAATCCCATACTGCCACTGAAAACTTCTGGACTTGAAAAAAGCAGAAATGAAGAGAAAGATCCCCTCACTCAAGGGCACCATGGGCAAGAACAAAATCTGCTTTTCTAATCTTCTATTTGAACCAATCTCATCCTGCAGATCAGAATTCTCCCTATTTCAAAAGCTATCCTGATCTAATAAAACCAAGCTCTAGAGATCAGAATCCCAGTAGTATCCGTCAGCACGCTTATTTTAAGGAACCACTTCTAGCAGTTACATTTCAAAGCTATGGCTAACTCAGGATCCTGCCAAACCTTTCAGACATGCCATCTGGTTTGATGTGCAGCATGCCCTGTGATACAGTGTGTGTGTCATGCCTACAGGCACTAATGGCCACTTCCAACACACCGAGACATTTAGCTCATCGTCCAAGACCTGCACACACTTGCTGCTGTCCTCCTGTAAAGTTCATGGAAAGACAACTGCAGCACAGGGAGGCTCAGTCTCTCCTCCTGTCTGCTGGAGGTGAGACAGCAACCACCAAACTCCCAGGCTGGATACCTTGCTCAAGTCCTTCAGCTTAGGTGAGATAAGCACAAGCTATCACTGATTTCAAGGGAGCCTTGCAGGAGCAATTCAATGCATACGAGTGTTCCCCACCAAGTAAAAACAAAAGAAACTTTACTTTTTAGAATTTTGTTTTGGTTTTCTCCAATATGGAAAACCTTGGAGTCTCTGGACGATGGAGCACCCAGTATGTTACTAATTTTTCTTGATGTAAAGAAGTAAAATCCTGATATCACAATGATAGGGAAGGATACAACTGAATGAAAGTGTCCAGGAAGGCTGAAACTCTACGGCTTTTCTATCAGAAGCTAATTTGGCTTTCCTAGCTGTGGGACAAGGCATTTCAGTGCCATTAACCCTATAGTGCATTTATTCCATCTTTTCAGATTAGAAAGCAAGTCATAAACTTTATCCTACTAATCTTCTCTCTTTTCTACCCTGTTTTTGAACATGTCTGAAATAGCTTCTCAACTACTTTTATTCCATTGCCTTAAGTACTTAAATTTCATTTTCAGTAAGGCACTGTTTAATGAATATTTATGAGTAGATCCTGCAGTGTTCATTGAAACTGTAGACTTCCCTTCACAGCAGGCTACAGATTTACATTTTGCTTTTTATTACTAAAATGTTAGCCACACAAATTGATGTCACTTCGAAAATAAGATGACAGTTCTTCCTGCAAACTCTAGCACCTTCGTTTGAGTAACTTCATGCATTGTATTATTCCTTGGCTCTGGAGAAATAATTTATATTTTTGATATGCAATATTTAATTAAAAATGCATAATTGTAAAACTTCCAGCAGCCAAAATTTACACATGGCAGCCTCAAGTCAGCAAACCACTGTGAGTAGTCTCCCTAAAGTCATTGAGATCACCGTTGTGAATAAAATTACTCACTTGAATAAGCGATCACAAGACGAGATTCTCATTACAGCCAAACACAACCTGGTAAACAGGAAAGTTAACTCTGACCTCTCTTCTTCTGTAGGCGTTGCTTAGAGGCTGTTGATCCCAACAGCGGTGATGCATGAGTGCAGAACTGCAAGGCCATCTTGTCAATTCCTTGCCAGGTCCGGAGACGCTCAACCTTTCTCTGAGGTCGCAGGAACACTTAAAGAAGTTATTCCATTGCAAGAAATCAAAAAAATCAGAGCCCTCTCTTTAGTAAGTTGAACTTTATGTTTGCAAAAGCAGAGGTAAGCAGATCCATGTTAAGAGAATATGAAGTTCATTTATTCTAAAAGAGATAAATGACCCACAAAACATCTTGCACACAGCTGTGTAACGAACCAGTGAATACGCAATGGGCTCTTCTCCATAACCAGTTACAGGGAAATATGAACTTAAACAAGATGAATTCAAGCAAAGCAGCCCAGCAAATGAAAGAAAAAAAAAAGTTTAGAGTTAATGGTATTTCACTCATTTCCTTAAGTTTCCTGCTAAAGCAAGTTTCTCTGAGTTTCCCTTTAGAGTAGCAAGAGACGTAAAAACCGTATTGAAACTTTTATGGTATCAAACAGAGCTTCAGACATACATACTGTATAGTCTTTGCTTAGGTACATTTGTTTCCTCCAAGTAAAACCATCCCCATAGGCTATGCACAGGTTGCAGCTGCCTGTAATGCAGGATTTCCATAGAAGATGTTTTAAATTACTTTAAAAAAAATAACACTCATGCTAAGCTGTGTTATGCCATATGTGTGTATGTATAAAAATATATATATAAACTTGTCTGAAGGGTGAGATACACATTACACTCTTGTGGCTTTAGCAAGAAAGAAGCAGCATTTACATTGTATAACCTGCTGGGTAGAAAGTTCACAGAAGTAAGAGTAAAGAATTTTCACATGAAATCAAAAACAACTAGGCATTGTCATTTGTGAGTTCCAGTAATATTTTGGATGCAAATGATACAATATAATCTGACTTTCAGGCTGTAACCAAGGTTAGATTTGAACGCTCACAGTTCAGAGTACCTGCTTCTTAAGGATTTTCTGTCCTGTTGGGAAGAATAAAATTTACTCTTCCTTCCTAACGAGAGAGATGACTTTTGTATATGAACATTGCTTTGTCCGTTAGGTGATGAGTTAAGCACCCAACACTTGGACACGAGGGAGTTACAGGATGCCACCCAAACCAGGGAATAACCGACTATGTGCTCATTCTTAGCCTATGGCTAATGCTAAGTAATATGCAACAAACATGATTTACTTGGCATTCAAAGTGGTGCAAGTCTAGGCAAAGGGTTTCTAAATACTTTGTAACACGTTAAGCCACAGTACTTATTTAGCCACCCAAGCCCTCAATACAGATCCACACTTAATGGATGCCCAGGACATGTCACACTGTCCAAATTCCAAGTAAAACATGCACTTTTCATGAAATGTTACTTCTCATAAAATGAGGTCTCGATACTGTGAACAAAAGGTGCTATCAACATCATCGCTGCCAGTATAACTGCACACATAAAGCCAAGTGTTGGTCCTTAAAGCTCTTTGAGATACAGTCTAGTTTCGAAGGTTGGATTTTCTCCAGAATAAAAAGTGTAAAAAGTTTTGTGCAAATAAAAATAAGAGCTAAGCAGTACTAACAATTGTACATTTCTCAACTATGCTCTGATTGATAAAGATGCCTGGAGATACCTAATTCCTCAGTGGTACTTCCCTAATATTTAAAATGGGGCCCAGGTATAATAGTTTACTGATCAAGGCTACATGAGGCTGCAGAAGCAATCCAAAGGAATCTGACCATTCAAAATTATCTGCTAGTATATCTGGATCCAATGACAGACTGTCCCCATATAACAAGAAATAATAAAAATAAGATAAGCAAAGCACACTAGGGGGTTTATATTAATATACAATTTTACAGCATTGATCTTCTGCCATCAACAGATGCAGAGATTAAAACAGTATTGTTACACTCCAGGTTTGAAAGAAACCCAGTACCAGATACTAAAGGATTTTCCAGGGAACATTTTATCAAAAGAGTCTCAATGGGAATTCTGCAGATAAGCATGTGGGGAAAAACTGAACATAAAGCATAGTACCAGTTCTGTTTCTTCTTGTTGAAATTCAGGCAGCCAAATCACCCACATAGAACAAAACCAGGATTTCAAACGGAATCAGCCTCACCTGGAGATACACAGCTGTCATCCACACTTGTGTTTTAACAGCCTGCCTGGAAGAGCCTAGCAGAACAAATACTACATCCGCATTTCACTTTGTCCTTCTGCCAACTTTGTACTTTTTCATTTATGAGCCTTCTGCAAGAATAACTAATTTTTTGCCAAGTTGCTTACTTCCATTCAGAAGTTTGTTAAAATCAGGCACCCTAACAGAGATTAAAAGCCCTCTAAAATCTAAGGTATGTTTTTGCAGACAAACAGTACTTTCTTTCTACCTAGCCTCAGTGATAACCCAATTTTCCACATAGAAATAGAATGGGACAGTCATTCAAAAATATCCTCCAATAGCCTCTACAAAAGGTATGTACCAGAGGCATAAAAGCACTATTTTGCTTTTTATGAAAGTTTCACTTCACATGTTAGCCTTTTCTCATCTTTACAAATATGTACTTTGAGGCAACTGAAAGCTAAATCAGAGCCACATAAGAGTACCACAGCCCAGAAGTGACCGTGCTGTTGCATTTGCTAAGGAACTGAACGTTTCAGGGAAATTGCTCCAGATTAGCTCTTGTTTATCCTGTCAGGAAAGTCAATGTCACTTCTACTGCTTTTGGTATATTTCATATCAAAAAGCAAAAACAGGGTTGATGAAAGAAAATCGTCATATAAACCTTTCCTACAACATAAAACAAACAAAATTCACTTCAGAGAATAGAGAACAAACAAGATTTTGCTCTAAATCCAAAGGAGCAGTTGTTGATTGCCATTATAATTAGTAAATACAAGACTTGTATACAGGAATGTAGGTATTGATGTGAAAAGCCATGATAGATTGTGAACAAATAGTTTTGAAATGGCACTGCTATTCCTTAGGTTGCCAAGAACTACACTTACTTTTCCCCTTTCCAGACGAAGGAGGTGAGGAGCAGATTTAGCCTCCTTATTTTCACTCAGCTCTATTAACTCAGAGCAAAGCCCATCACAGTAAACAGATGCAACTAATAAGGGTATCAGAATCCATCTGACAGAGACAAATTCAGGTTATTATGTTAGCTCACAGAATTGTTTTGGTCCTATAACTATTTCATACAAATACAGAATATGAAAGGAAAAATAAAAGGTAGCCAAAGATAATGATGCCATTTTCATTACTTAATCAGGATCATTTAAAGACATGTTAAAGATAACTACAGAGAGGAGGAAAGGAGAGAAGTCAATTTTATGCACTTACTGTCAGCAAGCCTGAATTAAATCTCTTGTTGTAATAACAAAAAAAAAATAAATAAACAAATAAAAATCCTTTATCAGAACGCCACTGTCTAGATGCTTGATTTAATGGATAACACTATTAAGTCCTGTTACTAACAGGCTATCTTCCAGCCTGCTCATTTCCTCTCACACTACAAGCACACAGTATTTGCATTGCACACAAATGTACTTCCTCTTGTGACAACTCCCCATGAAATGTCTCGAAGTCCTCATGTGCATTTCACTGTACCTTTTAGACTAAAACATGTCCGAAAAGCTTGAATACAGCTCTAACAACTCTGCTGGGGTTCCCAGCTCCTTGTTAAAACTGGAACAGAATCGTGTTTCTCCCTCAGGCACTGCCTTAAAAAACTTTAGGCCATACGTTCTTGAATTATTTATCAGAAGTTACTATGCAAACAAGGATTAAATAATTCTCTTTGAGCTGGTTGTGGTAAACACAGCAGCTAGAGGCATATTGCCTGTATGATATCTACATTTTATCCAGCCTTCCTGGCAAACAAATTGCCTTTTGCTAGAGATGCAAGACCTGATTTTCCTCTACTCACACTGGGGCAAGCGAAAAAACCTCCTCAGCATCTGATGGAATTACATCACCATAAGAGTGGGTAAGTTAATCAAGGATACTATTTGTTTCCAAATGCATTTGATTAATGAGTGTGGGACAGAAATAGTACAGACTTAAGCTTTATTCTGCCCTCTGGCTCAATTCATCTGGTGTTGCTTTAAAAAAAACAACAGCTAATCTGCTAATGAATAAAGGAAATAAACAATAACCACAGAATAATTTCATTTATTTTTCAAAAGCTAAGTGTGTCATCAACCATATGTAGTAGATGAAGGTCCTAACATTTTCTAAACTAGGCATCACTTTCTAAAAAGTTTTAGAAAACATTTGTCATCGGTATACTTAGGCAACTGCTGCTTCTGTATAATCTCAGTTCAAGAAAATTAGCAGCCTACTTAAAATATGGATTTGCACTGTAATGCAGTTTTAAATGGTAAATAAAATTATAGGCTGTATCCAAGTGTGTTATGTGGCAGAAAATACCTGGCAAAAATTCACAAAATGAAACAAGTATTGCTGCTGCCTAGAATGAGTAATACCTTACTTTTACACTTTTGTCATATATGCAAACTTAAGAATACACATAAAATCCCAATGCCCTTTAGCAAACTCCCCAAAAGGACAGAGATTGCTTTGTTCATTTCTAAAAAGAATAACTTATTTATATATGCAAACATGTGTATACAAACATGCACAGCAAGAGGCATTCAGTTCCTTAGCACGGGGAGGCGGAATTTCCTTCTGCTCCTGTTAAAGAAGAGGATACCGGAAAACGTGACCACAGCTTTCCATGAAAAGTGATGGGTCTATGCCACTAGTCTTTGAGGAAGTCTTTGATTTAGGCAAAGAACAGCATCCAAGACACAATATACTTGATTTGGAGTCAGATCCAAAGATCTGAACTTCTGAACTCCCAACACCTAACACCAGAACCGTGAACAAAATAAAAATAACTTGCCACTTTACCCTGGAGGCAGTACCTCTGATCCTGTGCAAGACTTCCATCTCAACCAGCAAGCCACAAGCTTCTATCTTTGTCACCACAATGAGGACTTTGTTCAATGACTTTTTAAAGCCCAAATAACAGCAGCAAAGTCCGGCTGACCACAGAACTGACCTTTCCCAACAGCAGCCTTAACTGCCCACTGGGCACATGGGAGATGTTTCCCACCTGTGCACAGCCCCACATTACCTCTCGCACTCCAGCCACAACAGCTCGGCAGGCCAGCTTGACAACCACAACATTAGAGAACAACGTAGAGAGAGGGGAAAAATCTATGGCACACCAAATGCATGCAGCATGGCCCTCAAAGTGATCACCACCAGGCTGCGGAGGCTGCTAACCTCTGTCGTTTACTTCCCAGGCAGCCTCGCTGGCCACTGCTGGTCCCCCAAATGATTCTCCTCATGGATCAGGCTTTAGACACTCTGTTGGAAGAGTCCTGGCAGTCCTGAATCAAGCACCTCCCTTTCTAAGGGAGGTGGAAGTTCAGAGTCAGCTTACAATATTTCAGTGGCTAATTCTGTAACTCCCCTTGGTGAATCTAGCCCCAAGCAAATGTGGTGCTGGATAGCTAAAGCCAGCGGAACTTTGTAATTAATGTCAATGGGTACAGAACGATGTCCTTAAAGAAGTTAATTAAAACTGAGGGGTTTAGTGCAACATAAAGATGAATTATGTGCTTCATGTATTAATACAGAACTTTAATTAAAAAAAAAAAAAAAAAAAGCCCCAAATAGTAGCTCTGACATTTGCAGTACTCCTGAACACTGACCAATGCTTCAGAGGGTAAAGAATGGAAAACCAAACAGGATTTCACCTTTTCAGTAGAAATAGGGAACAAACAGTCCAGGACTTTTTACAGTTCAGATTAAAAAAGGCTTTGTTGCTCAGTTTCAGCAAACCAAGCCAACCAGCTTCAGAGCAAGCACAGCTCCACGACCATGGCGTGGCTGTACCGCCAGCGTTGCATTTCAGCCCCTGTGCGTGGTTCCACACGCCTGCCTAGCTGCATTTGCTTTGTGCTGCATCTTTAAAAGAAACATTAGCAGCAATATTTCTTTTTGATTTTGTCCTTGAAAACTAATAATCTTTGAGAGACTGCGACACACGAGCCAGGCTTGCCAGCTATTAAGTGTTCTCTTTCTGTAAGCACTAAGTGCCTCTCAGAACCAAGATATGAATCAAAATAAAGCATACAATCAGATGCTATTCAAGTAAATAAATTATTTTATTTTCCCATATTTAAGTTGTTGATAGACAGATGCTAAAGCCAGCATCTTCTCACACCTCATTAATTTTTATATTTGGCAGTTTGAATTTTAGAAGTCCCCAGCAGATTAACACTGGTACAGTTCCTCAGAAAGCAGACAAGAAAGCATGGCACGCTTCGGCATGGTGAAGCCCCACGTAACTGGTGACATGGGACACGTGGTGTAAGTACCACACCTCCACATCTTTGCACTGACCAGCCCAGGAGCATGCCCGTGAGACATCTCCCGCTGTGTGTTTGTGTAGACATGTTTATGTGTGTAAATAAATTAATTTTTAGAAAAGAACAAATGCAGGTGCAGCGGAGGCCTCGCTTCGGGGTATAGAAGCTGCTCACTAGTACACGGCTTTCTGTGCATCCCAGCGAGCAGGGGCCCTCATCGGAGGGTGTGTGAGAGGAGAGGTTAACAGAGATCTGGTAGGCAGGTCCAGTCACTGCTACAGCAGCTGATAATTGAGATAAACTGCAGGAGGTAAAGCTGCGCCAGGGGAGGTGAGAGAGCTGCTGGTTGTAATAGCCCAAGGGGTTATTTCTTGTAGACTAATATTTCTGCTGTGGTGGGTTTTTTGTTGTTGTTTGATATATTTTTGAAGGTAACATTTATGAAGAGTCACAGAATTTGCTCTTAATTTGGGCTTCTGCTTTTGGAAGTGAAACATTTTTCTTTTTATCTGAAACCCTTTGTAGGTAAAAAACCATGTACGTTAATCGAGAGAGAACGAGAAATAGAAAGCTTGCAGCTGAAACAGCAAGGCTATGAGACCACTATTTCCAATATAAAAGGAACTAATGTAGCTACTCAATTTATTGTTACTTGTATCTTAACTAGCACTCATTTCACTTGATCCTGCAGTGCACCAAGTGATGTACATACCCACTGACTCAGACCTCTGGAGCCTTCTACATATTCTACCTCCAAGACCCAAAATACACCTAGGAGCTGTTACAGCTTTTATGTAGGCAGTGGCAAAGTTTGTCAGACCAGCTGTCTTCTTAGAGACACTCAACTCTGAGATAAAAGCTGAGTTCTTGTATCAGCTAGGTTATGCAAGCTCTGAGGAAGACACCAGATCCTCTGAGCCTGGTGGTTTAATCTTCTCTAACATGAATGGTTCAGCAGATTTAAGTCCAAATCCTGTACGTACTGGTGGGAGCAATTTACAAAGATAGGAAACATCCCTGTACGTATCCTTTTCCATTCATTTATAAACAGGTATGTGGTCATTGGGGTTGGTGAGCTGAAGGCATGAGAATGCAGTATGAGCTATAATAGAAAAAGAGAATTCTACATTGAGTAGAAAAAATTGTTTTTCCCCATATCTGGGTTTAACTTGTCACTACTATTGTTGCATCCAGAAGATGATACAGGTAGATGCAGTCTCTCTTTACACCAGACTATTTTAGGGAAATCTTAATACTTCTGGGATTTCATTGGGAATCTTAAAGCTTGCAGTACTTCAAGTGCATCTCAGCCCCATTTAGGGGGTTTTAAACATGTTTTAAACAAGATGTGTCCTGTATCAGCTGACCTATACACTATTAAGTTTTCTTAGTTCCCACTATAAGATACTGAAGAAGAAATACAAGACAGTTTTTAAATAGGTACACAGCTTTTAAGGGTTGTGTTCTAAACATGTACTGAACTTACCAGTTTACCAGAAGTAGGAACAGGTGTAGTTGCTGTTTATTTTGTTGGTTTTTTCTTTGTTGATTTTTAGTTTGTTTGTTTTCTTTTCTTCTCCCCCCCCAAAAAAAATAGAGTTTAAACTTATCTATTGAATTAAATGCAGCTTCATTTGTTAGTATACATTACCAGAAATTAAAAGTGCTGTTTAACATGAATCTATATTGACACATATGAGTTCTGTAGTTAGTCCACCCTCCTATTACAAAGTCATTTACCAAATCTTTCAAACTATTCAGATCTGGATGGTGTTTGATGTTGTGTAGTAATTCTACTTTTGTTCAACTATGTCTGCCCTAAAAATTACAGTTATATAAAAGCCATGCTCACTCTAGCACAACACAGCTGCAAAACTGTTTTGAAACAATTCAGATTATTTGCCAGACCAATTGTGTTCACATTCTTTAGAAAATTTACTTGGAGATTAAAAATGTAGATTAAGATTTGGGAATTTAGGAATGCATATGGTCATGACTGCATCTGATCTGAGCAACCCTCTTGATAAACATCCCACCTCAGCTTCCTTCTCCCCACCCCCAGTAGATGCCATTCTTTATCTTTTCTATCCCTTCCCTGTCATCTCACCTTGGATTCTCCCCTTGTCCATCGTGCTCACCCTTTTATATTAGTCTTCTGTCTTTTTAAGCAAAATGTCAGAAGTATCAAAAGCCATCACTTTTATTAGAACAAAAATAATATTTTTTTTCCTTGTCTTTCATGTTTTGTCTTTCAAGAAAAAATTAATGGCCTCTCAGAGGAAAAAACTGCTTAGTATTATATCGCTACAACAGAGGTCCCATAACCGAATAAACATGAAATCTTTATAGCAATTTATGTCCTTAATGAAGATTTTTCTGAGATGATGTCACTGCTCAGTAATAACTTTACATAATCAGAACTTGATGATAAAGTTGTCCAATACTACTTTATTTTCATTTAATCAGCTGCCTAGTCCATAACATTGCAGAAGACCAAATATATAAAATGCATGTTACATATCAGCTAATCACACAGTTAAGACAGCTCTGAAGAAGACATCACATGAAGTTTGTTGGACCAAAGTTATTCCTCTCCAAGTAGATGCCATAAATTAAAATATCTCAGCTAATGAGTAAAGCAACTTTTCGCAGGCTAGTCAGAGGAGATAAAGGCTCAAGTCCAAATTGCTGGACTCCCTGTGCAGACACTGCTGGCTGCCCATGGTTCTATGTGTACCCTGCTGGGACAAGAGACATGCATTCTTCTAAGCTATCCATCAAATGGATGTTCACAGATTCGACATCTGTACATTATTTGTAAATGGAGTAGTTGTATTCGGACTGAGCTGCATCTGCCAAAGCTGAGTTAGGGTTAATGTGTTCTGAGAGAAGCCAGCCTCTCAAAGAAGGTGCAAAGCATCTCCTCAGCTGCTGAGGCCAGTGACACTTAACAGAACTGCTGCAGACAACAGATGTAAAGACAGTTTTGGTTCCCAGGGAAGCAAGACTCAAGATTTTTCATGCCATACCATTTTTGTGCCAGGAACTGTGCTGTTCTCAACCCCACTCAGTGATGTTTTTAAGTTCATATAATTGACGAATTGTCCTATAAAACTGCAGCATAGTGCTTATAGCTACCAACAACACCTTCCTAAGATGTGCTTATTGTACAAATGCAAGCCAGTACGATACAAGAAAAGAAGAAGGAGAAAAATAAATAAATAAATAGAAAGCAGGAACATGTCTCAGTCTCATCCATTCATCTTCATTTTTACTGTTCCGGAACCAAAAACCACAGGATCTAGTGGTTGCAGAAAGAAACCCCAAGCCCTGTATGATACGGCAATATAACTTGCAGGTAAAACTGGTCTGGTTGTGGAAACTTTTGAAGCCCCTCTACTGGACACTAAGATAAGGTCTGGGCAATTTGGTACATTCCTAGCACAAATTAAGACAAAGCAAAACAAACAAACAAGAAGTTGTATCAAAGCAATGTGTAGCACTGGAAAAATCAGCTCTGCTTGTGCTGAAAGAAGGGTTGAGGTGAAGACATAGGAATCCTTTTGCAAAAACACCTTCCCTTAGACCCACTGAGCTCAGTTCCCCAGCCTTTCCAGAAGCGGATGATGGTGAGGTGGGGCTTACCACCCTTAGCAAAAAAAGCTCTTCTGAAACACTGCGTTAGTTCACACAGAGGTTACAGACAAAGCCTATGCTGCTTTACTACTATCATGTAAGCCCTTAGGCTCACATCTCTATTTGAAACTGGGCATTCCAAGGAGTAGGGCAACAGCTCTAGATTACAGTGGAAGCTCAATAGCATAGCTGAGAATTATGTGGCCAGTTCTCAAAGACCACTTGCTCTCTGAGCAATCTATTTAGTGGGAGTACAACTCCACACCTTCCTCTGAGTGACAGAGTCTGGCCTTTGGCACCCTGGTAATGGATATGCAAATCTACCAGTGGTTCCTGTACTGCTCAGTGCCTTGAGGCTCTCAAGCTTCCAATTCATACACTTGGAGTACGAGCTCTTGCTAAAAACATCATGTGTAGCTGGCTGAACAATGTGAGGGATCATTCAATTTCAGAGGGCCGTGCGGCCCTTTGTATTTTGCATTAGCTTCAGACATTATACCACAGAACAAGAGACTTTTATGAATGTAAATCTGATTGCCTGGAATGACTCAATCCAATAGATGCAACAGTGCCACACCACTCTGCTTATATTGATCATGAGTTTGAACAGTGCGTGCACAACAAAACAAATCCATTACCACACTTGTAGAATGAAATCCCTGAAGCTTATACAGGTCAGCAAACACAACTTCCCTGCTGTATTTATTATGTAACCTGCCTTCTCCATCCTTACCAGTGCTGAGATATACCTTCCACATTTACTGGTGTATTACACTATGATAACACATTTACTCTATCAAGCAATGGTGCCCGATTCCTTTGCTAAGCAAAAAGAACATAAATCATGCAAACACCAGCAAGGACAATAGATATATAGAGATATAGCACAAAAATCTCAAGGCAACAGAGGAAAAAATCTTTGGATAGCCCAGAGAAACCTAAGTAGAAAACAGGTGCTAAAGTTAAAAACATGCAAAAAGAACATACCATAAAAACAATTTATCTAATTGACAGCTAATATGATTGTCCCAGGAACAGGCTAAGTAGAAAACAGGTGCTAAAGTTAAAAACATGCAATAAGAACATACCATAAAAACAATTTATCTAATTGACAGCTAATATGATTGTCCCAGGAACAGGCTGTCTATATATAATTTTTCTTTCAGCAGTATTGCTAACTTCAAAGGCAGGATTTACCTATCACTTACTCCCTGTAAGATATTTTATTACTATCCAAACAATAAGACACTGAAGTATAAAGGATCTATCATTCTATATTACAGTGTAAGAACAAACAATGTTACTCATTTGCAGATAAACTACTGCTAGTACCAACTTAAGTTTAATAATAATAATAAAAAAATATATTTAGCTGTTTAAACATCACGTACACCAGGCTTACAAAGAAAGAGCAAATTTTCACAAACCACTCTCACATCAGATCCACTTTTTCTTGGGAAATGGGTGTAGCTGAGCTCTCTCAGAAAGCTTTTAGCTTTAAATGGCAAAAACCCTTTTAAAGATAGAGCTAGAAGTACTCTCCTCAGCTGTACCTAGCCCTCTCCTTTTGCTTCTCCCTCCTCACCTTGTACCAGCTGCAGCACCTAATCACACCTTTTCCAGGATTCACCATGCCTTTTGGCCTGTAATGCTGCAACTTGAATCTATGATAAAAAACTAAACTGAGCTCTTCTAAATCTTTCTGTTGTCCTCACAGCTGTACTTTGTGCACATACATTTTTAAACACTTAGCTTTGCTCCGTGGTTCTTCACTGTAAGATTTTCCCAATTATATCAACAACTTCCACAGAGACATTGTGGGACTTAGTTAATATTGAATTCAGTTATGTCTTTAGCTGTTTAGATGATGAAGCATGTGTCATTGTAGCATGTCACCAGCAACTGAACTACTGAAATGAGCGTTACACTGAGAAACTAAATTTTCCCACACTAAGATATTTCAGTAATCACCAGCCCATTGCTACAAATTCCTTTCTGCCTTTCCTAATTGTGTTGCTGGTTTGCCCTGGAATTCCTCAGCTGGCTCTAATGAAGGGGAAAGCCAACAAATCCCCCTCCCTCCCCCTGATTGTCTATTGAAGTAGAAATGTATGCTCTTACATCTATCAATGAGGACAGAAAGGAAAGATGGCACCTAAGTTTTTCAGTTGATGCATCTTGCCATATTGCACTCAGCCAAAGATCTACTTGCTGTCAAACTGGTCTGTAGATCGCATTAATCCCATGGTCTCTAATCACTTTGGTATCACCCATTAGAAAGTCACTATTTTATAGAGAAGATATTTAAGGCTTTTTCTTGATCCAGTATTGCTATGCATCTGCTATTCAGCTGTATAAAATAATTAAGGAAAGCTCTCATGGAAAGAAGAGCAGAACTCTCTTAGGAACATGTGTGTGCATATAAAAATCGCTAACAAAATATACTTTAAAAAATACTCCTGCTATCATATTATGTCACTCTGCCAGTTAATTCCAAATGCAGATTTCAGTAAGGGAACTACTGTGCACTGCAGACTTGTCTATACAGAAGAAGAAGCAGGACCTAGTTATGAGAACACAACAAGAATTTTAATTTCAGAATAAAATATCTTGATTTTTCAAAGAACGTTTTTACTTTCACACCTTCTTTGCCACTGTCCTCCACCAAATAACAAAACCCCACCTCATCTGAAGAGTTCTGTGATGCAGTCCAGGGCAGAATTTCAACAAAGATACACATAAAAAGATATATATATATATTTTTTCTTACAAGTGTGTTTTTTAAAAACAAATAAGGCATCTATATTAGAGAAGTGTGTGCAAATCAGAGCTGGTATATATTTGTGTGTGTTGGGTGTGCAACACCTTAGGGTCTCTCCAGAGAGTCTCTCTTCAAGGACTAAATCTTCATTTTTAAGCTAAAAGTTCTCTGATTTAATCATCTGCAAAGAAGTAACTATACTTCTGTTTATCTTTTTTCTTCTCTCATGCTTTATTTCACATTTATTAAAAGATCCTTTGAAGCAAAGACTTGCATCCTTGAAGTCTGTTATTAAACAAGCTAAAATTGCTGCTTTCATTGTGACACTTAATTGGGATGTTGCGCGTCAGGACCCATTAGAGCTCTCCTGCTGGCATGGTTGGTAATGCCACGTTATGCCATATGGAAGGCTCGAGCTTGGAAGTGATTTGGAGGTCTTTGATCTTTGTGCCAATGAAGGCTAAAATACAAATGAATGTACATCCCAGCTCCAGGGACTTGATAGCACAGGTTGAATTACTCTTCGGCATCCCCTAGTGGCAAATAATATGCATGGGATTTAAAAAATAATAATAAAAAAATAATAAAAATTTTAAAAAGTCTCTCAGTCATAGAATTAATTGCATAATGTGGAGATATAGCCAGTTATTTTTCTAGAGGATTATTTCAGATTACTGAATTAGGCCCAGGAAATTTACTGTATTAGAAAGACAAGGCTTACAGAATAAGTTGGTGGAGAGGAAGATTTCAGTAAAACATTTTATAATTGCATGATGCAACAATGATGGGAGTAATCTTACAATTGCTATACATATTGGAAGGATGTTAAGAAGCTAGGTATATATGACTCATGTATTTTTATATCATGACTGCTACTAAAAATATTTGATATATTTTTCTAAAACAAATAATGCAATTCTTGTTTTCTGAAGAGGGTCCTAAAGATGTTCTTTTTTGACACTGGAAAATTTCAAGGACTTTCTACCACTAATTAAAATAAAGTCTGTTTCCAAACAACATAGCAGGGTATACAGGGTATAAGGATCGTGGACTGGAAACTCATTCTGTCTTTCAAATTAAATATGATCATATTGCTGTAATTACCAAATCATTGTCTTTCATTAATTGGAAATAAATTGAGTATTCATAACTTGTTTATGTTGCTACTTTAATTTCATCTAGAAAATCATCTTTAGGTTCTCTCCCTCCCCCCCCTCCCCCTTCCAAATTATTTCTGATTTAATTAATAAACAGTTTCAAAAACAAGCTTAGTTTGTTAGGTGTAATGGTCTGGACATTAGTATGGTGTTATGTCTGTCTCTGAGAATAGGAATAGGTTGGATTGCATTTTTAGTTATATGTTTACATCTTCTCAATGAATCCCTCCATCTCTGTCTCAGATTCTGGCAACAGCTTTTTACAACTGAAGCTACATTACATTCATAAAACATTACCGCGGCCTTTGAGTTGATAGATTTTAGGCAAGAGCTTGCTAGGATTCATGGCACAGCATCTAGTAATAATTTTACCTTTGACATTGTTGTGCTATTTGTAAATCTCCTTCTCCAATGAGAAACAACAATTACTGGAAAGTTGACTATTTTTTCCTCCTTTCTGCATGAAGATTTACCAATTTAAAAAAGCGATTGCTATAAAACAGCAAGCAGTAAGACTGTTTTGATATACCTTGCATTAATGAGGTGCAGAACCTTATTCAAAATACTTTCAGTCTCAGTAAGGAGGGCAGGAGCTCATGAAACATTCAGTTTGGAGCTGTGTGTAAGTGCCCTACTATACTGAACCTATATAGCAAGTTGTTTTCAAAATTAAAAACCAATCCATTTTTTGCAGTGTATTTTTTTTTCTGTAAAATGGCCATGAAAAAAAAAAAAAGTACCCACAGCAAATATTGCCTCTGCTCAAGGAGAGTTCTTGGGATTCAGTTCTGGTAATAGCAATTCAGAGTATATTCACAATGTCACAATGGTATAGATGTGTAAACACACAGTAAGACATTTTGGCAGAACATGTATAGAAGAATGACAATACTGAGGCTTTTTAGAGACCCCAGCAAAGTATAAAGTCATGCCGGACCTGAAACTTCACTGCTGGTAAGATCATCATGTTTACACTATAAGGGCAGTCTTCTTAACCAAGGCATTTATTTGTTCATTTATTTATTTATTTGATGGAGAATATTTTGAAGAAATCAAGGGTATCTGCAGTTCTCAAACTGAGTGGGCCACATGCCTAAACTTTCCTGACACCATTAACTTCTTCAGCCAGGACACATAGAAACTCTATTTGTGCAAATGATCTCCATCTTCTCAGGGGAAAGGGGAGTGAAAACAATTTTTTTTTTTTCTTTCAATGGATTTGCCCTTTTAATCTTGTATTTATAACTAAGAGCTGGAAAAAAAAAAAAAAAAAAAAAAAAGTATGAGGGGAAAGACTAGAGAAGAAAAAAAAAAAAAGACCAGAACAAGTAATAGGAAGAAAAGGAAATGAAAGAAGAAACGTATAACTAAGAAGAAATAGAAAAAAGGGAATCTAGACTGGTAATAATAAAAGCAGTTTCAGACATTAAGGAAATATGATGTCACATGAGAAAACAAGAGACTTTAAATAAATTTATGGGTCAAATGGAGGCTAAAAGGAAAAATGTAAAAGTAAACGTGACACATTATTACTCTGACAGTAACAGATTGGTTTTATGTATTTTATATGCATGCGTACATTTATGCATGTGTTTGTATATCACTTAAGAATATTGCCTTCAGTCATTCATAAGTCAAACTCTAATGTCTTCCGAAGGGAGGTGCATCCCTGCACTCCTGCAAACCTGTACATTCCCCATGGAATGCATTGATCAGATCTTGCTTCCCAAAGTAATCATTCAACACTTTCCTCTCTGTAACTCTCTCAAAGTATTATCTTGTGCATTCATTATTAGATCTCAGTCTCTCTATGTCTGCAGAATTGCTCCAGTATAATTTTTTAAATTTAATCTTCCAAATCTATCTTCAAGAATCAATTCTGCAGAGGCACTGCTTAGTAATAGCTGCTGTGTCCTTACCACACCACCCCCAGAATCATTTTCAAAGTTATGTCTATGCTGCTTAAGTAGGTGGAAACAAAAGTAGATGAGATTTCCATAGTTTGAGAAAGCTTGGTAGTGGTATGCCATAAAAGTAAGTAGAGTTCTGATATTTAAAAAACTTGTTTTCATTATATTATCTCTACCATTAACAAAACAAAACAAAAAAACAAAAATCATAAACTCTATCATTGCAAGATTAACAGTGGCAGAAGTGCAGCAATCACAACCGCTATCACCAGCCGGTCCAATATCAGTTCACTTTCTTAACTGATAAGGCCCTCCAAGATGAATTTTGGTAAATTTCCTCTGTTTTTCCACATCAAATCAGAACTTTTTCAGAAACTTGCAAAGCTATTAAAAATTTACAATATTCAGTTTTCCATATTGAACATCCTACTTAATTAAGCAATTACGAAAAATAAATCCCTTTGCTTATGTGGGCTTCAGAAAGTGAAAACTGAAAGCATCTGCTTTTCAGCTGCTATGACACTGAACACATATACAGAGAACCAACACAAACACTTGTAATTATCATACACCTGAACTTGGGTTTTGAACAGAAGCTGTAGAGAGAACCATTTCTTCCTCAAAATGAACACCCCGCTAAGACCTGCTAAGACCTCTAACACTGAGGGTAAAACCCAAGGGCTTCAGCGCTTTCCAAAGTATACAGAAAAGGACTGTACAGGAGGCAATATAAGAACACAAAATTTTGAGAAATGTTTTCATTAGTTCTCATAACCACAGAATACCTACATCTGTGTAACTGTGCCCTGCTTCTACATGAGCAGTTGTTCTGGAATATAAAGGGCGATATAGTCCAGGTAAAAAAGCCACCATTCTCCCCTGAGATGCACCCATAAAAACATTGGGTTTAAATGCAAAGGTAAATACAAAAATTAAAGTATGCTTTAAAGTATGTTTAAAATACAGAATAAAAATATGTACTTTGTGGTTTCAGAAATTGAAGTAAGGCTCCTATTTCTATATTTCTGGCATTAGAAAAATGTTAAGATTAGAAGTCTCTAAAAGCCTGTCATTATATTTTACTACCCTCACACATACACATACATAATAGGCATCAGCTAAAAGTAGAGCTATTGGGTCTGGGCTCATCACTTTATATGCGGCTCTCTACAATGCTATCTGGATGTTTTAGCTGGGGGAAAAATGTGGTTTCATAAATGAATGGGTCACTGACCTTAGAATTGAAAGATTTATCAAGGTATGTTTGCATGACAAAATATAGCGCTACACGAGAAGATACTAGCTCTAAATGTGACATTTCCAAAATGGAAAAGGATTTAACTGAATTAGCACAGTCCTCTCTGATCAACCTCCTATGCCCTGCTGTTCAGAAAAGCTACTTAACCCAGACAGAGTTGTACTAACACAGTTATAGTTGTCCTGGTTTCTGTGTTAGCACAGCATGACTCTTCACTGAATTTAACTCAAAGGGATTTACATGACGCTTTCTGAAAAGGACCCCTAAACCTCCCACCACCTCCTAATTTCAACTTAAATAAGACCCTTACTGGTTAAAGTGAAAAAAACAAACAAACAAACAAAAAAAAAAACCAGCAAAATAAAAATATTTTACTTATTACTTATTACTCTGGGCACTGAGAAGGAGTTGCATTCACTAAACCTTTCATGTCCTCTCTAAGAAAGGGGTGGAAGTTTATAGAAAACATGAACAGTACCAGCATGTCCTAAAGATATCCCCTGGGCACTCCTAACTCTCCTTTTTCTACCTGGGAGATGATTTTCTAGCTAATACACATCCAAATTGTAGAAAACCTATCGTCTTTGAGAAATCTATTTGGAAAGAGTCCAAAGAGGAAGGAGAGAGTCAGAAACACACACAACAAAGTGTGTGATCATTCTAATTCTTTTTTCATGGGAGAGCTAACCAAACAACAACAATGAAAAAAATATATATATTTGACTAATAGACCTTAACTGATGGAAACAAAAGATCTGGGATGTTCATGGATGCATAACGCAGCTGAACAGAAGGTGATGTCCTTGTTGACATCTGCTTCATACCACCAAACACCCCAGGGGACACAATGAAGAGATACCTCAACACCTAACCATGGCATGTACAGAAACAGTCATATAATCATGGGAGAGTTAATCTGAGAGGTCAAATTCTGAAAATCTCCCACTACCGGAAATAAAATGGAATTTTGGAAATTATAAGAGAAGGTCTCCTGTCAAAACTATAGGGAATTCTGTATTAGGCTGTGGTTATAGGCTACTGTTTTCAGGAAAGTGCATCTGATGTAAAAGGTTACCACCTCCATTCTGTACTGGGTCTGGCCCAGTACATTTGGTTTCTCTTTCTCAACCTGAGCTACATTCAGACATTTCTGGAAAAGAATCTCAGTTCCAGCAGTCTGTTTCTGTGATTTAGATATCTGAACTGGTTATGTGAAATAATCTAGCTTGCAAGAAGATAAAATAAATAGTTGTTAGCTAGATCATTTTCACAGATGCCTGTAACCATGGTGTTAGAACATGTCTTCACAAATAAAGAAAGCACAAGAATTCATGGTAACGTTGTTTCCAGTGACAATAATACAATATAAATTGTGTTACAAGAAAATTGTACAAACTATTCCTTTTTCTTTAAAATGTGTAATTCCATAAAGCTGAAAATAATTATGAACTAAATCACTCTGGAGAAAAAGCTAAGCAGAAAAAAAAAAAAAAAAAAAAGAGAGAGAGAGAGAGAGAGAGAAAGAATAGCTTAGCTTAGTAGATACTCAATTTAAATGGAAAATCATGAATTATAATTGGGAACTGCTTAAGAGCATTTTCCTAGATGTTCAAAACCAGAAACTGATAATCACAAAACACAACTGACAACAAAGCAAAACAACATGTTTTAAAGCAAAATTGAATGCAGCTATTTAGACAATGTAAAAAGATACCATTTTCGCAATTGGGGGAAAAAAAAAAAAAAAAAGTTAATTCTCAGTAACAAATATAAACCTATAGGTATATAGGTTTATAAACACAAGGAATTCAGCAATACAAACCAAAGAACACAAAATCAGGAGCTGGCAGATTTGATTAGGATGGCAGAAAATTTTGAAGTATGTTAAGGATGAAGGCATTCTTTACAGTGATATACAGATTTAGTACAGTTATCATAATACTGAAAATACAGGAGAACCCAGCAAATATGTTGCTTCTGTGTTTTGAAGAACCAACTAGGTGTTGCTATGTATGACAGAAAAAATCCTTTCCAGCACAAAGAAGCCGAAACTTAGTGGGACAGCTTTCATATGGAGATCTAAAACAGTTGCCTGAGAACCTCACTGGCCCATATATAAATATGGATTAAATAGATTATATCAAGGAAATTCCAGACAGCTAGTGATAAACTGCAATTGTACTAGTGCTAATTATGAGAGGGTTGCAGAAAAGTATTCGTGTTAAATTTCTCTTGACAACTTTTACACAAATTAAATTTGGTTTCCAAAGATCCTAGTATTGACATATTACACAGATAGATTATCACATTAGATTTTTATTAATAAAGTGGAATGATTCAAAACTCAGCATGAAATACATTAAATTAGTTGCAAGCTGGTTGCCTTCTTGAAACTGTAATTAAAAAGGGAACCATCAAGCTTCATTAACACTCCAGTTGCACTGTATTATGGAAGTTCATTGACATCAGGTATAAAAGCATTGTAGTGCCAATAGCCAAGATGTGCAACTGGTGATTCCGAGGCTGTAACATTTTCTTATAGTCTTTTGTCATGAAGCAGGATATCTTAAAAACCCAGTCAGTCCTTCAGGTTTGCTATTGTGTTTCCATGCAAACCATAACATGCTGACATGATCATTTTTCATGAAACTACTACTACTTTATTAGTAGTAAAATGTCCTAAAAGGTCTTTGTTATATTTCAATTTAATGAGGAAAATAAAAAAATATACATAAAAATAAATAATAAAAAAACACCTCTATGAAAAAGCAGGGTGAACTGCAACCAGAGACCAGCACTGGTTTTAATGGTATGCTCTGCAGTACCCTAATGTAAAGAAGGCTGCAGTGGAAGCCCAGGTGTCATAAAGCAGTTCCACTGACTTGGACAGAATATTATACCCCCTGAGTTTTCTATTTCCTCCATGCTTAGGCTAAGTCTATATTTATGAGGGGGAGGGAGGGGGGAATGAAATATTAACATAGTAAGCAGCTTGAAAATCTTCTATTTGTTTGCTCAAGTTTAACACATGCTGCAGTAAAGACCAGAGTCCTGGAAGCAAGCTGCAGGGCCTTCAGGGGGACAAGGAGCTGTCTTGGTACATGCCCTGCAGCCACAACAACTCATCCCAAGTGTGTGGGAGCACTGCATCGAGGGTCATTGCCGCTGGGTCTCAGGAAACTTAAGGATACGTTTTGTAAGAGAATAAAAATAGGACTTAATGTTCTTTTTGTCCTTTGGAATGGAACTGATCTGGAATAAAGAAGGAAGCTATGAGAGCAGCATTGCAAAAATATTTGTAACTCAGATAATATTAACAGTAGAATTTCCTCTTAGGAAAGTGGCTGTCAATTAATAGTGAAAAGACCTAGGAATGATCCATGACTTCTTCCTTCTAAACTACAGGATACATTTTTTAACCTGAGTCATATTGTCAGCCCAACCTTATTGTTCATTGTCTTGAATCTCTGGCACCCAGACCTAGTTTTGGGAAAAAAATAATAAAAATAAAAAAAAATAAAGAGGACAGTACTTTTAAAAACTTTGAAAACTTGCTTTAGGGGAAGGTTATCATAAGTGAATATTTATTTATTTTTTTTTTTTGTGACAAGAGCAACTTAGGTAAGGCAAAAATGGACCACCTTACTCCATACCCTTCCACACTTACTTCATGGCCTAAGTCACTGTCTCTGGCTATATAGACTGCACAAGAGAATCTGTCCTTTAAACAATGGATGTCTCAGACATGACAACCAGGGATTTGAAAATTGAAATGCTGTTAACCACTAAATAGTTGCTAGATGTTTTTCCAAACCTTTCTGGCTGCAAACTGAGAGACTTATTCAATTTCAAAGATAACAAATCAATTAACCTTAGATATGATATTATTCTAAATTATGACCACTAACTACAAGTTATCTAAGTGTTGCTGAGTGGGAGACATCAGGAGGGAACCTGTTCCTATTAATGAGAAAAAGCCCATAAAGGGTCTGAGGGGTCTGAGGCTGTATTCTCAAATTCCTTCTATACGCCACCATTATAAAGACACTGCTTTGACTGAGGAGATGCTAATTTACACTGAAAAGTGCAAATGTAAACATTGGAACATTAAACATTTCAACCAGTGATGTACAAACGTGTTTTCTTTTTTCTTTTCTTTTTTTTTTTTTTTTTTAAGAAATAAAAACTTCTATAAATGATATGATATAAAATACTAGATTTAAAAGCTTACTCTGGACCTCTGGGTATTAAGTGATCCCAAGAAGATATCTGGCCCTTCCTCTGCAAATAAAATTGGGATTTACACAGCATTAACCAAAACAGAAAGATAACGACAGGATACTGGAAAAGTAAGACAAATCTCTTGGTTTCAAAGTGGAAATTATCCTTATGCAGCATTGTAACATTTGGGTAGTTTCCTCACTCATTTAAGAAAAAGGTGAATTTTTTAAAGGAAATATCCTATATTCAAGTGAAGGGAAAGCAAACCTGCCAGACAATATTACATCACCTAATAAAGCATATATAGACAGAAAAACAAATCTGATAATTCATTTGTTTAAATATTATTTTTGGTTTTTCATTCATGATTTTTTATTTATATTTTTAACACAGAGATAAATAAAAGAATGGAAGATGCAATTAATTTAAAATAGAACTATGTGCTATCAGTACTAATATCAAGAGAGAGTTAATAGCATTAACAGTAAAAAAGAAAAAGATGCAAAAAGGGAAAGCACAAATTCTCAATCTTAATTGAAATGCATTTATTAATTCAGAGAAACAACAACAAAAAAGTTTTTCATCAAAATCTTATGAAAAAATGGGAAGTAGATCAAATTTTTGTTCTGATGGATTGTTAGAGGAGATGCAGACAACCACTTAGGACATAATGGAGCAATGACATTTGTAACAAAAAGATCACATTTGCTGTTTCAAATGGCCAAGTTATCCATAGTTGCACTCAGACCCAACAGAGCCATGGTGGTTTTAACTTCTTTGAAAGGTACAGTGCCCAACATCCAACATAAATAAAAAAATTATAGTTCAGTCACCATAAATGTGAAGCACTTCTCTAGGGAACATTTTTTACCCTGACAATGTCAGCTTGTTCACATCAAGTCCCGGCCCACCCACGCCCTGTGTTCAAACCTTGCTGAAGCAGACAGTAGCTTGATGCAGAAACAAAGTTGAATCTCCCCACGTACACAGTGACAACATTAAGCAGAAAAGGAGGAGGAAAATAATTAAAACATTAACTAGATTGAAAATTAAATGGCATGGATCATTGGGTAGCTCTGTGTTGGCTTATTGACTGTTGATAGGTTACTTCAATTATTTGCAGTTTCTACTGCAGTAACATTAAGGGCCCCGTTGTGCTTTGTACGGTATAGACGTGCCTGCTCTTAACGACCAAATTTAAAAAGACAACACAAGGGAAGTGACACAGAGTCATAAAGAGGTTAATGGACTTAACCAAGGTTACAAGGCAGATAATAGGAGGAATGAGAATAAAATAAAACAAGCGAAGACTACAAGCTACACCTCCTATCCTTTTGTCATGCTTAAAATAACTCCATGATTTAGATAAATGAGCTTTGCAAGAAACTAGCTCTAACAGTCGTAATATGATGCATCCCAATGTCATCCAATGACTTTCTGGTGGTGTCCATGGAAGGATATAACTGTTGAATGACTATAGGTTTAGCCCGGAGTTTAAACACAAATTTTTATGTTATCAAGGGCAAGATTCCTAAAAAAGAGGAATGGCAGACGGTCCTGTCAGAATTTTATGGTAATACGCTAATGTGATAGAAATAAGGACAAGGAAAGGTAATTCAGCTCAAAATGTTCATTGATTCTGAAAATTTTCTATGTAAAAGCAGACTTCCTTCTCAGTAGACTAGAATTCTTTTATTTATTTATTTAATTCTTTGTTATTACAGATCCTAGGTGAGAACACTAAATTCTATTGGTTGTATCATCAACAGAACTGTTAACTATTCTAAAGTTGTGACTGAGAATTACTACACAAAAGAAACCACTAAGAAACTATCCTGACTTCCAGATCATAAAACAGGTTGATTGACAGGAGTGGCAGTAAGAGAAAAAAAAAGAAAAGAAAAGAAAAGTCAAACAACCTCAAATCAGTACAAAATCTAGACAGGAATCTTAAAATATCATTTTTTAGATTCATATTCAAAACCACTGCTTTAAGGGAATGAATGATGAGCAGTAACATTGAGTACTTTAAAGCAGATTTTCCAGTAAAATATATTTTCATTAAATGAAAACAATGAAATTCCTACAGTTTCTGGTAAGTATGTCAACACGATGATTTAGGCACATAAAATTAACAATTAGGGACTGGCAAATTTGTGTTCAAATGGCAAATATATTTTTATGTAATAGTATTCCAGAAATAATGAGAGGATTGCAAGTGTAATACAATAAGCAAAATGCTGGGATATACTGAGGAAAGATTTATTACTAGCATAGGTGCCTGGTTAATAGCTCCTAATAAATTCTACATGGCAGAATTTAAACTGTTCTCCCAATTTTTGATTTTTCAGTTTCTTCTCCCTGAAGTCCCTTAAGCTGTACTACTAACTCTTTGCTGACACTGATTCAGCTACACTGGTACATGCCTTCATAATATTAGTATAATTAAATTAGACAAAATTATGAAAAGATAATATTAGTCTTCACATTGAGGTTTGGTTACACATGATGTCAAAGCTCAGCTCATCCTGTAGAAGAGGCTGATACATCAGCCACTTAAAAAAAAATTATAATAATAAAAAACTTTTATGGTAAGTTACACAAGCTGTATCAATACATTGATATACTCCAATTCTGCCATATGTCTACAACTACTAGAGATAAATTTCTGTGACAGCAAAGGCAGTCATGGATGGGGGAGAAGGAGAGGGCTGATTTTTGTTTTTGTAAAGAGAAGTTTATATATTTCAATACTTTCCACTTTTAGAATTATCTCTCTGAGCTGTGTAACATAGAATTGCATATTATTTCCCAACTATTTACCATTTGCAGAACTTTGCTGTTAATGAAAAGGTAATAGTTAATAACAAATAAAATCTTTCTACTTTTATCTTGTATTTAAAAGTGATTCACCTACAAGCAGTGAGAAATCAGGCCAGTGAAGGAGAATTTTAGAAAATGACTGCCCTTTTCAATAGGAAAATATTTTCTTTTGTTTTCCATGACCTTTGAGGAGGACAGTTCAGCTCCAAGTTTCACATCATAAAAGTGTCTAAAGAGGAAATTGAGAGAATCGGTGACAATGTTTTTTCTTTTCCATTGAATCACCAGATGACATTCAAATGACTTTATCTTCTATAATTTTTCACTACGTTTTCACTACAGCACATTCTTTGCAGCCCATATATGCTAGAGTCCAAGTAAAACAAAGTATAAACCTCACTTTTCAATTTATTTTCTAAGTTCTTTCTTCGTAAAGAAATGGAACGTTTCTTTCTGTAAATTAAAACACCTAATAAACTGTTGAAAGTAAAATACATACACTTATGTCTAATGCATATATCATTTTAAAGTTAGTGATAGTCATCTGAATTAATTTAGGAAGAACTAATCATTCATCTTTAGAGTTATTTATACTAAAACAATGATGAAATGACTTTTGTTTACTTCCCTATGGGGATCTGCAGCAGGTGCAGATAAAGTTTTCTACCCTTGAACCATGCTATGCATGTTAGTAAAAAATTTTGTGCATTTTTCCATATAAACCAGTTACCCACAGCTCTTACTGCAGCATTTCTACGCAGTGCAGCTTTTTCTTAGTTTCTTAGCTTTTAGCTAGGATAACTTTGTTTTCAATTCTTGATTTGTCCTTTTAGAGCAGCTAAATTATCAGCCTGAAGAATCCATGTATTACTCTAGTGCCACTTAGACTTTTCTGGCTTTTTGAGGACACTTCAATCAGTCCTTGTTCAGGTCCTGCAATGGGCTTTCTACTTCCTTAACTGAGCTCAGTTCCATGCATAGGAAAACAAAAATAGAAAAATTAAGAAGTATTCATTGGATTGTGCTACATGAATGCTATTTGAACATCGCTGGGTATGGTGGCTAGATACAAGATTCATGATTCCCTACTATGACAGAACAAAGAGAATCAAGGGGAAAAAAAAAGTGACTTTCAGTGTAACTGAGCCTGTGTTGACTTCAATACATTACTTGTGTTGACTTCAGCTGAAATAATGGTAATATAACATCTTCAAGAATCTTCATGTTGACCATCCAATATCATAGGACACTCATGTGTGATGTGTACATTGCAAACTTTTGTACAGTCTGAATCATCTCCTGAAGCTTAGATGAAAAGACCTGCACTATATCTTCCAGTAGCATTTTTTTGACTAGTAAAAGAAGCACTTTCCTATGATACCTATCTATCTACATATCATTATGACAGAGATCTGGAGAGTCAAAGCAATTAGAGAGCACCCTTTCTAATTGGTGTAAAATGTGATTACAGTTGAAGAATATTGCTCTGAGAACTATGATAAATCAGCACTTATAATACAGCTCTTGAAGAGTGAAATTGTGAGATTACAGATGCTTACAGTTTAGGGTGGTTTCCTCTTCACAGAACAGTCTGGGTAAAATTATTTTTTTGATAATAAGGGATTACCCTTAAGGAAAGAAATTTGTCATCCATGATGCAAATAGATTAAAGACAATGGAGATCACATTCTAATTTTAAAAAGTGACAGTAAATGGTAATCTACTAAGCAAATCGCCAATATGTACATCTACTAGCTGTCACAGCAATGAACTGCAACAGATTTGTTATCCAATCTTGTTTCTCCATTCCACAACTGAGAGACCAAGGTGATTTTTCCAGCTAGATTCATGTGCGTTGGAATTCTTGACAAATACTCATGATTTTTGTCTGTTTAAAAAATGAAATTTAGCAACATACCATACTTCTAACAAAGAATATCATCATGATCTACACCTCACATTATCATTTCTTTTGTTTTAAATGACAGACATCAGTAATTTTGTATAATTGTAGTGTTAAATGTGACATTAATAATTATGATACTCAGTTATTATTTTCTCCATCTATTCTTCCAGTTGTCCATCAGAACTTCTCCTTTATTTAGGTTCAGTCATATGGGATCCACTGACAATGGCAGAGCTAAGGTGATTGTTTTGCAACACAGCAACAGCCCCAGCTATGTCAGTTTCAAACACACAAAAATTCCAGAAGAAAAAAGCCCCACAAATGACAATAATAGCATCAAATAAAATTGGGACTGGGGCAAGTCTTTCACAGTCCCTTTCAACTCCTGCAGCACAGCTTCCTGGGACAGAATCAGGAAAACCTCTGAACAGATCTTTAAAACCATTTTTGGGGTAGACTTTATAGTGCATTAAATTTATAAAAAAATTAAGAGAAACACCTCCTCACCCAGACACAACAGCTAACTAGATCCACAGCAATGATCTTTTCATCTCCAAATTCATACCCGCTGCACAGCCAGATAATATATTTGTGTTAAAATCTTCTGACTTATATTGAGCAGCCTCAGAGTACTTTATTTCTACATGCAACTAACTGGACATTTATATCCCTATCATGAATTTCTTCTTCTTTCCTTTTAAACATAACCTCTCAAAATCAATTTTCTTTCCTGTGAGAAGATGTTTTATAGAATCTTTTACCGTGATTTCTTGATCAGCAACCACTCTTAGAATAAATCACCATTCTCCAGGGTTATTAACTCAAGACCTTTCACAAGCGGTGTATTCAAATCCATAAATAGCACGCACAAATTTTACATAATCTCTAACAATTAATATCTATAACAGATCATGCTTACCTGTTCTTAAAATACTACCCAAAGTTTTGTCAAAAGACCTTTCTTAATCTTACCTAAACTATTTCTCAAATATGATAAAAGTGGGAAAAAAAAAAAAACAAAAAACAAGAGGGTAGACTTGTAGACTTTTTTTTTTCCAGAGATATTATACTAGCAAAATGTCCAGCACCATATAAATGACCTATTCCAGACAATTTACTCCATATGATGAATAAAGAGCCCATATAAAAAAAATAATTTGGGCTCAGTATTTAAAGGTTTAAAATTGACATTCAAAAGGAAATGAAAACCAATAATGTGTGGGTTGAGGATTACCATAGGACTCAGGAAGGAAGATGCCTTTGGAAATTAAAGTTGTGTGTTTACAGAAGGATAAGCAGTGATAAAAATCATGGTCCATTTTAATAAACAGCAAGAATGAAAAAAGAAAGCAGACCACACCAAACACCTGTCTAAATGGCAGTATTTGAACAAAATAAACCAAATCTCTGCATGACAGAGGCTCAGTTTCTGTAACAAGCATGATAGTTAAATCCAAGGCTGTTATTTCATGTAATAGAGATCCAGGAAAGGAAATAACTATTTTTTTCAATTTGAATTTGTGGATATATTCTGAAAAGAGAAATTCCAAGCAGTGTTGCTCTATACAGCTTTCAGAATGCAAATGCAAAAACTTTTGTTTTGTTTAAATTAAGAGAGAAATAGCACATACTTTTTCAATTCAGGTAACACAGTAAATATAAAGAAAATAGTAATAATTATTAATATTAATACCTTTGGTTTTCTGGAGTGAATGATTATTCACTTACAGGATATAGCTCTGAAGATCTCAAAACACCCTATAAATATTAATGAATGATGACAGCTGTATAACAAATATAATAGGTAGCAATTTTCTGTTCTACAGAACTAGAAACTATGTCACAATCCCTTTTAAACAAGAAGTGGATAGGAAACAAAAAGAAACCAACTCTGATTCTCTTCTCCTATATTACAAAGATTGTTCTTCCACTTATGTTTGATGTTAAGTGTTGTGCTGCTGCAATACTAAGTATCTTGTGCCTGTATCATTCTTAGACACCATTCTGAAGGGATGGAGAGTCAGATGGATAACATTTTTTCAAAATTGTGAAATATTATTTTTGTAGTATTTTTGTATTTCTGTATTCAAGACTCCTTTCATTGGAAACGTTGTTGAATTACATTAGCTGATCATTACCATAATGATGGGAAGGTGGAAAAAATGGAAGAAAACCTTGTCTACTCAAAGGGATCATCAGATTCTAGTACGTTCCTGCGATACATATTTTTCTATTAAAGGCATATATGCATAGAAAATAATGAAAGTACCTTTTTTTACAGGTCACCTTCATACAAATTTATTTTTCATTTTTACTGCATTCCAAAACACTAATTACTTCTTTTATTTATTATTTTTTTTAGGGTGTCAAACGGCTATTTTTAATAAAAGGTGTGCATAAATGCTATTATGTAATACTCAGAGAAATGGTAAGTCATTAAAATAATGCAACTGTCTGATACTGATAAAATTCCCACCCTAACTGTTGATGTTTGGGGACAGTATATTCTTTCGACTAAGAAACGCAGATTAGGTTGAAACCATGATTGTCTGGGAATCTGGGATTTTATTTTATTTTGTGAGTTTAGGAGGAAGTTGTACAAAGGACAAAAACAAGGTATCCGTGAACTTGACATGCTTTAAAGAAATGAATCATACCTTTTCAATTCTAGCACATTTGCTGTGATCTTTTCTGTCTAAATATAAATGTCAATTTTTCCTTAGACCTCTCATATCACATGCAGTATTTGAGACAGTGAGTACAGTAAAACTTTCAGAACATGAAAGGGATAAAGCTACATAGCTATGCTACATCCTGAAGAAGCCCAGTATGCAATGAGAAAAGTTTTCTACTTTCTTCGGGTAAGACAGAAATAGAGCTCTCAAAATAATGAAAATTGGAAGAGTGGGAACATGTATCAGACCATGAGATGGGGATGAATGAACAATCAGAATGAACAATCAGATGGTCCTACAGATCAAGAAAGCGAGGCTTATGTCAGTTCATGAAACTTGACAGGTCTGTATATGAGAGATAAAGAAACAAAATGTTTGGAGAAAAGATGGGGAGGGAATGTATGAGTACTTGGGTGTGAAGAATTTGTGCAGCTCATTTTTGGTAAGGCAAAGCTCCAAGTCAGATGCCTGGAAACACTTATAACTACTAATCTTTCCAAGGCCAGAAGGGACCATTACAGTCATTTCCTCTTCCTCGTGGAATACTGCAAACCAGAGAATTAAACACCCTTACTGCAACAGCTAAACTGTGCCTTTCAAAACAAAAACCAAAACAAAACAAAATTGAGAAGGGCAATAAATTTCCATTTAAATGTAATGGAAAGCAGAAGCCTGACTCACTCTCTCCATAGCTATCTAAGGAACTCCTGGCCTCCATATAAGCCAGAGAAATACAAGAACAGCCAAGGCCATAGTAAGGAAAGCATAAGCATAGCTGGCTGAAGTACCTCATGTACTGAGCTGAGTTGTTCAGTTCTCCAGTCACCTGCATATTGTAAACCTGCAAAAAGCAAGTTGTGATGAAGTTGTAATGAGAAAGCATTGCTGGATTTCCTAAGCAATCAGCCTGGGAAGCCCAGTAGCACGTAGATGTCAGAAGACAGTGCTGAGACACTGCTACAGGGAAGCACTGGGCACCGGAGCCAACTGGCATGGTCTCAACCACACTGCCTCTGGGCAGTAGTCTCTGAAGTAAGCTATGAAAACAACTGCACCTAGATTTCATTTCAGAAAAACGCATTTCCTCACTCAGAAAACAAGTCTGGGAGTAAACTAAAATGCACATAATGTGGTTACCTCAGCATGAAATAGGACATAAATTTCTTGACAGCTTAGACATATGTTAAGGCTACTGAAATACAACAGCTTTCCCAAATACAACACTCCTCTTTGTAGCTCAGACTCCTCCTTGAAGAAAGAGTCTCTTGTGTGACAAGGAGAGCCCTTGTTTCATCAAACTCACAATTCAAGGACATTCCCCTCTTTCTGAACTCCCAGAAATGCCAAGGAGTCCAACTTCTGCCCTTATATAAGCTGCCAGACTCAGGTCAGCTCTCAGGTGACCCCAGCTATCAGCACTCACAACGTCATCATACAATTTGGCAGATGCCTGTTGCCAGAAAACTTTATACCTGTCAGCTCAGTCACCAGTACGAGCTAACCTCCTGTCACGCTTAATTACATCTCAGTGGTGTAACACCTCAGTCAAGGATTCACTACTGGAGCCTCTTAACAGAGGCAGTTCAAGAGAGGGGGTAAGTGGCACAAGAGTCAAGAACTCAGAAAGAAGTTTGGAGTCTGACTAGGGCACATGCAAAGTTCATATTCCCAAAGGCAATCAGTTAGCAGCACACTGTCTGATTGCCCAAAATGTTATAAATGACATACACAAGGAAATATATTCCCACTTTTTCATAATTATAACTAAGGAGCTGCATTAAAATTCTCGCTACCACTCTTTGTATGTTGTTCTTAAATAAATTACTAAAAGCTAACATCAAAGAGGAGCAAATAGAGGAGGGAAGTGAAATAAATGAAGTCTACCAGTAATTTTCCCTGAAGAAAAAAAGGAAAGGAAAACGGAAAACAAAGCTCAAGGGAAAAAAAAATCCAACCAGTATATTCTGTGCCATCGTAAAAGCAAAAAGGAGTAATTTTTCTCAAGTATTTTTATGAGTAAGGAAAAAGTTGTCCCTTTTCCCTGCATAGCTTAACACTGTCAGGGGAAACAAAAGCCAGAGGCAAAACCACAAAACAAACAAAGACCCCAAACCAATGCTGTTTCCCCCCAAATGCTCCTTGCCTGTACTCTAACTTACAAACACAAATTATGTTCCTGCTTCACAGTGAATAGAGCCGGCAGAATTTTTTTTTCATGTAAAACCTGTTTAATACCTTTTTTTTCCATCAAAAGATGAATAGTCAGAATGAAGGAAGAAGAATATCATCCTGATGGATCATCAAAAAGAACTATCTGCAAAAGTTGTTAGGACACCAAGTATAATACATCAATATGATCTTTTTAGCTGGTGTACAATCCCAAGGTACTCGATGCCATAACAAGCAATTTAAAAGTTACAAATAAGTAGATATGAAATGATCTACATAATAATTATAGAAATAACCAACTGTGTACCATCTTTGCTTTCCTAATTAGCAGCTTCTCAGATCTGTTTTCTAAGGCCTGACTCATTCTTGTTTGGATTTGATTTCTGTATCACCTGAACCACAGAGCATCTTCTTCCCAGCTGATGTCAATTCAAGACTAAATTTTATATTTTGGGTTTACTTTCTTTTTAAAAACAAAACAAAACCTTGACCAGAGTTGGAAGTTTTCCATTTGGGTAAGCAAGCAACACCTGCAAAAATGTTTTTATAGCTGTTACAGTAAGAGTCTTTCACAGTGGTTCATAGGCCAATTAGATCTGGTGTCACTAGGACAGTGTGTAGGACAGTCTAACAATAGTTGGAAGGCTGTTTCTGCCTGAAATTCCTAGGGGAAACAGCCAGACTTCATGCTGGAAAATGCGAAGTTATCTGTCTAAACTAAAAATGCAGGATAGATATTTATCCTATAAAATAGTACAAGACAAAAACTGGAAAGAAAGAATGATGTTAATAAACCTCTAAATTTAAACTTGTGTCCTCACAAGTTCATTGAATCTGGTGCTCTCTCCCATAAAATATGTTATAACTGCAGTGTTCCATTCCCTTTATGCTGGTCCCTCTGGTAACTTTGATAGCTCTCATTAGCAGTTGCCCTTGATTTATCCAAATGAACTGGTTAATACATTTAAAAGACAGAAGGAACCACTATTAGCATGTAGAAATACTTAGTAAGTAAAGGCAAAGAATTCTGCCTATGGTGATCTCTACAGAGCCTAGAGATCTGTATTTATGTGATGTGCATGTGATTTAACAACAGTTACAAAGTGGAAAAAAGAAAAAAAAAAAAAAAACAATACAGTATTTAATGATTTACATAAATTTACACTAATTATGACCTGGAGAATAAGAAGTCTGAGCTAGATATTAGTAACTTACACGTTCCAGACAAAAATCAAAATATTCAGATTGCTGTTTTTTTTGTTGGTGGTGGTCGGTTTTTCCTGTTGACACTTATTCATTCACAATGACGTAGAAATAAGTGAAATTTCAGAGACTTTGGAGAAGGTGGTCCCACCTTCTGTGGGATAGAGTTTTTTGAGTAAAATTTCTATAGATTTCAAGTAATCATTTATGGATAAAAAATAGGACTTAATTTCAGGTAGGAACCCACTTTGCACAATTTTACTAATCCCTTAAAAAACATTTCAGATTTATGCATTCCTACTCCACATAAGTTACAGAAATAGGACAGTAATAAAAGAAATCCGATCCTTGTCAGAATCAAGAAAAATTGCTATAAAGCAGATGGTTATCTGTGAAGTCAAAAAAAAAAAAAAAAGAGAGAGAGAGAGAGTGAGAGAACAAGAAAAAGAGGGAGAGAAAGAAAAAGGTAGAAGCAAGATACATGTCATACTAAACAGTTGGCTTCCCTAATTATCGGTACTGTCACTTAAGTACTGGTTTCTTATCTATATTCTGTAGAGACTCATAGCTCTTTAAAAAACAGTAAGTTTTATTATAGCACTACTCTAAAAGGCATCCTTGACTGAAGGACTTTTACTCTTTTTCTTAAAGATCCCCCATTTTCTGAATATTTTGTTTTGTGTTTTCATAGACCGAGGGATTTGCAAAATCAGCATGTGAGATATCTGAACTAGGCAAATATTGATCAGCCTGTTTGTGACAGCATTTTCAGATGACTAAGTTAGTAGGAGGAACTGTCATCTCTGCTTCTTATTGACCCAGGGGTGAGCTTTTGAAAAGTCTATTTTCTTGTATCTCACCTGGGATGTGTCATATGCATTTTATAGGGAAATCATTAAGCTTAAATGTGTTCCATAAACTCATGTGATACCTCAAGCACATGCCAAGCATTACCACATATTTGTAGTGGTACAATATATACAATAATTGTTGTAGCCTATATGTGTGCCTGTGTATATTCACATAAACACATACAGGCAAGTACAGACACTTTTTTTTTTTTTTTTTGGCAGTAGGCACAGAGGAGTCATGCTGTCTTTCTTACAGGACTTTCTATGACTGATCTCAATTGGGGTAAGAATAACATTGTATATACAGTGATTGCTCTATGGTAAAAAAAAATCTTACTATTTAGAGAAGTTTCTGATTTCTTCTTTTATATACCATCCCAAAGTTGTTGTTTTTTTTATGGAACCAGCAACGATTTTTCCCACCACAGAAACGTTGCAGACCAATATACCTTGAAAAAGTATCCACCTGAAAAGGTTTCATAGACGTTTGCCAACATCTCTGCAGTCTGTTGCTCTGTACAGTGAACAGGTGGCACAGTCAAAACCTTGACTCCATACTCACCATCAGGCCTCAGTGACATGGCTCTTTAGAAGACTAAGACATTCGGGCTTTCTGTTTTTACTAATTAGTGAAGATTTTTTATATTCCCTTAGATGTGCTTGTTTGTCTGATAGATGTTGACACTCTTAACCTCTCAGGCCTTGATGTAGCAAACATATCCACATGAATGTAATTACCGGAGGTGAAACAAACTGGACCACTTACTGAGAAGAATATTCATGTACTTAAAAACTTGATGAATACTTCAGCTGCTGGTTTGAGTGGAAGAAAACCGTATCAATTTTAGACAATGGCATTACTTCAATAACATCTTTGATGCCCAGAATTTGCTTGAGGAAACACTTGATAACATAATTTTTCTTATGATTTTGCTGTGTTCATTGTGGGATTGAAAACCAGGCATTACACTGTAGTTTAAAAGTCTCATACACTAGGACAAAATAAATAGCCAATCACTCTGTAAACAGATAAGTACAATTATGTCTTCCTCTTTGGAAGCCATGGCTTTTAAAATTTTCCAAGACCTGAGAGAAATCACAGCATCTCTGAAATACTAAAGAAAAGGCTGAATTGATTTTTACAAAGGATTGCCTTAGCCAGTGGCATACAAACCAGGCCTGAATTCACCTCAAATTCTGCTGCAATGGTAGGGTTAAAACATTTTAGTTGGAAGATTTATGTTGAGTAAGCCAGAAAGTACTGCAATCAGTAAAACTCAAAGAAAAAATAAAACAGAAAGGATCAAAATATAGCTGAGATTTTATAGAAGTGTAAAAGACCATTTAATTACTAAACAGTATTATTTCTTGCATGGAGTGTCATCCAGTATCAAGGGAAGCATGATGATATCTGTAACGGTATAAATTTCCAGGTAAATCTAGAAAGTCTTTCACTGTGACAGATCAGTAAAACAAAGCCAAAAATATTACAAAATGTCTGAATATTCCCAAAGGTCTGAAATACAAGCACTGCAAAATCAACAAGCTTTTGTGTAAGATAGATCTATCAAATTAATTTGGGAAATATGGAGCTGCAAGCACTGTAGGATGAATAGCATATAGCCTATCTGACTGAACTGCAGTTATTTATTCCTAGGACCTGCTTTTGCTGTAGATATAAGGTAAAACAGTAATGTTAAGGTCCTATCCTTCCTTAAATGCCCTAAAAGTTCTCATAAAATTCTGTTCCACCTTTATCAGACACCAAATCAGTATGTTGCCCATGGCCAGGGTTAGGTTTGTATTGTGCTTGTGCCCTTATAAGAAGAACTTGCCCTTCATGTTTGATTGGAAACTCAAATATCTGTTTTGTTTCAAATTCCTCTGAGAAATCTTACTTTATAATGAATATAGTGTCAAGAAATGTCACTTATACATTGGCTTCCTCTATAAAAGATTTTTTTGGAACAAGCTGTGGTTGCACTGCAGTTCAGTAGTTCACTTTGTAACAGTAGCACTTTGTAACTCCACTTTGAGGAGGCTGGAGTCCCATAGGGAACTATTCTTTTTTCCAGTATATTTGACATGTTCAGCTGTTAGTGCTTATTATGGTCATTATGAGCTATTACTGCTCATTACGCTGTTAGGCAGATGACACCTAGATTTACTGAGCTAATGATGATGGGGGTGGGAGAACCTTTCTTTTAGATACACAAGTGATCAAAAAGGAGAGCTAAAATATCTTTGAGATGAGAGAAAGAAAAGGAGGTATTGAAAGAAACACTATACTTTTAAACTCAAAACACTGATAGAAAATCATGTATGCCATTTGGTATCATCTGTACACATGCCAGTTACATGCATCTCCCTCTGTTTTTCTCCCTACTAAGCTCTAGAAACCATATAACTCAACTACTGGAAACAACAATGAATCTAAGCTAATTAGAAGAATAATTCAGATATTACTGTTCTATTTTCTCTGTGCCATCCCTCATGCGATGACACATTTTACTTCAGCGACTTTCTTTACAGATACAATTTCAGATAGCCTTAGGCATTACAATTTAATTATTCTCTACAGCAAAAATAGAAATATTGGCATAGGCAGTTTCTGAAAATAATATTGAGAGCTATGCAGCAACAGGCCTGTCTGGAAAAACTATTTCGATTACATATTTGGTTTTTCCTTTTTCTATTAATGCAAATCATATACCATAAAAAAGTAGCAAACAATGTATGTCCCATAAAAATATACAGCACAGTGGCTGACCAATTAAATTGCTTAAATAACAGTTACCAATGTAGTCATTTTTTCTTCAATCATCATTATTTTCTTTTTAAAGACCTAGAGGCATTATTTGGGGGGAAAAATACAAGACTAGCTATAGACTAGCTATGATATTGGATTTCATTTCACTTGGAATTAAGCTTTTTATGGGAAGGACAAGAGATTAAACACAACTTTCTGTAAAATAGACGGATAATAATGCCAAATTTCTTGTTTCTCTTCTATTACTACTCCAAATGTAAGGATACAGCATACTCTAGCTTTCAGATCTACACAGGTCCTTTATTAACTTCCCTATGGGTCACACAATTCAACACAGCACTCAAGCTCCTTGACGTGAAATCCTGGAATAGAGTCTCTGAGGGTGCATCGTACTGCAATAGCTTTAAGTATTATGCACTCACTAGTGTAAAGTGCCTAGTATAAGCTGCAGGATCAAGGGAAAGGAAATGCCATTGCTACCTGCTATTTGGTGTAGAACAAGAAGCAAGTAATAATCTTTCCCCTCATGGTTTCCACTCAGCTGTGTACAGGCAGGCAGCGAGGCCAGCGTTCACTGGCTGAGAAACAAAACAAATGCGATCACAATGAAAATGTAGAATGAGATATATCTTACTAATCTGCTTGTTGCATTCCAGAAACCAAATAATTTGACAGTACATAGCTATAGTATAGGAAATCTCAGGTTAAAAGCCCCTCTTCCCCCCCCCCCGAATGAGACAAATGAGACAGTCATTAATAAATTGGTCAGGTACAACTGACAGATGGATAAATAATATGCAGGGGCATTAGAGTAATCTAGAGATAGGTTTAACAACCTGAGCATTTCTAGTATTGTCTAGTCTGCTCAGAAACTATTGTAAAGTGCAACAAAATATGTTGTTGTTTTTGTTTTTCCATACATCAAACCCAAACAGCTCATCACCACGTTGTGATACATCGTACCAGCTCAAACTTACGGTGTGTCAGTTCTTTCCTGCTAGCCAAATTTTCAGCAGCAGCAATCACTAGAGAAAAAATTATAGAATAAATATGTATATCCTTCATGCTCTGATAGATCAAAATGGAAGTCTACTGTAAGTAGCAACAGCTTATATCAACTTCAAGTGGATATCATCATGATAGGAGCAATATAACATATAAATAAATATACATTCTGAATTAATTTCCTAATTTTTGCTGAAGAAATCTTCTGAGTAGTTTTTTTGCACTTGACTGAGCATTGTCTCATAGCTAATCCTGCACCAATAATTACTATCTAGTGCTTTCCTTGTGACTGGGTTAGTATTTTCCAAGAATTATATTGCCAGATGTCATAAATGCAGTGGACAATTACATCACATTACAAATACAGGGCTTGATCCAACACATTTAAAATTAATGATTTTTTTATTACCTGAAATTTGCCAGAATCAAGGCCACTATTAAAAGATATGGTCAGACTTTTGCTTTTGTGATAGAACTAATGTTATAGTATGTGATAATCTTGCAACTATCTTGTATGGGAAAAAAGTTAGTGTGAGTGTAGCTTTAATTGAAAAAAAAAATGTTTTCAATGTACAATTTTTGTTTTTAAATAATTTTTACTGTTCTGGTCCTGTAAAATACTAAAAGGTTTTATTAGAATAATAAAGAACAAGAAATTATTTTTTCTATGTGATCTTAGAATAAGTAATATTTATTTTATAATAGATATATAAAAGAATTATGGCCAGATTGAAATCACACTTTTTCTACACTGAAAAAGATTCAAAAGGGAAAAATTTTGCCATTTCCATCAGAGCAAAATTTTGCTATTTTCTTCACTGTATTCTCCAAGGCTCAGATTCTATAAACATCTATTATATGTTAATTTTATACATGTAAGCAATCTAACTGCTATCAGTAGAACTCTCCACAGTCATAGCTAATCAGGAACAACAGAAATAACGAGCCATTTTAAAATCACAAAAACAATTTTAACAACAAAGACGAGGTATACAGAAAGAAACATCGAACTCATTTTTTAAAGGGTCTAGACTTTCTACTCTACTCTTTCCATTTATCATTCTTTTGAGACAGCCTCCCTTCCATCCCAAATTGCCCTCTTGCTTCAGACTGATGTAAAGCCATGGTAGAATCACTGACATCTCTTTGGAGTTGCACTGTTGTGAGAGAAAAATTTAGGATTAGGAAATCTTTAAAAGCTTTTACTCAAGTGTTATTAAAGAAGGATGCTGAGGTTAGCCACATCCAGAAAGTGAGAATAAGCTGGACACCTGAGAGAACTGGATGACTGTTGCCCTCAGCAAGGAGCAATGTGCAAATGGCACAGCTTCAGACCTGAGAGCCCAGTTATAATTGTATTTGGAAAGTATAAGCAAAACTAAGAATCTTAAAAAGAAGTAGACATATTTCTAAAGAAAGAAATGATTTTCTACTTCTTTCTCGTGTAGGGAAACATGGAAATTATAACAAATGAGAACAGTGGGGTACAGTAGGAAATGTAATTTTATCTAATGGAATTAAAAGAAGCACTGATCTTTTTTAGTTATCATGTAACCTGCAATTTCGTTCCTGGTTTTGAGTAATCTCATATACTATTATAGTGCTTTCACGATCATCGTTACTCAGTACTTGATAAAAATCCCCTTCTACAGCATTGCGTGTTAATGATCAGAGCACTTTGAAGAAAATATTTAATAAACACACATTTAATGTTGCTTTAAACCACACGAAATGATAAAACACCTACATTCTCCCTTTTTTTCCTTTAGTATGACATAAGAATGTTTCCTTTCATAGCATAAAAAAAAAGGAATTGCGAATTCTATTCTGCACCAAACAACTGATTGTTTGTTGTGCTGAGTGTTAGCGCTGACCCAGGTAGCAGTGTTTTATAGCCTGAAGATCAAAGAGCAGCTTACCCATCAAAATCACATTCAAGCCTTTGTTTATTACTCTCTTAACCTTTCATCTGCACTTCATGTGCTTTACACTGCACTGAAAAATACAAATATAAAACAACGTTCAGAAAGCGCTGTTTTGGTGAGTGAGCTTTGTTTTTGCACTTATTTTAGTATTAACAAGTTCTTTCCTATTTTTTTTTTAAATTCTTTCATCACTAAAATCAGTTATAATCCTTCTGAAAACTGACTGATTTAATACATAGAATAAATTTTCTGCTTTCAGAAGAAAAAATGGAACTTTATTTTCATTTACCTGTGTGATATTTATGTTAAAGAGTCGATATTAATGCAAAACATAATGAAATAATGAGTTTTATCAGTAGCATTGCTTTCACTTTTTCATATTATTTTAAACTAACATTGTTTTAGAAGGATTTTTTTAAAGAAATGCATCAAAAGGTATCAGATGGATGTAAACACTCTCAAGGGAAAGGAAAACAAGACCATTTATCAGTTGTATTCTTAGAGAGAAATCCCCAAAGATGTCTCTAACACAGCCTTCTGTATGCTGCAAATTGTTAAGCACAGGACATTTAACCTGCTTTTTGCAACTGCTTCATTTTAAAGCATTTCACTACTTGCATTTACTGAGAAGCTGCTATTAAAAGCACCTTCAATCTGCTTTATACATGTCAATTGTAGAAAGCTATTAGCTGTAATTGGCAATTTCATTTTTTTTCCTTTTGCTGCTTTTAGTGTATGATCAGCTTCCAAGAAGTAAGGTTTCGGAATTTTGCTAATGTACCCTAAGCGATGTGTTCACCCATGGCGTAGGCAGGTTTTAGTTAAGAAATTGGTCTTCATCAACATGTGATTTTTCAATATGTGTCAAGAGATGTGAAAAAATAGGTGCTCAGGAATGGCAAAATGGTGTGGAAAAGACACAGTGGGATGAGTGAGAACACAGAGGAAACATCTTAGCATGATGAAAACAAAGGAAAAAAACAAACCCAAATAGGTCATTGGTTGTTAGGCTGAACCTAAATAATTGGCATCAAACTAAAACAAGCCTACATTTCATGAGTGTAGGTTAAGTTCACGTTGGATTCCTTCTTAAGAGAAAAAGCAGGTGAAGAAGGGAGAGAAAAATCAGTCTTCCACTCACTGGAAATTTTTTTCCTTACCAGAAAAAAAATTCCAATTGAAAAAATGACAGCATAAGACTTTACTTGATCCAACCTGTGACCATTTTATTCTTCATCCCTCAATATTTAATTTCTGGATAATACTAGGATAACTGTGGGGTTTATCCACAGTTTCTTTGTCTTCTCAATAAACTGTTCTGGGTGACTATCCCCACTCTCCTGGAAGTGGCTGAACAGCTGCCTGCTGATAGGAAGCCGTGAATGGATTCCTGGTTTCACTTTGCTTGTGCGTGCAGCTTTTGCTTTTCCTAGTGAACTTGGTCTCAATCCAGGAGTTCTCACACTGTTATCTCTCTGTTTCTCTCCCCCATCCCACTTGAGGATGATTTCCTGTGAAGATGACTGTTTTTGGAAAAATCTTCCTCATTCTATACAAGCTTAAATTGAAGCCAGTGAAAACCAAACCCTTTCACATGCTTGTTTTCAGTTCTTTTGGCTCCCTGCATATAGTGCATGCTTTGCAGTGGGAGGTCAAGAGCCACGTTCTGAATATGTTTCTGCTGGGTGCTGCAACTTTGCAGGATGACTTGAACAAGTAAGTATTAGCGGACATTGATCGTCAGAAGTAATTTTGTTTCTTTCAGAGTGAGATTGATTATCTTTCCCCAAGTTGTGCAGATCTCCAGGGAGGATACACTGAAGCACCACAGAGAACGCGATGATAAAAGGTTTTAAAGGACTCAAAAGTTTTAGCACCAGAAGACTGACTAAGCGCTTGTGTAAATGAAAAGTGCATACCTCATGACAAAAGCTCTGCTCTGTATAGCCAGGGAAAGGAACTTTGTTTATCTATTTATGTCATCCAACAACCAGCATTCAATCATTAATGGGAAATACACCTGCTCAGGCCCATTTTTCCAACACAAAAGCAGAGAAAGATCCACATAATGCTAGTACAATATTGAAAAATTTCCAGAGCTATGCTGGAACAATGTGATGAGCTGTATGGGGGTAGGCTACGAAGGTGCTTACAACAACAGGAATAAGAGAGAAAACCAAAGACATTGTGCCACTTTTCCTTGTCACTTGAGGCAGCAGCAGCAGAACTGCCATCTCCTTCACGGGCACTGCAGCAAGTGGCTCTCCTACAGGCACAGCATAGCTTCTTTGGTCCAGCACACAGTATTTTCTATTTGTGGCTGGTCATAGTGAGAATAGATAAGGTTCTAGCAAAGCTGAAGATCTTTTTATGACAGCTGTTTGCATGAGGTCTTGCTCTGTGGTAACCTGCAATGGGTCACAAAACAGCACTGTCTGCAGGAAGGTTTCTTTTCCATGTCTGCAAGATAATCCAAATTATTTCTGACCCTCTGCCACATCTTTGACACTACATCCATGCAATATTATTTTTTTCATATTTTGTATGTCTGAAGAAAAAAGATTAAAAGTATTTATTATATTTAAAACTCTTCAAAATTTTTGGTTCCACTACACCTGTTGAATATACTCCTGTTGGTAAATTTGTTTGCCCACAGTAATTACAAAAGAAACTTCAGAGGTTGAATTTTGTGATTGCTGGAAAATGAAGACAGAAACTTATTATCTAACCCTAACATTTAAAAAGCACCTTTCCAACTGGAGAAATCCCATATTAGAAAAGACCTACACTAGCAGGGTCAAGGCAAGTGAATTCTTTTTCCTTCTTTCTCCTTTAAAAATAAAATGTATGAAATAATAAGATCTTTTTCATTTTAAGTTCTCTTTTTAATATAAATTTAAGAAAGCTAATGAGAAACAAAACCCTATCAATGCACATACATACGACTGTTAACTACAACAGGAAAAACTTGGTAACAAAATGGTTTGTAAGCTTTGAACACACAGGATGTGCAAGCCTAGGAAGTGTTAAATGACAACATTTTAAATTACTGGAAAGAAATGGTGAAAAGAATGTTAATACTCTTTTTATTGTGAACATTTCCCTTTTAGTCTCTCATAAATTAGCCCTCCTAGTTAAGGACTATATAAAAGGGAAAGGAAAATATTTAGAGAATTTTTTTCAAAGAGGCATGTAATAATAAAGTGAGTAATTATAATAGCATTAGGACACTCAAGAGTGTATTTTACAGGGTCATTAATATGGTTCATGGATAGCTGAAAGCACATGGCCTTTGGCCTCATGCCTCACAACACACATGGGGCACACATTAATGGCTCTGTAAAGCACACCCTATTGTGTCTCAGCGCTTTAATAAAGCCTTGCAGATGAAATGCAAAACCATTTTCAGTTGAGCTACAGTACTTTGCTGAAGTTGAAAGGGAAATTACAGTCACAAAAGCAAATCAACTAATGTGCAATGCATTGTACTGACAAGTAGAGATGGAAACAAACTTTCTGGGGAAAAAAATAATTTACCCATATGCTTCTTGTTCAAATCAGTAAGATGATGCCAATAAATGCTTGAAGTCACATGACATTAAAACTTAAATAAGGAAAACAGGTTAGGGACACATTTGCCTTCTCTTTTTGAATTTCTTTGGCATTATACCATTTCTATACTTTTGTTTTGTACTTCTGTACTGAACACTTCATTATCACCTAATTAAAAACAAAGCAATCTAAAAATATTTTAGAGCATACTCCTGGCAATGGAAAATTGCTCAGCCAGAATCCTGGTGAAAAGTGTTGAAAAGATGAGTAAATTATAAGGAATATGGGAGATTTCATGAAATCAACATTCACCGGCAGACAAATATACAGCAAAAATCATTTTAAAATCAGTAGATTTCTTGAACATGTAGTGAACCCCTCAGAGAAAGACTACTCACCATTTTTTTATTCTATTTCATTAAAATTTTGGCACATAAAGAGTGAAATATTACTGCAAAATAATGAAAAAAATAATAATTTCTGCCCTGATTGTCATTTTGAGCAATGATACATGAAGAAATTTCCAACAGTTGAGATATGTCACCTTACTTTTTTCAAAGATGTTTAGCTTGCAACACTTACAACACAAGAGAGACTCAGAACACTTTGATAAAGATGTTAGTATCTATTATTTGTGTTTTGTTGAAGGCTGTTTTCATATTCGCTTAATAAGGGGTTTTAACCAATATCCACCATTTAAAATGGCCTTTTGAAGACCTTCACCTAGAAGTTTGTTGTGCAGTGCATGTAATCAAATTTAATTTTCAATAAAATAATATTTATTTTTTTCAGTGTATCATGGAATGTGAGAAATCAGTATATCAAGCAATGCAGTCTTATATATATTCCAGTTGGAAAGTAATGCAAAGTGCTATATTTTAGCGTACATTTCTTCTGTGTTAGCTAAGGTGGTCATTTGCACACAGATCACCCATTAAATTGAAGAAAGAATTTAGGACCTATACTGCTGCCAAGAGAGTTTGGGGTCCTTAAATCTAGTGCTCGCATTACTCTTTTTAGCTGTTAAAAAGTTCTGTTACAACCTTAAAATACAGATCTTGTTCAATTGATTCAAAATTATCATAAGGCATTACATCAAAGACCATCAGTATTTGAGTTACTACCACTATGTGTAAACTACATTGCACACACACAAAACATAAAAATTGAGCAATATTAAGCATTTGAAATGTGTGAAAAATGAGAGTAACATTTCAACATTTGCAAATGAGATTCCTGCCAAGTTATCTATTGCTACCAAGGTTGAACAGTATACAGAATTGCTTCATTTTAACTTCAGAAAACTTGACACCATTTAAATATATGTAATAAAACAAAATGAGCTGGGACTTCAGAAGCATGCTATCTTCATGTCCTGCTACTTCTATAAAAAGTTTCAAATGAATCTTCATTTGCTTCATTTGGGCATGAATTGGAGGTCAGGGAAGGCACAGTGTAAAACTTAGGAATGAAGAGCACCTGGTCCACTGAGTTTGGGTACAGATCTAGCCTAGACGTTGAGCTGTGGCATATTTCTTACTATCTTCCTACCTTGGTTGAAAATCAGAATATTGGAAACTCAAAGGATTATTTCAGTGTTGGAATACTCTGCAGTGAGATCAGATTGCAACAAAGTCCTAATTCATCCCCAACTCTTGGCTTGCAAAAAGACAGATCCTTTCCTGGGACGTCTGGCATCCTGGCAAAAGCAGGGAAGGCTAAATTATGTTTGCTTGTAAGGACAGGGCCAAGTCTGGCATCCTGACAGGTCTGCTGTCACACGACAACACACAAAGGCTTGGGATGTTGTATAGTATATAATACAGGTTATTTTGTAGACATGAAACATCTGTAATATTGTAGAATGGAGGTTTTGCACATGGATCAATGATAGCGTTAAACTAATTTAGTCAGGTGTTACTTGAAGGAACGTGAAGGTAGAAATACATATCTAGATGGTAAGAATTACAAATACCTTCACGTAGGATAATTGGGTCAAAGATTTTGATATTTTCTGAGGCAGTAAGATGTCTATAATTTGTCTTCAGTGAACGCTTTCTCCTTCTTATTTTGCAAATATTATCAAGTTGAAGTTTATTATGAGCTCAAAGATTAGTCTGCTATTTGGAAAAACTGGAATATTTTTATTATATGATTAAATATTGATCAAGGGAACTTATCTTACCAAAAATTAATTTCTCTTTACAGAAATGGCATAGACTGCTCTTATGCCAAAATGAATAGTTTTTAAATTTGCTATTTGTTATTTTTCTGTTTACCAAAAAGAAGTCTAGTGACAACCATTAGAATAAAACTGTTACTTAAAGTGTGCCTGTACCAAGATGGAAACCTATTCAGTGGCAAACAAAATGATGTCTTTGTGGCCTGAAAAATAAAGAAACACATATATAGCCATCTATCTAAGCAGATGGATAATGTCAATTTGTTGTGCTAGAAAAAGCACAAATAGAAAAGAAATGGTTCATTTTAAAAGTGCACTATATATTCAGGGTTCCCATTTCATAAATATCTTGCCTGCTGTGCACTGCAGTTGACCCTTTAAACATATCTAGTCAATAACCTATTGTTTACTGCAAGTCCATTTTGTCATTTTGATGGTACAGCTTCAAGTGTGGCAATCTTCCTTTCTCTGCTTCACTGCATACACGACTCCCTTTGGCTGGTACTAGCTCACAAAAAAGCCAGTAAAATGTCATTAATTAGAGCTGGTTTGAGATCCAAATGCTAATTCTATTAACGGACCTATGAAATTAGGACACTGTAAATCTAGATGAGCTATGCCTGGGTGTCCTGCAATCTGGGCTGACCAGAGATTACCTACTATATTAAATAAGAATTGTCTAATATATTATTAGAATTTCAAGTATGTGTAAATCAAACCATGCGAAGTACATCACAAGAGGGAATAGACAACTGCAAAGTGCTTTCTTTCTTAGCCTCTTCTATTTATCCAGCATCAAATTCATTTGGAGTGTTTCATCCCGTGAAACAGTAATGGCCAAGGATAAGGTGGGATCAGATAAGGCCTTCTGGGCAAATTCTCTGCTGTGTAACCCCAAAATGATAAAAAATCATTTATAAACACTTAATAACTACAACTCTATTGGAAACTTGTCTCCATTAGAGGATCTCCAAAAGTATTTATGAATTACATTCTTTATATGTTCTTCCAATTCAGAAAACTTAAATGAATTATTTTTAACTTCACGTTTTGATGTGTTTTGTTATTAATTTCTCATCTTTACTTTAAAAGTAATGTACTTTTAATTAGGCAATAATATATAATTTTTTATTCATCTATCATTTTTACTCAAACATATTAGGAAAGCGAGAATAGAAAAAAGCTCATCAGAGACCCTTTGGTAGTACAGCAAAGCCAGAATAAAGTGCCATCTCCTGACAACACCTTTAACGTTTCATAAAAAGATAATGGATGTGCTTGTCACTGATGTTAATGATCAAACATTTTCCCAGTTTTACTGGATATTAAATTGTGAACTATAAAAGAAAACTCCACAGTCTAAGCAATGTAGCAAAAAGAATCCTACTGCTTTTTTTTTTATTATTATTTTTTATTTTTTATCTCCTCTGATGTCTAACTAACATAAACCTTATTCCATTGCTACTTAAACTGAATAGTCACTATGACGTAGGTGGATGAAGTTTACTTCTATTAAAGTTAAGAGGTTTATTTTCAGAAGCCAAGACAACCCTCCAGGTTGCAGAACAGGGCATGATGGGTTATATGTGCAAAATTGCTTAAGTGACACAGGACACTAATTCATCACAGTATCTTTAAGAAGTTGACTAAAGCTTTTCTAATCTTCATAAAGCAATTTTTGAAAGGGTTAAGTCTAAAATTACTGGATGGTTTTGAACATCTATTGAACAAAGTGAAAATATATTAGAAAAATATCTTCTTTTTAATATTTTCAGTAGCATTACCGTAATGGAAAATTAAAGAGGCAAGATGGGAGGAAAAAAAAAACAACTATCTGATGGTAACAACACAAGGTAAATGATTACCAAAATGAGGATCAATCAGTTTAACAGAGTAACACTGAAGAAATCACACCTACTTTGAAAGCACTGAAAAAAATATTTTTTTTATTTTTTTTATTTTTTTAATTTTCTGTTCTACTTGGAAGGAGGAAAGAAAATCAGAACAGAACTAGACAATATCATCCAATCAGAAAAACAAACAAACAAACTAGGATAACTGTTTTCTACTCAATTGTCTACTCAATTATCTATGAACTGATAGATAGGTAGATATTATCTACCAAAAATATCTACCAACTAACAGGTGACAATAATGCAGTTAGTCTTGAATTAACAGTGTCTTCCCTCTCCTCAAAAGAGAAAACTGCTTATAACTAAAGGACGTTGACCAAGACAATCTCATTTATGGGTGTACATTCATTTTGGCATAATTTATAGTCTTACAGTTACAGACTGTTTGCTTTCCCAATGCAAATGTTATTCAGAATGCCAAATGGAAAATATAAAATACGTATATTTTTTCTTTTTTCTTACTTTATAAACATCTTCCAACCCACATCCTTAGAATGACAGTTTACTGCCACATAAAGAGGAAAAAATTGGGAAATTTAAAGCACTGCTTAACCTAGAGATTCCTCTGAATCATTCTTCCATCCCCCTATTCAGTTTAATTGTGAGCTGCATTAAAAGTGTTTTTCTTTCAGTTCTATTAAATTCCTGTGGTTAAAAGATAATAAAGAGCTAGAAATATAAATTAATAAAATTAATAAAAGAATATGCAGTCTGCATAAATCTGTTCCCTCCCTTCTCTTCCTTCTTGGAAACTTAAGCTAAAGGAGAAGCAGCCAATACTGACCCAAAACGTTCTCCTTTTCTAAAAATACCTTTCAGAAGAAAGAACACAGAAAACAGCATTGGTACTATTAAATCTGTCTATCACAATCTGTTCTGGATGTTAAATATATTTCATTTATAATCCTTTTACATTTATTTTATGAAATTTAAATAATAAAAATTGCTTTTTACCAGTTGGAGATATTTTAAATAAACATTTCAAGTCTTAAATTAGTTGAGTTCAAAATTGAAACTGGTTTTTACATCCGTCCTTTCCTAAAAACAAGTGATAAAAATATTTCTGCACTTACTTCTATGCTGTCCTTCAAGGATATTAGACCACTCATACAGTATTTCTCACTAGACAAGATTGCTTGCACAAGACTTGCATTTAAAGAGATTCTAATGAAGATATAAAAAGCCTGTTTCCAATGGCTTCTTTCTGAGTAGTCCCAGAGTTTCCAGGGCAAACAATTCTCTTTTCCATCTTATCAATATCTAAGGAAAAATTTTAACAGACTTTCATTCTCAGACTTCCTTCAGATAAAGACAATATTGAGCCAGAGAACTCACAGGACTTTTGTTTGTTTTTTAACTGCACTTGCTTCGTACTTCAATTTTTATCATTATTTTCTCTTTACCAATGAGATTTCACTTTCAAGTGTTCTAAAATTCTAGTAAGGAGCAATCTTGCATCTCCATAAAATGTAGGTCCTAAAGGAGAGTAGTCTATAGGACAAGGATTGTTTCGGATCAGAATAATATTAAAATATTCTGAATTGCACCTAAAGCTGTCTACAATGGTACTGAAGAGTACCAAAAGGAATCTAATACATATGCATACTAATGCATATCCTCCCTTCCCATCACTATCTGTCTGGAAGAAAATATTTCTGTTGCAGCCCTAAACATTTATTTAACTGGCTTCCTTGTTAAGAAATGTCACTGTGTGAATCCTGGAAAAACAATGGCAGAACTTCTAGTGCTCACACAGATCACCTACATTTAAACATACATCCGTAAAGACTGATAAAAGAAAACCAGACCAACAAAGGTCACATGAAAATGAGAATACAGACTACATCTATATGTCCCTACATCTTCACATGTGGACAAAGGAAGTAAAGTCCTGTACAGCCAAGCATTTTAAACAGCAATTAATTGACATTAGTTCTCATGCAAGACAGTGAAGCTCAATCTCTCACCTTATGGGATGTGAGTCAGGTAAGAGAAACTGAGAATTTGTCAGCTGAGTGTTTGTAAAACCCCATCTTATTTAATGTGACTGCAAATGGTAATGATCTGCCATATAGTGACGAACAAGAATTTCTCTATGCTGATGAACAAGAGTTTCAACAACAAAAATAAAAGTTGATATCTAGTATGATTACACAAAAGTCCAACTTTGAGGCTAACTTACACAGTTATCTAACCACCAGGAAACATAAAGAAAGCCAGAAGAAAATGCAAAGTGTGCAGATTTTCTTTTTTGATTACTAGTCTGTTTCTACACTGCCTATTTAGAGATGCCATCATTATTTATTTAATACATGGCAGGTAAGCATCGTACCAGGTACAAAATACATGACTGACTTCTGCTTTCAGTTAAAAGGTACATTTATTATACTAAGAAAACCCTACAAGCTTGACACAGGGTTATTTTAGCTGAGTTGAAGGTAATTTCAAGTATTCATACCAATCATTGGATTCTGCTGTGAGTTTTAGCGGTTTTAATGTAATAGGTCCCACTTAAAAGAAAATTAGGTCTCTGCCCCTTGAGGCTCTGTAAAGACCACAAAGCCCAAAGAACCACAAAAGCACGAACATAAATGAAATCCTCCTAAGCTCAATAAGATGTTAGCAGTTGGTTACCTCAGGGATCAGTGTTAAAATTACAAAAGGAAAAGCCATTACCATCAACAAATGAGAATTAATTCTCATCTTTCAAGCAACTAGCACTTTCAAACGCTGCAACTACAAGTGAATTTAGGAATTTGAATATATAATTCATAAAAATAAACAATGCTTTCAGATAATAGCTACTGTATTACTGGACAGAATACCCTACTAGTACATAATACGGATAAATGTTCAAAACTTCAAGGACAGGAGGACTGGTATAAAAATAAAATATTGATTACAGACACAGATTACAGATTATTAACTGCAGCACTAATATATGCCTCAGGGCTTGAAGTAAATAGGCAGACAGGAGAAGGGAGAAAAACATACGAAATATGAGGATTTCCTTGCTTAAAGAAGAACATCACAAATGAAACCTCCAACTGAATACTAAGGATACTAACTGGAAGCCAAATAACATTTATGATCTTTCTGAAAAATAAAAAAACACACGTAAAACACAACTACAATAGACAATAGACTGTTTTTCAAAATCTAGGTTAAAATCTTCTATTCCCATCAAAGATTCCATCAAGACACTTTGTTAAGTATCTTCATGCACAAAATTTTAATACATATGAAGCCACTGGAGATAAGTCATCCAGATGAGCAAGCCAGAACAAATAAATTCAGGTATCATGCTAAACGAGTTTAGAACATGAAGAAACAGAGCACCAATGAAATAAAATGATCATACAAAAGAAAATCAGAGTAGCAGACATTGCTGTTGCCCGCAATATTGACCCAGAAACAACTTGCTGCTCTGAATGGCACCTATCTTATCAAGCCACGTCAGATATTACAGGGAACACTCATATACACGTGCAAGTATTATGAAATTACTATACTGACTTCCATAATATCCCAGAATTGAATTCCTGCTTTCAGGAGCCTTAGCAAGAAGTTTGTCAGTAGAGTATGCAGAACAAAAGAAACAATCATGCAATTGTCACAAGAACTGTCAAATGTGAATTGTATATATGACTAAAGTGAATAAATAGCAAAGTGGTGTGTTTTTTTTTTTTTAAGAAAGAAATGCAAGCTACCAGAAGCATACCACTTGCCTACCAACAGCATAAGCATATCCTATTCACCAAGTTTGAAACAATCAAAGGTGACTATTCACTTTCCAACTTGTCTGAGAAAGCAAATAAATATATATATATATATTTAACCTGTCTATGAAGTAAAGCATTGCTGCTATTCACAGAAAAAAAAAAAAAGCAAAAAAGAAAAACAACAAAAAACCACTTCCATCTGAACAGCTTAGCAATAGAAACACCTGTTTCACACCATTAAATGCAAAGCATGACAGAGGTTCTTTCAGATAACACTTGCAATGCCATTTTATCTCATCCCCAGAATAAAAATCTTTTTTTGACAAATTTGTAAACCCCAAAAAAACAGTAACAATAATAATAATAGTAATAATAAAAAAGTACGTTCTCACCTATAGCATGAATTGCATTACAGATTACAGATACCAGGGATTAATGGAAAGCTGAAAGCTTCTTACCAAGTACCCCAAGGCGATAGTTGACTGTGATGACTATCACATTCCCATAACTTGCTAGAACACTGCCATCATATAAATTTCCAGTGCCTTCCATGTAGGACCCTCCATGAATATACACCATCACAGGCTTAGGTCCCCCACTGTCCCGAATGTCTGGAAAAAAATATTAAGACAAATTTTATCTCAAGAAAGTACCAAAAAAAAAAAAAAAAAAAGATGCATGCAATACATATACATATACTTATTTAGTGAGGTTATTTTTCTTGAAGTGTTTCTCAAGCAACATCTTTTACAAAAGGAAATTGGCAGATAGGAGTATTTCTTTGTGACTTGTTTATTTATGACTAGAGTTCGTAATTTTGAAACTGTTATTGGTCTCAGAAAAGCAGAAAGGAATTGAAAATGGTAACATTTGCTCAAATGCAACGGGACAGCAGTCTGATTCTCTTCCTCCTGAATTTGATGTGAAATGTCTGCTAACATCAGTTTGAGCTCATTTAAGCATAGCCTGAATGCTTCGGAAAATCTCAGTCCATCTTTCTACTTGCTTAGCTAAAGGCAATTCATCATATTAAGATAAATAAGGTTTCTCCTCATACACAAGTTGCTGATGGCTTCCAGTATGACAGATCAATAATTTCTTAAAAAATACATAAACAGATGTCTTTTGATAGTTCTGAAGTCCAAATTTTCAAAAATGACTTGGAAGCTCTTTAGCAGTTGGACCTCCAACATATATGACATATAACCTTGGTAGCCTGATGTTTAAGAAGTAAGCATACTTCTTACTTTACTGGATTGTGAAAAGGACTGTAGGTTATACCTGAAAAACAGCTGCCTGCTGTCAAACCAATAGTAAGGTTCTTAAAAGTGACACTTTTTGAACTCAAGGAACAATTTTCAAACTTAGAAGCTCTGCCATTCTTTCAGACAATAAAATTAGACATTGACATATCATTTGGGGTTTCTTTTTAATGCAAACACTGATTTGGGTATCCCTACTTCTCCCTGAAATTACGGGACTTTCATTTTGATGCATTGACTCAGGACAAAATTTTGAACATCTGAAGTTCAGTGAACGTGTGGATAAACACTGCTGTTTGCAAGGAAAGCCCTTAAGCATCAACTCAAAGCAAAAGTTAGTTAATTGGTGAATAGCGAGATAATACATGTTTTTAAACGTTTGTTTTTCTTTGACTGGAAAGAAATTAACAAAAGTGCAAATTTAAACTTTTCACATGCCGGGATTAAATTGTATTTTGAACTAATTTACCAGGCATCTGAGTCTTTTCCATTGCCTAAAGTAATCCTAATATTCCATTCTAACAGATGCTAAAAATCAAGGAAAACAATAGCAAGAAAGCACATGAAAACTTCCAAATGAGGAACTGCACTGCATATTCCTGTTCAAAGACATTTTTGTCATTATGAGAGTATTGAAGCGACTTCCCTGATTGCTCACTTCAGCTTTTGAAGAAACCTCAGATGTATTTTTTTACGCTTTTGATTTGTATGAATCATAGTTAGGAAGCTATCAAGTAAGATCTCTCTAGAATTGTTTGAATTGTTTTTGAAGCACTGTAAAGAAGACTAGGTGAGGGCAGTTAAACTAAAAGCCCTGCTTTTTGAATTTGCTGAAAGAGATCGGCACAGATGTGTCTGTTTATAGAAAGCCAGTTGCTATTATTATTTTGATATTGATTCTAATCTGAAGAAAATGCCAGAACAGTCAAGATCTGAAATTGGATCTTCAATATTGGAAGTACTAGAACAATCATTTATTCAAGACCAAAAGGATGATGAAAGGTTGTACATGAAATTGCTTGTATTGCTTTCCTCACTCAAGCATACAGTAAGGGCTTTCCAACATGCAATTTTCAGAGTGTAGTGCTAAGGAGATTATTTATCTCCATTGTCCGTAGGATAGACTTATGAGCTCCTGAGGTTTAAACGCTACACCAAGGAAAAAGTCTTTTGAAATTCATATACTGTTTTCAGTACATGGTATGCTCATAGTCTACGCGTTTATTTTTTTCTGATATAAGTATGGAAGTAATCATAAATTATTAATCTGAAACCACCATGTGACTGCTCCCAGCAGAAACTGTACACAGTTAATTGTATGCTCGGTGGTAACACAGGGGGAGACCGACTCAGAATTCTTCTTTAATTAAAATTACATAGAATTACAGAGCACCAACTGTGAACAGTAATGAAACATTGGTAGTACTGGTCTGTTTATCTGGAAAATAATATTGGGATATTTAGAAAAGAATGGGTGTCTTTTATCAGAGAAAAGCACACATTCATGAGTAAAATCTGGCATTTAAAGAAGTGACTCTGAGTAAATTCTGTCTGGATCATATTTTTAGTTCTTACTAGTAATATGCTTGTAAAGATTACAGGCAGATAAAGTAAGCCTAATTTTAATCTCTGCCTATGTACCATGTCATAGCAGATGACACGTGGTATAAATTTTCCTCATGCTGCTTCGCCAAAGTCATCAGTCTTAAAAGAAGCCCCTTCTACAAAAGAAAAATTGCACACCTGTGTGTCTGAGGCAGTAATTTAGTGCTGGGGACATCTGCAAAGCTGTCACAGTGTGAGGCCAGCTGACCTACAAGCCATATAGAAGCTATGAAAAAGAGCTTTTTCATGTGAAAAAGGGGGATCATTGCACCGTGGCCATACAGGCACTGGTTTCACACCTACAGAAGTACAGTCTATAGCTAGGAATATTTGAAAGGTGCTGGAAACGTAGCTGGAAGAATTCTGTTTAAGTACAGATGTTACTAACTAGAGGATGTTATTTAATAATTAAAGTGGAGGAATAGAGCAGAAATTTGTATCATAATCAAAAATAGGTTCCCACCTTACAGAGTAAATGTTTCCTCATGAAAACTATGACCCTTTAAAATTATAATGGAGAAAATACTAGGTAATAGTCTGAGGAAAAAAGCTGTATTGGTACAACAGTTGCAGAAAGATGCTTTTTTCAGAAGAGTTAAGTGGCCAACTGGATAAAGAAAGTAATTGAGGCTTCATCACTCAGCTCCTACTGCTGCTTAGCAAAACCCAACCCTAAATGATCTGATGAGTCTTTTTGTTTTTTCCTAAAAACTGGTATCAGTCCTTTGTACTCATGTACTGGAGTGCTCTTTGGAAACTGCAGTTATACTTTCTCATACAGATTAATAGTTATTCATGGAAACAGCTCTTCCTGAACAGGCCTGAACAATTAGGGTATAAATGAAATGTTCCGGCCGAGAAGTACAGATTTACCTACAACTGAAGTTAGTTGTATTCTGTACATTTTATTAAGTGTTGCTTTAATTAAAAAAGACAAGCAATTCCAAACACATGCAGGGACAGCACTGTACAAAACCTTTCTTGAATTTAACTTTTCTGCTTTTATTCACACAGAAGGTAAGTTTTGAGTGCTGTGATTTGTTTGGCTTTAAATTGCTAGTTCATAAAACACCTAAGTAGGTCTTACTGTGTAGTTGAGAATGATCTTATTTATATGACACATGCATGAACTTTGTTGTGATGATTTTCATCTCTTCCTCTCAACTTAATGTTTGTTGCAACTGCTTTTTATGTCAGGTCTTAATTATATTGCAGGCAATTTAGGAACGGGGCTGTCCTTTATTCCATGTTTGTTACATCACACAATAGGGAACCAGGTCCAACTGTGAATACCGGTCACAATTGTCATATATAACAAAACATAATTACAGCTTCACTCAGTTGAAGCTGATGTGAATTAATCATGTGACTTAGCAATTTGCTGGGAATCAAAACAGGAAAGAAAGAAAGCTTACCCAGAGACAACTAAAAACTGTTTAACAAAAATGTCAGAAGCAGCATTTTTCTAAACAGTGTAGAAAATTGTGAAATTTTGATGTAAGATTTTAATTAAATCTTGTTTTAGTTTTTTGTTTTGTTTTGGTTTTGTTTTTTTAAAAAACATAAAACAGCACTGAAACAACAGAAAACTTTGAGACTGGTTACCAAAAAACCTACAGAATCCTTACACAGAACATTGCTGGATAAATGCGTGGCTCTTTTATAAACTTTTTCATGAAGCATTTAAGTAGAGCACAGTATCAATCAATTCAATGCTTTTGATCACTTGAAAGCCTTTTGAAAGTATTTAACCTTTCAAGTCAAATCTATCATATACCTCACAGATGCACTGTTTAATAAACTAATACCCTTATTAGTATTAACATGTAAACATCCATTAATGCTACATTTTTAACATGAGATTAACTTAATGTCCTGAAGACCACTAAAGGTAAGTAGTAATTTTAAGCTGGCTAAAGATTGTTAGAAATTCAAAAGCGGAGACTCTTTACTGCACAAGCAATGCTTGGCATTGACACAAGTATAACAGAGCCCCAAAGAGGTCCTTATATTAAAGGTCTACCAGAATTTTTACCGTGCATGTTTTCAAGTGTTAATAACATCACTGCAAAAATTCAACATCATCTAAATTATCTTCCTTGTGTAAATGGAAATCTGCTTCGGGAATATAATCTGCAAAATTTAGTATGCAAATGATGGGAGAATCTATACTTCAGAGTTGGAATCACAGAACTAACGGGAATGAGTGGCATGATGAACAGGAAACATGAACTCATCTATGTGTATCTGTCAATACGTCCACCTAAACTGGTAACATTTGTGATACTCCAGCCTGGCTGGAACTCATTAGAGGCTATAATTAAGGCTGGAGCATGTAGTTGCTTTTCAAGGTGGATGAACGTGTTCTGTTGTTAACTGATCTCTGAAGTCCAAAAATGTACAGCTAGTGCCAGACGGAAAGATTGTTTCTCTGCTTCTTACCATGACAGTTGAAAGCAGATGACACGCTAAACTTAGCAACCTACTCTATTTTAATACTAATAGAGCAATACAATTTTCTGGAGAAGATCCTCATTTCTGAAATGCACTCTTCTCTTGCACTAACAAAGCTACAGCATGTTAAGCGTACAAAGGAATTTGCAGATGGATTCTGCATCATTAGCAATTTAAGAGTGAAGAGTGGATTTTAGCTGCGATTTAAAACATGCTCCGGACCAAGAACTTCCTTCATGCTATGAAGTCCAATGGCCCCTGTAAGACACAGCAACACACTAAATGATCAAAATGATCACAGTTACAGTCTGTGAACAAACAGCAACATCTGTTCCCAATCTGTCTCCCCTTTCACAGGAGAGATTGGAACAGAGAAGGGAAGAGCAGAAGTATCCAGCAATTACACTGCAGCCCCCACTTCTGAGGCACGCGTTGTCAGTTCGCTGCTTTACTGTGGACCTGGCATTTGCATTCTTCAGTGCCTGTATTCCTCATTTCTAAAAATGGAATAATAGCATTCCTCTATCTCAGAGGGATGTTGTGAGAGTGAATACATTAAAAATTGAGATGCTCAGATAGCACTGGGGACTAAATAAGGATCTGAGATTGACAGATTGATTTTCTAGGTAATGTGTGTACGACAGAACGGTGGATGAGAAGAATTCATTTGTGAGCAATCCTTCATGGATATTTAATACAGTGCTAACTACCTAGAAGTCCAGTTCTGATTACTGAGTACATAGGCTGATTAATGAGTTGTGTCACTGTATTTTAAGTCATGCTAGGGATCGTAGCATAGAGGAAATAAGGGTGCATAGAGATCCCCCTCCAGTCACATTATATGAATTCAAATTATTGCTTTGCTGAAACTGGGATAAATATATTAAGATATCTTTCTTCTTAAACCAAACCTCACTCCTGTCCTATGCATGTGTATGCAGCCTAGGTGTAGTTTATTCAACTGCCAAACAACTTAAATTTTGCTTCTACACTACATATTGCTTACCTGCATGTCAGTAAATACGCAAATTCACTACTGCTATATCAGTTCAAAGATGCTTACTGATTGTAGGTGTTTTTGTCACTTTTGTTTTTGGTTTCTGCTCAGGTAGTTCACTACTTATTGAAAAACAGGTAAGCAATTTCATGCATAGGCATGAAAGGGTTACATCAACAAAAATGCTACCAGACTGAGGGGGGAAAAGATTTATACAATTTGACAGTGCACACATTTCACACTCGTAGAATTTGAAAACACCTTCATTTTTTAAACAGCAAATTTGCAGATCATTAGCTGGTAATGTGCACTACTGCCTTTGGGTCTTTTGAAAACAAAAATGAAAAATGATCTAATTAAGCCTGGTCTACTGGTTGCAGCACATGCCAGAGATCCAAGTATGATTACTGATTCTGGTGCTTGCACTGGAAAGGTTTGGACAGCAATACTGGTAGTGACATGTGGCAGATAGGAGCAGGATTATTGAATGCAGTTTCAAAATGAAATCTTCTAAACCAACTCTGATGCATGAGTGACACAATGTAGAACACTTTCCAGGCATTTGAGCCAAGGAACTTCTACGAAAGATCTTTCTTCAGGAAATGCTTAACACAGAAAATGCAAGTGGTAGCTCTGAAATTATTCAGTGATACAGAAACCATCCCGGGCATTTTAGAAGTCACTGAACATCTGCTTATGTAGCAAGGATTCTATGGATATGAGACAGCCCTTTTCACTGTATTGGCTCAGCCTCCCTAATACTGACTGCATCATTTGGCATGTTATATTTTGCTCCCAGTATTCCATCTGTAGACATACTTACTAAAAACTACCATAGTGCAAAAGGTTTAATGGACAAGTCAGAAATTGAGACAGGTAAGGTGGCTTTTTACTTTCCTCTCTCTTTCCTGCTATTCCTATTTAAATACATGACAAAGTCTGTGAACTCTTCATTTCTGCATACGCAATACGTGCTAGAGCTTCAATGCAGAACAACTCCACAGAGGGACAGTGAAATGCAGGGCCTTAGCACACAGGGTTTCTACCAACCCAGTAGACATCTTCAGCAGCCTTCAGGGTCTGCTGATCATAAAAATTTAAGTTTGCCCTGTCTCCGACTCTTGGAAGCAGTGAACATCTAACTAATGCTTGCATTCTTCTATTGGCACAGAAAGGAGAACAAAGCCATCACTTGTATGCCAGAGAAAATTAATCCCAGCTCTGTAAGGAAGAGATTTATTAATGCTTTAAGTGTGTTTCTTCCCCTCTAGTTTGACTGCTGTGTTCTTACAGTCCTTTCTCTCTCGTGCAGCTGTCAAGGTGGGAGATGAGTTTTCTCTGACACAGACACTTGTTCTCCAAAGACAGAGATACCTATTCTCATTTGACTTTGCATATTAAACTACGTTCTGATAACAGCCACTCTGCTGAATTTTAGCAAACTGTTTTAGTAGTCTCTTTTAAGTGTGTCTAAGTAGACACCGACTCAACAAATGTTAAGCCATTAGTGTCTGTCTTGGCAATTATACAGCAAATTAGAAGAGCCATTAAAGTCCTCTGGATGAATAACCTAGGTTTCAAACTGTATCTTAAAACATATTTTAAAACGAGACATTCACTTTTACTGTGGCTAATTCAATATTACAGGTCTTAGAGAATACACAAGAATGTCTTTTGCAACATTTTGTCATGAACTAATGTAAAAATGACTTGGCCTGATAGAGCTAAGTGGCTCTGAATTACCATACTCCACTCTGAATAACATGACAGCTTTCAATTAGGTCTTCTTTCAAGTCTTGGGCCAGCTGGTGGGCTTTCATTTATATGCTTAACTTTCACATTCAGTAGAGATCAAGTAAAATAGACAAATCAGAGTTTACTTGTAAAGTCTCTGTTCAACTATCGGTTAAGAAGTTAAGTGGTCATATTTGCCTTCCTTGACCTTGTGATAAGGCCACAATGTCTGAGTAACACAGTTAATGTACTGTATAATGAAAAATTCCTTAATTAAGAACCTTGCAATTCACTTATTATGATAAAGCTTAATATGTAATAAAACCAAATATTTAACACAGAAGCAGGTAGCAACTCTATCAGTCTTAAAAGGAAATTTGTTTTACTCATTGGCCATATAATATATGGAAGTATGTGCTTAAGATTCAGAATTTTGAAGCACATCTACTTGAAGGAATGAGACCACTCAGGAGATAGAGCCCCTTGTTACCATTTTCACAGCCCTGAAAAAAATCAAATCCGCATCACTTATGATTAACAAATATCATTCATAAACAGAATAGCATGCTTGACATTACTAAGTTTTGATTTTACTTGGTAATATGGGTTCCAAGGAACACAAGCAAATAGTCGTCTTTATGTGGTTGTAAAAAAAACAAAAAAAAAAACAAAAAAAAAAAGAAAAGAAAACAGGCCAGATTCCTTCAAATGACCTGGGTTTAGCTCCACTGAATTCATAGGTGCTGTGCAGAGCTTCACCACCTGCAAACACTGCCTGCTGCTCTAGGGCTACCTCTCCTGTATAGGGAGGTGGGGGTAGTCTTGAATTTATTTATTTGTTTATGGTAATTTAAGTGCAGAAGGGTTTTATGCAAGGAACTTCAGTTGCTTAAGAGACACTTTCTCAGTTTTCTATATTTTTCCTTTTATAAACACAATATTTAATACGTTTATCAAACTAATAGGCAGTGAAAAACATCTTTTTACTGGTGAAATACATAGGGTTAGAAAACATGCAAAAAGGTGTACAGAGAAACTTTAAAAGAGTGTTAGTTCAAATAGTATGGACAAAATTCAGTCAAAAGGTGGGATGCAACATAGCAAAAGTCCATTTCAAGAAAACAAAAACCCCTCCGCTTTAAATATTGTTACTGTTTTGTATCAAAACGTAGAACTTAACAACATTTTCTTTTAAAAAATTAAAAATGTATGTATAACAACAAGCAAGAAGACAAAACACATCAAAAATGGGAATTAAAAAAAAAAATCTTCAAAAGAAGACAAGAAGTCAAAAAAAGAGGGAAGAAAAAAGATTTTCAGGGATCCTTGTCATGCAAATCAGTTTGGCGGCAAAAAAATACCTTCATCTTCAGCACCGTCATTATCACCTAAATCATCTGTCTGTTTCTTTGTAAGGGGACCTAGGATTGAGAACGGAGAAAATGGAGGAAAAAGACAATTCAAGAATATACAAGACTGAGGAAAAAACAGTGAATATTAAATTCCCATGGATGTTTCAAAGAAAAACATTTGCAAGGAGGGAAATCTTAGTTTATAACAACCAATTTTTCATTAAGTTTTTAAACATTACAGCAGAACCTTCCCTAGGGGGTATGGCTATTAGAAACATCTAGCACAAGAATCAAAGCGCCCAGTGCTTTGTTTTTAAATGAAGAATCCAAGCTTGTTTACTAAAAGCATACCCACCGTAATAAACTATATTCATGCACATTTTTCTTAGGAGTAGTGGATACAAGAAATGCCAAATTATCTTTCATTTAATTCAATAAGACAACTAATAACTGTCTACATTTGGTTAAAACAACTTCCTGTGAAACGCTAAATCACATTTCCAAGTTCAACCATTTAAGCTCATGCTTTACAAAGAAAAGCATGGGTTTCGCTTTTTTTGGGGGAGTGGGAGGAGGGACACCGTCATTACATTCTCTTTTAATTAGAACTGTAGTTTCCCTTGAAACCTTTGACTACCTGCTGAGATATTTGTAATGAAACATGAAAATCCATATGCAAACTAGAATCAGGTGTGAAATCCTAGACCAACTGAAGACAATGATTTTTGCCATTGATTTCAATGGGGCCAGGGTTTCTCCCACAGTATACAGAAATTACACTGAATATGGAATTGTGGTTTTAGCCTGGGCAGGATGCAAAATATAATTCCTTATTTCCATAGACTGCAAGACATTTTTTTTTTTATGCCCAGCACTGTATCATTAACACTTATTAATAGATTAATCACATTTTCCAAAGGGAAAAATGCCTGCTCATTTACTGAATAATAAAAATATACACCAGAAGGAAAGTCAAAGGCCATTTTGAAAATATTTCCACGTCATATTTTACACACTTACGCACAAACAAAAGACAGTTGGAACTCAGCATTATCTTTCCTTTTTTTTCAGAGCTCTCTCATTTCCATGACATTCTGTAATTTGCATGCAAAAAAGCAATCAGTACAAACACAGGACTAAGTAACAAAAAAAAAAAAAAAAAAAAAGAAAAAGCCAGCCAAGCACAGAGTTGAAAACAAGAACTCTCATGCATAAAATAGCAATAGACAAAAATAACAACAAAAAAAGATGAACGGTATGTGTTGGTATTTGCGGTAGATGTAGGCAAGAGACATGCATTAACTCTAGGCACTATGGAGTATTAAAACATTTGTACTGAAAATGTTCTATTTAGCTCTTATTTTACAAGATATTAGTTATTCAGCATTAAACCTGTAGTTCCTATGCAAAATACTACGTATTTGACTGATGTGTTTAAAAAATTCAAATGTTTGTACCAGGTGCATGGATTTAAGATACAGAGAACCCATGAAGTACCATGAGGTTTTAACTGTGAATTTAGGAGTGGGACCGTGCTATTGAAAACCAAAGCTCAGTACCTTAATCACTGCATCAACCAGGAGTATAGTTTTAGACTCGTTCTAAATACAGAACACCAGAGTTATACATCATAAATTAAACACAAGCATTTTTATAGTCACACCTGCAACAATCATTCTCTTTAGTACAGAACCTTGGTGAATGCAATAGCTTTTCTTAATGGAAACCCTGGATGCAATCTGCACAGCGTATTGCATTAGATAAGGCGACCCTATCTGAACGCGCACATTGGAATGCCTTGTTGCCCACCACTCTCATACCACAGCAACTTACTTCTGAAAGAATAAAATTACAAAAGTAAAAGATGTATGGCAAGGAATAACAATCCCATGGTGGGCTTTCAGCACAGTGTACAGGAAGAATGAATGTAAAATTCTTAGAGCTATGCATCTAATAGCAATGGAGAGGCAGACAAACAAGGATATACATACACATTTTTAACAGTTTTTATCTTATATTTTAAAAAGTCACCAGAGAGGAACAGTAGTATCTGGAAAGGCAAACAGCATACATTTATCCAGACAACTTGCATAGAGAGGGACCATTTCTTTTCCGTATGAAGCCATGATAATGAATGCTACTGATTTTAATACCTGGCCTTTCTGTGGTATTTTGTTTAGATCATTGTTCCAGATCTCAACACCAGTTACATACTGCATTATGTCAACACACGGGATGGATCTCAAAGCATCTATAATTTTACAGTCTAGTGAAACATCTCTGGGGTTAATGTTATTAAAGATAACCTGGGTGATTTTCATATTTATACAGGCATGAGTTTCACTAAAAGGCATAAAATCAAACCACCTTCCTGATAATCATGCTGCAATACAGGTCACAGATTACTTTTGCAAAGGGTCTGTTATTTTTAAGCTGTCATAGATTAAACATACTTTTCTCATACACCTGTATCTCTCTCCCAATACAGGGGCTCAGATTGCCCCATCCCCAAAGCAGGATGACATCCCTGATGGAGAGGTGTGGGAGACCCACCAGGCACTACCGATGTTATTAAGAAAGATGAGAGTTTCTGCCATGACTTCACTCCAGTCTGCAAGAGTATAGTGGACCATATTACCCTCCCTTCAGCAATAGTTAGCTTAGAGAACTACAGACCAAAATGCAGACAGATTTTCAGCTTCCTGGAATTAGAGAGTGCTGGCCAAGGCCTAGAAACCAACACAGTTTCGGCCTCATGCCTCAGACATGGAACTATTTACCTGTTATATGTACTTAATCTATACATACAAGTATGCAGTGAAAATTTGTATTTTTAAATTGCTCTGCAACCCCTAGAAGAAACATTTGCTTGAGACCTGTTGTGCATATTGCTATCTGAAGCAGCACACAGCAACACAGGGGTATACACTTGAACCCTCAAAGACAAAGAAGAGCTCAGAATTCAGCTGTTTCTTCTGTGCTGTCTGTTTCAATCTTATGGAAAGTTCAAGAAGGTAACAGCAATAGCCGTTTTAATTAAAAATAAATCAGGACTGGTTCACATAGTAGCCATACAATTTTAGGTTATTTTCTGCAGGTTTGAAATAATATTCTACAGAAAATTTATCATTTTGCAAGTTAAACGTATACCTCAGCTGGATTTATTTCTTTACCCCTGACAGTTTACGCAATACAAAATTCTTTAGGGTTTTTCCATCATTCTTTTCAGGTACCAGGAACTAGCTTAACAAAATACTGATACAAAGAAATGATGGACCCAGAACTGAACTCTAGTGAGAGATGTCCCTGCTTGTGGCAGGGAGGTTAGACTAGATCATCTTTAAATGGCCCTTCTAACCCAAACCATTCTACTACTGTTTCAAACAAATAAAATACGGGTATATATTTATTTGTGTTGTAATCATAATTCTCTAGAATTGTTACCGAAGTCTTTTGCCCACTTCTTTCCACTCTTGTTCCATTGGAGCTTCTCTTCACCCTTCACAAAGGCTCATTCACTCCCATTCTTTGTCTAAATTTTAGCTAAAAGTAAGCAGGTACCATAAATAATGCAGAAAAAAAAAAGGATCTTAAAGGCTATAGAAAATGCTGATGAGAAGAGGAATCACTTAAAGAGCCTTTATTAAGGATGTCCCATTTAGTCTTGTATTAGTGCATACCCTTTAATTCTCACTAACAGAAAAGTAGACCCTTATGTTAGTTGAAAAAGGGAAAGACATTACTTCATTTTATGCCCCCTAAAGGCAATGAATGGTCTTGCTACAAAAAACTAAAGGAATGCTGTGTAAAGGGGAATCTAAGACACACTTTACTCATTTAATTTGAAAATAGTTCTTACATTACAGAAGCTATTCAAATATTTATTCTATTTGCAATGCAATAAGTATTAATATGAAACGATTTAAAATCGCTATAGTTGACCCCTGCATGTTTGCAGGTGGCTTTCCTTTACTCAGAATGAGAGAACTATCCTACCTCCCGTCCTATTAACTGAATAATTATTCCTGGGCACATAATTATTCAAGTCCAGCCGTACTAATACTGTTTTTTTAATCTTTCCTTTGATGAAGGACTAATGTACTGAAGCTTACAAATACATTAAAGCTGATTATAAATTCTCTCTTTATGATCTTGATCCACCAGAAATTATCTTTGGCCTTTTGGACCACACATGCGTGGGAGGGATGGACACTTCTGGATGTCATTAGCTTTTCAGCCTAGGAAAGCTGTTTGTCACCAGAAATTCATAGTGGAAGTTGACACCATTTTGTAAAACAGCACAAAATCTCTAATTTAATCCATTCTTATGTATACAGCCACTATTTTGGCCAAAATATTCTCTTTCGGTAATGAGATAAGTCAGGAAGAAGAAAAGGACCTTTAACATTAGATTAGGCAGACTCCATTTTAGAAACCACCACAGTAATAATCATTCCTTGAGTTAAGGTGTCTGTTCAATAAAAAGGGAAAGAGGTGAGATTATGGCAAACTGAAATAATACAGGTATTAGAATAATTCACTTAGTGGGTTGCAACACCATGGAATCTATTTATACACACTTTAAATGATTACTTTTGCATCTTCAAGCTTTGATAAATGCTTTCTTGACCATTTCTTCTTCATTAGCTCAGTTTAACTCAGCATTAAAGACCCATGAAGTGAAATTACTTCGCCTTTTTAGGCGCTATTTGGATTGTTCTTTTAACTATCATTTTCCACTAAAGTCATATTTTTCTAGCTAAAAAAAATCTGTGCTGAATTATCAGCCTAGCAGATGTTAGCTGAAGCACAATAACATGTTGTACCTACCTCATGGTTTAAATTTAAAAGAAATTAATGACGAGTTATAATTAACAGTCTTCAGACCTCAACATTTTCAGTGAAGAGAATTCAAAAATCAAAATCTTATATGTTGGAATTAAAACATAACTATATAATAGTTTTTCTTATAAATGTAATGGCAAATTGGAAAGATGCAGCATAATAGTCATCTGATGAATAATTTTAAAAAATCATCATCTTTCATTTGAAAATTAGAAAGTTGTCAGCAGAAAACTAGAATTCCTTATAGAAGAGATATTTAGAAGGTACAAGTGACAGCTGGATCTAAAAGAAAAACCTAACAGAAATAAATATTTATCATTATACTTTGTTGCAATAGACAAAAAAAATCCACTTCGTATTTTCCCTTATTACTGTCTTGCTTTCACCATGTGCTCACTTTTCCTTGTTATTTCTCCCCTGTAAATTCCTTTTATTTGCATAGTGTACTTATTTGCCGAGTGTACCAGCAGAGCAAAGCCCTGGTTGCCTTTGCTTTTGATGATAACATTTGCACTCATGTTTTAACAACAAATGATGGCACAAACCTCAGTCATTTCACCTCTTACTATCTGATTTGTGATGACAATCAAATACTGTAATTAGAGCTGCAAGTAACTCAAATTTGCATCTGCAAGTGAATGACAGGTGCAAATTGAACCCACAAAAGGGTTGCCAACTTTCTTTGAAAATTTACATGTATAAATGCTTTGTCACTAAAGAAGCTATTCTGACACTTCAAGACTAACTCCTGCTGTGTCTTTTATAAAATCATATTGCTGAAGTGTCACACAAAGAATGTTTAATCCTGAGCCTTTTTATTCACAAGATTAATCACACTGGCTGGATCTTGATTTCCCTTAAATCTGAAGGAACTTCATTACTGAACACTACATTTATATGAATTTAAATGAGGTGAAAATCCACAACTGGATAGTTTCACTTCTCTGCTTCCCATTTTAGGTGCAGCCCCAAATTCAGTGTATTCTCCAAGGTGAGGGCACTTTATGTTCATGTATCCTGTGGACAGCATCCCTTATGAATCCTCATTTCAGCCTTTCTTTAAAACCCATTCCCTTTGCAATAGGCCACTCCATAAATTTAATTTCCTTTCTAAAAGGCTTTTGATTACGTGACATGCCTTACACAGTCACGCAGCATTACTAGGGAGTAGATGGAATAAGTGCAAACTCACCGAGTGAGCTGGTGTCCCGAGGCCCATTCATGTGACAGCCATGCCAATCCCTGAAGCAGCACACACCTTATCCTCCTGGATGCCTGCCTGCTCTGGGCAGCCTCAGGGTGCCTTACGAGATGGCAGCCGCAGGGGTGAAGCTCTGCTCCACTCCATCCCCACATGGCAGCATGGACAACTGTACTGCTCACACCTGTGACATTTGACAGGTTCAGAGAGGGCACACATGACTTTTCCTAACTTCTCATGCAGTATGAAGCTATTATCCTAGATCAGTTATCCTCTAACCCTTACGGGTTGCAATTAAAACTTAACTGACGCAGAGCATACGTAGTACAAGGATGAAGCAATTCATTGGAGAAGAGCTGACAGACTGGTAATTCCAGACACAACTTCTGAACCACTCTGACTTCTGTTCTAGCCCTTGAAATAAAAAATCACATTGGAGCGTGGAGAGGAGAGAGACATTTATTTTACTTTCCAGTGGACTAAGGAAAGGAACAGACACTTGAGGTAAAGCAGTGGCTGTGCCTCCCATTGGGATTACCCGCAAGAAGAAGGATGCTTCAGACACACTGGGACTCTGTTGGCTAATGTTGAGAGAAAGACAGCCCATGCATTTAACAAGAAACACTGCGGTGTGAGTACAAAGTTCCAGAGGCAAGGAATGGGCAAGTAACAGACAAAAAATGAGCCTGGTAATTGTCATATGGTTATCAGCATTTACCACTCTTGTGCTGCTTCACTAGTCTCAATCACAAGTCCATGCAGCTTTTAACAGTTCACTTACATTAATAATTCATGTTGTTTACAGATACTCATGTTCCAGGGTGACACCACCACTATAATAATTGAATGCAGCGTTACACAGCAATGCCACCACCTGAACTTCAAGATTATGAATCAGTTTTTCTCTCTAGAGATAATGACTGCAATTCAGACCCTAATGAAGATTCATGTACTTGCTTAACTTTAAGCCTCTGAGTAAGTTCTCTGAAGTCAACAGGCTAAACCTTCTAATAATATAGAGACAGATTCACTGCCATTAACAGAACTGCTCCTGTTTGCATCTGGGCTAGAAGGTCAACTCAGAAGCAGGACTGAGCATCCCAAATTTCTATCTGGTAAAGCTTCTGTCAGTTATTCTGAAGACAAGTCTAATGAACTAGTAGTATTTCAGTATCTTGGACATACTATCAAAGCTCTGTGATATTTTTTTTATAAACACCTTTTTATTCAATTCACATACATATAAATAGAATGATGAATCCATTTTCTACATCTCCCATAATAAAATTGCATCCTAACTTTATGGAAGATGTGAATTTGTTTTAGATCTCAAGCCTAAAAAATTAGTACATGTATTTAACTCATGCAATGCAACCGAGAAGATACAATTTTAAGATTCAAACTTTAAATTCCAAAATGAAAATTCACAGTTGCCATCAGTTGTAATATCAATGTTAATCTTCACATTCTTTCAAATCTCTGTAGTGTTGCTGTAACAGCAATACAAGTCAGGATGCAGTAAGCAAAGAATGCTTTTAAAGCATACATGAAGGTAGACAGCCAAGGAAAGCTAGAGAAAAGTTAAAAAGATAAGGTTTGGCCTCTTTGTTTCTGGTTTTGTGCCTTTTGTTTTGGTGTTACTTTGTTTCAGACGGGTGGGATAGGCCATCAACCAGGAAAAGAGATGTTAGAAAGCATTCTCTGTTATCTCTCACCTTAAATACCAGAATGATTAAAAGCATTCTTGAAATTTCGTATTCTACTTATTTTTGTCTTTCTGGTCTCAGACCTGGAATAGGAAAAAAAAGACTAGCTGCCTCCACAGGTGAGATAGCTTTGGATCCTCTGCTGGAGACAAATGCTGTCAGTCTGCCTTGTGCTGAAAAAGCCTTTTTTCCCCACAAGTAACTCTATTAACTTAAAAAGCTGTTGTTAGCAGCAGCTATATAGTATTGTTCAGGGCACACCTGAGCATACAGGACCACCTCTGAAAACCCAGTTTCAAAACCTAAATAGAAAAAACATCTTCACATTACCATGGACTTGAATGTTGCAGAGAATCAATTTAATCATCCGTAGTATTTTCATATATGAGTTTGGATGGAAATATGCTCCCACCCCTTTCCCCAGTGTACTCAGTCATCTAGTTTTCAGCCACATGCCTTTCAGTTCTGTACCATTCACTGTACCACTGTAACCTGTACGTTATTTTTACCATCTTGCATTCCATAGAGATCATAAGTAACTTGCAGGCTTTATTTCCAAATGTGTTACTATCAGTGGCAATTAATTCTCTGGCTTCCTCACAGAGCTGAAGTTCTTCAGCAAAGAGGTGAAAGAGAAAAACGTAGTTTACGGCTAACGGTGATCCAACCCTCCCCACAAACAACCAGCAGACAGGGGCAGGGAGTAGATCAATGATGTGCTCTGTCTATAAACATCCTCGTTAAATACAGCTCACTACTTTTCTTACAATGCTTTGAGTAGCAAGAAGAAAGTCTGATTGTATTCGTTAATCGTATTGTATTCTTTTTGTTAATCATAAAGTTTTGCCTTCAGCATTACACAACTGCCCCATCATCTAATGGTGACACTGGTACCTATGGCACTGAGTTTTTGTTCTCATTCTTATATCCAAGTTTGCCTCTCATGATCTCAGAGAGCAGAGAATACTTCTGATACTTCATATTTGCATGTAGGGACATATTTAACTGTCTTAAAACAGTCATACAACAAAGTTTATCCCAGGAAAATGAAGGTCTGATTCTTTTGGTTACCCACAGCTATCTGAAGATACATCCGCACACATAGTTACAGGCGGGTTCTCCTATGTACCTTTTTAACAAATTCTTCCCACAGATCTGAAGCTCTGAGCATTACTGAAATATAAATAGAAATACACAGAAATCAATAAGTACCAACACTAATAACCCGGTGTTCAGAACTACAGACTTTCCATTAACTTGGATCTTGAAGAATAAAAATGCTTCAAGTCAGATGTTTCTCCGCTATTCAAAGCTTTCAAGGCATCCTTAAAAGATCCTTTAATTGGAGTTGTGGTCACCAGCTTTTAGACACAGTTTTACCTGCCTGCATTACCACACCTTTTAACAGAATCAAAGTGCCCATCTCTGAGTAACAGTGATGGGAGAACTGTGGGGGTAGCACTTGTGGAGAACGCGATCAGGAGAAAAGTGCTTTGCCTGAAATATTTTCTCATGCTTACATACTGTATTTTTAGAGGAGCATAATTTTAGGCAGGAGAACTTAAAACTTCTCAGCAACGGAGCAGTCACAAAACAAGAACAGCACGGCCAGCACTTGAAGATTAGTAGGATCAAATACCTGTCACAAGAAAAATCATTCTCATTTTGACATGTTTTCAATATTAGCCTGGCACTTGTTTTGAAACTACAGTTGACTTGCTCTGCATTTCATATTAAAGATTCCCAACTGGATAGATAAAAAACCTTATACCGAATGGAGCATGAAAGGAAACCAGTGCATCACTTCTAATGAAGCAGAACTTACAGACAAGCAGCAAAACTTTGGACCACATATTTACACAGTTCCTGTCGACTCCTATAGAAAGGACAGAAGGCTCAAAAACTTTCTGGTAGATGCTTTCCACTCATGTTTCCTATTTAAAAATTGATTACCTTAACACAGAAGCTGGTGAACAGGAAGCTATCATCAAAATAAAATAGATCTACAAAATGTCATGTCTGGCTTTACAATATATTATTTACAAAAGCACAGCAAACTTAATAGCAAAATGTCAGAGTAGCCCTCGCTTCCATTTCCATGACATCCATTTAGGTGAGAGTTGACGGGTTTGGGACAATATAACATTTCTAATTCTTTATCTGCTGACAATATGACTGTGCTCTCTGAAGGAAAGCACTACAATGCAGAGCAGATAAAAGCAAAACATTTCTCAGCACTGGACAAAAGGTACTCTCACTTTATTTCTTTCTCAGAAGTCTACTCATGTAGGAGCACCATAATGGGCACAGTTAATTTTTATACTGAGCTTCATTTCTCTTTTTTAAAGCTGATCCTGGTGTGGTAAAACAACCTGGTGTGGTACTTTCTCTTCCTAACAAATAGGAAATTTCCATAAGCAGTGTGAATTACTAAATTATAACGATGGTCCAAGGTTTCACACTGCTCCTTTTGATAACAAAAGCACTAACTAAATTAAATATGGAGTTCTGTAATGACTGTGCATCACATTAAGTTACTATATAATCACTATTCTAATCATATTAGGATATCTAAGAGTTATCTCCTGTTTAGAAAGTAAACAAATCTATGGGGGATATTTTTGAGACATTCCTCATGACTCCTTAGTCAATGGAAGTTAGCAGAAAAATATCACAATAATCCAAGCTCCATCCCAGTGAGCTGAATATTTACAGCAAGCACAGCAAACTACTGCAGTAGAACAGTATTTCAGACTACCAAGCTACCAAAATGGAGAAAGCAAAAGTAGTTCCTAGAACAGGCAGCTTTTCCTATGGGGCAGGAAAGATCAATTTTGCTTATGGACCCATCAGTCAAGAATATCACTCCTTGTCTTCACTTAATCATCAGCGATGGGAAGTTACCATAGTTGGAGGCAAAATTTTAAATTTGCAATTTTCCTTTAAGGTTTAGTTTGCTAGTATTGTAGATTCAATAAAGTTTTGGTAACACTAGACATTATTTTTGGCTCTTCAGCTACAGAATTATTAACTCAAGTGTAAATGCAAGGTATATAATGTATACAAATAGAAACAATCCAATTAACTTCAATAGATTGAGAGCTTCTAAGTCATACCTTCGTATTTATAGATGTGCTAAGTCTACGCTTAAATTACAAAGTTAACATAGGAGAAAGTTTTTAATATAGGATAAAGTTTTAGAAGCGTGTGTGGACATAAATGATTAGTTTTTGCTAATCCTCTTTTTCCTGCAATTTTCTGTTTATAGTTTGGATATATCTGATGGTATCTGATGGAAAAAAAGAAAAAAAAAAACCTAGATACAGACAATACTTTGAAAGCAAGAAACAGAACTTATTACTGATAACAACTTGTTAAAAACAAAACTTGATTTTTCTTTTGTTGGTGAAATTTCTTTTATTGGTGAAGTTAGGTTTCCTGGAAACAACATTGGTCAGAAACACCAAACAATGACACTCAGTGTCTTTTTTTTTTTTTTTTATCTCAAAAGTTTTTGATAGAGTAGTTCTATTTTGTTATTATCACTGGTATGCAATCTTTCTTTTTTTTCTTTTTAAATAATTCCAGACAATAAGACATTGTACTTAGCCATACAAGCTAAGTACAATGGACTTTTCATTTAACAGAATTCAATATGTTCTCATATCATCAGAAACAGTTAAAAAGCAGTGTTGACTGATGTTTCTGAATCCCACTCAAGTTTCCAGAAGTTCAGATTAGACAAAGTAGGGGGTAGGAGGAATGTACACATTCCTCACACGAAACCCAGGAAGATTTTTTTGTTTCACTTCCTGACACAATTTCATAGTTTTATAAAATTTGCCAGTTCATTGCTAATTGTGGAGTTCATTTCATGCAGACAGGAGAATTTAAATTAAAAATTCTCACTAAATTGAGCATGCTGTGTACCATTATGCCTATATAATAGTCTGATATACTATTGTCTTGAATATTAGTGCATGTCATTGAAAGCACAGATGGGTGATTCACATAAATATGTGTCATATGCAAAATTCACTGAACCTTTAAAGTCTTCCAACTAGTTGCATCTGTCATATCTATTCTGTCAAATAATAAACTGCAGAGCCCATTTTGAGTTTCAGTCTTGAAGTAAAGGTCTGTAAGAGCTCCCTGGCATTATCCTTTAGAGACAAAATTCCATTGTTGGGACCTATGAAGAACAAAGTATCTAGAAACCTGTATGATTTTGGTAGGTGGTAGCAAGAAGTTTCATTTACATCTCTTTACAAACACTTGGGTCCCAGAAAACCTGTTACTTCATGCCCTAAGACTTCTCACTTGAAAAAAACATTCTAATCTCCACTCACTAGAAATTTGCCCCAATGCTTCATTATAACTTAGAATTTTAATTTCTTAAAAAGAAAATTATACACTTAATGTTTTTCCCAGACAGCTGTGGTCCATATTTGCCAGGCATACAGTACTAATTTGGAAAATGAATATCATTTACTTGATGAGTCACAATGACTATCAGTAAATACATAAATTCTTTACTAGAGACTAGTCTTGCAAGCAGCATTACATAGAAATTGTACTTAAACACACAAACAGCTCCCCTAAGAACCGAGGCCAAAGCTAACGGCTCCCATCTTCCGTATTGATTTCATACTCCTGGATGATGAAGCCCAGAAGTGAGATACTGTCAACCAGTGCAAATTGTGAATGCACAGACTGAGTTTTATCTGTTTTGTAGAACAGAAATCCCAGGGCATGGCAGACAGCCTCCTGCTGCAGATGAAATGATGCTCCATTAAAGCCAGGCACCTCGGGCAGTGGTCTGGCTATGAATAAACGGAACGGTTCTGGTACCACACAGCACGTTCCCAGCTCCTTCAAGCCCTGCGAACATGCTTTTTCCTGGTCATGTGTCAGGAGAAACCACAGATATCGCCCACCCCACCTCATCTCTTCCACAAAACTCAGAGGAAGCAGGAAGAACCTGCAGAAGACATTTATTCGGTGATAGTTCACAAGTCTCACTGTGTACTTTCAGAAGGGGGAGGGAATTCTGTAGATAGTTGCCAGATTATTGTTCTTAATTTTAACTATGCTGGTTCTTCTTTGTCAGATTAATAATTAAATGTTACAGTGCCTAAAGCTCCATGTAGAATTTTCTAAAACAAAATGTAATTATAATTGCAAAATTACATCTTAACCATACTTTTTTTTTTTTGCTTAAATATTTTGCAGGACCAGGGGTTAAAGCAGTTATACGAATGCCTGGCAGCAGGATGCCAGGCAACCAAGAAAAACATTCCAAAAGAGCTAATTTAACTTCAGGTCATACCATCAGAAGTAAATGAATGTTTTAAGTTTTATAAAATCATTTCTCCTTCCTATAATACTGCAGTGTGCTCTTCCCATATGCAAGCTCATGAGAATAAAGTCACCATCACTTCTGGCACATTAGGAATTCCTATATCCAGTAACAGGTAAATTAGTCAAAGGTTAATTAGTATCGTTAATTAGTATCTTTTAAATGGAAACTGAAGTTACTCCAGCAGCATTTGAAATATATATATTTTAAGCATTAAAAACCACATTAACGTGACTATTAGAAATGTGCTACAGATTGATTCCTTACTTGGTAATAGTAATGACTGAATCAATGACAGTTGCACAATTTTTTTTGGTCTGGTGGTAAATCTGAAAATGAGCGAGACAGCAAGCTGTTGTATTAAAAGCTCTACATAATAACATAGTAGATAAAATATGGGGCTTTTTTTAAATGTATATTTAAAATTAGATCCATTTTAGTAAGCCATGCTTCCCTGATCATGTGAAATGCCCCCAACTAAATGAATACAAATGCAGCATTTTCTGAAGTGAAAATAAAGCCAGAGAACCAGGACAAGGCCCACATTACAAAAGCAACTTGCAGTTATGCCCTACTTTACAAACCTAAGTGGAATTCATGTAGTTCATAAGCCCTTGGTAGCCTTTTGTAAAAGGATGAGCTTGTTTTGTTGTGTTTTCTGAAACACCAACCCTAGGTCAATATTGTGCCATTAAAAATAAGTAGTTCCCACAGCTCTCACAGATGTCTGCAATCTTTAGAAATATCACAGGTACTCACACAAATAAGGCATTTTTCAGAAGCAGTCGCAGCATTTTTATTTTTGGAAGAGTTAAAGGATGAGAGTAACTTCAGATGTAGGTTTCTTCTGGCTTTGGAGGATGAAAGGGATTAATGGAGGGTCACAAGAGAAGGATGGGAAAAGTGGAAATAAGAGGAGAGTGCTATTGGATGCGGCTTATCCTTTCCCTAGGCAGTGGTTAGAGGGGTCTAAGAGAGAAAAAAGGGATTGACTTCTTGTTGCATGTTTTGCACAGTTATTCCAACAGAAGGATCAGTATGGTGAAAATGAGATTTTCCTATTCTCTTTGTCAAAAGTAGGACTCAGGTCATGACATTCTTTACACAGAATTTGATTTAGTGTAAAACTCTTAGCTCCTTCAGGATAGGAGTTACTGCAGAGGCTAGGAAGGACACCACATGTCCCTTGTTTAATTAGAGGAACTGGAAGAAAGCTGAAAAAACATAGTTATGTGCTGCTTTCTCAGAAGTTATGTGTGTATATATGTATACACACACACACGAGATCACCAGGACTCCTTGAGATTCTTGTGCTGTAAATCTGAACTGGAATCACAACAACTCCAGTTATTATAGAGAAAGCTACGGCAACTGCTTATCAGGTACTTAGTAGAGCAAAACAATTCCTCAAACACATTTTGCTGTGTTTTTTTGTGTTGTTTTTTTTGTTTGTTTGTTTGTTTTTTAAATATTAAGATAAACAACACAGCTAGGTATATGAGTATAGAAGCAACTTCAGAATCTTTTGTTTACAAAGATAAGAATAAAGCACGTTCTAGGGACATCACACAAAAATCCCATGGAACTGGAAACCCTACAGTGCTAATGCAGATCTTTGTACAAATAAGGGCACATTGCATTATTTTGCTTCACAGACAACAGAAAAAACCCACTTCCATACTCTTGACCATACTCTTGAGTATTTGATAGTCTTTGTAGACAGTGCATACAACTGCAACAACAGTTTTTCAGAAGTCTGCATTTAGTTTCTCTCCAAAGTTTTGTTAAAACGAACTATGCACTAAAATTCTTCCTTCTGATTTCTGCAATATAAAGATTGAAAAAAATACTACAGTTGAAGTTGCAAAGATTACAACTGCATGAAGTTTAACTGCATGAACTGCATGAAGTTTAACAAGGCCAAGTGCCGGGTCCTGCACCTGGGGCGCAATAACCCCAAGCAGAGCTACAGGCTGGGAGAGGAATGGTTGGAAAGCTGCCAGGCAGAGAAGGACCTGGGAGTGATGGTGGACAGTCGGCTGAATATGAGCCAGCAGTGTGCTCAGGTGGCCAAGAAGGCCAACGGCATCCTGGCTTGTATTAGGAACAGCGTGACCAGCAGGGCTAGGGAGGTGATCGTCCCCCTGTACTCAGCTCTGGTGAGGCCGCACCTCGAGTACTGTGTTCAGTTTTGGGCCCCTCGCTACAAGAAGGACATCGAGGTGCTTGAGCGGGTCCAGAGAAGGGCAACGAAGCTGGTGAGGGGCCTGGAGAACAAGTCCTACGAGGAGCGGCTGAGGGAGCTGGGCTTGTTCAGCCTGGAGAAGAGGAGGCTCAGGGGTGACCTTATCGCTCTTTTTAGGTACCTCAAGGGAGGCTGTAGCGAGGTGGGGGTTGGCCTGTTCTCCCACGTGCCTGGTGACAGGACGAGGGGGAATGGGCTTAAGTTGAGCCAGGGGAGTTTTAGGTTAGATGTTAGGAAGAACTTCTTTACAGAAAGGGTTGTGAGGCATTGGAACAGGCTGCCCAGGGAAGTGGTGGAGTCACCATCCCTGGAAGTCTTCAAAAGACGCTTAGATGTAGAGCTTAGGGATATGGTTTAGTGGAGGGCTGTTAGCGTTAGGTTGGAGGTTGGACTCGATGACCTTGAGGTCTCTTCCAACCTAGAAAATTCTGTGATTCTGTGATTCTGTGATTGGGAGGGGGGTAAGACTTCTCTGGATACCTTTCTGAAAACATTACACTATCATGAATTGTTACAAGTACACTAAAATTAATCCTCAGATTTTAGGATACAAGAAACTGTTTAATATATGTAACATAAGAAAAATATATGCCAGTGAGCTGTTTGAGATGAAGCCTACTGTTCATGTATGTTACACTACTAAGGGACAAAGATGAGGACTGCTGCAGAAGCGACACATTTAAAGAATGAGCCTAGGCTTAACTTCAGGTGACTTGAGCATAATTCTGCAGCATGGTTGGAAATAGATGCTTTGTGCAGCTTTTAAAGGCTGAGCAGAGGGAAAAGAAGTCAGAGGTTCAACTACTGTGAAAAGTTAACATTAATTGTAATTTATATGGTTATAAAGACTCTGGGCCTTCTGAGACAGGAGCTAGAACCAGCTGGGGATATTTTCAGAGGCACTGAAGAGAGTTAAGCAGTGCCTTTTGACAAGCATTTCTTCCTTCAACCATTTCTTGTGTTTATTACTGTTCTTACACACATATACATATTTCTTATAAATCAATGAATTTACGATCACAATTCACCTGTGAAGGACAGATGGTTTTACATTTCTTTCTAGGAGAATGGAAAACAGGTGAGTGATGAAATAGTTTGAGGTTGCAGAGCAAGTCGGTGGCAACACTCTTTATCTCATTTCGCATTCCTTCTCAATAAGCTTGTGCACACCTGAAGCACTGAGAAGCATTTCATCCCCTGTATGATTTGCAAAGCCTTCAGGAAGGTTAATAATGTGCTATTTCTATACAGTTCTGTAGAAAAAAAAAAAGTGGAGATGCTCTAGTCCTCAGTGATCAGGTTTTGATGGCTTTGTTTCTGGGAAGTGTTCAACATAATTTTCTCCACTTTACTGTATCAGCATCTTAACACAATTGCTATTCCACCGTATATTGTTTCTTATTCCTGTTTCCGTTAAGCCCTTGCTTCCTACACCAAGAGACAGAATATATCTTCTGTCATTTGCTCTGAGTTTTGACATTTTCCACATTTTTGTGACCTTGAAAAAAGTAACTTTATGATTAGCACAGAAATACAAGACAGACCTCAGCAAGAAATTATAGCTTAAATGGTATCTTATGAAATCTCATAATTTAACCTCTCTATTATAAAGATTCTCAAAGTAAAATTAGGTCTTTTATATCCACTGGTGGTGATGCCCTTTATTTTTTTCTGTCGTTAATTGCTTTCTTCATCTCTGTGACTTCAATTTTACGATTCCTTTTTCCAAGAGCAGAAATACTGAAAAGACTAGTTTTCTTTCTCTATTTCCCAAATGAGAAATTAGTAAAACACTGAAAAGGTAAACATCCAAATGATACTTATGCTGCTTCACATCCCTTCAGAGTTCACGATACTACTTTCCCATTTGGTTTTAGTGACAACTACTCAGCACAGAGTAATCTCACCCTGTATGAATAAAACCAGTTATTACACAGTACACCACAGATAACATCTGCTTCTGTGCATTGGGCAAGCATGAAACATCAGATCCCATAACATCCCTGGTGGGCCTTGTTCTGTAGGCTTAAGACATGTAACGAGCGTACAAGCCCACTACTGACTTATGTACAAGGATAAATCAAGCACTTTTTGTGCCTTTTCTCTTTGGTTCCTTATATGATACTGTTTTTTTCAAATATACTTTTAGTCATTTAACCCTGACATAGTACAGCAATATCCTGCTTTCACAACTAAAGATTCGTTGGCTAAGACAAAGCACAGAATGGCTTTGTGATCTGATGGACATTCCACTGGGGACAATATCATGCATGTGTTGGTCTCATACTGAGCCCAGATACTCATTTCAAGTACTTCAACCAACACTTATAGCTGATAATAGTAAAACCTATCTGAAGACTGCCAGAATGGGTTTCTTCAAGATTGTCATGCAATTCATCTTGTGTTCTTCTTATACTTCCTCTGATTTCCACTGCAATCTTTCCAAATTTCTACTTTTTTTTTTTTTTAAATAAAAAAACAGCCTTCCCCCCACCTAGAAGTCTTACCTCCAGTTTACAGAAAAATCCCATTAAAAACAAACTTTCCTGCAGCTGCTTTCCAGTCCTTTCACTGTGGTTCTCCTTGCTTGTTTTTAATCTGAATATTGTTCTGACTGCAGCAGACAATGCTTTTCTACTTATGGTCAATTACTTTTTATTACTATGCCAGTATTTTTATCTATGTTTTCAGGTCGTGATACCACCCACATCAATCCAAATCTCAACAAACTCATGATTTCGCTTGTGTTTTGGTCTATGAGGCTTTGTTGTTACCCAATCCTTTCGGGAAACCTCTGGCTGATCTTCATGTGTTACTCTGGTTTTTGAAGTCCTAGCCCTGAACAGCGCTACCCAGCTACGGGAGGAGTGCACGCAAGTAGTGCTTTCACAGACTCCAGAATGTAAGTGGGCCACTAACACCAGTCACAAGAAAAAAAAAGTCTAAATTCTGACTCCTCTCATCTGTTCCACTTCCACTCTATTGAGTGTATAAAAGTCAGTTTCAATGAAGTGATTCCTAAACCAGTAAAAAACAAAGTCTGGCTCTATAATAACTCAATTTTCATGAATCTAGTCAATCACGATTAAAGGATTTCTCTTCACTGAAGTGTTAAAGGCAGATCTTGCCTGGATGTTCTCTAACCAATTTCCTACCCACGCAACAAAACCCTTAACCCAGGCATGGGGTAACGGCAGCATTCCTGTTGATCCTTTTAGGTACAGTTTAACGCTACACCGCTGTTTACTATAAAATAGTAATTCACACGCTTTGCACTGAGACACACTAAACCTCTCAGGTACAAATAATCCTCACAGCTATTCAACAATTCTCCACAGTCCCCCAAAGACAAGTCCTCCGGTACTTCCCTGATAAAGACAGCTAGACCAGCACAGTTTACTGGTCCCTATAAGCTGCAAAGGTGACCTCTGACATCCTGCAGACACAAATGAGCACTCACAGCACCAGCACAGAAAATTGGAACGTATTCAAGGGGGCTTCTCAGTGTAGCTGCCAAAGCAGGAATTCACATGAAGGCCGGTCGCTGAAACTCTCCCCTATTCAGGCAGCTTCTTCCAAGGTGGATCAGACTTCGAGGGAATGCATGCTGCTTCCTTGCTGAAATAATTTCTAAATAACAACTGGCCATGCTAGTTTAGAGACCCCATAAGCCTCCTCTTTAATCACCAAAATAATTACTCTTGGCAATTTGGTGCCTTACAACTCTGCGGCTGCAGATGTTCCTAATGCAGATACCTGATGAAAAACAAAACTTGTACAGAGAAAAACCTATTTCATTAATAAGTTGGTTAGCCAAGATAGAAATATTTCATTCATAATTACTGTAACTAGGGATTCATGTTCATGATAAATTTTACTATGGAAATCTTTCTTCTTGCCTCTTGATATTGAATTACCAATCACTCTTATTCAATCGGTTCTTTTTTTTCCCCCCCCAGAAGCTTACCATTAATTCTGTATCATGTATTGCTTACACATTTAGGAAATATATAGCCTTAACTATGACGACTTATTTCCCTTTAGTATACTTTTCACACTTAAGACCAAAATCGCTGAGTATGAAGCTCCACAATAAATTAACTAGAAACAATTAACGGGCAAAAGAACACAATCTAATTTAACAGAAATCTGTAACACCACCAGAAATCTAAAACTGCCAAAATGACAGGAAGCAAAAGCTCCAATGCTGTAGGTCTCCCTGAGGCAATATGCACCCACCAAGCAAAGCTCAAGCAGTGTTTCATTCCAAAGCTACCTCTGCTATGGAAGTAAACATACGAGGGATGCGCATAGTCCTCTACCAAAATTCAGTGGTATCCTGATGCCTCTGTGGTATCCTGGTTAAATCACGCCATTTTTTTTATACATGACAGAAAAGTCTCAATTAGTTCCAAATGCAAGCATTTAAACCCTTCCTCAGACTGAAAGCTAACACCGCAGCATCCCTCTTTCTCTACGCTATTCCCCACAGAGTATTCGGTCAGATTCAAGGTCTTGCTGTTATACTTCAAAACCCTCTAAGGAACTGATTTAAAATACCTGTGAGAGTGCCTCTCTTCACAACACTAACATCCCATGAGAACAATGTTCCCCAGAAACTTTGAAGCTGTCATCCTCAGAAGATAACACTTATGATTACAGGAGACAGGGCTATTTCCAGAGGACTTCAGCTTGGGTTCACACCAGAGGAGTTTACAGTGACCATAAATACAACAATAAAGTAAAATTCACTTCTGTAGCTTAATATTCTTAAAGGTATGATAGAAGTTAAAGGAGGAATATTATTAGAATAAGAAGAGTACAGAAATTAAATTCAAAAGCTATATAAACCCAAATATTGCACAGGATGTAACATATCAGTAGTGCAGTTTATGTTAATCCCTGGAAAACAGATTCTACAGTAAAGATGCATTATATAGAAAGAATACACACAGGATCAGGCTAAAAAAGTGCTTCTATAACTGAAATCTTTCCTTGTTAAAAAAATGACATGATAATAACAGCAAAAATCAATGAGTTTTCCTAGCATAAACATGCAATCATTTGAGAAGCACACATCCCGTTTACACTTTATGGGTCAGTTTGGTTTGTGTTTTTCCCTCTGGTACTGGGACAAGAAAGGACCTAACGCCATTCATCCACTTAAACATTGCTGCCTTTCAGAAGTTAAATGGCCACAGAAGCAAAGGTTTGTGTAGCAGTGATCTAACGCAAACAGGAACTGCAGTGTGAGGGGTTTGACAAACTCATGCCAACGCCCACTTCAGAGTATGCCTATCAGTTTATCTTCACCTTATCTCTGTCTGCCTCTTGCAGCAATCTCGCACAAAACCATTCAAGGATATTCTGTCCCGTGTGTGCTGTAACACTGACCTAGTGCTGAATTAATAGATAAGCAAGAGCTTTAGCTTCTGTTTTCATTGATTTTATGGACTTAACTTAAAACCATTTAGTTATTTGAAGGTTTCTTTGTTAATGTTATTTAAGTACGTCTCGGGGATATAGCCTCCTACAAGACACAGGAATATTGCTCATTTACATGCAATATTACATTAATCAGTACCATCGATTCTTGTTGCTTGTTATAATGATAATGTGCACCAGGACTACTGTAATGGACAGTATGGAGAGGGACAAGTATTTCCCTCCTTGCTGAAGCTGTAATCAACAGAATTTTATTCAAAATGTCAAAAGATTTCGTAGTCCTTATGTGAATAGCCCTGAAAATGCACCAGAGGAGCAGACTGGACTGAGCTATTAACAGGGTACAGGATTTTAATTCCATTCATTTACAGAAGTGAAAATCAGCTTCAATATCTTTGTTTTAAATACAAGAGTAAAGAACAGTTGATCGGATACTGAATTAAAGCCTCATTTCCCATTTCAAATTAAGACACACCAAGGTTTCTGCCTAAAACTGGTCATGCATTTTTCCTTGGTGCTTGCAAAGCCCAAAATTTTGTCCACTAAAGCCATGACACAATTCAACTTATGTAGTATTGGGAATGTTGCTATCCCAAAAAGGAGGTGAAAACTTCACAAATGAAGTTATATCTATTTAGTTTCTCCCATTTCCCCAGTTACAGCAGCACCATAGTGCTGCAAGTCAGTCACAGATTTGCGCAAAGGTTTAAGGTCTCGCCATCAGCTTCATTCCACTGGATCTGCTCATTAATGTGACGTGAGCACAGATGTTAGCACCCAGCAGCAAAACACCCACCAGGGTCTTTTACATCCTAGACCACAAGTGCAGCCAGAATAAAAGGTACCTGATGGCACAGCCTCCGTATTCTAAACAGGCAAAACGACAAATCAATTGTGACACTCATCCTTTTTTCATATAGGATAAATATATAAGCTCATTACTGCTTCTACTACTCTATCCTATTTCTATAAAACCATGAGGAAATATTTAATATCAGGAACATAGATTGCTTTCAGTTATCTTAACTGTAATAGAAATAAGCCAAACATGCTTAAAAAAGTGTACACATGTGTCTCCTAAATATATGCACAGAATTCATGATGTCCGTGCCAGCTACTCGTTTTACCTCAGTAACCTGACTGAGAAAATCTAACCTCAGGCTGTGCCTCAACCACAGTTTGCACAGCAACATGTGTGAGGTGCTGCTGCCAGAAACTCGTTTCTTCCTGCAAGATGATCAGGTAATATGATCATGACATGCCATCTGGATTTACCAGGCTATTTTGACTTTTTAAGAGGTATTCAGTCAACATCTAAAAGGTCAGATTTGAACCATCTGTGATGTAAAGGAGTCATCTCTTTTCATCACACATACCCCAAACCTTAACTAAGGCAGTTTGGCAGATGCAAGACATGAGAAAAATAGTGAAGTAAAAGGTACTTATTTCTGTTTTTGTTTTGTTTTTTTTTGTTTGTTTGGTTGGTTGGTTTTTTGATGTGAAATACCTGGACATAGATTTGTTTGGTTAGGTGTATTTTGAAAATAATTTGAGCCAGCTTACTACTATTTTATATTAAAATGATTCTTTGAAGCTTTTCCTTCCAGCTCTGATCAAAGAACATCAACTTCACATTATATTTGGAGCCCCAGACTGTACAATACAGCCTTAGAATAAATGCAGACATGAGCCAGGATCCAGAAATTGTTGAAATACTGTTAATCACCACTGCCAAGGTCAACGTGAGCTGTTTGAGCCCTGAAACCAAAGGAGACGCTTTCTGCATATGAGAGGAAAAAAGTTGAAATCTCAGCAATAATTCAGATATTTATCTACACTTCTGCATGCTCACCTAAAACAGTGTTATCACTGATGATCAGATATTAGGAATGCAAGGTTTATGAGGAGAGGTAGCATCTTTTAATAGGACCACAGTCGAATCAAAAAAGGTAGATGCTAAAAAAGTAATTTGGTAGAAAAAAGATTAAAATCACTGCATTAAACAAAAGACATTCCAACTTCAAACTTAGCATGGAGTTAACTGATTGACCTGAGGAAAGGACACCTGCATAAAATGACTGCTGCTTTTCCACCAGCAGTGGATGACATCATGGACTAGACCTGTCAGAGCTAGCTGGTATTTCAGTGACTAAACAGCGCTTCATACACTTACAAGAAATAGAAAGAGTAAAGAAATAAAGCGACAAACAAAACCAAGTGGCTTTCATTTCCTAAAGTATTCTAGTGTTCTCCTACTTCTTTTAATGACTCTGTACCAGGAGATGTTATGGTAAATTGATAGCAGTCACAAATCCTAAATACAGACTCAAGCTCTGAAAAGATATGCAGAAGTAAATGAGCCCTCATTTCATTTTACCACATCACTAAAATTTCTCAATGGCTTTTTCCTCAACATGTTTTATGTGCTCTCGACTTCTTGCTTTTCTTTTTCTTGAGTAAGACAGAACTTTCATTGCCATGGAAAAATAAACAAACCTTGAATGCTGTTTGCTAACTACAAACAACAAAAAGCTGATGCAACATAAGGTTATAATTGTAATAATTGAATGCTAGTGAAGCAATTGTCTTATATATTTGTGCTGACAAGAATTCAATGAACTAAAATGCTGTATATACACGGTCTGAAGCCATTTAAAAATAATCAGAAATGGAACTGACACTTGCAGTATTTTGCATATAAATCTTACCCAGATGGCAAATGAACTACATGTCAACTTGTATCTGAATCTAAGGCAAAGTGTACCTCTCACCATTTGAATTGAGAACAAACATGATATAATTTTGATCATAAAGATCTCATGCCATAAAGTCATACAGTCTGTTCCTGCTTTTAACTGTTTTCCCACCTTTTAACTCTTTAGGTATTTTCCCAGCAGAGAATACAAGGAGCTAGAACAGATTGCTTTGCTTTTCAGTAAACACACACAGTTTTGTTTTGCAGGCAGCACATTATGAAATCAGTTAATAAGGTAAGAAATAATACAATATTCTCCAGCTAAATTCTGAGTATCACCTAATTAATCACTTGAGTATCACGTTCTAATTAATAATGTTTATTCTAGCTGCTGCACTATGAATGTGAAATTTAATCCACATTACACATCAATTACTCTAACATCCTAGTCTCACTTCAAAAACAAAGCAGCATGAAAGCACACTGGATTTACCTATACTGATATTTATCCTGTACAAAGGTTTGAATGCCTTGTGTAGAACACAGTGACTGAATGGTATTTTCTCCCTCTGCAGGCTTTGTCTTTCTTCCAAGTTCAAGTTTTCAGCAATTAATTGAAATTGGTAAATGCAAGTGGTTTTCAAACCTTTATTTTATTTTTTTTCTACTACATGCAATCGTCACTGCAAGCAGAGATGTGTAACTCCAAGCCTTTAAGTCTTCAAAACACATGACAGCAAATAATGAGAATGTACAAAATCATGATACTCTGCTGTTACCCATCCTTTCATAGGTGTCCACCCAATAGGTCGGCCTAAAATGTTATTTGTTATTCAGAAAACTCAAACTCTAGCTATCTGTAATACACCTCAGTCAAGCAAAACTAGCTCCCTGAACTCCAAGCAGCATTCACCTCTTCCACTGCTCAGCAGCTAGAGACTACTACGGGGGGTGAAAAATATTTAGGAAGGCATAACAAGTCACTAACAAATGCTAATTTTAAATGTCCTCAGTGAGAGGTCTCAGTGCTTTTTCTAGCCTCTGTCCTGCGTAGGCTACAACCCAAGAAAGGATCTGATGGAACACATTACAGGTACTGCATTTAATTTGCCAAATGGGTGAAAGCTGCCTGAGACTAAGAGAAGTTCTAAGTGACCTAGCAACCATAAGGCTCCAAGCCCTACTCAAAGTGCAAAATAGCCCTAAGACATTGTCTCTAGGCATATAAAAGATCAGAAGTATGCATGAAAAAGAAAATTAACCCCTCTAAAAGCAAAGCACATGCTGCTTATCTGACGAAATTTGCAAAATTTGGTTAAGATACGGGAAAATACTAGCTGGATGTGATGAACATTAGTTGTACTGCTAAATGCTCTTTCAGAAGAAAAAAATTTTGGGGAAGAGGACTGCAGAGGAATCCCGACATAACACCATAGCACAGACCATTTAAAAGAGGGGCTTGCAGTACACATTCAGCCGATGCAAGTTATAAATGATCCTAGAAGTTTGTTTTTTTGTTTGTTTGTTTTTAAACCACGGACTCCATGATTATTACTGAGAGGATGACAAATTCACTGCATGGAATAAGCCCAGGACAGCAGCTTCAGGGAGCACATGTGACACAGCCTCCTGAATAGCCAAGTCCCACAGAGGAACAGGGAATATCCAAACACGCGGTTAGATGTTCTTCAATAGAGACACCTCAGCTAAGGCTGATGAGTCCTCAGTGAGCAGCAATAGGGAGCGAACTCGTCCATTGCAGTGGTGAGGAGCTGATGCCTGGGGAGTTCATTAAAGCGCTGAATAAAGCTGTGATGTCTTCCCAACCCTCCCATGAATTCTGACCTGTCAGTGGTTTCACGACCACACAAGAAAAGCCAGATTCAAAACTGAGCTCTCTCTCTCTCCACTGTTAGCTCACTGAATTATCTAAGCACTGTAGCATGTCTGATCTCAATTAACAAACAGCACATCTCCGAACAGGAGCTTTCTTGGGCATCACAAACACTGCAATAGCAACCTAGCAGCCTGCAGCTAACTTGTTGCAGACTTACTTGAACAAGTCCCTCCATCAACAAACACACAGATGTACAAAGAAATTAGTAAAGTCTCCAAAATGCCTGATAAATACCTACATGCACTTAATTTTCTATAGAGGAGGTATAGTGTAAATAATCATGACAGCTTCGAAAAGCATAACAAGCATTACCTTAAAATGCTTGCATGTATAATAATACTTGTTTCTTAAACATTTAACACAAAAACGTGTCATCTTCTGCATTTACCAAGGTTTCTAAAAATCTGTTTTACAAATAATTACTCCTATCCTGATAAATTATTTAAAACAAATGCAAGAGGAGAAAGGACTTCCAAAAATCAGAGTAAGTTCTTATTTCTAACACAAGCCTCTAAATGGACCAAAAGATGCTGGTGATGTTTCTTAGAGAATGTAACATTTATACCTCACTGACTTCACCATAGCTAACGCTCTATCCACATATTCAGTCTTACCATTGGTGTATAAGATTTAGGAAGGGAGAACCCACTGCCATTAGCACTGTGCTGGCCATATGGTGACCCATCCTTGTGCCCTGAGTCCCTCTTCATCATAATTCTGCAACAAGCTCTCAAGCAAGCGTGGTGTTCTGCAGCTGAGCACAGCGTAAGCTTTCCAGGTAGCAGTGATGCTGGTTTCAACATATCTTGGTAAATTTAGGATTAATGTTTACCGTGTAAGAAACTTTTAATGTTTACTGTAAGAAAGTAGTAGTGGGGGCAGTTTTCCAGTGCTCACATGGAGTGGCTTTCAAAGCCCCCTTGAACTGAAAATTTCAAGGGTGTGATAAAATAGAAGGGACACAGAAAAAGCTCTTAAAAGAGAAAGGTACTCAAACTGCTGGTAGCATCCACTTTTTGAAAGCTACATGCTACCCAGCAGCTTACAAATGCAGACTACTTCTCTCTCCAGAAATAATTTTAAAAGCTAGACAGAAGTCACTACTTGTAAACAGTTTGAAGTTCAAGGAAAACACAAACAACGGTAAGAAAAAAAACGCAAATGTTTCTTTCCATTGGAACCCCGGCTCATGGCTGTTAGCTGGGTTTTTACATTACAGTATGCAATAATTGGAGGTCACGAGTGTAAATCCCCTCTTGCTTTTAGTTCACAGCTAAAGCAAAGTGAAGCCAGGTGACGAACAGTTCTTGATTGTTTCTGTCAATCATTTTTCCAGATGAAATGAGAAAAACTACACAGGGTTAACTGAGAAAGCGGGGTTGGAGCTCCTTTGATATAAATGGGAATTGAACTTATGGGACTGTGCTGCTGAGAAAGATTTTGCAACATTTTCATCTTTCCCAAGATTTCCCTCCTCCCCAGGTTCTCTAGGCACCTTGCAAAGCCCACATTTATTCACCGGCATTTAGGGAATGAACCACACTCACTGAAGTCATCAGGAGCCTTTTCATTGACTTCAGTGACCTTTACATCGGGTTTTTAAAGAGACTGACAGAACAGAGAGGGAAGGAAGATCTGATAACACTTCCCAATTTGGTGCAGACTGTGGCTATTGTGTTTTTACTTATGAAAGGATCAGTAACGTGGAATTTTTATTGAGCATTACGTGGAAAAAAATCAACTGCCTTCTTTTACTGTGGTAGCTGTTATGAACACAGGTTGGATATCTGATGAAATAAAACACATTAATCTTAGACAAAACATGGAAGAATGGAAATGTGATCCCATATGCAATACATCTTATTACTGAGCATTCTTTTCTAACAGATAACCCAATGTAAGAGTCCAGTGAATTGTTAAATGTATTTAATTATAAATGAAGTCCATATGCAAAAACTTGCTAGGTTTAAAGTGACTGATAAATGTCTGACAGCATGACAGAACACGGTTTAGCAAAAGCTTAGTCTGAAAAATTGAAGCATTTTTTCTCAAATGGGTACACGAGACATTTCCTATTCTATTTATTAGCCTATTTTTGTTAGATGATCATCAACAAAGTTAGTAAAAAAAAAAAAAATAGACCTTCAAAATCAATAGTCAAAATTTTAGTACTAAAGTAGAGCTTACTTGCTATCACCTTCTAAAACCATGCACAAGACAAGCACTCAAAATGTATGGGTCACCTGCCATCCTAAAGGATGCAATTTAGGTTTACAGTTCTGTAATCAGATCTGCAGTAAATGATCTTTGTCTTTTCATGACAAGAAAAAGACAAAGATCATTTTGGTAATAGCTAGCAAGAACCTCACTAATTTCATTGTGTCTCATCCAGAATACCTTTCTCACTATTTAAGGAAAAAACTTTACAGTCCTTACACCTGATTATAACCAGGCAACCTTTTCTATATTATTCTGTATCAATGAACAGATTTATTAGGTAAACTGCAATTCTCGGTCCACTAAACTGGTCTCTACAGCAGAGCATGAACTGCTAAAGCTACAAAGAAATTTCTTCCATTCTTCCTTTCTAATTGATTTGCTGTAATTAATTAGTTTTACAGTATGCTCACTGATGACAGCACTGAACTGTTGAGATAAATAAACTCCATTTTTTTTTCCCCCAACACCTGCAGTCAGTGACAGGGATCAGTGTTACTAGTCCAACAGTAGGGATTTCAGACTTGTTTGGCATGTGTGAAGGTTTTGACTTGTTCTTGATGTTCTTTCTCTTCAACACTACAGCGAAGTATTATTTAGCAACCACTGCTTTTGCTTTAAGCAGAGTCTGAAAGAAAAGTGAGAACCCCTGAAGTCTTACACATTTTCCCCACACACCTTACCCAGTACCTGTAAGCCTAATATCCTGTCAATCTGCATTGCACAAAGCTCTTCCCAGCTCCTTAAAGCTCCCTGAACAACCAACTATGATTTGCCTTTTTACCCCCCTTCTCACCCATTAGGCATTTATGAGAGAGCTGGTTTAGTCTCCTCCAACCACCAGTTTTCAAACCCTGAAATGGTAGAATGGGAGAAGCCAAGTAATTCTCTTCAAGCATCACAGCAAACAATGACTTAACACCAGAGGAGGAAATAATGCATCTCTAGATATTAGGTTGTATTAACTGAAAAAACATTAATTATGAGATTGATACAAAGTATTGTATTGTCATTTAATATGATGGTGGATAAGTATTTGCAAAATGATAGGGTCCAGCACACATTTTATCAAGTAGTTGCTTCAATCCTTTTTTTTTTTTTTTAAATGCTTTTCGTCCAGAGTATTCATTTGTATTTTGTATAGCTCTGCCCATTCCACAGCTTGACATTTAATTACAAATCCTCAGAAAACCATTCCTTCCATGTGAAAAGTTCCTTGTCCACAAGGGCTTTGACAAAATGACAGCAGGTCCCCATGATTTTGCCTCTCTTTTATTAAATCATGAGCAAACATCGTCAGCTGTCAGGATAAACTGCTCCATTACAGTGCTGCTGCTGGAGACCCTGCTACCAAGGCAGCACACAGACCTCTCAGCCTCCTGATCATATATTGTTAGCAGCTTGACCTGGATCAACAACTTTTTCCTCCTTTAGTCCTACAAAATAATATAATTTCACCACTGATGCTCCTGTTTGTAGAGATTTCAAAATGGTAAAAGATTTTGGCACAATTAGAGAGACAGCAATCATTGTAACAATCTACTACATACATCTGCTTGTAATTTAGAAAAGTAATGGCACGTTAATGAGGAAAATAACTGTTGAAATATTAACTCTCGTAATTTTAAGATGCTTTCTTCAATATCAATGCTTGTGATCTAGAAGTCTTATAAAAGAGACCTGTCAAAAAGCACAATTATTTGAAAATTGCTAGTCTTCGAATGATCTAGAACAAGTCCTCATTGACATGAATGCACTTTGGGGGCAGAATCATAGAAACACAAGGTTGGAAAGGATATTTTTCATTGTTTGCTGGATCTTTGCAGTGAAGATTATACCGAAATTTTTGCCTACGCACTTTAAGATTTTAGGAACCAAAAGGTCTAACGTTATGATATTGCATGTATGAAGCTCACTACCTAGAAATTTAGGTCTATTAGAAGACTCCAAAGTCTAATTCAGTGGCATAACAAAACAGATACTTGCTCATAAATCAGTTTTTATTTACATTCATAAATCACTGCAGCTTAAATTAACCCTATGGGGTTTAAGGATCAATTTATTGCTTCCATATTTCAGTGAGTTTGGAAGTTTACTATAAAACAGATGTTTTCAGATATCATTACTTGCTTCTGTTTACTATCCTAATTAAAAAGTGACAGAAATATATGCGAAATTTTGAATGTTAAATTGTAATTATCTTCTGCACCTTCTTTACCAAACCAGAAAATGTTGCAGAAAATCAAGTTTCATAATCTCATTTCACTCCCAACTTTAGGCAATCCTACATGTAGAATTTGTTTATATATACACACCTGTAGATATGAATTTTGGTGCATTTTATGTGTTCCTGTATATACGAATACCCTCACAAAAATTCTGCTATAAGCTAATGACAGGAAAACATATGTAAATAGTGTGGCAAATTAAACACAGATGACTAAAAATGATCAATAAAGCAGGTTGTGGCACTTCAGTTTTGTGTGCTCAAATTTTATTGAGCACTCCAATTTACGTGTTGTCATCATTAGAGTTAATATTTACATGCTCCAATCACACTAAACGAGCAGGTCCTTAATTTCAGTGATTTTTCTGCAGTTGCTCTCTAATTTCTGCCTCTTCACTTGTAGCTGGCAGTTGTTCTCTTTGCTACTGAGATATCACCCATTCTGGGGAGGTATATGTGCACCTCTCCCATACTGTTGATATGCATCAAGTATTATTTACTCTTCCCTATATTTCGTATTTATACTTCTTTAAGTAAAATAGAACAAGACAATAACAATACAAGCATGCTTATAATTACTAAAAAAATAATCAGCAGCCTGAGATGTATAAACAAAAGCAGGACAAACTGGATATTTCACAGAAGAGTTTAAGATGAACTGTTGAGATCCTGATGAGACATCATTTCTGCTTCATCTATGCTAAACCCTCAGCTATTGAAAGTATTTTCTCTGATGTTGCTCAGATACAAGTATGCTAACAGTTGCAATAGTGTTACTACGCTATATACACTCCTATACACTTCTCAAATTCAAGAACCTTATCCTTGTTGAGGAAGATTATTGCATCCCAGTACAGCAATCAGATTCACAAGGGCAGAGCCTTGCACTGGTTACAGACTCCCTCAGACATGCTCTGTGTTAGGAAGTACACTTCATGTTATATAGCACATTTCAAGAGTAATATGAACAAATGATGGTGATTACAGCAATTTATGTAAGATGGTAAAATAAACAATCTGGGAATGTAAAGACAGCAATTTATGGGGCAGACGAGTGCAAGAACTGTCATTGTCAGTAGCGCAATTGATCTCCAGAACAGAAACTCTAGTGTCAACCAACTTATCTCAGTAATTTTTTGACAGCCAGCCCATAAACAAAAGTTTTGGTGCCTGCTTCAGGACAAATCAATCCAGGTGTTTTTCCAGCATGGGATCTGGGCTTTTTGACAGCCCACCCTGAAGCAGAAACAGAGAAACCTGAACGTAACTGTGTGATAGCAGCTTCCAGCACAACCTGCAGCTGAAAGGTCCAAGTTAGTCTTTTAAAGATCTGCTACCAAGCCTCGTACCAGCTCAGTTTTGCCTCTGGAGGCAGCCTGCACCAAAACTGCCATAAAACAATGCTTTTCCTGTGTCCTTCAGCCTACGCAGACTGTGCCTGTTTTTGCACAAACAGGTGAGTATGAAGCCTCTGAAGCCAGTTTTTCAATTTACTGCACTGCAAATCTGTTTCAGAACTCACTGAGGAAACTAAAGGCAGAAAATGGAGCTCTTTTTCCTCATTCACAGAATGTAGTGGCAAGCTCCTCACTTCAATGAGAAAATAAACATTAGTTCCATGTCTTTATTATACAGCTAAATCCAACACTTGTGGCACTTCCAAGACAAGCTGACAAAGGCAACCAAGCGCAACACCAGGTTTTAACCAGACAGTTTTACATTACTGTAAAACAGCACTGAAGGAGCTGCACATTGCTCCAGCTGACCCCTAGCACAGAGAAGATGCTGAGCCCCTACCACAGAGAGCTGCTGGGGCAGAAACAGGAATAAACTCCAACAAAGCCATCAAACAAGAACAAGGGATTTCACAGCAAAGTCTCTGTACATAGGAGATGAGGTAAAGAGATGGTGAAACACAGCCAAGGGCCCATCAGAAGCTTGTCTTGTAATGGTCAGTAAACTGCTCCTCCAAGGGCTCCCAGACCTACAGGTGGCTGAGTTAAGGTAGAAGAAATGAGATTTTAACCATCAGCATTTAACAAGCTTTACCACTGCCAGTGGTAAAAAGGTTCTTTCCTGTCACCAGATAGGGATTGCAATTTAGCAACTGAATGGAAAACACATTTGTTTGAACAGTTAATTTGTTCTCCAGAGGGCTAAAAGCCATCTCAAAAGCAGCTCTTTGTTTTGAAAACAAAACCACTACTAACAGGGCAGCAGGGGGAGGAAAACATACCCACAGGACCTATGATCCTGGATGGGCATTAACCTGGATACTCTGCCACTACATGCAAACACTTCAGTGAAGTATCATTGATATATTTCTCCATTCCGAGTAATCTCTAGAAATCGTATCTCAGATGTTACATGAGTTCAGAGATCTGCTGAAGGAGAGAGAGGCCAACGTGCCAACACGATTCACCTAACTTAAAGCAATTGTTTCTTTCCTCCATTTCCATTTTACAGGAGGAAGTTTATGTAGATATATACCGGCATAAAATTGTACAGGCTATCCTTCCCCCTCAGCTCAGGCTCTCCCTGCATGACTGTGGCTGGCACACCTGGGGTAGCACCCACTGCAACACTTTGAGGCAGCACAGCGTTTGTTTTCTCCCTACAGGTGCCCTATATGACAACTCCTACATTCTGTTACACATCTCCACCTATAAACCCCTATAGGAAATCAACTCGGCAGCATTTGCAGGCACAGCCCCCGAGTGCCAACAGTAGCTGCGGCTGACAGGGCCGGCGTCGCCCTGGCAACCGAGCAGGGCCCGCAGCAGCGCCGCGGCTGCCGCCGACGTGAGGTGGGAGGCAATGAGGGCCCCGCGCCCGCCGGGCGCTGCTGCCGGGGGGTTCGTCCCTTGGCCGGGAAAACTCGTCCCTGACAAAAGGCCACCGCTTTTTTTTTTTCCCCCCCTCCTCCCCTCTTCTCCTTTTCTGTTGTTTACATGATGTAATTAAAATAAAACGTCTTTCTAAGGAAAGTGAAAAAGCTGAGCAGAAGTCCGCTCACCCTGAAAATTATTCGGCCGTGAAAACTTAAATTTGACAAACTGCTAATTCACACTATTTAACCGCTCTTTATAATCCAAGTAGCAGTGTAAATAAGGAAGATAATAAAACCTGATGAGAGATTAATGTCTGACTGAAGCAGTAATTCCTTTTCTAAGAAATATAATCAACAGATTTATGACGTAGAGTGGAGAAGCTATCACAATTTAATGGATAATGGAGTGCGGGTCAAATCCTGCACCCAATTATACTTAACACATTTTTGTTCTAGATACAGAGTAGAAGTTTTGCAGAGTTTTAATGATTTTAGCGGTTTTGTTTCTTGGTGTTGTTTTTTTTGGTAGCCTATAACAGAGATAAGCAAAGCCCTGTAGACTCCCAGGAGACCTTACTGAAATAAGGTCTATTAAAATAGAATCACAGAATGGTTTGGGATGGGGACTTTAAAGCCCTCCACTTTCAACCCCCCTGCCATGGGCAGGGATGCCTCCCACTAAATCAGGCTCCTTAAGGCCCCATCCAACCTGGCCTTGAAAATACATTTTAAGTATGAAAAAATGAAATAGGTGTTTACATGATTTAACTGTATCCTTCCATAAAGGAATCAAAACTCACTGGGATAATAAAAAGCAGGAGCTCTGCAATGAAAAGAGGGGCTGAGGACAGCCAAGTCACCAGCACAACCATCACAGGCAAGGCTGTGGCAGCCATTTTGTGGCCTGGTGAGGGAGAAGGGCTTCGGCCGCCTGAGTCCCCACACAGCACCAGGATCACTGGCAAGGGACAACTTGGAGGGCTGGGAGAAATGTTTGCATCACCTCGGATCAAATGGAAGTGTTTTAGCTGCAGCAATCCACCTTCCAACTGAAGGACACGTAATCCCCCAGATGACTGACTAGTTGTACTAATTCAGAGAGCATTAGTCTTTCCATAAAACACAAGGACAGTGAGAGGTTAAATGAGATGCTTATAGTCAGATGCAGACCTCGTACTGTGGGTGTCACTCTGCAGTGAATCAAATTATCAGGGGATGTAAACACAAAGTGATCAGTTGTCTTTATCCCAGTGCCAGAAGTCCATACAAAAATAAAAAGAACGTTTAAATGTTTCCATGTGAGGAAAAATTAGACAAAAATCAGAATCATCAAAATCTGGTGGGAGGATTCATATGACTGGTGTGTTTAAAGTCTTTAAATACATCCAGTCAGGAAGAACAGCATGCCTAGCAAGAGCTGGAGAGAGAGTGTTATTGCATCAAATTATTCACACATCAGACAACCAGGCCCTGGAATGGATTAAAGTCCTATCTGACAGCAGCAATCATTAATGTTTGTTGCAGAGCACCATATTAGATCAAAGAGCAGTATTTAACATGTATGATAAAGAGAAGAAAAATACATTATCCAAGGTAGTAAGTCTGGAGGACATATGCTAGTTATCTTACACTGCCATTAAACACCATCTCTAAAACATCTTTAGAGAAAGTGCAAATGATCACAACCTGCCTACATTTGCTATGTAAACCACAACTTACTCCTAATAAGATACCTATAAATGTAAATAATTACTCCAGAAAAATCCACACCCATGTTCCAAGATTATTCAAGATCATCTTAAAGTCACTCTGAATAAAAAGAAAAGTAGAAGTTGCACTATAAAAAGTAATCCCTAAAAGGGTATGAAAAAACTGATTACATTGCATAAAATATGAAATTTAAGATAACTGAAAGCATTAATAAAAATAACTGTGGCAGAGTTAGGTGCAATAATAAAGAAATTGAATCTCAGTGAAGCATACATCCATTACTGTATTAGAATTTTTAAAATATCGATAAAGATGCATAAAAATTATTCTTCAATAAGCATGGTTGTTTATATCTTTAAAAAAAAAAAAAAAAAAAGAATATATAGATATATTACAAAGGTAATTTAGTGGGGGTTTAATCCCTACAGTAATTAAGGAAAATCAGTCATCTTCTAGTGGTGGATTTTAAGATGAACAAATGCTTTCATTCAGTTTTTACATGATCTCATTTCTAATTCATCTTTAAATATTGCTGAAATTTCAGAAGACTAATAAAGGACACTTTGGGCAAAAATTGCTAAGTGCAAACCAAATGAATTCTTTACCTGCAAATCATTAGCTTGAATTTAATCCTGAGAAAAACAGCAAGCAGCTGACAAGGGAGAAAAAATAAAAAAGGAATTGGGAAAAAATAATTCACCTTGGTTTTATAAACATGTTTTTAAGTCTTCTCCAAAAAGAAAGTTTGCCATCAGCTTTAGTTGACAAAAAACAGAGACATTTAATGTTGAAGCACACAATGTTCTAATAAAAAAATAGCACTACACAGAATTTAAGTGGCACGTCTAAATGTGCACATTACTATGCCAAGCTGACAACTCTAGAAGTTGTTACATACTCATTGCTCATTAAAGGTGCTGCTACTAGGGGTCTTTAAACATCTGTTCTTGGCCCCATGCATTTTCATAGTACTTTTCTCAGTAATTTAGGAAAAAGTCATACAGTTTAATATACAATGTTTTGCAGAGTTCTGAACACAAAAAGCCTTTACATAGGGGAATCCTAATTGTCTAGTAAACTGGAATAACAATACATGACTAATGCAATATTGCATACCAAGAAACAATGAATGGGGACTATCCTGACTGAAAACTTTTATAGCTTGGAAAAGACTGTATAAAAACATAATCAGCTCAACTCTTCTATGGCAGCTAGTATAGCTCCTGGTTGTATGAACATCAAGAAGGTGTAGATAAATGGTATTACATTTGTATGAAATTTTAATGATTCTACTCTTCAAGTTCCTGAACAGGTACTTTAAAAGATTTGCTATTTAATGGAAAGGGTTCCAAAAATGAACTGAGAAATACCCATAACCCAATTTGTGTTCCCTTCTTAGCTCCAAACAACCAATCCTTTCTAGAAATTGCCAAATTGTCTTTTCCAAAGAAAACATTATCCTCAACTCCGGAACACTACTAAAGAGCAAATATTTTGTCTTTGAAACACACCTCATTGCACCAGATGGTGCGTATATATGTATATTTTTAAATGTTCCTGTAGATGAATACTCCCACATAATCCTTACAATAGCACCTTCATCACTGTTCAAATCATTGAGACACACTTAAGGGCACACAATTGCAAACTTAGTCACACAAAAGAGTAGCAGATTAGAGTAATGAAGAACAAATGTTACCCAGCTGCATAAAACTCTGGTGCTTGTTAACATCCCTAGTAACAGCACTACTCTTTAGTACTTAATACTTTTACACCAAGGTCTAGAAACCATACAAAATCTATTATACCAAATACAGAGAAGATTTAAAGTTGAACATACTTATCCAATAGACTAAAGAATCCTTCTAGGTAGTTCAGGTTTTATTAATGTCTAACATACCCAATTCTTTATTTAAAGCACAAGCTGCTTATTGCCATGCTCTGGGCTCTTCACTGCCACTTACATCACTTACATAGATTATTGTTCAGTTATCACTTGTGCAGCATAGCACCAGTGACCTTAGGGGATTTTTACCTAGTTTACAACAGACTGAGGAACAAACAAGTATGGCCAGATTTGCAGCTGAGCCCAGTGAAGTTGTATTTGCATGGAATTGTACTGATTTCTCAGCAAAGAGTATGGTCTTCAATTTGCCATTGCATCTTCACCCATTACTCAGCAACAATGGCAAGTTTTTTTTCTTTTTTTCCCTCCTCTAATCCATCTCTACATTTTTCCCTGAAGTTCCCACAACTGAAATATTTTGCCTGGACAGCAACTCCTCCATTATGTAAACCCCACCTTAATTTTTTTCTCCCTCATTTGTAAGTCTTAGTGTAAGAACTGTTTTTGGATCAGTCTCTTTACCATACATTAAGTTTCAAAAATTAAAACTAAACCTCAGGCAGCAACTCCCATAAAAACATGAAATACATGAAAAAAACTACAGCCAATACCGTCTTCCTTCATAGTTAGAAAAGTTGTCAACATGAAATAATCATTCAATCACACAAAAGGGTTGTGACATCATATGAGAAAATTCCCCTACGAAACAGAAGAAAAATTCTGAGCTCAAAATGCCAGCCTGCCAGTCCTTAGTAATATTATTCAGGCCACATAGAAAATGGCCATCAAAGAAACACATTCATTGCTTTCAATACCGCTTACCAGTACTTTATCATTTAAGCAGATTATTCATCTCACAGCCTAATACCTTCTACTCTGTCTCTCAAATACAGATAAATGCATAAAATCCACACAGAACTGAGTGCATAAGCTCTGGCATGCAGAACTCCATACACTCCATGTCCACTAGAAGTGGATCAAAAATAACAGTGAAAGAGGAAAAGTTCAATATTTTCTGTTCTGTGAATACTCTGGGGGTGAGAGAGAAACAAGATTGTCAGGTAGTTGCTTATAGCTTTTCAGATACTCCAGAATTTTTAGCACCTTCAGTGCTGCCATAGTTAATTTAGTAAGGATTAACTGAAAAATAGGAATGATTAACAGACAACTGTGATACTTAAAGTCTTACCCATCATCTTTCATTAGTATAATCATCTCTACAAACTTGCACTAAATAAAGGGAAACTCAGAAAAAACTTCCATCACTATGCATTTTTCTTTTCAGTAACTTCTTGAACTGAAGAGCCAGATATAATCTCTAATTTAATCTCTCCTTGTCTAGTTTGTGCTGCCACAGTCCACAGTAATGCTGTTTCAAGATTGAAGTTTTTTTTTTTTTTTTTTGTTATATATTTAGCTACCAAAGGATATGGAAAAGCACCACATCACAGAACATAGAACAAGAAAGAGCTTTGAAATTGTCATCCTTTTAAGAAGGCTACTGAGTAATAATGCTGGTTAAATTATGCAGGGAACATGGCATTCTCCCACAGACACACATTTAATATCTCCTGAGATTTAATGTATTACAGAGTAGAATGGAAAACGAGAAGATTGTTTTATAAGATTTCTTTGTAAAAATGCTCCTGGAGATAGTAACAGTTCCATGGAGAAGTAGTAAAAGGTGGATAGTTTTTCATACACACATACATATCAATATCATCAGTATTAAAATGGAAATAAAATTCATAAAAAGGCATAAAAGTGCAACCAAAACCCTATGATTTTGAGTGTGTAGCTGCTTTGAAAATCCCAGTCCTCAGACCCCAAAGGAGCAGTCCTTTCTACAGCACTTTACAGACAAGGTTCTGCATGTCTTCATTCTGTGTTAGGTTTTGCTTTTTGTTTTTTGTTGTTGTTTTCTTTTTCATCCATGCACTACCATGATGTGAAGCAGTTGTTCATGCTGAAATATTTCATATAGTTCAGCATACGAAATCCTCTCATCCAACCAAATGCTGAGCTATGATGGCAGCTTAGAGCAGAATTTCTATTTATTTTTTTATTTTTCCACAGCAACAGAATATATTTTGGTTTGGTTTGTCTTCTTCCATCTCCCTGGCATGGGCTAAGAACAACTTAAAAGAATATTCTAGGACCAGTGATGTAAAACAGTCTGAAGAAAGCCATGTAAGCCTTAACTAAGACCATGAAACTTCAGGGAGGTCAGTAAGTATCTTCTCTCTGCATGGAAGCCAAGGCCTTGGTCTCTTCAAAGGATCTCACACAAGCTTTATGGATATTTCACAGAAATCCAAGTGACTTTTAAAGATACCTAGTTGTACATACTCATTTGTTTTCTCAAAAGCAGCATTTCTTAAATACTCTAGCCCCTTGCTAATGCATACAATGTAAGCAGCGTAGTGATAGTGAGAACCCTGGTATTGCAAAATGGCAAGTTAGAGACAAGCTGTGGGTATTCTGATACGAACATCAGAGCTAGAAAGCTAGCAACAGCTTTTGGAGAGGAAGAGAACAGCAAGACATAAGGAAGGAAAAGAATGCAGGGGGGTAATAAAGTATATCACAGCTTTGCAGAAAAAAATGGCAAACTTCCACTAACAGGCAAGCATTCAACCCAAGCATTCTGAACAATTTACATCCCTACTACTGCAGTTACTTAACAGAAGACCTTGTTTTCTTGAGAAGGAAGCCCAAGTTAATATAATTCCATTTTGCCCATATTTATTAAACACTAACAACATGATTCACAACATTTGAAAAGTCACTAACAAGAGCTGGAAAGCTCCCATATGCAGAACGGAACTCAGGTAATTATTATTAGCCATAAATATTGAGAAAACTATGAATTATAATGCTATTAGTGGAATAGGACTGATGCAAACAGAAAATATGTCTAGCTGTGAAGTGCTAGTTGGGTAATATTGATGCAAATAAAGATACCGTACAAATTGAAAAGACGGGCAAGTAGAGTCACTTTGTAAGAAAAAACCACAGATGATAGCACATATAAATGGGAATCTGATACAGTATTTCTTGAAATCAATACATGTTCTGAGCATGCTATGAATTCAGTACCAGATACTAAGAGCAGCAAGACAGAAAAATACAACATTAAGAGGAGAATATTGTCATTTATAATGCAATCGGTGAAGGTAAAGTTTACACTTTACAAGACTGAATGCCAAATTCACTTGAACACAAGGCAAGCTAAGTACCTATGATCTGCATAAAAGTGAAATTGACAGGTAATTGTTCATTATTAAAACCAAATTGCTCATTACTAAGCATTAGAAATTAAATCTGTTTGCCAAGTCTGTCATTATCCTCAAATTATGTTCATGCGTGTGCATATAAAAAACTGAGTTTGTATGTAGAAAGACCTGAAGAAAGAGTTAAGACGACTTTGATCAACCAGGACATATTTTAACATGAAAAAATGTTAAAGGGATGGAAAAAAAATAATTCCCTTGATGTTCAGTAGTCAGCTATTTTGCTTTCTTTCGGGTATCTCAAAATGAGTAAGGCTGATGCAGGTAGAAAGTGTTATGTTTGAAAGAAATTAAAACATTTACTCAAATTTAATTAGCCCAGTTATTTTTGTACAATCTGGTTTGTCCATGTGTGCATTAAGAAAAGTTTTTTTTTATTAATGTACATCTGTCAAACAGTACAAATCTAAACCATAGAATACATTTACTTCCTTTTCAGCTCTGCTGAAACAGAAGAAAAAGGGAATTATTGATGCATTCAAACAGTGCACATCTTGCTTCGTAATGTAATCTGTTATTGTGTTTTTTTTCCTTAACACCTACACAGCTTATGTTCCTAGCTAGTACAGTTTAGAGAATAAACGTGGACCCAGGGTATCTACTTCCAAAGAACTTGTGGGAAGCTGTTTGCAGATTTGCATTTTGTTATTTAAGAACATGATAGTCAAGTTCAAGCTTTAGCTTCTTCAGGCACTTAAACTGGCTGAAATGATTTTTGTTGTTTTTTTTCTGGAGGTCATATCTTAATGTCCAATACTGCTACTCTACCCGTTAATGTAAACTTCTCTTTCCCTGCAGACTTTCATAAAGGAGTCAGAAGCTATTAAACCATGTACAGAACAGAAAACATCTTCTTCTGGAAATGAAAACACCTGTTGCACATCATTATATTCATAATGATCCTACAAACACAAACCAAGAACCAAAGTGATAACATGTAAGCCAATAAACCTTTATATTAAGGAAGTTTTGTGGGAATATGCCTAAGTTGTAGAGAACCGAGTCTCTTAAAACTGCAAGTAATCACAAAACACTTCTAAGATCCAAAAGGAGAGCCTGGTCAACAACAAAAAGAAAACATGGCTATGATTTAATATTTGCAATTGGCATAGCATAAGTCACCACATGCAATAAGAGCAATATTGCATTGCCTCAATACCAGCCACAAAAAACAAAAAAAAAAACCATTAAGGCATACCTTGAATCCTTGAATACTGTTGAACAGAACTACCATTTTTTTGCGCATGTGCCAAGGAACAGCTAGGTCGGGAGTGGAAGGAGAGGATAAAATATCATGGAAGAAAAGAAAGGAAGAGGACAGGCAGTCAACTTAGTCGAGTATTTGCTGCAGGTAAAGGAAGAGAATTGTCTGCTGTGCTATTCTGAGAGAACTGGAAGGTTGAGTTGCCCAAGCTCAACTCCGGCAACCATAGGCTCTTATAAATGAGATGCATTTCTCCCAGGTAAATGGAGCATAGCAAGTACTTATGGCCCTCTTCATTTAACTTTGTTTTGCAACAGCTTCTGAGCAGTGTGCATAGGAATTAAGCACCAGTCTTTCCCCACATGGGAAAAGGAATTTTAAAATGATGTTACTTAGAGGTGGCTTATGCAGACAAGTCACAGAATCAGACAGCACTGCCAAAAAAATCCAACGTGGGTCTTCTGGGAGCAGACAGATAGGGATAAGTTTGTAGACGAACAGCAGCTGACAAACTGAACCCAAGAGGAAGGGACACAACCCTGATTAGTAAATACAACACTTTCCAGCCTTCAGTCATCACTACTTGTTTAAGTAATGACATGAAGGGCAGTCAATTTAGTCTACACTCCCAAGTTCTCCAGGATTCCTTCCTGATGCTTGGCATAGTTTCTCAATTTACTTCTGCCAGTAACATTTTCAGGAATAGGTCAATAGCATGCTCACCGCTAGGTGTGTTTTTTTCACCTCCCAACTGTTTAACAGTCCACAGTATCTAAACCATCACCAGGAAGTCTGAGACCAAGAAGTCCATTTCAGACAACACCTGTGCATGGGACAGCCTGTTCCACAAAGCTGAAGAGTGGCTGTGAACTGTCATGGTATCCAAGAAATGCTTTAGACCTCAATACCAGATCTCTTAGATGAGAGATGTTTGAATGCTACACACCATAACAAAAGAAAAATAAACATCTTAATTCCTTAAAATCTCAGATTCTCTGAGAAGAGAATTATGCTTCACATAGACAGGTCACACTGCTTACTGCTTTCCAGGAAAACATTGAGCCTGCAGTGATGAAGACACTTAAAAATGTCCAAACTGAAGACAATGGAATTGGGTCATATAATCTTGAACCCCTCTAATTTGCTCTCCCTTCTCATAATATGCCTGCTAACATCACATAATTATTGGGACTACACTCTTACAAAGAATAATTATGCAAAAATTAGCTATTTCAATAATTCCTATAACTTTTCACATTTTTAAAACCCTACTACATTTCTTAGCACATTTAGAAAGTGTTTTTTTTTTTTTTTTATCTAAAGAAGCTAAGAGGAATAAGTGATCTATGCAACAAATCGTAGTTTCTGTCCTCTGCTATTGTAGGTTAGCTTCTATTCCTTTTAAACTTTCCTTACGTCTTGAGAGCAACACAAGGGCAGTGAAACTGCTTTTATGCAACATGCATGGTTCTAGCATTTTTCTTTTAAAAGAAAATAGAATACCTCTATTTCAAAAGAGATGTATTCTTACTGCAGAGCTCCCTCTTCATTTTTCAGTAAACAGAAGTTATAAACATTTTTAGAATGATGCCAGTGCTTTGACTTTAGTATGCTGCTGCTTCTAAATTGGTCAGAAAGCAAGAAGTAAAGTGTGATCACAGCAGTTTAATAGGGATGGACAAAGCCTGTATAAACTAAAAAGAATTTTGGATGTATTTATGTAAATGGTACTCAGAGGGCATCTCTGATGAGGATAAATCTCTATCAATGTATTATTGCTAAAATATGCATTTGACTAAAGCCAAATTTTAAAACGCAAGAACTATTAGAAGCTTTTATGTTATTAGATTTGCTTACAAAGCTCATATGTTGAGTTGTTCACATTCACTGCTTTGCTTCTCTGGTGTTGTCCTACAGCCAATAAAGATATTTGCACCACAACATTCCCAGAAGACAACCACCAACAGCCAGAGCAGGGCTCTAACTCATTGCTCCAACAAGCTTATTCCCACTTGCCTTTTCTTCCCCCCTGCAGCAGAGGTGAGGGAGGAGGTGTAGGGCTCATCCCCACCTGGGCTCAGGTGCCATACTTTTAAAGCTTCCATATAAATGCACACAAGAGATCCTTATATTACCTGGCACAACTCAAAGAATTTCATTGAGCATACTTGACAACCATCCCTTTTCCTCAGTCTCAATACAATTTAATTCTCAAAAGCAGCACGCAAGATATGTTCCTGAGAAACCCTCCTCACAAGTCTAGTCAAGACCTATGTTTTTCTAATGCTGTTCTCCATTTCCTAACAGCTTCCTGTAGGTTCAGGGTAGAAGAGCCCTTATACTACTTACTGCTGTTTCACAAGTTTGTTCTCCTCAATCAATTGCATTCCTCAGTATTAATACTTCACAGAAGTGATAATCCTGTCTCTTGCAAAGACCATATATTTTGTCTGAGAGATTATTCATTTCTTATCAGTTCCATGTAGAGAGCACTTTTATCAGTCACCTTGTAGCAGGATAAAAAATATCTTGTTGGCAGTTGGTCTAGCGAAAGAATTAGAAGAACCACCTCAAAGTGGCAGGTTACTCTGAAGTTTGATCAACTAACACAAATAATACAGACCCAGCTGACTATTTCTGCAACCTTGTGGCTCCATGAATCATATGAAGCAAAAGATACCTGCCTTCCTTCTCAAAGGAATTGTAAGAGAATACTGCAGGTTAAAAAATTGTGCCTTTCGCTGCTGAAAAAGACTTTCATTACTCCTATGTTGCCGGGGATATTTTTCATTATTTTGAGACCTTTTATAAAGCCATACAAGGGAAAAAATTAACACTTCAGACTAGATGATATCAAATTTAGCTAATGCATGGAGGTACTTGGTAACCGTAAGAGTTACCGGGGCATCACAAAATAGGATTACACTGGTTAAATTTACTTCTGTCAGTAGGTTTTGTTTAATCTACAGCCCACAATAATGCAGTGAAGAGATGGGTCTGAAAAGAGGTTGAAGTCATCTGCTCATCAGAAGTCATTTAATAAAAAGTAAGTTGTAATGGTAGCTGGAGGGAAAATCAAATACAAGAAATGAATTCAGGCTCTGCGATCGAACTGCAGTTTCATTGATTAACGTCTGCTAAAATAAACTGCTGGACTGTAGACTCTCCCATTTATTGCCTTCCCTGTGCTTCGGTTGCTATGATATCCTTCTAAAGATACGTAGCAATTACTCATCTGGGAGTTGCAGGCAGGCAAAGGACAGGACAAGCAAAAATTCCCAATTAAAATGGATGATTAACAAATAACCCAAATTTAATTAATCTTGTGCCCACGTTATAAAGCTCTCAGAAAGCCTTTGCACCCATCAACAGTAAAAATTCTTATTCTTCCCCATTAACGTAATAATTTTCCTGTTCCCTGATTAGGCAGAGCTAAGTATTTCCAGCAGATGCAGAGTCTGGGAAGTATTAAATAAAGTGGAGGTGGAGGCACATTTTGCACAGATGGGCTCAGAAGTAATGAAAAGCTCAGGGTTGTTATTTTAGAGTACTAGAGCACAGACATCCCTAAAAATTTATGGAAACAGACATAAATTCCCCTTTCTCCCTCTCCATTCAGCACCATCCCTACTGCCATTAAACATTATTTCTACCAATTCTGCCCAGCACCTCCCAAGCCCTCTGCACACTCACCAACCTGTCCAGAAGTAGGATGCAGGATATTCTCATCTGTCCTGCAAACTAGCCAGCTCTGGGAAAGCAGAGCTGTATAACTGCTCCTAGGTACAATTAACACTGCTGGCAACAGGGAGGCACAAACCAAGTGCCCTTGGACAAATCAACTTATGCGCTACCCCTAATGAGCGATACCTGCAGTAACAGGCATGGGAGGGCTGAATGGCCCTCAGCTGAGAGCACAGGCAGATGATAACAGTGATGTGCAGGTGGAAGGCCCAGCGCCGTTAAGTGCAAGTAAGTTTATTTCAGGTGGTGATGTGAGAGAAGGAGAGGACATGGTTTGCTTCAAATCCCTTCATAGCTTTGCAGTGTGTTTAGGTGAAAAAATAAATAATGATTTTTACTTGTAAGCAGAGCACTGGGAATCACAGAAAAATAAAACCTCATAGAAGGGGGAAATTAAAATCTCTAAAATAAAGATGCACAGATACCCTGAGGTTTTCAGATAGCAGCAGTAGCATTTGGAGGAGAGCATTCCTACACCACTCAGACTCACAGCTTCAGCCATTTGCTGGGCACTCTTTTCCTGTCTCTGAACAATGACCAAAAAAAAAATGTTTTCACTAGCACAGTTGAAAATGACTTGTATTTGACCATGTGCCACACCAACGCGCTCACAAAAGCAACAGTAGCACTTTTCAGACAATAGACCTAGACTTACAGAGATGTCTGCATTTCCACTTGGCCACCACATAAACATATATAAATGTGCATATGTATGTATGTATACACGTGTGCTTGTGTGTTGGCACAGCAAGATGCCATGAAAGTGCAAAAGGGTCACCGTTCTCTTTCCCTGGATGCGATATTATTGTTGCTTTACTTGGGACTATCTGAGGATAGAAGTGAAATAAGGACTACAAGGAAAGTTTTATTACAACTGATAATATGGGTAGGAGAAAAAAAATGGAGACTCAGATAAAACCCTGCCTTCGGTTTTGGTATAGGAGCAGTCCCCTTCAAGCTAAACATGGCTAAGAAAAAATGTTTATGTTAAAGAATTCAGGAAAAGGTTGTTGGGTATTCACTGAAGAGACTAAATAAAGGTGATCAGGACTTTAGTCCATATAAATAATATAACTATTTGACCTGCAACATTTTCACGTTCTTGTAGCAGGTTAATTCAGTACCCTTGATAACTGAATCTTCGTGCAAAAATAATCCAAATTAGCAAACCTTGGCTTCTGGATTCTCAATGCATTCAGGCAGATGAAGCACAGTAATGACGCTTTCCAAACCAAGACCTCAGTCCTGCTCTCATCCATGCGCTGTACTCATCTACTCACAGAGCGACTCACGGGGATACTGCAAAAGAGTACAGCTCACACAGCTGTGGGGTTAGACCCCTCCAGAGAAAACAACAACAGACTTGAATGACTGTGAGACTAAGGATGGAGACAGACAACAACAGAAAATATTGCCCACCATCAGCCCTGTTGATGGAAGAGCAATAAGAAACGGAGCTCAGCGGCCTGTAGGGACTTCAGAGACTCATAAAGGATGTTTCTTCACAGGAAATTATTTCACAGGAGGAAGATCGTGAATGAGCACAACTGAGACTTGAACTTCCACTGAAAACTTAAATAAGTAATCTTTTTCTTTATGAGAATGACTTGGGAGTAGCAATACAGAAGTAACTTTAGTACACATTAACTATAATATTGCTGTTCAATCTATGAACCTTTTCAGGGGGTGAATGAAGGCACCCATACCAATTTACAACACTGAAATTTGAATCTTGAACACAGTGACGAAAAGGGAAGTTTCACCGCTGATTTTAATGTAGCTAGCATTTCACAAAAGAATTTGGATTTATTCCCCATACTATTCATAAGAAAATAAAAAATAATAATAATAAAAAAAAACTACTATATTCAGTGTTATACTGATGTAAGAAATGATATAAGAAAATAGTGACACTGAATAACAGTGAAATGATATATATTGCTTTAGTTATATCTACACGTTTTAATGTGTTTTATAACAATTTGTTAGAGCAGCATCTGTTATGAATTTACTAATATGCTTTTCAGGGAGCTGAAGAACCGAGCTCCACCTATTAATCACGAAATACATATCAATGAATAATTTATAAATGGTACCTTTATTCAAAGTGCTGCCAATTAACTAAACAGTTGCTGCATTCATAATTGTATCAGTCACCTCTAGACTTTCAACCTTTATCAAGATTTCAAATACAGAGGCATAGAAACTGAATGAAAAGTAAATTTTTAGCATAGCAGTGTCACAAGGACACTGATATTCCTTGGCATCACTTAAATTCCTCAGGAAAAGCAGTTCTGAACCCTTTAATGTAAAATACATCTGTATTTCTATTTCACACCCTACAGCTTTTTAAAGACAATCATAACTGCACACTGTATATACGGTAAAATAAAAATAGGTAGTGTATCTCTACAAAAGAAGCAAAGCGAGGCTAAAAATAATTCTACAAAAAAAAGACTACATCCTGAAGCTCTGTGTTTCTATGAATTTCTTCTTCTACGACCCAGGTAGAAAGCTGTAATTTTTTCCCAGGGCCATGCCCTCTCCTGGTCTTGCAACTGCATAACAAACCGAGCAATTACATTCACTCTTCTGTCTTCCAGTCCAAATCACCACAGCAAGATGTTTACTTCAAAACCAGTGTAGAAACATTTGTACAGCAAGACAGAAATGCAGGAGGCCTCTCTTTCATACTTTTTTTTTTTTTTTTTAATTAAAAAGATAAATAATTGCAAGCAGCCACATTAATTCAAGATTAAAACTGCAACTGTAAATCACAGAGGGTCACATTTAATGGTGACATAAACAGAAGTCAAAATTATCTGCATGCATTTTTAATGTAAATTGGGGTTATTTGCATGTCCAAAAAGAAAGAAGGATGGTAGCAAATAAAAAAAGGCAATCAACTGTCTCGCCTTAAAGCTTCGTGTTGGTTTCCCTTGCCTTGTACAGAAAAGCCCTCTGGCCTCTCAGCATGGAGGCTGAGCTAACGCTGACTTCCCAATGTGTAAGATGCAGCTGTGATATTTAGCTAATTGAAAAACATGCTTGAAAGTGCATTAGTAAATTTTTTAAAGATTGGGCTATAACAAGGTGTTATTCACACAATCCCTGAATTCAGCCCCCAAAATTTTTAGGTTTCTATTGGCCGCATCAGTTTGGCAGCCTTGGAAATTTGAATTATTTTTTTTTTATCCTCCGACTTTTGTAATTAGTTTATTTGGCTTTCTGTGGAACTCCTGCGATTGCAAATTATTCACCAGATACTTGCAGATCAATAACATTCATTTTGAAAGTGTGTATGGTGCAATTTCTTCAATTTCATTGACTTCCAATATTGTACCATGGAGGGTGTTGTCATGTGTTTGTATTCCTGTATAATGTTATGGTGCAACATTATAGTTTTATTTGGACACGAACCCATAATATATATGTATATTTGTGAGTATGTGTTTTGGAATACACACACAAATATGAATACATATCCAAAACAAAAAGAAACATCCACAACACCTACATATTTAGTGAAAGATAGTGGTTAGCCTTGGGGATAAGGGGGATGCAATTGTGGCATGTATTATTGTTCTCACAGTAAGGAACAATTTAAAAAAAAAAAAAAAAAAAAAAAAGAAGATAGCAGAGAGACAACAGCAAAAGCACCCAAAGGAACAACAAATTTTTGAGAACATGAAGAGAAGCCAAAACAGAAGATGCATCTTCCTCATCCTGCAATACAACTTCATTTTAGAGGAAAGATATAAATGAAAAGTCAGTAAATGTGTAGATTGGTAATTGAAAATCTCTGTAACTACCCTAGTTATCAAGGGATTTCATCTACTTTTACTCAAAGACATTGTTTTTTTTTTAAAACCAAGGCAAAATTATGAAAACTATTAGGGAGTACTTTAAGATAATATTTTAAAGTATGTAATAAGAATAAAGGAACATCTATTTTATGTCTTACAACACCGACCAAACCGCTTTAGTTCTAGAAACTATGTAGGTAATGCATTTTCATGGGGACTTCAGCATCCCTGACATACAGCGATGTAATACAGCCATTGGGGTTTTGTCTAACAGGAAGAAGGATACCTCACAGGCATTTCCAAGCTCACCACCAAATGCTGCCAGCAGGGGAGCACATTACTGCATTGTACGTGTTAGGATAATTGTTGACTCTAAAATATCTTCTAATGGCCGCTTTGTAACTTGGAATTTTAAAATAATTTTAATCATTTTCCATATAGACACAAGCAGTAAGAGGAGGAAACCCTCTAAGAAAATGGTTTTAAATTTTTTTTGCTATGATTTGCATTTGCACTTTAAATAGCTGAAATTAACAGATGCTGGGACTCTAAGCATTTTTCCCTTAGATCTTTAGTCATGCCACAGAGGCAAGCCAAGTAAGTGAACTAGCTTGAACCTTCACCAAACTAAAGTTAGTAACAGGCCGGAGGCTACAATCATGTCCACTGTCCCTATCAGCGGGCAGCTGATGGATCTGCTAAATGGATGGCATATGAAAACAAAATGAACAAAATCCTGTTTTCATTCTTAAAATCCATTTGCTAAACAAAATAGGTGTTGTGTTCACATTGGTAAAATCCTCACTAGCAGCAGCAGTGCTACATTCCTACAGAAGGAGGAAGGAGGTGGTGATGGAGATACCCTGAGGCAATAGGCTGAGTGTCCAGTGTTGATGCAGGATGCAGCAGGCAGATAACGATATTTTAAAGCAAGGCTACCAAAAAAAATACATTAAGAAAGAGCCTTGATGGGAGGAATTTTTAAAGACACAAACAGTGATGGAAATGCAAGATGGCTTTATGGATCTTTCCCAATTTCTAAAAGGTCCGAGTGTATTACCTAGGGGTTAAGCACCTGCTAACACTGCTGGTGCTTTGACTGACCCATGGCCACCACCAGGACTACTGTCTGTACCTGTACACTCCTGTTCTTGTGCATTGCTCTTTGTTGCACACTTTCACCCTCTTCAATTTCTTACTGTTTCCTCATTTTAATTCTTTTTAATATATTTTTTTTCTCACTACCTTGTCTGTTCAGCTCTATCATACAAAGTACAACTGTATGGAAAGCCGTAGGCCATTCCCTGCCATTCATCTCCTTCTTCTCTACCTACTTGTACCCTATAAACGTATATTATAATATATGTCATATATTATACATATATATATTTTTCTGCATCTTTACTATCTCAAACTGCAGGGATGGATAAAATTAATGAAAACTAAAGAGTTAACAAAACAGAGAAATGCCACCACTTTTTTTTTTTTATTCATGAAAATACTTCAGTGAGTATCTTCCCTGCAATCCATCAATAGTGCCTCTTTGCAATGTCCTGTCATTGAAGGATTAAGACACAGTCATCCAGATGATGCTGAATATGATGCCAAAAACCAAATGTGCAGAGTGGAACGATAGTTGTAGTTCTGACAGATGGCACAAGTTTTTGCATTTTTGGATGACTTTTTTTTCTAAATATATATATATATATAGCCTAAAGAAGATTAATATTTAAAGAAAATTATTTTTAAAGTAATGTTTTAATGCAAAGAAAAAGAATGTAAAGTAATTAACTTTTGCTCCTGTGATTGACATATTTTGTACAACTACCCAGACCTCTCCTGGGCTGTCTGTTTGCTCTTAGTCAGTAAGGACAATGGCATCCTGAAGTTATCATTTCTCATTCATTTCACTGAATGTCATTCTCAGGTAGAAGGGAAATTAAGTGATTAAACAGGAAGAGCACAGAGCTGTCACTGGAAAATTAATATTTTCAAATTAACGTTAGACAAAGGATGCGTAAAATGTAAGTTATGTTGATGAAAACAAGCAGTTTCTCCGTAATAAATATGTAAATCAAGCCATTGATCTATCAGTTATTATGACAGTCTAATGTCTCAGAAAAACTTGCTGTGATTCCGAGCCACATCCATGCAATGATGAATACATATGGTAGCAGATCAAGATGGTAATGCACAACGGAGTACTTAGAATGCTTAAAAAAAAAGCACAACACCTTTTATCAGGTAATTTTTAATATAAACAGCTTCTAAATGCAAGAGCTTTATCTGTCACTGTTAATTAAACCTGTACTTTGTCAACATACGATAATCCATTTATTATAGTAAAAGCCACTACATTTCAAACCACTCACAAATTACAAACCATAATTGCTAGGATTATTTTATTTCCAAGTGCAGGCAGCAAAGCCACCTTAAGATTCAACAATGGTGAGATAATTTTGGAGTGTAACCATAGCTCTATCTCACAGTCCATTGGCTTTAGTATTGGCAGCAGACAAGCTGTAATTTTTCATTTCCTAATTAGATTTAGCCATTAATTTAACTATTCTATCATATTGGTGGGATAAAATAACCCTATTTGTTTGGTCATTTTTTCCTCATTTCTTTTATTAAATATTGTCTGATAAATGTCATAAATGAAAGAAAAACAACAACAACAAGGACCTAAATACACACAAAGACCTTGCCACATTCACTCTGTCCGTATCACTACCTACTTTTTGAGCACCTGACTTCCAAACCCAACTTGTGGCCCTCTAAGAAATACCTTCTGTTAGCACACGTGGGGAAATGGGGCACTCTGGGTGGGATTCCCAACCATTACCTAGAAAAGCTAACGGAGACTGCCGAGGAGGTGAGAACACCATAAAGCCCACTGCAGGGCACAGGTGCCTCACTTGAGGCTGCTGGCACCGGAGGGGGATTTGCAGCACCGGCACCTGATGCGATTTTGGGAGCCGGCAGATGGGCTCCGTGCTGTCGGTGTCACACTCCCTGTTAGATGCTGCCATTCACAAAGCAGAGCCCCGTTATCAGATTGGGTGAATGTTTCAAGACCAGTTCAATACCAAGTCAAACAGATTAGCGTAAATCGCCTTTAATGCTGGTTCAGGCTACCCCGGCTGTCTCCGGATCGACAGGGAGTGAGAATGGCTGCTTTGGAGGCAGCAATCACTCGCAGGGAAAAGGTAACGAGGCAAAAAGGCAGCATGGTGGTTACCCCTTAAATTGCTACAGCCAGTCCCAAAATAATCCTCTACCACTACCTTTATGCACCTAAATCATTCTTTTCAAAAAAGTGAGTGAGGGTCATTCCTGTAAAAAAGCATAATAGAAGGAAGCAATACAAGTCACTTTTCTTCTGTACACTACTGAGAGAAAGAGGTAAATGTTCCACACCATTCTCAGCATGAGAGAATTCAAACTCCCATCATTTACCCATTTCGTAGCGCTCCAGCCACCTGCTCTGGCCAGAAGCACTCTCTATACTCTATGACTGTGAAAAACGTCTCAAATGTTCAAACTAACTAGAGGCAAAGAGGTGTGTGATCTGGAGGTTAAAGCACCTACTTACAACAGTCAAGAAGGAGAGGTTTGGGTGCTGAGCCCTTCTCTGGGGACCACTCTCGGAGCGTTTCGCCTAGTGGCAGTGTAGACCATACTGGGGCAAAGAACTTGGCCTGGGTCTCTGCTAACCCAGGCACCTGCCTCAGTGACTGAACCCCAGACAGACTGTGTCTATTCAGCCCAGCTTGCATGAGTTTTTTTTTTTTTTTTAGCAGAATGGCAGAGATTTAACTGGAATGGACAATGCTCTCCATGCTGAATACCTCAGGCGCTCCAGTGGGAAATGGAAGGTATGAATATGATCTCCCCGAGGCTACAGTGAGCCCAGAGTTTCAGTCATGCAAGCCTGGATGAGTGCTCTATCTACTGAAATATTGTATAAATTTCACAAGTCCTGATTTGGCCATTGTATTCTGTGCAGTCATCACATCAACCGTGCTTCGGCTGGGTAGGAGCGCTACGGAGATGTAGGCAAACATCACTTTTCTTGAGGATCCCAATGAGCCTTGGGTCTGAGATAAATCTATGTCATATGGATAAAGCAGCATTTTAGGAAGTCTGGGTCTTTTTCTCAAGACTGGAAAAATAAGTATGAACCCATTTGGGCTCAGCAAGGGATGTTAAAGAACACTCCTGCGCACTTAGAGTCATACATTTCTTAGAGTCTTTGTAAAAGATCACTTCACATGATCGAACCCAATCTTTTTACAAATAGCTGCGATATTTGACTGCTCCCCGTCTTCCTGGGAAAGCTGTAACTTAATGAAAGTATTTGTAAATAGATGTCAGTATCTGAGATACAGCATAGTCATTATAATAAGGTAAATCTAACATCAGGTCTAACAACTGAACAACCCCCATTAGAGTTGTTTCTTAAATTACTCCCATAAGTATTTGTGCTGTTCTGTCTTTAGCATGAAACAACATCTAAATAAAAATGTACTCAAGAGTTGGTGAATAAGTTTTGGATATCACTAGATCAGTGTCTGGACCTACTAATACAGGGTAAACAAAAATTCTTGAAGAATTTGCCTTGGTACAAGAAGGAAAATATATCTTACATTATGTATTTTCCTGGAGTTTTAGAGATATCCTATTGAGAGGGCACTGACAGTGGCGAGTGCACACACTACAGCGCTGACAGACACCCTTGGCAACCCATGGGAGATATGTTTGGAAACATGAAATGCAGACCTGAACAAATGATACGAAACTGTCCATCCTGCACACAGAGAAACGCATCTCATAGTGACTTCTCAGTCACATTGTTATTTTTCCCTACTGAGCATCAAGACAAGAATCTCATTCTAAAATCATTGAGATGTATGAGTAAACAAGGTGAGACTTGATATTTATGCCAAAAGAGCCAAGCTCTGAAGCTCCAAGCAACAGATCTGTTGCATGTCACTGACACACAGTCCCTTGGTTTCATATAAAACCACAGCTTATGTTAACAATGAGATTTGCTAAACCTGAAAAAACATGAGAGGGGGGCTGCTCCTGAGACTTTCAGATGGAGAGAATGACCCTTGAGACAGATAAGCAAATCTTTCTTCTACGTGAGCAAGTACAAGAAGGCTAATTAATCCTTACGTGTAATCGTAAGTCACCCAGCCAAAAAAGCAAGGTCAAACTATGAGTTTGTAAATCACTGAAAATTGTGAGGCTTTGCATTTTCTGTGATGAAGCACCCTACAAGTCACTAAAGCATGTGCCAACAGCAGAAAATTCTTGAATGTACCTGTTGCGAACCCATTTTTGTAATATATTTTTTTTTTAATTTGTTAATTATTGGCATTTTCCCATTAAAAATTAGAGATCCCACATTTATTATTGTCACAAGAAAATAGTAAAAAAAAAATATAAAGAAAAAAAAAGGAGGAAGCGTAACAATACTTTGTGATTTAAAGGCAAACACCTCCACTACTGCTAATTGCTCTCTGAATCTGAATTGGTAAAACCATAAGATTATCAACAAGACTCAATACAGGTAGAACAATAAAACCTAATTATTTCTCACAAAGCAGACCATTCCATTTAAAATAGAGGAAAGCTAAGAGCAATAAAGCCTATGCCATTAACAATTAGTCTTCTGCACACATGATTAGACTCACGGAGATAAAGCAGCCTCTGAATTTAATGACGAATCCCATATTTCTAGTTGGGCTCAATATTCTGTACTAATTGTGTTGAAAGACCTTGTGCTACTTGAATGTACTTAGACTACAAAATATGACGCTGTCTCCAAAGATTCACTGCTAGCACTTAACATTTAATATCGGGCACTAAACTACACTGTGAATTAATATCAGCATTTAGGGTTATTTCTTTTGTGGGGGGTTGTTTTTTTGATTATTTTTTTTTTTTAAGTAATTCTGGAAAGCTTGAGGACAACATTTTATGAGCTGCTTACTATTTAGAAGCCCTTAAATATGAGCTGTATACAGATGCTGCCCTAAATTAAAATTCAGCAGAACATGTTACTGACTGAACTTGGGAGCTTCAAGAGGCTTCACTGAGTACCTGATGAGGGCTAGTTCTTAGCAAAACCAAGAACACATACTGTTATACTCATTACAGTATATCTCATTAGAAGAGATAAAAATATCATTTAATCTTTAAGTGAATAACATGCAAATGGTAACAAAAATATTAAATATTGCCTTTATACGGAGTACTTGGAAATGGCCATAGAAAAGCTGTTAATTCAGCCTGCTATGAATATATATATATTATCTTTCTCTTTTTTCTTTTTCCAATATATTTCTTCCTTTCAGGCCTGAATATAGAAATATATTATAAAAAAAAATATATCCCTATCAGGTATAACCCCATACACTGCTCTGTGTCTGGTATTTTAAGAGTCTTGTGAAGTATGCAAACACCTACCTGGAACAAGGCTCATAGCTTGATATATGCATGTACCACACACACACGTGTACACCCATGTCTACATAGCCCAATAAACTCTCTTCGTGTCTTCCTCATTAAAGATGTTGAGAAATCTCTGTCATTTTTGGGTGGCTGGATCTGGTTTCTAATTTGCAAAAACAGAGAATTTTGCTCACAAGTAACAGATCGTTTCACAGAATGCTGTGTGGGCGAGCAAACATGCACAGCGCTGTTAAAACACCGCATATAGGGGCAGGATTATTTTTACCAACTTTACCACAAAATTTGACACTCCCCAACTGCAAGTAACACCAGAAACTGGAACAATTTAATTAAACTGAATCATCATGTTTGGGGAACGTATGCCTCTATGTACTCCCCATACAAAATTACTGCAGAGCCAAAGAATGGATTTTGAGAAATTGGGTTATAAAAAACAACAATAACAACAACAAAAACCAATGAATTACAATGGCTAGATAAACTACCGTGGCTTGTTATTATCACAAATTAAGGTGTACACTTCGTCACGTGTGAGAGATGAATTTGTTGGACTCATCAGTGACAGTGCAATCCAACTATAAGAAACTGTGCTGGTCCTGAGCAAGACTCAAGATAATCCCAGATATAGATCTGCTGGGCCAGCTCCTAAAGCACCATGCACTCTCCTTTCTCCTTTGAAAATCTGTTCATAAATATAATAATTGTGGATGCTAGGTACTACAGCACAATGTGCACATGGTGATATGCCCAACATGCATAAATACTACAATCTCTGTATTTTCCAAGAACATCTTCTATTTAGCTGCTTTGCAGTTCATTCAAGGTTGCAATCCACTTTATATTTCCACTGAGACAAGTGTTTCAGTTTGTACTTTCTCTCAGAAATGCAATTAAAACCTGTATACTACTGTGGCATATGCAACCAATGGTATATTTCAATCTGTAGGTTTTACTGAATTTCACATGACGTTAGCAAGTATTCTAATTTGTATCAAAACACCAAACTAGCAGGTATTAGTAGGTAGCCTGGATTGATTCCTGACATCAAACTCGGTGGCCCCAGTGAGGTCAAATCCTGATATGAACTCAGAATTAATGGAGACATTTTTTTGCCAATGTGTGCAGGCAAACAAAGGCAGCAATGACTGCAATACTCCAATCCGATTTACAAGGGAAGAATTCCACAGACTTGCTAATGTTGATTGCTGATTTCTACCAGTGCAAGGAAGAAATCTCAAGCATATTCATTTAACTCAGCATCAGTTCCTCAAAATGTAAAATCTAGACTTGCTGTTGTACAAAAGCATTTTTGATTTTTTTCTTCTGAGCAGGTGTCAACAGAATACTCAAATGACATTATTCAGGTGTTACTTGAAAAATGTATATTTTCCAATAGTACACTGAAATTAATACCTGGAAAACACAAGACTACTCGAATAAAATGCAAAATATCTTCATCCCTTGCTTTCCCAATAGCATTGACTGATTGCCAGTGGCTGTGGGATAGCCTGGCCTCACGAAGGCAGTGATGCTCCCCCATCTGCCACCCAAATGGTTCCAGGGGGAGCATGCCCTGCATGGAAATGCCCTCCTCAGACCAGAACCCATGGACTTGGAGACCTGCGTGTGGACTGCTGCCAGATTGCCATATTATCCGCTCTATGTTTTTTTTTCAAACATTTACATGACAAGATGAGACAGACAAATGGATCTTCATACTGATGGCATGAATCTTTATTCATTGCCAGCAGTGCATCCACTCAGCTCACATTCTTAAAGACACGTTAAATAAAATTTATGTTGTGTTATTGTGCAGCCAAAACGCTAATCCTAGTTTATGGACATTAATCCACCATCTTCGTCTTCCTTAGAAGTATATAACAAATGAAGCTGGCATATTATGATTTGAAACTGATAGAAGTATAAGAAGAATCAAGTCAGATTTCTTTCTTGTCATAGTTGGAGTACATGAATGACAAATAATCCTCAATTCATTTACTGGATTTTTTTTTCCCTTTTCCTCTTGGTGTATTTAAATATTTCTTCCACATCAACTGTGTCTTTCCTTATAGACAGGTAATTTTTTTATCAGTATATAAAGTAAAATTTGCCTTAAGAAAGACATTGCATTGATCATATATTGTGCTTTTGACTTTGGGAATTTGTTTTGCAACCCAAGCGTGTGATTGTTTGATTACAACTGTGAATTAGAACCTGGGCACATACATCATCCATTTCTTCATACACAATATTCTGCATACACAATATTATTCAGTAAAACACAAACTGAAAATATGAATACATACATTTTCCAATTTGAGTCAAAACCATAATGAGTCATTATGAGTTAGAAGAAAGTCACTGACTCAGCTCGCTCAAACATGTGTGCACCCCTTCAGAGCAAGAGATCCAGAGGGGGGCAGCCCAAAGACCTCACACTCACCGATTTACACAAGTTGTGTATCAAAACACTTTAAATAAAATCTCAAAGAAAATGTCATTGCTCTCAACCTTCTCAGCACCTTTCATAGCCCCTGGTGTCCAAATTGTTTTCAGTCAGTTCAGCACATCTCTAGTGTATAATTTGTTTTATTCAGTGGAATTTCCTGTCATGTCTCGTCACATCAGTCCCAGAATGGCTCACTGCCTTTAAGAGATACACAACAGTCTACGGTAAAGGGAAAATGTCAGAGAACACCACAGTCACAGCAGACTCGATGCAAAGGGAAACATTCATATGGAATAGCTCTCTCTGAACCCCAGAAAAATGCAGACTTCAAGAGATGTGGAGATTGTCTTGCATTGCGATGGAAAATGAAAACTGAGCAAGAGTTCTTTACATCAAAATAGAAAGCAAAAGGCAATTTGAATATATCCCATCAGGGTGAAATGGAGAAACCCAGAGTGTAAGTTTCTCAGACTCACATTTAATGCAGAAATCATTGTGCATGCTGAGATTTTAGCTTGCTTCTGGATCAGCATAAGAGAAAAAGGTAAAGCTCGTGTCAAGTTGTGTCATCTGCATTCCACCTTAACCCACTTCCTCTGGGGTATCTCACATTTAAAGCTTGTAGTGGTGTTCAATTTGTTGAACAATTTAACAATCAACTAGTGAAATATTTTCTATTTCCTCAGAAATTATGGAATCATTTCCTCAGACAGAAGAAAAAAAAAAAAAAAAAAAAGAAAAAAAAAAAGCAGTTCTGAGTCTGCTAACAGTAACACAGCCTAATAACATGAGTTTATCCAGGTTAGAAACAGCAGCTTTGCACCACAGAATTGATTGGGTGAAGGTCTGTGGACAGAAAATCAAATTGGATTATGATGTTTCCTTCTGATCTTTTACACTGTGAATCTGTGGTTCAGCCCTCAGCTTTAGTTTACACACAATGATGTTTGGCTGAAGACCATTTCTGTTTTTATTAATACCACTGGTCTGTGTCATCCCTTTTTGGTTACCAAGATTAACTTCACCAAGGATATGCGATGCATAATTTTTCAAAAATTACCTTATTGGTGCAGAAATACTTTTTGAAGAGTATCTGCAATGCTGTTACATACATCCATGCTGCTAATTCATGCTCATTTAGACAAGAGAACATTCCATCAATAATTTAGTGATAAAAAAGCTGACAAAACAGGTGAGTTCAGACACAGGCAGCCAGCTTGAGAAAAACCTTATGATAAACTTTAGCCATTATTTAGGGGACAGAAAAAGTGCATTAGCCCCATGATATTCTGCGTTCACACAGCCTGGTGGAATAGGAAACAATACCAAAAATCATTACAAGCTTGGAAGTTCACAAAGCAGGGAGAGAGAAATCAAACATTCAGACGGGAGGGATGTGAGTGGTCTGCCTGTACTCACAATGGGGTTCTTCTCTGCTCTGGGGAGACCCAGGTGCCACCAGAAATAACCTTACAGCAGACGAAGTGAGACTAAGGTAAAGACAATGAATGAACAGGCTTTTATGTCACTGTGAGGGAAACTAAGAGCCCAGTAGAGGAAAGTGAGGCACAGACAGATTGCAGAGCGATTGTGATGGCAGAACCAGATGTGATTTGGGAAGTCTGACCACAGGAAAGAAGAGAAAGATTTGAGCGAGGTTGAAAACAGGGTGATAAACATGCTATGAAGTGCTGAACTCAGTGCTGTGTCAGATTCTTCCATTAGCTGAAATACAGCGCTGGCATTAAAGAAGTCCCCGTTTTCCCAATTAGAATCCAAGGCTGTAAAAAATGCTTGCTAAGAAAATGTAAGGAAATTTCATGATGTGGTAAAGGATAACAAGCTCAGTCTCATAAAGCCAAAGAATTGTTTTTTTAAAAATATTCTCAAATGTTCTGGCAAACCAGAAGACACAGCACCCTGGGATTCTCATAGAGGATTTGGTTTCCAAACAGTCATGCAGCTGGGTTAGGTTTTATCAGGATCCATCTTACAAGGCACCAGTTAACCTCCTGTGGGCATACACATTTCTGCATGAAACATACACCGCACCACCCAGCACATGACAAGATCATTTGGCACTTTTCAAAAAGAGATCAAAAGAGGAGGAAAAAAAAAAAAAAAACAAGAGAATAAGCTCCCTGCCTCCACCCTAAGCATGTGAACATGACCTGTTCTTGGACGCTGTCCCGAAGAGCTCTGTGAGGGAGATCCAGCAGGGCAGAATTATCCTAGATTTACATTTCACTAATTCCTGCTTTAAAGTGACGTGACGCAGAAGTCCCTCTGGGGACCTCAAGGAGTGAGGGAGAGTAGGGCAGAATTCAGCATCTCTTTGCTTTAAAGAACAGGAACATCTTCTCATTGGCATCCCCAAGTTAAAAAGCATCCCGCTGGAGATTGCTTTTGAATTCAGGCAGCAACACAGCCAAGGCAAGCTTCCCCTGCTAGGAAGGCTTGCACATTCCATTTTGCTAGGATAATTAGTTCTGAGCTACTCTAATTGTAAAAATAAATAAATAAGTAAATAAATAAAATAAAATAAAAATAAAAACAAACAAAAAATCATATTCTCTGCTACATTTTTGCAAAATGTCAGTAACTCACGCCTGTCAGGTTCATTCGACCTGTGTATATGCTAGGTTTGCATATTGGAAAATATTGAGTGACTGTCAACACAGTTTACTAATTTAGCTGTTTCTGTCTTTCTATCTCTACACAGCTCTTTTGGCTGCCTGTTGTAATTAGTAACTGTCAAGCATGTCTCACTTTGTCTGTACCTTGTGTCACATTAACGGCAGCTTATTTTAATTGATTCTTGATCAAGAAGATCGCCAGAGATCCCACAAGTTATCTTTTATTATGTGCGTGCTGTAAGATTTCTACCCTGCTCAGGCAGAAGGATGCCCCTTTAGATGATCAGGTAATGATGGCTGACACGCTAGCTGGCACCGAGCTGCGTGATATATGATTCAAATGGCAATACAATTTGGTATTAGACATTAATTCTCCATTAGTATGCATCATTCTATAGATTCTTGGCATTTCATCCAAAAGTTACCTTCAAAATAGATATTCTTTTTCTATCTATAAAATAGGGTGATAGACCTAATGAGCAGAGGCTGTCTTCATAACATTGTTTATATATTGCTTCATTATTCATTTTCTTATAGGTGTCTTATTAAAATTGGAAAACAGAGGCAAAATGACTATAGGAGAGCTTCATAAAGATAGTTAGCATTTCATTTTTCTGTGCCAATTTCTTTCAAACGCTGAAACACTAGACAGTACTGTTTGTCAAAACTGACTACAACAACTCATTTTTATCCTTAAAATTTCATCTCCCCACTTTACTTAAGGAATGAAACGCTCAAAATATTTAGTGCAAAATAACAAAGCTATGACTTTCCAAGGTCTACTCTTAATTGTACATCACATGTCCAACAGGACAGCCGCAGGAAATTGCATTAAGAAAATGAAGGATTGCAGTATAATAGGACATCTGAAGAGTACGTTCTTGCATACAGGTCTTCAAAGTCTAGCTTCAACAGGGAGCTAATGGTCTGTGAGTAAATTAGTGCCATGAACATCTTTTACATCATATTACCCCAGGGAGACCTTAGACCTACTAACTTCAGAATATGAAAGATGTATTAAATGTGTTCTGACCATTGACTGTCAGGTTTATACTTGTCAAAACTGCCTCAGACAACAAAAAATTATAGACAATGTTTTGATCCTGATGATACTCATGCAGAAATTGCCTTTGTTTAATCTTCTTGTCTTTGAGAAATAAAACTCACAGCAATAACATAATCACTGAGACAAGAAAAATATATATTTTTTTTGTCTTTTATGTGTTACTAATTATTCAACGTTTTTTCCATACCATGGAAAAGAACTCTTTGCTATCAGCTACCATACACCAAGCACTTTATCACCCTTTTACTCCCTTTTCTGGACTGTGCTTTATTGTGATAGTTTGTGAAGAATTACTGGGATGTGGTAGGCTTTCCATTAAATTTCCAGGTAAAGATGATTTTATAGCATATGTATTGTACCTTCTGTTTCTGAAACATCCACTTCTCAGCTAGTGGCAAAGTAAATGCAAATACATGACTGGGAAGACAAAATAAGAGGAGGCTAAGGGGAGTGAAGTAAGAGAAAGAAACAGGTAGCCCACTGTCTGGAGACAAAGAATAATGTCTGGTTTCTTTTATTTTGAGCAAGCAATGGGAAGCAACGTGCATGCAGCAGAAAAGCTAAATACATTTATATGTAATTTTATAACGTTGAGAACTAAACCACTGCTGAAAGTGAAGTATTATGTAAGGAAATATATGCCTTTTATCTCCTTTACATCATGTTGAGAAAAAGAAAAAAAAAAATCAAAAAAAAAAAAAAAAAACACCTACAAGAGCATAAACATTATAAAATACCTTCCATTAGCTGCGAGCACAGCACACTTAATCTGTCTGAGGAACCTGGGCTTGAAAGTAACCCCAGGTTTCAGTCTCACCCTGCATGTCACAGCCAGGAGGATGGCAGCGGTGATGCCTCAGCCGGTGGGCGACGGCAGATGCTGCGCGAACATCACTTACACGCAGCCTTCGGGAATGAGAGCTGAGACCTTGGTGCTCAGCCTCGCTCTTTGCCTCTGCACTATGGTGACAGCTTATGAGAGGTGATGGAGGTGAGACTCAAGAGAAAAAGAATGGCCTCTTACAAAAGAAGCAAACAATCTGATTTCTGAAAGGAATGTGGAAAGCTAACTGGAAGCATCTCTGACTTGAAGTCTTCAAGAGAACCTCCTTTTTTAGGGTCAAATTGGATGGGCTTAAAACATACCTGAAAATCCACTTACAGAAATGCACCTGCTTCCTCTGGGTAAAATAAACACAAGTGCATGGTCTGATAAAAATATCAGGTTACTCCTTGGGGTAGCTAGAGATTTTGGCTTAAGAAGTAAGTTCGGAAGTAAATAGTGCTCCCTTCATATGTCTCAAATTAATGCTGATATTCAGGATTGGTCATTGTTTTTTTTCATCACAGCTGCCAATAAAACCATTAACTAACGACAATTTCAGCTGCAGGTGTGCATAGATGTGGAGCATAAGCCAATGAAAAGGGGGCAAAGATGACCTTCCACTTCTTTCAAGAGCCATCAGAAACTCATTGATCAGTAATCAGTATGAATTTAACTTGTGAACTCAGATGCCAAATCCATAGCTTGCTCCCTATCCCAAGAGTTGTTTTTCTGTTTACAAAAAACATCCAGCCTGCTAGAAATATTGATAAAAGAATGAGACTCAAATTTTCTTTACAGTAGTACCAAGACAGCAGCCTTGAAATCCATCTCTGTTTTTAAGGCATAACTTGTTTTATAGAAAAAAATGTCAAAAGGTCAATTAATATTCATCAAAACATCAGTCTTCTTCCATTCTCTTTTAAAGGCTTAACACCAACCACAGTCTCTGTGTTACCTTGCCAAAAGCAAAAAATCTTTTTGTCTATTTCCTAGGATATAAAACGTTATTCAGTACATCAAACACTTTCTCTGAATTCTGTCATCTTTGAAACTGAAAAATTTATACGAATGTAACTTTATCTGGTGATAACTACGTTCATACTGTTGATCGGTTTTGGTGGGAAAGAAACACAACCCTCACTGAAATAGTTAAATCAGCATCAAAATTATGTTCAGACAAAATGCATAAATACTTTCTGAACAGGTTAATGCAGTCATGATATTCAGTAGATATGGATCATTTTGTATCTGTGTTTGATGAATACCATCCTTCAAGTGAACCTGTACAGCAGGTTGTCCAGGTGAATATCAAAGCAGATAAATAAATACATTACTTGCTTAGTTTTACAAAAATGAGCAGAATTAACCTGACAGAGTAGAAATACATGATTAGACTCAAATAATTTAAACCTTGATCTACCTGCGCACATTCTGCAGCTTTTCACAAACTGGGGAAAAGAAAACCCAAGCCAAAAAGCACAGATGAGCTTTCTCCTTCACCCCACTTTAGCCTCTTGCAGCCACAGAGACCACTCTCACTGGGTAAGTGCTGCCTGTTGAAGTAAAACAATTCTGCAGCTTTGCTTACCTAGTATTGTCTTAGAAACCATTAAGCAGAGGTAGTCACAGTCCTTGCCAGGAAACTTGCTGTGAAAGAAGAAAATTTCCCTTATTGCTTCAAAGCCTTACCCGAAGCCAAACAAAAAGAGGAGGTAGCAGGGCAGGATGGAGGCAACAAATGAAGGTTCCCTTATTCCAGCCATGCATCCCTGCCAATGCCATTGGGTCCCAGATACTGCTATGACAAAATACAGGAGCTACAATAGAAATATAAGGAAAAGGAACCAAACTGAGGAGCAAAGAAGAGCTAAGCAATCCATTTCTCCACCTCACAGCCCCACTTTTGGGACACCGCTACAGCTATCACCATGTCACAGCATAAAAAGGAAAAAGAGCAGGTGCCAGGTGCCGATCTTCCTTCTCTTCTGTGAGGAAACATGACACAGCAGAGTCTCACAGTAAATCCTTTATCTTCACGCTAAGGTCTTCTGACATTTTAAATATCAGCCATAATGATTAACATCTCTCCTTTAAGCCAGAAGCTAAAATCCGCCAGTCTGCCACACACGGTGACACCTTTAAACACTCGCACACTTCAGCAGTTACTAATTTTCCAATCCAGTACCTGGCTATGACATTTTGACAAGTTTGCAAAGGATTTGCTGAACTACTTATTAGTTCAACGTATAAAAAGTATGCTTTTTCGCAATACCTTTCCAAAATAACTTCTGAGTACATTTTATACGTGATTTTCTAAAGTAGCTTTCCCATCGCTCTGCTTTCATGTGCCAGAAGAGCCTAATGGTACTTGCGGCATTCAGGCGACTTAGAACATCTAATTACCTCAACATTATTTCAAGTAATAGCAAACTATTTTCTATCTAAGTTCTGTTAAGCAATACAGTCATTAGGCAAATGGATGGATCAAGAATTTGCAATGGCATTTGCAGTGATTTAAAGTGGATACCATCGGAGCTATTCAATGGCTCGTGTAAAACAGGAATATGGCCTGAAGCTGCTGTGTATTTGATAGATGTCTGCGTCACAAACACCGCTATAAAAAATAAAAATAAAAAATGCTGTGGGTGTTTTAATAAAAAGGTAAAGACACGATAGTGGAAAAAATCCTTGGAGGTAAATAGTTGGGGACAGGGTGAAGGCTGCTTGAGGAAGCTGTCACTGCCTTTTGGCATGCAGGTTCAGGGGAAAAGCAAGAGCTCAGTCCAGTACCGTCAGCAACTACTAAATTAGTTATAGAAAACATGTTCTAATTTAATTAACTTGGAGTTTCTATATAGTGGCTGTATTATTCTTTCTCCCTGAAGTTCTCCTAGGTCAAGTGATTGTTTTCCCATTCTCAGAATAATGATAGGCTATTTTATGGAACTGAAGAATCCAAGAAGCTTTTTATTATCTTGAAGGCAATCTGGATCATGTGTTAGCTCTAGGACAAACTGCAGGCTGGTTTAATAAGACAACAATGAAAACTAGAATCATTCACAGTGGGGCAGCATTCAGCAAGCATTGTTAGCTAAAATGTTGGCAGTGTAATTATTATGCCACACTAAGACAGGCCCAGCACTGCACAAACATTGCATTTCCCCAGAAGACGTTACAAAGTATTTGAACTTGCAGAGAGGCAGGAGAAAAGAAGATTAAAAATGACCTTCCAAAAGTCATAAAGTAGATCAAAACCACTGGAAAACAGGAATGGTACTCAGACTTTAAGCTCAACTCAGAGGCCCACGTATTGACTTAAGCACCCTTATTTGAGCTGCGGGTCTGGTCCGCGTGTAGCACTGCTCACTTGGCAGCAAGGCAGTGCTCCACCAGCTAAACGGTGTCTCAGGTGCATTCAGATGCATCTTAGTGACTCCAAAGTGATCCCAGTAGGATTCAGCCCTTACGCCTTCAGGAAGGGAGGAGCATCATTCCTGCCCAGATCCATACGGCTATCCCCTTCACCTCGGAGGCATAGGTTATGCTTGGGGGATTCAGCAGTGCTCAGCTGAATTCAGCTCATGAACTGGTTTTGATTGATCATGGATTGAATTTCTTTTCAAATACGTCCCAAAACACCTTCAGCTATTATAGTTAATATCTGTAATTCAAGAAGAGAACCCAGGTCCTAAATGAATTTAAAAGTTTCCCTCTCTCTTTTTGTCTGTCAAAGAGAAAAGTAATGAGTTTGGTTATTCCAGTAAAATATACCAATATGTTAAAGGAGATAAATGTGATGATAGTCATGATATATAAAGTTCAAGGCATATAAAAATTGTATTATGATTATGGAAATAATGCATTTATAAATTATGCAGAGACAATTCTCTTTGAGAGTTTAGTTTTTACAAGGGCTTTTAATTAAAAAATCATTTTTTAAACAATACATCCAATTTTAATCTACACTTTTCCTTTGTGATGTTTAGCTTGTTTCAGAGCACTGCAGAGGGATGGCAGGTTTAGCCCACAGAGTATCAATGAAGCAGTGACACAGTCAAGAAGGAAGGGGATCAGACTTTGACAATACAAAGATATCACAAGAGAATTCATTTTATGATGTGACCACTCTATTAATCATGTCTCCACAGCTGGAGAGGACACTCATTTTAGACAGACTATCCAAGAGTAACTGAATAGAAGCATCCCACCCCAAAACTGACACATGCTGATTTCAAAAGAAATCGTCTGTGTAGTGCCAAGGAAGTTACTACATCTGTGCCCGCACAGCTTCACTTCATATCTTGGCATTTTTAAAAGGAGTTTATCTATCTTTGTATAGTTATAAGATCAGACATATATGGGCTTTTTATAATAATAGGTAAAATTATTTAGAAAAGCATCTAAGACTCTTCAAGAAGATGTCAAGAAGTGCAAGACACATAAGTAAAATAACAGATATCATGGGTCGAAACATGCTCACCGTTAGCAAGAAGAGGAGATTGTTGCTTTATTTGTTTTAACCCAATTCCAACACCATTTTCTCTGCAGGCTCAGATTGTATCACTCCCAGTAATGCTCCCGGGTGCCATCTGGTGTTTTATTTTTACATTGCAATTCTTGTTAGGGGAATATTCTCTGCAGATGTACTTTATCGTTGTGTTCAGCTAAATGCGAAAAAAAAAAAAAAATCACAGAACAACAGTTGTAAACTGTTGCTTTGGTCTAGGCAAAATGAAACTTGGAGTCTTTCCAGTACCAGTTCTTGGACATTGCAAATACATGTAATAGTACACACCGTACCTCCTGCCACATAAAAAATTACAGATGACCTTACTCATTTTAGCCCCAGATTTAACTCTGTCCCATCTGGACCTCTTTAAATATAACATAAGAGATGAATAAAGAGTCTGATACCCTTAAACATAATTCCAGTCACTGGCATTCTCGTGCTACACTTCAAACAAGGCTTTTGTTGTGTCTTTTATTCATTTAAGGCTTTCCTGTCTGGCTTGAAGGCCAAGCTACACATGGGGTTTGGCAGGCACGTTGCAATGTTCCAACACCCAGACAGAGGAGCAGAATTGATTTCACTTTCCCCCCTATATAAATAGATAGATGTTCCTGTATTTCCATACTTTCTTTTAGAAGTGAAATTATTCTAAAAATAAAGGTCAAACATGTCAGGTATAATTATATTGAGACAGACAGCATTAGGCCTGATAGCCCTGCTTCCTTTTACACAGAAGTCAATGGGAATTTTGTGCGTTTAAAGAAGATAAAATTGGGCCTTTTATTATGGCCATACTGTGAGCTTCTTTCTCACACTGCTGAATAGTTCCTCAATGGAATAGTGCCATTGACTGTAATGAAGCTATTCCAATATAGTGCTAAAGGGGTGACTGAGTCAACCTGAAATGTCTCAGAAGGATCCTGATTGCCTCACAGGAGGGGACCGAGATACTAGAGAAAATTTTCTCCAAGTTTCTTATGTGACACTTTCTCTGTGCCACTGCATTGAGGGCAGAGGGATGAAAGGTTTGGTACCAGATCCCACAGCTCAGAAACTCAGGGGTTCTGGGGATGGGATCGGCTGCTGAAATATAGATGCCTCTTTAATAGACTGCAGGATAGCCAAGCCATTTGTAGAGATCAGCAGAGGACACAGGACATCGGGGAGAGATTTGTCCCTCTGGAGTTCAGTGAGAGAGACCAGCCCAAATCCCAGGGGGTGGGCAGGTATCCAGGTACCCACTTTCCCCGTGGGCACTCAGGAGCAGTTTTCCCATTATGTAGCACATGTGGGGGGCACAGCATTGCACACCAGTGTAATATACAACAAATTTGTGCATGCATGTACATCTTTCCCAACTAAAGCCATCTTGATTTTTGTTCTGTTTCTGAATTCATATGCAGTTTATCACAATCTGTCCTAATGATCTAAGAAAATTTGTTTCTTACGTAAAAAGAAATAGGAAGTAACTGAAAGAAACAAAACTGCTGTGACAAATTGTAACCAAAAGGAAATGATTGCTGAGTACACTATGTTTAAATCCCCAAGAGCAGAAAAAAGAAGTACAAGATTTCGGCTACTGACAGAGACAATAATTTCTAATTATCAGTAACTGCTCACATGTGATTAGCACAGACGTAACAAATGATCATATGTTTACAGCATTTATTTTGTTCTTTCTGCTGAAGCTGTCTCTGTAGGAATTATATGTTACCATTGCTTTGCACATAAACATTTCTTCATGAAAAAGGCTGTGGACAAGCCTAACTCCCTTGCCAGTACAGTCTCCAGTCTTCTGACTTACTCAGGTATGTAAATACCATGGATCATTGTGACATAATCTCTCTTAAAAAAAATCATTAGCATGAAAATGAAGTTTTATATATATATATGTATTATCAACACCAAGAAAATGATTATCCACCAAGTAAAGACAATGATGCACCAGTGTATAAGTGATCAAGTTTGTTGTTTTTTTTTGTTTGTTTGTTTGTTTTCTCCAAATCTAACAGCAATACAGTCTTTCTTATGACTTTTTTCTACTTTTAAAACACATGAAATTTTCAGGGGAAAAAAAAAAAAAAAAAAAAAAAAGGATGAGATTTGAAGGCAAGTTTAACTTGTAAATAATAAATACCTGTTGTGCTGATGAATGAGAGTGACTGCCACTGCTCGTGCACCATTCCTAGAGCTTACACAGGGCAGCCTAGCTGACTGATTGTGGAGCCGTAAAGCCAGGGATAACAGTGGGCCTGAGATATTTCACCACACTACAGGGGCCACAGCAACAACACCAAGAACTCTTCCACATAGAAAATGCAGTGAGGAGATTATTTTTAGGCTGGTACACTTTGAATTGTTTTGCTATGCAAAACTTCCTGAATTCTCACTTATTTATACCTAAATACTGACACAGCTCCCTCTGCAGTAGAAGCTGAGCATGAAGTCCATTTCACCACGTATGCGCTAGGCTTGCTGGCTGGGGAGCGACAAATCTCCGTTTCCTGGTATTCCTTTCCCTCGTTTTGACAAGTTTATGAATTAAATACCCCTATCACTCACGCCGTTTGCGCGATCTACCCAAATGGCCGTCGCGCTGCTCTCAGAGTACATCCTAGCAGATCAGGTCCCAGAGTAATATCTTTCTAACACTTCAGTAATTCCATTCGCAGGGCTTTATGGGTTTAAAAGCAATGCTATTCCTGCAGAGAGTTACCCCAACTATTTCCTACAGCGCAGGAGCTGTAAGGTCACGAAGCGACTGAGCCTATCCTTGTTTCATAAGCAGCTTCCTTCAACAGCTGTAATATCTGGGACGAGTGCTCGGAGAGTGTCATTTGGCCTCACTGAGTGATTCATTGTGTACTGGAAAACTGCTCTGCATTCTTCTGGATGTCTTCACAGCGTAGACAGGACAAAGCCCCATTTAGCTGGAAGCCCAGCATAGTGGCTCATTATTCACCTGCCACGGCAAGCACAATATTGTGAGGGCTTCTAGACAATGGTGAAAATTTCCACCTACTTTTTATAGGAACACACTCCATTTTCTACTTTTGTATCCCGAGGAACAGAAGCTGCATACAGACAGACTGAGCGTAGGGAAATAGAAGTCTTTTTTTTTTTCCTATAATAAAAGAAAAATAAATTGCCATAGTGGTTTGACAACTACCACAGGATGCTCAGGGCCCAATGATCCTGCCTCAGCATCAATAATACATACTCGGGAGGGAGCAAGGGAGAGAGGGAGACGGAGGGGGAGAGAAGAAGGCAGAGGAGAGATGGAAATAAGCCACTCAGCCCTCCCCTGTGATTCTGGCAGAGCTCTGGCAGTGCTGGCAGCTCCACATGCGGCCGTGCCGGCAGGACCCCTGCCTCCTGTTGGGTGGCCAGACATGCCCTGCTTCTGCTCAGCCCCTCTGCTCCAGCCCCTCGCAGCCAGATCTCACAGGAGGATCAATCCACATCTTCAATCTTCTTCTTACACCTGGTGCAGAAGCTTTCACTGATTTGGGGATGAATACATTTCAAACACCACACCAAAGCAAATGCACTCTCTCCAAAAGCACTGCGTTCAACAGCTGGGTTTTTCCTAAAGTATATTTTTGCTCAGAGCAGTAATAATTCAATAAAACTAAGAGGTGCCTTTAACAGTTTTCCTCTCAAATGTGTGTCCTGTAATACACTGCTGCACAGGGATATCCTCAGTGCTCTTGTGAAGGCTTTTAGCAGAGAAAGATTTCTACCTCAGCAGGGAAGTAAACAGTATCAGCAGGCTCTACAGCAGTCCCCTAAATGGCACCTGCATTTAATTTCTACATAGTCCTTCCAGCACTCTTTGTCTTTGTTTTGGTTGCCACCTCCTCATTTGTCAAACTCATCACTGTCACATTTTCAGGAGGCGTACGTTCCAGCAAGGCATATATTCTAGCTACATTCACTTACTGCATGCCCGCGTTGCAAAGATCATAAAAAGGTATTTGGGAAACAAACGCTTCAAAAACCCATGCTGCATCCCTGCGGAGATTGCCACCTACTTCCTATTAAGCCAAAGCATGCCATATGTTTTAAGGGCTTTTAACCTCCTTTCTTCCTTGTATAGCTCTGCACTCAAAATCACGCTCCCGGTTCTGCTGCTGTAGGACCTGCTTGTGGCTGGGCGGGCAGGGAAGGAAGGGAGGGGAGAAGGAAGGGAAAGAGATTGTACAGCCAAAGTGGGGTGCTTCTGTAATGTAACCCACAATATGAGTGACTGTTTCTTTGGCTCAGATGGAGAGCATTCTCTGCATTAAACCTCTCCACGCAGGAAGGCTGCTGCAGGACAATCGTGCTGCAGAGGTGCTCTCCTATAGCAGGGGGTTCCCTGCTGCATGCAAGTGACTTGTGAAAACCTTACAATCCCTTTACAAATCCCCTCGGGGAAAAGTATGCACACACCTTCTCCTTTTGTGTCATCCCAAAAGGCCAGGAGAAACCGTCCTGTGTCCAGGAAAAGTGGGGGCTTTGCCATCAGTGACAAATTGTCACTATCAGTTTTCTTGTGTGCAGTTGTTGGTAAGCCACAAATCTCACCGCGCTTGGTGTTATTTCTTAAGCCTCAGCTTCTGAAGCCAAAGGCTACATGAAAATTTCAGCTAATGTCTTCCTAAGCTTTGTGATCGCTAAATACGCCTTGGAAAGGTGAAGTTAAAAATTTGGGAAAAAGGATGCAAATTAAAATAGCTCAAGGCATTTTTTCTCTGATCTCAAATAGGGGGCATGGTGAGGGCAGCAAGTCATTTCCAACTTTTTATTCCTATAACTTGGGGGGCGGGGGAAATCAATTTATTAGTGTATTATGACTTAATTAATAAAAAGAACATATGCATAAATCATTTGGCATCCTGATTTATAATTAATATCATAATAAACCCCCACAAGCATTAAAATAATACATGTATTATACTGTTTGGCATGTTTATTTCATATGAACACCAATTTATGCATTAGCTACAATGCTAATTAGAACTTCACTGCTGTACTGTCTGATACTTTAAAGATTTAAACTAGACTAATGTTTAATTGTGGAAGATCAAGTAGATAATTCATATCGTGGCTTTCTTAATCCAATGTTACTACAGTTCGTAAGGAAACGAACTACCTCTCCTACAGTACATTGCCCCAGAATTTAAGCGAATACATGTTGACATTCAGGTAATGACAAACACAGGAAATTATAAAATTCTTCAGAAAGAAACGGTGCAAATTTGATCTTTGCATTACGGAGAATGCAAACTTAAGTGAAATGTCCGCCATAAGAAGCATGAGAGGGTCCTATGGAATAATGCTATAGAAATCCTCAGAATTTTGTAGTTCACTGTGTCACTTTAAAGGCTTCTTTAAAAAATCCTTCTGCCTCTACTGCAGCGGATATCTTTTCTGTGCTAACCACATAAACTATCAAATCAATCCCTTTGATTTCAAGGGGATGAAGATTTCACCCTCTTTTGTGGTAGTTTTCAGGAGGTTTTTTTAAAGCTGCCATAAAGAGACTTTTCCTCATTTCCATATGAACATGCATTTTCATGTTCTTTCTCTGAAACTCCTGCTAGATTTTCCATGTGGTTTTCAGATTTATAGGACCTGTGGGGACTTTCTGTCTGTATCACTCTAAAGAAATTATATTAAAACAACATTAAGTCTGCTGTGTCAAAGGCTCAGAGGTTAGGAAACACCAGAATTAAGTTAAACTCATCTAATTTGGCCTCCTATGCAAATGCCTTATGAAACTGGCTACAGTCTATAATTACATGCTCCCATCTACCCCAAGCCAGCCTCAGAGCATGAGTGAATATAGGTCCTCCATCAACCAGCCACAGCAGCTCTCTGTGCAAGATGGATTTCTCTTAAACCTTGTCTTGTCAAACTGCCACGAGGTCCTCACTGAGCTTTTTGCACAAAATTCAGTCTGAAGCTGATACCAGCACAGATTGTTCTGAATTAAATAAATAATAATAATAATAATAATTAATTAAATGGGTAAAGCAACTTTATTTGTAGGAATCCCTGCCTTCCGTACCTGTAATAAAGGTGTGACAAAGCTGTATGCCATGATGGGAAGGCAAATGAGCTGTGGAAACCGCGCGGCACGAGCTGGCGTGATGCTGCTGACTGCCACGAGTGAAAACTGCTTCACAGAGGCTGGTGACTGCAGAGTGCTTCTTCACAAAGCACCCTGGGATTAAAGGTGTCGCTTTGTGAAAAAAGGAAAAAAAAGTACAGATGTACAGCATCAACACTGTGTTCTGTGACTGTCGTGTACCATGAATTATTAACTATTTTGGAAGTGTAAATATTTATGGTTATTGTTCAAAGGAGCAGTCTGCCTTCTGCTCTAGTCTTTAACTTTACATTAGTTTGCTGCTACCTACCCTTAAGCTTCATTGGATTTTCCACTTTAAATGACAACTTTTTTTGCAGTGCTTAACTTCTCCCGCAACACTCACTGTGATTTATGACCGACACTCTCATTTTAAAGAGAAATACAAAGAGGCTGTCAGTTCAAAGTTGACATGCAAAGGTAAAAAAAATAAATAAGGTGTGCCTTTTCTTCCGCTCTGTTATGTACAAAATTTTAAAAGTTTGCTTTGGTTTTCAAAACAGTTTCCAAATACACAGGCTTCTCCTGTTTTTCACAACAGAAATTGGGCCAGGAAGATTCTACAGAAGCTGGGAAAACAAGGAACTTCATCAACTCAAAGGCACTCAGACAGATTTTGACTTCTGAAAGGATGAATACTAAGAACCAAAATGATTTTAGACACCTAAAGTCCTATTTTTCCTATGTAAAGGCAGAACCCCAATGTAGATAACTGAGGTATCATTTCCTGGCCCCTAAAAATAAAAGCTCTGGGATGAGCTAAGTCAAGCACTCCCTTTCCTCTAAGATAAGCAAAAGTAAATTTAAGAAGATTAAAGTTCTAAACTTCATTATAGTTGTAAAGTTCATCAGGTTTTGCATACAGGAAGAAAACCACAGCCTTTTTTTCTTTTTCTTTTTTTTTTTTTTTTTCCAAATCATATGTAAAATTACTTTCTGATTTTTATACTAGGCACTTTAGCCAACATTCCTCATATTACTGCAATAAAATCACTAAAAGATACTTGCATACTAACATACACATCTCAATAAATAAACACAGAACGTATTCATGTTGATACAAGATACCTGTTTGCCTCACCAGTGGTAAAACCTACCACAGCTGTGGGGAAATGCTGCCTTCCTTGCCCATGCTGGCATCACTCTGCTGCTCCTCTAGCCCCTTTTCTGCCCTGTGCCCCCTTGCCAGGCCCCGGCCACTTGTCCAGGCTGGGGTTCCCCTGCTGAGAGTTGGGATGAAGCTGAGCAACACCACGGGGATACAGGAGCACAAGGCCAAAGGCAACATCTCTGAGCATTTTCACAGCCTGCCTGCATTCTTCCTGTATGAATTATAGGCAGCTGAAGCAAAACACGTTTGTATCTCTTTGATAAATTCTGTGTTGAAAGTATGCTCCTGTATTGCTATTTCCCTTGATTTCAATTGCTATGCAGGTTAGGATTTTTTTTACTTTCCCTAAAAAAAAATAAAAAGTACCATAAATGCTTGTCTGGAGCAACACAGAGGCTGTGGGCAGGAAGACTGATGCAACATGGCAGAAGCACTTCTGAAGGCTTGATTGTAATCCTCAGTGTTGAGTTGCTATTAAATTTTTATAGAAATACTGGATTAAATAGGGTTTTTTACTTCTTTCTTTTTGAAGAATTTTGCACATCTTTATCGCTAAAACGCTCTGTAACATACAAAGTAACAAGGACTTTCAATTCTAATGATGTTGTTTTTCTGCCTTTTCTACTTCCTGTGTTTCTGTCAATCTGAGGAACAAAAACGAAGTCAGTTCACTCTGATTTCAGTTGGGTTCAAGTTAATTTTTATCTCAGGCAATCTTGTGTTATCTCATGAGAGAGTATCTGAGATACAGAAATCTAAAGAATTACAGCTTAATAAATACTAATAAGATTAAAAATCCATAAAATGTACCCTTAGCTTTTATTTTATCTTGCTTTGATTTACAAAATCTAAAAATTCATCTTAATTTCATCTAGCAATGATTCTTTAATATACAACATGCATTTTCTATATCACCAGTTTACCAATGATTTCAGCTACCGCAAGGGTAACTCCCAAGCACAAAGTAATCAGTAGGTTACTACAAGCCTGTCTTATAATTATTTAATCTGAATACCATTTCGTTAAAAATAAATAACACAGCTTCTTTCTCCCTGCTTGAGAGAGAGAGGGAGAGAGAGAGAATCTACAGCTTCCTCCCAAAAATATGTTGGGTACCAGAGTTGCTTAGCTGCTACACTGCACCTGGAGCAGAATTTTAACACTGTATGTACTGCTATGTGCACAAAAACGCAGATGTAGCCAAGAAGGCAGTCCTATCAGCAAAGTTTTCAATTTTTAAAATGCTAGTAATTTTAATTGTGGAAACCAATAAAACATATTTGCAAAGTGGAAAACGCTTGAAAGATATTCTTTTTTAAAACATTTTTTAAAGAAAATATAGGTTTTTAATCAATGAGGGTAAGTGTTCTTTCACTATTCGCAAGAAATGAGGGCAAGAGTACAGCAGAATCTGGATTACATCAGCCTGGCAGCAAGATAAGGTCAATTAGGGATCAGATTTTTGCTAATTCAGGTCTATGTTTTATTACTGGGAGGAATTACACTGATTCACCAAGTGAGAGCAAAACAATAACTCAGTTCATTCCTGCCTACCACAGAGCATAAAATGAGTATGGATATTGAAAAGCCATGCTCATGGAAACCCTGGAATTAATGCACTTGTCATTGTACTCTACACAATCTAGATTCCCCTGAAAAAAAATCTGGGCCATTAAAATAACACAGAAAACTTTGAATAAGTACAATGCTTTTGCGGCATCTGCTGCCAGAACAAATGGCACGATGACTCCAAGAAAGACATAAAAGTCATTTTAATTATCTCTTCTTTGAAGGAGGCATTGGCTGAAGCCAGACAGGTTGAATCCAAACCTGACTTTTTGCAATGCTCAAGGTGAAACCCAGATGTGCTGTTCAGGCCCTCACTACTTCCAGAGTCAGTTATCAGGGATATCAGCGCTTCCCATGAAACTGCTAAGCACTTAACATCTGCTCTGACAGTCAGCATTTCAGCGCATTGCTGGATCTGTGAAGTCTCACACCAAATGCAGCAAACAAATAATGAGCACTTCCTATGGGGAATGGCATTTCAGCAGTGCCAGGTGCAAACCCACAAGATCAAAGGGAGGTGTGGGCAGTGTTCACAGTTCACCAAACACTGCATTTTTCCTATTTTTCCGAGCTGAAAACATGATAGGTGCAATACAGTTTGTCCTGTAGCTTTAGCATCTTTCACACTACGATTCAAATCTGAATCTAATTTTTGTGGATTTTTTTCCTAGTATTTCCAGCCTTCCCTGAACATCCTTCTAAACAGACACCAATACAAAGCTGTAAAGGTGACACAGTAAAAACATAACTGAAGTTGGTGATCTCATAAAAGCAATTAGCACTTGCTCAAGTTGCAAAGGGTGGCAGTCTCCCTGCTGCCCTGGCAGGGAAACTTGCACTGCAGTCAGACGCTCTGTTCTTTATGCTATTTTGTTATAACAGGCAAGTACAAGGTTGCTGATTGTGCATTCATTCCCATGTATAGCTTTTGGCTGATCATTTTGTCTACAGACTTCGCTCTTCTATCTCAAAATATTCCACCTTACAGTTAGTGAAAAGAAAGTTACAGTAAATAAGCAAACTAAAGCAACTCCAAGTACAGAAGGCCAACATTAATGTCTTTTTTTTTTTTTTTTTTTGTTACATCTATGCAGGGTGAAAGTACCCGAACATACAAATATTTGGCTGGCTCAGAATCCAGACAGTGACTGTAATTATGCCTACATTATAACAGCATTTTAAGCTGATTTACAGACATCTCATTGCTGCTTTAAAGAGCCAAAGCAATGTCCATGGGCTATCTGGTCCTTAGAAGACATTCTTCCAGTTTCAGCAAACTATGGGACAAATTCTGCACGCAGCTGCAGTTCTTTGCGGGGCATCATCAGGAAAGTGATGCCTGTGAGCAGGCACAGGTGGGCTACAGCAGCCCTTTCCACTGAGCAAAGGGCTAGGAAAAAAAAAAAAAAAGCCTTTTTTTTTTTCTTTGAGGCAACAATTTGTATTTTCTAACGTGTATTTTTATGTGCTGTGGCTTATTATTCTATCATACATTATACTGCTTAATATTTCTTTACTTCGAGTGATCTCTGTAGCAGCAGTTGTAGCCCGTGGTACAGTCACACCGAACGCTGCGAGGCACGCCACCACACAACGCCGTACACCATAACAGAGTCACCGGGAAATAATGTCAGCCTTTGTGGATTTCTGTATGCGAAGTCTCACCTATTCACCTCTGCTTACTCTGAGTTGTGTATACACACTTCTATTCTTTGTGCTTATCCTTTCATACATCTAAAAATAAAATCACTTTAGAGGAAAAGCAGAAAATGATAATGGTCCTACATGAGAATAGCGACAAAGTTCAAAAAGCAGCTCCAACATGCAGCTGATGCAGCGACGTGCTGTCACACTGCCTCGGAAAGGCCAGGCCTGCCCTGGCTGCTGTCACTGCACGAAAGAAAGCCCCTGCTAAGTGCTAAATCTGTCATTACATCCTCAAAATGGGCGATTTTCCTTTGCTGTGTGTGGATTTTGGGAACCGTCCCTCACTGGCTCACACACGAACTAGCCACAATGGGAGAGAGACCCGTAGGTCCTCATTTGAGATGTGCGCTTGCTTCTGCCACCCATTGAGTTAAATGATTACATTCAGGACGTGAAAGAGCACCACTAAGATGCTGAGGGGTAAACACACAAATCAGGTCAATCCTTTTGCTTTCCTTGTAATCCCTGTACGTTATTTGTTACTGGCTTTTACTGCTGCCTCCTTCTCCTCTTCCAGCACTCTACACACGCACCCAACCGCTCCTGCTCTCCTTCTCCTTCATGCCATGTATTATGGCAATCCCTTCTTATCAAAACTGCTGTATTCTGTTCTACTTTACTACATCCACCAGCTTTATATCTTCACCTCTGTTGTCTTTTCTTCACTGTAAATTCTCTAGAGCAGGGAACTTGTTTTCTCCAAGTTTGGACTAAAGCCTGTAAATTTACAGCACTCTAGGAATGTTTGATAACAGCACGTAAATAATTAATAAAAGCTGCAGCAATCCTTTCTTTTGCTGTATTTGGAAGCTGTAAGGCTGCAAGTCAAGTGGGAGGCAGAAAATATTTCATGGGCTAAGATAAGACTTGAGTCTCGCCCCTGTAGGGGGTAACTGACTGACAAATACTTGCACTTAGGAAAGATCAGGATTAAGTTGTGCAGGAATTAAAGACAAGAAGCATTGCCTCAGCAACGTGAACCATAAAAGCAGCCCAGGAGCATCATAAACAGCCTGGCCCAAAAAATAAGGGACGCTGAAGGGATAAAAAGAATGGGATGTTTTAACTTCAGCTCCACAACGGCATGTAGTCTCTTTCCCTCTCCGTGTGTGACTTCGCAGAAGTCTGCTGTTTTGTCCTAGTTTCTCAATCTTCAGTATAAAGGAAAATTTTAAAAGCGATAGTGGCAAATGAATAGCTCAGGATTTTTTAGCCCTAAAGAGGTAGTAAATGTTTCTAAACTGAAACTGGAAAAAAAAAAATAAAAAATCAAAAAAAAAAAATAAAGACAAGCCAGACAGAATAATAACTGTGAGATCAGGAAGCACAGAAAATATAAAGAAGAAGGTAAAAGAGATTTGTTATTATAGGAGAGTCCATGATGCAAGACAGGTATAAAATTATTTAGAGAAAAAGAGAAAATAAGGCTGGAGGAAAAAAGTCACAGAAAGGGAAAAGACATTTATCTATCCCAGCACAATTTTCAAAATCTTCTACATAACATTCAAATCCCCTGTACCTACATTAAATTTATGAGTGTTCATCTTTTAGAAATGGAGATTTGGTCTTGGCCTTGCTAAACTTGAATCTTGTGATTGACTTTTATGTGACCAGGAATTTACCTATGGAGTGAAAATGGGTACAGGTGCTTTCAACTGGAGCACAGCAGAAAGGCCTTTATGGATTTTCGTGCCTTCAAAATAATCAATAATGTAATCCCGACACTTATGTCAGTTTTGCAGCTAAATATCCTAGTTTATGAAGGCAATCAAGTACTTTGGCACCAAAGAATTGTAACTGCACTCAAAGAAATTTGAACCTGAAAAGTGCAGGGACAAAACCAGAAGACACTATGTCTGGCACTGAATGCTTAATCAGGCGAAACATCATAAAAACACAGCAAAAAATAATTGTCAAGGGCAGTAAATTACTTGATTTTAGTGCAGTGAAGTCTTCAAAATTAGTTCTTTTTTAGAACAGAGACATAATGACTAGTTTCAGAATAGATATTGGCACAGCAGGGCACACAAAAGCCCTGATTAGCCGCTGTATGATGGAATCTTTAGTTAATATTTGTTCTATTTCAGTGTTGAATTCTGACCTTTCCTCTTTGACTTCAGCTGGTCAAAATCTAAACCTTTCTGAATTTATTTAATACCAGATAACTGTTTCTAAATTGCCAGAATATTAGGTCACGTGCTCCCTTTAAGGATGAAGAAAAAAATGCACTTTGCAGTGTTTTTCTGTCACTTTTCAACTTCAGCTAATTCTGAAGTAGCAAGATGCGTAACAGATGTAACATCACTTGCGATGCAAGAGTTCTTGAACTAGTTTTAGGAAAAGAAAAAGAAAAAAGGACCAATTAAAGCATATTATTCTGGTTCTAACCAAGGAGCAAGGCCCGATACTGGGCTCTCCCTAAGTACCATGAATCTTGAGCGTGATTCTGATGGCTTTCACCTTTATTTAAAGAAGATCTGGCATTCTGCAATCTCAAACCTGTGCTTCTCTGCAGTCCTCAGTGAGAAAAGAAGGGGATAAAATCTTGTTCCAGATTTTAATACTAGACTAAGCCAGCAGAAGCTTCTTTGTTAACTCCTAAGTCGGTGAGCATCCTGCAGCTTTTTTCACCCCTTTGCATATACAGCAAATACGTGGGAAAATATTTCTTGATATTTCAGAGCTCTAACTGCTGCATGGGAGCCTCCTCACCAATTGATTTACATCCACAACTCCTCTTCCAACAGCTTCCTTCCCAAATTAAACATGCTAATGATTTTCTATGCAAAATTTAACAACCTAATAGGCTGAACAAGTCAAATGAAAATACACTAATTGTTGCCTTTGATGTACACTATTCAGCCAATTCTTTCATGAAAACAGTATACTAGCATTAGCTGTAATACTTACTAAAATATATATTAAAAAGAGGAGCTCATAAATATATATATATATACATGCTAAGAAAATGACACTGCAGGCTGTAGAAAATACAACTTTGAGGCTTAGAACTGACAAGATTGGCAATTATACACTGGAAAATGTTTTTCACAGGAACCCTGAAAACAAACAGCTAAAGAATCAACTTTTATCTGAATTAGCTAGTGTTTGTTCATAACACTTGGTTTATGAAATAAAAGTAGCCCAAATAAGATTACAGACAAAATAATAAATACAGAATGACATGAGAGATAATAAAAAGATGGTGACAGAACAGAAGACATCTGCCTAACCCCAGGGATTTGAAATAAGTTCCCCAAGAAACCTCCCAATTGCTTTAAAAATTAGATTTCCATGTGCATGTGTATACGTGTATATTTCTCCTAAAGTACATGCAGAGAGGTGTGGTTTAGCCTAGGAAGAGCATCACAGAGTTTCACTGCACAGATTGGTACTGATCCTGTCCTCCAACCCAGTTCTGAAGGTGATGCTCAGTGCCACTGCGGTCCTAACAGATGTAAAGAAAACAGAGAGGCAAACAAACAATAACAGGATAAATATTCTCTAAAGAAATACAGCAACACAATATTACTTTCTATTGCTTTGTCTTTAAGAGTTTGCTTATAATGATCTGATAATCTAATCTAATTGATCTCTCCAAGTACTTTTGTGGCTCTAATCACTACAGTATCTGATTAGTGGAACAGATCCATACTTAAATCTCCAGATTTAATAACTAAATCTATACTTGAAATAGAGTCATGCAAGTTCACCAGAGGAGAGGGCCAGATGCTGCTTAGCTAACGTAGGATGGAGGGAAGGGGAAAAAGCTCACAAGGGCCAAAATGAGTGGAAAGGGACACGTTACCCTGTGTCAAATCATCCCTCTACAACCAAAGTCCATTTAAACAGCAAATTTCTGGGGTTACAGAAGTAAAGTGGGACTGTGACATAACTAATTGGGGCAGAACTACTAAATGAGCTACTCTCTATGGCTTGCTCTTCTTCAAACTGTCATCGTTGGAGGCATAAAGTCCAATTATTATTATTATCATTTTTTTGTTTTCTTCTGGGCTTGCACTTCATCAGCCCCAAAATTATGACATTTCCTGAATATGTTTCGATGGCTTCTTAACCTTTCTAGCTCCTGAGTACACCGGCACACAGCACTTGTCAGAGATTTCAGCAGTGAAGAGGTTAACCCCCCCAAACCGCTAATAACAACAACAGTATTCACTGAGCCAGATAATCACTCACACAGAATTTCAATCCAAAGTCACTTAAAATTCAAAAGAAAGCACTGTATTTCTTTAAGGAAGTGACAGCATTTAGAAGAATATTCATAATTCAAACAACAGGCCTGAATCTGACTTACTGCTGAGTTTATCTATTTTTAATCAGGGGATATTAAGGGCTAGCTTTTGCTCTACTTCAGGTCGAACTTATTTTGTAACATCCCCCATAAGAAATGCCCAAGTCTTCGGCTGAGTCGTGGTGGTCAGACCACTGGGGCAATGCAGCCATCAGGCCTGGGAGGGCTGTGGAGCATTTTTAGTAAATCACCTGCTTCTTCCTTTCCTGATCAACTACTGCTTGTGTGGCTAATCAGGCAAATGAGCTTGTAGTTTAGTATATCAAAGCTCTTAGCAGGAAAATGGCAACTAATACAGGTGAGCAAACTCTGGCTAAAAAAAAAAAAAAAAAAAAAAAAAAAAAACAGTTCTGCTATTTAAAACTGCAGAAGGATTTCTGCACTGCCTGATTCTTGGTCTTACTTTGCCTAGAGGAAAAGAGCCTTTTAATCCTATTTCTCTGCTCGGTGCAAGGCAGCGTGCACCTGCTTCCACGTGTGTGTCAGGAGCCTTCTTTGCTGTCAGATCCCCTTCCTGCTCCTCTCAGCTCAGCTTCTGTCTCCCCGCTCACCTCCGCGAGGGAATGACCCTCGCCTGCCTCACCGCATCTCGGTAGCCATCGTTCAGAGATGTCAGGAGAAGAAACAAAATCAGCCTGTCAAAAACACATGACTGCTTCACAGTTCAAGGGGCAATGTTCTGCTTCACGTGTGAACGACACGGAATGTAATGCACACAGAAGGGGAGGCGAGGAATTTCTGCTAACGGGCCCAGATTCAGGATGGGGGGACTTTTACGGTGACCTCGTCAGCATTCATCCTTTTCTCTGTAAAACATGAGCACACGTTTCATACGATCTGGTATCAAAATGTGCTTTAGGCCAGGTCATGCCTCCTATACTTCAAGTCTTGCAACTGCAACGCTGCAAGAATTGCCAGGTAATCAAGAGTTTCACGGCACTTTGAAGAAAAGGCAATTGATGCATCTTTTGTTTCTTCTTTTATGTGAGACTTCATCTTTGGAAACTTCATATCAAGAGACTGCAGGTGCTTCAGCACTTAAGTATAGCAATTATTTTTTGTTTCAAAAGTTATTGTTTCTAGCAAAAATAACCTATTTGTGATTAATGAATGTCTCGCTTAATGACTGAAAAATGCAGAACATAAACTTAATTCCCTTTCCTGTTCCGTAGAGCACAGTGGTTAATTGATTCATATGGAGGGGTACTTCATCGGAGTTTAGCATGGAGAAACAGGGAAAGGACCAAGAATTTAAAATCTAGCTTTACAGCCTAATGGTTTCTTGTGAAATTTCCTGAAATAAACCTGCCTCTACACCAGCTATACAGCAATATTTCATGGATCTGAGGTGCTATATAGATCACAGGGCACTATCGTTACTGGAAGCAGTCTCAGAGGAAGTAAATGTGCAAAATCTGATGCAGTACCTGTTTGGTTCATGCATGTGTCTTAGGTCTGGCCTTCAGCAACTAAGTTTGGATTTTAAAAAATCTCCAATACCTTGGCACTTTAAAATAAATATGAAAAAATATAAATATGAATTTTGCAGTGAAATGAGACAAATTGTACCAGCTTTTCTTTGAGCTTTCAAATCTGCTTGTGGCTGTGTATGTACACAGACCATATAGATAAATGCCTGGTTCATATTCTGTTACCACTGGGTCCATCTCCTTGAGACAATTGCTTTGGGAACGAGGACTCTCAGGACTAAATTCTCATTGTTTCAGAGAGATCCCACTGGTGATTGGTATGTTCTGTTTCCCCGTTCACTACATTAATACTAATAGATTAAAGAATAAAAGCAAAAAATGTTGACAGAAGATAAAAAAATCTGCCACAGCACTGGAATGGAGCTTGACAACTAAGGTGGTGCTCAGCTTCTGGTTAAAGGGCAGCATGTCCTCAGAGAAATACCGCAGCCATCTGAGCAGATCAGTGCTCGTGGGTGCTGCCTCAGCAGGGAACCTTGACACAAGATGGTGTAACGAGGGAGGCCTTCTCCTGGCCATGGAGAGATGATCTCTTGGCAGCTCCAGGATCTCTCCCCCCCTTGGGGGTTTGCTCCCATCCTTTTGTGGGACCTCCTGAAGTAGAGTAGATCCTGTAAGCCCCCATTGACCAAGCTTGGGTAGAACTGAACTGATGTGAACCAAGCGAATTAAACGGGAGGTTTGTCTAACCTGCCTGGATGCATCTCAAGTAATTGGGAGGAATGTGCATGAGTCATTCCCCTAGCAAAACTGGGAGCAAAGGCTGGAGGAGGAGCTCCAGCTGGCAGGTGGGAGGTAAGCAGCCGGTGTATGAGGGACCAGTGCTCCCCCAGATGGGCTGTGCGTGGCTGCGGTCTGCCCCGAAGCCACGGCCTGCCAGCGGGGTGCTGGCATGAGCAGCAAAACCAGGGTGAATGTGGTGGTGAGGGTGGTTGCCTGGTTGCCAGTCACGCCATGGGTGCTCTGTTGTACACCAGTCACTTATTTCAAATCACTGAATGATGAAATAAGCCTAAAAATTGCATATGCCTTCCTGCCATTTTCAATTACTTTTAAAATTAACTGAAGTGAGAGAAAAGAGATCATCTGTACACTACAGAAAGTTGACATGACAGAGGATGAGAAATCTGTGATCTTCAGGTTTTGGTAGCCATTTGGAAGCCATTCTGGCATATGCTATCCCTGCCCATCATTCCTACACACACCGAGGGAAAGAAGAGGAGATGTTCTGTAGGGCTCCTCTGCACCCACACCACTTGATGCACCTCCTGTGCTTGGAGCATCACAGACCCGGGCTACCACAACAATTTCCTTCTCTCTTCCCCCGGTACCTGGAACTGCAGCATTTAGACATCCCCATATCCAGGCAGATCGTCAAAACTCAGCATGTAAGGAAAGCCTCCTTATATTTTTCTTTTTCTCATCATCTTGAACCAACTGTTGGATAGGTTTTTCTCTCTGTCTAAGTACAGGCTGTGCTTTCACATAGATCCTATTTTGCTCTGGGCTGAGCCTTCTAGAAAGATTCAGCAAGCTGTGCAATCTTCATCTTACACAATGCCCCTCTCCATTAAATATCTGCAGACAATTTTTAGGTGTAGGAATATAGAGAACAGAAAGTAATGACAGAAAGGCAACAGAGACAAATCCTTTTCCATGAGCTCTGTGAAATCTTTTCTCAAAATAACTTTGGAGGGGTTTTACTGCCAGATCATAATGTGGATGAATCACTTCTGATATTTCTGATAAAACAATATTCAAAACTTCAAAATCACTTCCAATTCATTTATGCCACCATTTAATTAGGGCTTCTGCAACATGTTACAAGGACGTCATTATCCCCTATAATTGTATAATAATTACAATTTTTAATGAAATAATTGCAAGTACACTAGATGTGTAGATATAATTATGATAATTACATAAATACCTGATTTTCAGCTAATAATTAAAGAAGGCCTTTACAAAAAGGGTGAAATTTAACAAATGGAAGCTTGCCAGAAAACAAATACAAATAATAAACGGCTGTCTCTCCTATAGATTTAGACTTACTAAATTCTCTCTTTATGTATGATAATATGATTTTTCCACGCATTATAAAATAGTATAAGGATAAAAAAATCATTTAAACAAATATTAAATCATACAGAGAGACCACAGCACTTTGCCACCGCAGGGCCTGAACCCAAAACACTGCCATAAATATAGCCCAAACCTAATTATCCTATGTGATAACCGAGCATCTCACAAGACATTGAATTGTAAATTACTGTCAAAAGAAAGAAAATATGAATAGCACCCACAACAGCATTCAAACTGTGCTCTGATTCCTCGGCTGCCATAAAGGCACAGATCCTGGACCACCACAAAATACTCAGGAAAAGGCCCATGTGCAGTCCCTGACAGCTGCTGAGGGACTGCCAGCCCTCCTTCAGGGCACAGCACTCCAGCGCAGCTGCTGCTAAAGCTTACCAGTCATACCGTCTATGATCTTCTCCCAAAATGCATCTTCTGGGTCAAATCTGCTGGCTAACAGAGAAAACCTGCAGGAGCTTTTTTTCTCCTTCTGCCTTCCTTGGTGGACAGACCTTTACGAGGCAATTTCAGAAAAAGACTTCCAGAGCTTTGACAGCTGAAGACCCAGAAATTCTTCAGCAGGGTAATTTTCCTTCTCCTCAAACACATACCTAAGACTAAACTTACTGTGCATTTACTGCACTAGCAGTATGAATAGAAAAGACAAAATTCATCTTCAGTAAAAAGCCCATAGAAAAATTCCAGCAGGGCAGATTCTGATTACTGCTCTGATAGCATGAAGGAATATTAGAAGAATTCCCACGGCAGAGGAATTAGCTACGTGATTTACTGTTGCTGCTGAAGTTTGACACCACAGCAAAACTCTGGAAGGGAAAACAGCTCCAGCACCTGCACTGTACAGTTTCTGTACCTCTGGCAATCTCTGCACTAACTTATAGCAGCCTCAGGGTGGCTGATTATGGCCAGAAACATATGAGGTATTAGAAGATAGGTACAAACATAGCTTAATGTCAGCTTTGTCCTACTTCTCTTAGGCTTATATTGTTTGGGGCTGCTGTTTTTAGGATAAATCTTCGTTATTAGAAGCATGAGAAAGTAATATATGAGATATTAATATTAAAACAGAAGGAAACGGATTGATACCCCCCAAACAAATCTCATTTATGTTAAGCTCATTAAAGCAGTGGGGTTCTGAATGTAGAATATAATTAATAATACCATACGTATCAAAGTAGAGGAGACATGTATATTTGACAACATAAAGTAAGTAAAAAGGAAGAGGGTTAAAGAATCACAAGTGAAAAGAATTTGGTTAAAAAAAAATGGAATTATACTGGAGCAATATTCAGGTTATAAGAGGATTATTAACATTATAATTGAGATGATCTTTAAGAATGGCTTGACATCATGTTTCAAGCTTCAAAAAATATGTAAGGAATATTAAAAATGTTTGTATCCATGTGTATTATAAGGAAAAAAATGAAGGGCATGAACACAAAGCAGAAAAAGGAATAACAATACAGTACAGGAAAAAAAAAAAAAAAAAAAAACAATGACAAAAAAGCAAGCAGAAAATTGCAGCTATCCAAAAGTCATGTGAGTAACTCAGAAGTTCCCTCTGAAAATGCACAAACATACTCCTGTAGCTATTTCTTCTAAAACTTTGTCCAATCTGGCTTTATATGCTAAATTAGAAAATAGCAGATTGAAAGGATAATCACATCAGAGTTATTTCCTGGGTAAAACTGGTCCAACCCAAGGAAGGCAATGGGAAGAAGCACAAAGCAGTTTTATCTGACTTAGTATTAGCAGGGAAACATCACTATTTTAGAGCCTTTGTGTGGGAGGATGTAGAAAATGAAAAGCAAGCAGTAAAATAATGGACAAGGAACGGAATTAGATCAGAATTTAAGACCTGTTAGAGCTATAAGCACTGTCAAGGTGTATGAGCAAAGCAATGACAGCACGATGACTTTGTGGTCAGCAAGAGCTCAGAGCCTGAACAACTAGACATTTCAGGAGGACTTTGACCAGTGTTGATGGCATTTAAGATGACTGGAGTCTTAAAATGCAGTCTGCAAAATCTTCTATTGTCAAGCATTGGCTCACCCAGAAAGAGGACTGTGGAAAGTACATCGGAGTTTAAGCATTTTATGTTATTTCAAATATGACATAAACCTACTGCACATCTTTGAAAAATGCTGCTAACTGACACTAACAGCTTTAGATTGTGAAAGGATGAAAAGGTCTGTACAAGACAATGTTTGCTTCATTATCTTCTTCAATGTATTACTAGTATAATAGGAAATACTGCTGTGGTATCTGAGGAATGAAAAACAGGAACACAGTGCTTCAAAAAGGAACAGAAAAAATGGAGCAATCTTGGTGTTTTAGCAGATAGCACCAGCGTTTGGAATTAGACTACATCTGTGCCTGCAGGGATGGGTACCGGCCTCACGAGGGCAGAATGAGTTGGAGGAGCCAGCAAGGATGAATGGGGGCAAGACCTCAAATGCGTACAGGCAACTATGACACAAATATATTATAGGCAAATCATTCATTATGAATTTTTGAAGCTGCCTAATGCAAAATATACATCCTTTGGTTGCTATACACCAAATAAACACTGAAGTATCTCTATGGGCTTTGACACTCACTTTCAAGTCACCACAAGCCCTGGAAATGGTCTGCAAATGTATGTTCTTAGCCCACTGGCAGTGCAATGTAATTTGACAAAGCTGAGCCTGCAGTGATGGAAGCACACACCTTAGATTTCCTTCTTTTCATTTATATGACCGTGGAGAAAAAATATCTCAATCATTTTTCAACAGTATGGAATCTACAATTCCATCATTTTTATATCATTTTCTACATGAGATATTTAGAAAAAAAAAATCTGATAATCAATCACTAAATTTTTCCAGTATAAATGCAAATTTCACCAGGTCTAAGCTTGTACTTTACCCACTGATTTCAGAGCTGAAAAAGGAGTATGGAAAGAAGTTTATTTAATAATGGCTGTAGCAACTGTACAGGTTGCATTAACTTCTTCTACCAAAACTGGATTGTAAGTCAAACAGCTCTGAGGTAGTTAAATACAGACCTGGAACAAACATCCGACAGAAGCAAAGGGTAACAGGCTAAATTGGACTCTTTTCATATCTTCCTAGATTTATGAAAAATGTTTCATGTTGCTAAGCTTAAAAGCCTTGAAGTTATCTGTGCCATTTATGAATCACAGTTGATGTAAGATATTCTCTATGGAAAACAATGAATGTTCAGTGCAGGATGAGATGATAGTGCTGTGATTTTTGTTTCATTTCTGAAAGTGTATTTGTATATATGTATATACGTTCCTATGCATCCATAGTAATCACAGCCATAACCCAGAAAGTATGGTAGTAGGAGCTTTGCTCTCTGAAAATCAAGTAGCCCATTAGGAGGCATAAATATTAATAGAGCTGTCTCATACTACACTCTCAAATGAGATAGTTCAGATCATGATTCTTTGCATTTAAAATTTATTCACTGCACTGACTAGAATAAGAAACAGAATCCACATGCGAAGAAGTCACTGATGTTGGGCAGTCTCCTAGCCACTGGTAATTCCTAAACATAAAAGTAAGGATCAAGTGATTTCTTTCCTTATTCCACTCCCAATTCTCCAACAAATACTAACATCTCCCAGACTAATTCCATGATATCCAGCATATATCATATTTTCTGTGAAAACCACTCTTTCACATCTTCATATTCAGAAATCTTCAGGCAACACGAATGCTTTTGTACAGGTTCCTAGCAAAAGGCACACCATCATCCCAAGTGCAGAATACATATCTGGGGTTCCTTTTAGTGGTCATACCAGTGACAATTTTAAAAATTCCTTTTTATAATTGTTGTTAGAGTTTAAAGTAGGAAATTCACAGTCCAAACTCTTGCAATGCAAACAGATGGATATACGGGATATATGTCATTGAAAAAAACAGAAGCTTGCAGCTAAAGCAGAACGTACAATCCTTCTAAGAGATAATAAGTTACCCTGTCATTCTAGATCACAAGTAAAATATTCATGCTTTGACTGTAAAAGTAAAATAGAGATTAGAAACACTAAACAGAGCATAAAGCTATTCATCTGTTTCCTAGAAATGATGCAAAAGTTTGCATCATCAAAGAGATTTGGGAAGTACCACATGATCAACAATGTAATTAATATCAGGCAGTAAAATGCTGTTATCTAGGATATAATCTCAATTCCATTAGAACTTAGAACTGTGGAATCTAGCCTCTAAGAAAATAACACAAAATTAATTAGATGCATTTGTAAAGATTTTCTAAAGCCAGCCCTAGCAAATAGAGGTATTCTGCTTGTACGCATACCCATAACAGAATTAGCAACCACTGACCTTCACATACATGATTCTACATGATAAGCAAAAGATATGAAAACAGATGATCTTTCCTTACTTATTGAATCAGTAAACTGAAAATGTAATATACTGAAAAATAAGCAATGACACTGAGCAGAAATCGTGCTATATTGCCTCCTTCCTCTTCACCCAGCTCCCATCCTATCATTTTGTAGTTTCTGCAGCGTGCATATCAAAATCCCACCAACACATGGTAATGGTTATAATTCCCATTACAACATGACTTGCAGATAAAATTGCTTTCATTTCTACATCCATCTTCATCAGATTACTTCCTGTTCTTCAAAATTTTTAATTTCCTCATGTCCCTCAGCTGACAATTGAATATAGCTACTAATTTGTTTATCTAATAAAATCTATTTCACATAATCAGAAAGCTCTGAACAGTATATAAGATAGTGTACTGTTGGTGTGGTCACTTCTAATTTATATATCCTGTATTAATTAAGCAGATGGTATCAAAATCTGCCTCTCACTTTCCTGTTTTCTCTTTTCAGTAACCTTCTTCCCTATGTGTAATGAAATGACTCCAAAATAAATTCCTTCCTTCTCACACAAAACCATTGTGGGCCATTTCCAAGCTAGTGTTTGTTGCTAGTACAATGCCCTTACTCTGTTGCAACTTTGTTCTACAACATGATTCATTTTACTACTAGGTTTGAAGGCAATCCAGGCCAAAGGTAACCTGAGGCTGTGTATGGGTGAGCAGAGGGTGAGCTACTCCGAGAACAAGGATGACTATGGCTCTGCCAACTGCCCATGCTAAAGGTATTCAGGAGTTCTCTGCACTTGTCAACGAGAAAAGGTAGGCTTCTGCTGCTCTTTATTGTGCTGTTATGTGCAATGAATTAAACTGGCAGGGTACCTACTGAATTTCAAATAACTCTCTCTTTATTCTCCTTCAGGCTCACAGGACAATAAACATGACTTTCTCATCTACTGGGCTCTCCTTCCCTTTATTTTTGCTTTTTTTTTTTTTTTTTCCCTGATTTTTTTAAATATCCTCTCATAGGAAAATATGCTTTCTGAGAACAATGATGGAGATCTGCATCTTTATTTATGACTTTGTGAATCAGCGTCTGGGTGATAGGAAGTGAAAGTTGCTCAGCTAATTACACACGCTTGATGAACTGCGTAATAACTGCTGCAGCATTGCACATTAATTGAATGCATATAAATGACAGCAGTTATTCTAACTTGAATGATGTGTGAAGAAGTGACGTTGCTCACTGTACCCTGATTATCTTTGATTCCAACTTTGGGAATCCAGCTTAAACAACTGTATTTTACAATACTGAGGAAAAAATCCCCAATAGAAACATCAGAAGTTGACTCAAAGCCCAATGATTTAAAAACAAATTGAATTGCCTTAAGTTACTGAAAGTGGATTTAGACATCTAAAAAAGCATACACTGAGCGACTCCAATTAACAATTAATAATTAACAACTAGCTGCAATTAACAGTCAGTAGGAACTGCAAGAGCAAAAGCCTTGGAAAATAAGGCCACCTTCATTTAGATGCCTAGATATGGCTTTAAAAACTAATCTGAGTTAATAGAGTTGGAACAATTTCCCGCTATGACATTTTCCTAAAATGCATTTTTCTGGAGTGGCAGCAACAAACAGCAACTTATATTAAAAATATGGATTACAGATAATAGATAATTGTGTATTTCCACTGTTCTGTTTACCCTAAGTACTCTAAATTCAAATGGAGTCCAACTATTACACAGCACATTATTTTAGAGATAATAATACGGAAAAATAACTTGTTACAAAACAAATGTGAACAGTAGTACAAAATTAGTACTTTAAAGTAGTTACCAAATACCTGCTGCAAATCAACACCAAAATATACCTTCTATGTCATGTATCAATTGCTTTGGGAATTTGCAAATATCCACAAAGAAATCTGCAAATCCTCCCATGCTAGTACTAAAATGATAGAAGCCAAGTTTCCAAAGCTTCCAGAGCGGCCTAGTTTCCGAAGTATCATGTCACAATATTTCAACATTTCTCTACATCCCTATTAAGACTTTCACTTTTACAAAGAGAGGCGTAATCACAAAATACAGGAAATCAGCACTCACTTTTCGAAATGTGTAAACAAAAAGAAGTTTTTCACAAAAACGTCCCAGGAAATTTAACGCTGGTCCAAGAAAACACTGTGCATCAGGTAGGAAGTCAATGCGGATTTTCAGCTCTGCTTTGCTACGATACCTAATAGCCATTTTGCAACACCACTGGGTTATAGAGCTGTGGAGTTGGGCCAGCAACTTCAGTGGCCCCCAGGCATGAAAGCCACCTCCTGTGCATGCATATACAACATCAGGTGTCAATGTATGAGGGACAGACACTCCTCTAAACCATGATGCCAAGACAGAGAAGCTGCCAATAGGGCCAGCTCAAGACAGTGAAAGAGATGATCAGTGCAACTGAGTTCAGACTTTACAAATGTTATCTTCTCATCTGCTTTACACGGTCCTCTCTTTAAATACTTTTCTGGCTTTGTTAGGACAAGATAGTCCCTAACTGTTCACTTCATAGCATCAGCAAATCAGCCTCTTTCAGCTGTATTATATGTTCTTCCTTTGCAAGGTTTCGATTTTTCCCCCATTTTTTTTTGTCCACTTTATACATACCTCCTTTTCTACAAATTTTCTTGCCGGGTTTTCTGGCACATTCCTTGGATATTCTTTTGACTGAAAAATGAATAGAAGACTAGAAAATAACATGGAGCTCCGTCACAGACAGTAGGAGCATGCAACACCACTATCTAACTTAAATATGACCTGCTTTATTAGGTGCGGAAGAATCTCAACCTCTTGTGCCTGCACATGCAATGGATAAGATGTTGATGCATCTTCCCAGAAGTCAGTGGGTGGCAATGAGAATTAGGTACCAACTTTGACCTAAAAATACACGTGCTGTGGGAGAAAAAAAAACACGAGTGTAGACAGAAAAAATTAAAAAATAATAATAAATTAAAAGGACAGATGCATACAAAGAAAAGCAGCATGCATACATGTAATATGCTGGCATGCAAACAAAGAAAGCCATGCATGCTAACAGTACACATGAATTAATATTGTTAGAACGTAGAACAGGAAAATAAAAAGATCTCCCTGTTTCGTCTGCTATTAACTCACCATCCTCAGTTGGGACATAGATATTTAAATAGAGGCAGTCTTCATTCTGATCTTGTACATAGGTGGAAACTACATCCAAGTTATTAGTAAACCACACGGGAAGCATGACTTCAGGCAACCTGCCTTCTATAATGTTCTGGGGACACACAGGAGCAAACTGAGTGGTATTTTTGATATCTGCCCAGGGAGACGGAGGCTCAGGAGGTTGGAAGCGGCGCTCCCCTGTTGGAGGGGCAGCATACGGAACCCCAAGAAACTGAATAACAGGCCCCAAAATTTCATTATTTAGTTCCTTCTTAATCCCTCTTATCTTGCCAAAGTTGGTGGTCACCACTGGGTTGGTATCATCCAATTTTTGGGAGGACACAGCTGCAGCGTGAAGCAAAAATCCAAGTATAGAGAAAGCAAAAGTGGCATTCAATCCCATGTGTAACAGGCGGACTATCATCGCTCTCCATACACAGTTCAGCCACATGGATCTTGGAAAGGCCATGGTCCCACATTAGTTGTGTGACTACAATGAAGCAATCTTATTTGTATCCACTGGTGTAAAAAGAGGGCAACCAAAGGAAACAGATCAAGTTTCCTAAATAGGAGCCTGTCAGAAAAATCTCAAAAGGCTTTTCATGCGGTAAGTATCTTCCATTGATTTCACACTTATTGAAGCTGCATCTTCACTCAGCACTATTTATCAGACTACATCCTATTGACAATTCTGTTTTCCATAGCAGCAATATGAAGAGAGCGGCCATTTACTGTAGAATCCCCTCTTATAAATCAAATCCAGTTAGCCGCAGGTCTATATCCTGGAGAAAATGAAAATAAATCATTAGTATGAAAGAGGTAATATGGGCAGAGTGATAACTAGGTGTTTCACAAGTTATGTGCATACATTAATAGTTGCTAGAGTCATGTAAGTAAAATTGCACTAGTTTATGGTACCATGAGATGGCGGGTGAAGCACTGATTACTGGATTATCTACAATGTCACCTGCTGAATTTAGAGATTTTTCAGAAGAAACAGGTCTGACAGAAAATGCATTTTTAAACTTCACCTTTTCAGGAACAAGCACTTTACTGCCAGGCCCCATTAAATAAGTGTTTGCGTTAATATTTTATTTAAGTGAATCATTTTATAATCAATTTTCACCTTGTTTGCACAAGTTTTGTTATCAAAAAGGATGGAATTATTTCTCAAAGCAAAAGAGTGAAATTAAGATAGACAGGCATACTGAAGACTCTAAGCATTTTATTTAATCAAAAGCAGATTAGAATACATTCAAACATTTGTTTGCTTATTTAAATTCCAACTTCTGATTCAAACATTAAGGCAACCGCCATATTTTTATACGAATAACATAAATTACCATACTTTCCATGGTATTTGTTTCCCCACAGTTTGCTGACAGCTAATGAAAAACACCTGAATTTTTGGCAGAGTGAAAGATTCACAACAGCAATAAAGGTCCACAGTCTGCTCCCACTGAAGTGAATGGCAAACTCTGAATTTGCACATAAGTATGCCTGGACTTCAGCATTAAAAAAAAAAAAAAAAAAAAATGTAAAAGGATATCAACAGGCACTTGAGTGATGGGGCTGTACATCTAAATTTTTACTTTGGGCCAATCCTGTATTGTTTTTAAACTACTCACAAATGAAAACACACAATCAATGCACTCAATTCCTACCATCCTTAATTTACAATATAAACAATAAACATTCCCATAGGACAGTGGAAATCCATATACCCACCCGCGTGCCAACTGAACAGTACCCTAGAAAAATAATCAGTTAGGATCAGGGACTGCATAATCTCAAATTCCAGATTCTATTTTCAACTATGTTAGCTCAGAGGTTGTCACACAAGGCAGTGTTCCAGCACTTCTGAAAATTGCTCGGTGCATATCATTATATCTTCCATATTCATGTTAAACATATTTCTAACACGATTTACAATATTCTATTATTTAAAATGCAGTGTGATACACAACATAGCAGTGTAATTTTACGCTCCCTATTAAGCAGTGTGTAAAACACAAGAAATGTGTTTTGCTTTGCATAGGAAACATTTTAAACCACCTGCTTTTGAATAGCATTGGCAGCTTTAATGAGAATTGTTTTTTTATCATGTCTATACACATTGTAGAGAGAATTCAAAGGAACGGCTTGTCTAATAGTCAGACTACCCTGCAGTTTGGGTTATTAAAAAGGAGATTGTAAAAGCTATATAGGACAGCAGGAGATTTGGTTCATGTCTAGTGTTCCTTTAGCTCTGAACAATCTATCTCAGGAGGCAATAAGGAGATAGATGAAGCTTTTCCACAATTTTCTCTCTCCCTTTCTTTCTCTGCTAATTCTAACACCTTCACTGTGAAACCGCATTAACAAACAGGCTTATATCCTTCACTCTCCAGCTTCAAATTTTCAGTGTTTGCTGGAAGCACACCAATTTAGCTGCAGAAAATAATTCCCCAAAGTTAATGTACGTGTTTACATTTTGTTCAATAAACTTGCACAGAGACTGGCATCAAGACAATTACCTCTCAGAAGATTGTTGTTTTGTTGGATTTCAAATTTTGCAGGTAGTAGGATATCACTTGAGAAATAGTAAAGACAGGGGACGTAGACATGTGCTGGAGCAGAAGGCAGCTAGTACAACTTTGCTGTTCTGAGCTGATGTGCAGTCATGGAATAGTAGGTCGTGGGTAGATGGAAGCCTATTCCTCAGTCATGTTCCAAACCTCCATACATTTAGATCTTTTCTGTTATGTCTTAAAAACTATGTATTTTTTATTTCTGTCTCTCTGCTCTTTCTAAAACTCTGAGCTCTCTCCATTTGCAAATAGTAGGAACTGAATCTCCGCAGCTCTGCTGCTAAATGGCATGCTCTGGGGAAGGGCTGAGGAGAAACTGAATTCAACTTAGCTGCACCCAGTATTATCCTTCATTTCAGGCTGCTGAGTTTTCCATGGCTGAATGTGGAAAATGACCAAAATGCTACAAATTCATCTAGCACTATCACCCTCAAAGTCTTAGATCTGTTTTCAAATCAAGTAGAACTTTGTAAGACACTTTTGGTACCTAAAGTGGTAAGTTTTAACAACAATGTTGGAAATACCTGGAGTTAATCAGAACAGAGACATATTTCAGACTGCAAGACTGGGGCAACACTTCTTCCTTTAACTTATTCCAAAGTAAAATTATTACTTATGTAAATTCAAAGCAAATTATAGAGCTGGACTATAGTTTTGAGCTTGTCTATAGTCTGTTTCGCTGTTGCAGGTGAACATTTCTGCTGTGATTGAAAATTCTGTTTTGCCTTACATGAAGCAAGTTTGCTATAAGACAGAAATGAGACTAAACTGGTAAGATTAAAATGTTTGGCTATCCCGATTAATTAACTCTTGGGCAGTAGCTAGCTTCAGCAAATAGATGTATAGGCTATACAGGGCAGTATCACGTTAAGCACTTGCAGAGCTGGAATCAACAGATCTGCATTGTGTTTGTAACTTGAATTCTAGGCTTGTGTTTTTCCCCACAAGCTTTTCTTTCTCAATGATTAAGTAACAGTTTATTGCTGAGACTCAGAGAGGTCAGACATTCGAGCTTGTTGCTGGCTGCCCTGACGCTACATTATAAACACAAACTCACGCAGATCGGGAGCCTGAGATTACTCAAATCTTTTGAGACTTTCATGCCAAAATTTTACATCCAGCACTAGGTGGAAAGGCAAAGCAGGGATGCCAGACTGGAGCATGTCTTAGTTGCCCAGCATTGATGGGCAACGATGGTTGGACAAAATTTTCCTTAGTCCTCCAGCAGATGATCTACACGTATATAGGACTTTCCCCTGGTATCTGGACTTCAAATGGCTGATCAGGAATTGGTGGAGGCAGAAGCAATAAACAGGAGGAGGAATGATCAGGGAGATGGGCAGTAGAATAAACTAAAGAGTAATGATGATCAATTTGGGCCAGGGTATAAAGCTTCGGCATCAGAAAACTGGATCTGAGGAGGAGGAGAAGCATTTTCAGATTTTATTATTGTCTAGATGTGAGGATCACAATTGTTCCCTGTGGTAACACAAATGAATTCTACTGTAAAAGGTATTTGATAAAGTCTTTCACGGTCTTTGGAACAGTCTATGCTATACAGAAGTTTTTTTCTGTCATCCATTATTTTATTATCTTCCCTTCTAAATTTGAATTACTTTATAGCTCAGATGCTGAAATACTTTAGAGCAGCATTTAGTATGCCGGGGAGCGAACAGTCCAAGATAACTTCAGAGCACCTTTGCATTTCCAATGACACAGGGCATCCCACAACAGGTCGCATCTGCTGCTAACTGCAGCAGCCAAGCTCCTCTTTGTTACTCATGCACAGAGCTTCAAATCTTAAGGGATATCTTGAACTGCACCACCTGCCAATAGCTCCAACGGATTAATAAAACCTTCGGTGGGACCCAAGGCTTCTGGCCATATGCCAGACATTATTATGATATCTTTACAGCACAGGCTGTTTTCTTTTAGCTGAAGATGTACTCCATGATTTGATATTCATGCTTAAAAATTACTTTCCACTTCCATTTTGCTAGTAAGTCCCAATTGCACAAATATTCACAGAAAGTGATTGTAAGAGTTTTGAACACCACACAATGCCGCTTCATCTCGAAACACAAATACATTTTTGCAGGACCAACTAACTACATTTGCATCCGTTTTTCCTGACAACAGTCTTTACTTAGGACTAAGAGCCCAAAGATGTTTCACATCTCTAAAAGGAAATCTGTGTTCTAAAATAGGCTATGATCCCACACAGCAACATGGCCATCGAAACAGAGCCATTAAAGGGACAACTCCAACCCAGTGTGAACACCAGATCGGTGTGACAGACCAATTGTCAACACAATCAGCCAAATCCTCAAGAGATGCATCATGGAATTTTCTCTCTCTTCTCTCCTATTTCAAGTTAGCAAAGGGAAGAGTTGTATCAAACATGGTATATTTTTTCTCTTGTATCAGTAAAGATTTATAAACAGACCGTGCTCATAGGTACTTCCATTAATGCTTGGTGAAGAGATTTATATGTGTTTAGTTCAGAAGATGAACTATTTGTGTTTTAAAAAGCAGGTGTATGCAGTAATAATAGAGGAGACTGCAACCCTGAATTGCACAGACCTTGGAAAGACACAGATCTGGTTAGCTTCAGAAAGCAGCCACAAATCCAAACCTATTGAAATGCACAGCCTTTGCTGAGATTGCCAACAAAGGTACAAATAAGACATTATTCTGATGGGGTCACAGGCCCACCCCACATTAGTATGAGATTACAAGTGTTATGCTACACAGGTCCACAAACAACCCAGTAGTAAGGATTTCCAAACGCCTCAAGCTGTGCAAATATATCGCTCACAGATCAGAGGCTCTGATTCCTCAATGTGATTCTCACATTTGCCTCTATTTAACTTTACATTTTGTACACAAAACCTTCCAACCAAATTAGTAAAAAATATAAGTGTATATATATAAATACATTATTCAACACAGTGAAGCACAAATTAATGAAAAGTTGAATTAAACTGAGTTGATGATATAAGACCCATTTAAATTGTCATGTATTTTTCAGCTTCACTATATTTTTGTTCTTCCCCATTAGCAGGAATATTCACTAATGCTAACTCATTATTAATTAGTATTTTCATGATCAAAAGATCTCTTTAAATAATTTCTGCAACTTAGTTTGCCAAAATAGGAAGGCTTCTGATCATAATTTTCTATTAAGCTGTTTTTGAATCAGACAAATTAAACCTATGAGAAGAAGAGGGTCACTTAAGTCTTATTATCTTCCATTTACTCATATCAATAAATCATTTTCTTAAAATAGTTCTACTTCTTAGCTGAAGTAATTGTTTATATTACCAGAAGCTGGCCACAATTTTTTAATGTGGACTGTAACTGTCTGACATTTTGCACAGTAAGTAGGTAACGAAATGGTGATTTTACCCATAACAGAAAGAATGGGTAACTCTGTCACTTACGTGTAAAGTTTTAGACAGCTAAGTAATACAGATTTAAATTAAAAATGACAGATGCACTGGCTTGGAATATAATGGGCACTGAAGTGAACCTTTATTCTTTTTAGCAGCTTATGGTTAACTCTTAAATGGACCACATTTATACTCACTTTTGAGCACTACAGCTATTCAGCTAAATGATCAGATGGCTATTGTGTTGATGACAGTAGTGTGCTTCAGGACATGAAGATTTTTTGACCTACTCTAGAAACTGAACTGAACTCATGCTAGTCATAGGTCACGCTGGAGAAAAAAAATATTCCGGATGTTTCCCATCTAAGATTTTCAATACTGAAATCTGCACGCTGTATAAAGCCAAGTTAATTTAGCTTTCTTTGATTAACACTTTATAAAACATTCACACACTTCCCATCTGATCATTCCAACAGAGTATACCAGAACTCACACAAAAGTCCCTAAACCAGGTGTGTTTTTTCTGTCTCTTGCAGGTGAAAAATTAAGTTCCAAGATGAGTAACAAAGTTCACTATGGGACCTATATTTATGGCCAACCCTTGGTTCACCAAGGTTAATCATATGAGAAACATAAGTTGGATTTTGTTAACTACCTTTAACACAATTATAATACCAATGATAATGCTATCTTTAATGCAAGCTCATCACCTAAGGCAAGCTTTCATACCAAATTCAGAAGAAAGATGCCACTTTTTATTTTGCTATACTGAGGCATTAGGAATTCATGATTTAAAAAAAAAAAAAAAAAAAAAAAAAAAAAGCTAAAGTACAGTTAATACCATTTCTGAACAGATAACTGTGAAAACAAAGATGCTTGAATGAGTTCAGATTTCTCTATGAATTGTTCTTCTATTTGGATGCCATATAACACTTCCAAAGCATACAAAGCACTTGTAGAGTTGAATCAATAGCTAGCTCTTCAATATGATGAATTAAAAGAAATAAAAATTAAAAAACTTCCTTTGGCAGAAAAAAAAAGAGCAAATGTTTATCTTACTCGATCAGATCCTGGTCTCAATTCCATCAGTGTAATCGAGATCAAATTCCAGCTCATTATAAAAACCACAGAGGTATAAATATAATTTGTTAATCGCAAACCCGTCATCTCTAACTCAAGTTTGAAAGTGCTCTTGAATGGTGTTACCATGCTTACAGAACTGTAGAGTGCACACTACATTTAGACTGCAATATTGGCATTGTAGGGATCCATCAACTTGAGAATGCATTTCCTGTGATGTAGCATTCTGTACATCTGTGACTTTACTTGCATTTGTTCCAAAATGAATTTCATGCTTAACTTGTTTTTCTTAATTAAACTTCCTTTAGCAGTTTCTAATATGTGCATTATTAAAACTCATTAGTCCCATTCATGCCTGCCTGTCATTTTTGGCTTCACATTCACGTATTGAAGTGCTCTGTTGCTCTATATAGGAAGCAAATTAAATAATAAATATGAGAACTTGAACGTTTTATGAGTGTCAGTATGAGAAAGTGGCTGCAAGGCCCATAAGGTTTCACACAAAAAAAGCATTACAGCTAAAGCTAACATGCTGACACATCTCTGATCTATAAAGTCTGCAGTAATGGTAGCAGTAAAGTGTTGTGCTATAGACGGGGAATTTTTCTCTCACATGAAATAGAAATAGGATATAGCACAGACTATATTTACTGTTGTAAAAAAATTTCAAATAAAATTTCCCAAAAGCTTAGAATATAACACCATTAAATGTCTGCAAAGATTTACTCTTTCCATCTGACTTCATGTGTAGCTCCCATTATTCAACTCCTTGTCCTGGTTTCGTTTTCTACTACCATCTGTGAGAAAGACGCTTCTTTAAGTTATGGGACCTAGTCTCAGGTCTCCTGTGGTCACGTCCTGGTCATGTTGACCATGACTCCAGTGACAGAAGTGCTTCCTAACCCAGCAGCGGGGCTGCATGGTGACTATTTCAGGGCTTGAGTTATTGGTCTGAAGAAAGAAAAGCTCCACCCCATGACGCCTGTTTTACACAGGTCCGAAGATGCCAAAACATTCACTGTATTTATACAGTAGGGTTTCTCTGAAAGAAATAGTCAATCCCTCCTCATAAATATTTCTAACGCCATGTATCTATATAAAACTACTGGTATTATATAGATACTACATTTTTTTTGAAACTGGTTGATAGTGTTGGGAAGGGGAGAGTCAAAGAATGATTTGAAGTTCAGGTATTGAAGCAGAAAGCTTCAGAGGAGATGGAATTAAAATACAAAATACACCATAACTGTATTCCCCTCATTAAATTCCCAGAACCAGTTCAACAAGTGGATTAATGGAATCTCTGGGCAGGATGTGATTGAGTAGCTGCAGACAATATATTTTTACATTGCCATTTAAGTTCTCTGCTTGGTAAAGGGATATGAGTCACTTGAAATATAATATTTTAAACAGTCCTTGATCATTTTTATGCTTTTACAAGCACGTGTTACTAATTTCAAAGTATTAGATTCTCCTTTATAATGGTGCAGAAGACCTAACCAAGCATCAATGGAAAGTAACAGACTACCCAAAGGCAGCACTAAAACTGATTATGCAGAAAATGTTACAAGAACTAAACAGAAGAATTCCACAAACGGGGGTAAGGGAGCTCCAATTGCTTTTCTTTTAATGGCCTCATCTTTCATTTGCCCATAGCAGTGGAAAAAAACATTTTACACCGAGGTATGCAGGCCAGGACTTTACATGGACTGATTACCAAAAGGATATTTACAGCAAGTGCCGTGTCCTGTGGTTTCACACAGATGGTGTCCCTTTACACCACCAGCTTTTTTTTCTTTTTGTCTGAAGAGTGGCATGTTAGAGTAGGTGTGCAGGAAACCTTCAACATTGTACTAAGTAGCCAACTAGTCACTTTTTATCCTTGGATAATACACGGCACATCATTAACTGGTGATTCATAATTATGAAAACAAAGTCTGTTGGAAAACGTGGGGTCTTCAGAGGCAGGTGGAAACATGCAGCTGAGTCACCAAGAAGTCAACATGATTTCTCCTTGTAGTTCTGTAATTCAATAGTCATTCTGGGGAATGTAATGTCATTTGTCATTAAAACTACAGGATGTGTTTCAATATGCAATACTTGATGAAGTTTTCACATCAGCTTCTTTTTCTTTGGTATCCCCTATGTCCGCTCCCAGTTCCACATAAACTCTTCTGCAACAAGCAGAGGCATCCCCCTCTGAATGCATCCAGTCTTTCCTAAGGCAGAGCTCAGAAACAGGACTACTGTAATGGAAATATGTTTTTATAACAGCATTTATTCATCAGTCAGGATCTATTTTTTGTCATTACCTATTATACTTACCAAGGATGGGTATCTGGGACTAACCAGAAATTACGTTGTTTACTGGATCAGATTGAATACTGCCCATCTTTTATTAAGAGAAATACCCAAAGGTTTCTCCTGAATCTCTGGCAAAATATTGTCTTTTCACTATTTGCTTTCAAAGAACGTCTGTCTCTTTTTGCCCTTCTTTTAAACTATTTAATTTTTAAACAGTTTCTTTTTCATGTGATTAAAAAAACATAATAAATATGACAGCAAACAAATAATTCAAAGCTAGCCAAGGATCTGTAATACAGCTCCACGTCTCTATTAGAAAGGAATGTGTATTTGCTTTTAATAAAGAAAGGCATGCCAATCCATTACAAACTGAGACCATATCTAAGCCTCTGCTTTCTTCTCTTTTCCCCAGACTCCGTTTGAACAATTAGAGTGGTTTGTGCTTGTGTGTATGCCAGTGGATATTAAATATGCAAACTGATAAAAAAATAAAACTACCACCATTACCATGTTCAAATCCTCCGTTCATTTGCAAATCAATTTATCTGCCTACAGCTCTGTCCCAGTCTTTAAATAACCCTCCTCAGCAGACTGCTCCACCTCCAGCCAAATAATCCAGAGGAAACCCACTTTGTTAAGGATGTTTAAGTATCAACAGCTAGGATATTATCTTCTTACCCTACCATAGAAAAGGGGTATGATAACCAAAGCAGTAGCAGGATGACAGCCCTCCTGCTCACTTCTACAAAACTCCCTGCCTTAAACAGCCTGAACATCCTCTGATGGCTTCATTGCTACTTCAGTTAATCACAACACAGAGGTGTTCAGCCAAATCCTGCTTCCCAGTACACTTAGTATGATTATCCCCAGCCTCATTTTTCTTCCTGCAGTCTGCATATGATTCACATGAAGGATACAGAATAAATGAGATTTTTCATATGTACCTAAGGACACCCTAATCATTTACTGCAAAGCTGCTTTTGCTACACTGCTGCAGTCTGTAGCTGTAGTCAAAGAAAACTGGTGTCATTTATCAAAAGTAACTAAGAAGTAGCCTTCTTTAACCCTGCCTCATGCACAAGGGGAGGGAAATAAATAAATAAATAAAGGAAGGAAGGAAGGATGGGAAGGGGAAAAAAAAAAAAAAAAAACACCCAAACAGTATTTCCAAACATGGCTACTTAGCATTTGGCTCCCCATCTGCAAATCCAATTTCAAAGATGCAAAAGTGGGCTGCGTCTTACAGCTGTTGAACCCACACAAGTCTCAGTGCAGTCAATGGGAATCAGTACCTCTGAAAAACAGGGCCCTGAGTAATGGGCTCTACTTTAAAATGTTCTTTTATATCATACAAAGGTCTTTCATTTGTCTGTGCCTGTAATACAGCGCGTGCAATTTCATAAGTATCCTTTACTTCAATTAAGCCAGCCCAGAGAAAAAGTAAAGAAGTTCCCAAAGCTCAGAGTGTTGCTCTTTCAGCAGTGATAATCTGTAGATGCATTGGAAATGCTCCTACCGTAAAAACAAGCAAACTGGAAAAATAACCTAGGAATTTAGGGAGCCTGAAAAAGTTATTTTGAGCGTTATTGCAAATACATGTTTTCAGATATGAACTATCTCTGTGAATTTACCAGTACAGCCTGGTCCTGCTAAGGTCTAAGGTTCTGGACAAATGCAAATATTGCCACAGTGGAAGCCAGTAGTAGAAAAAATATTTCCTAAAACAATTTCTTACACTTCTGCTGGGAAATAATAATAATAATAATAAAATGCTTCATTTCAAATTCACAGAACATCTAAATGTGCTAAAAACATTCTCTTTGATATTTATAGCATGTGTAAGATATATTTCCATTTTTTCCTAGTGGATTTTAATGCCACAGTAGTTAAAGCTAAACCAAGCTGGCCTTCCAGAAAGCAAAAGCAGTGTCAAACTAAAATGATATTCCTTAAAAAGGTCGGCAAATTTGCGGAAGAAAATGGCTTGTCCAGGCTGTGGCACCTGCAGCAGCAGGAACGCAACGCTGAGACGAGGCTCTGTTTTGGTTTATTTCAACAATTATTTTAATGCGATTGATCTGGAACCGCACGCATCCTTAGGATGCTCCGAGATAGCATCCTTTCTGCTGATTCCAAGGTAACTTTCTGGCTTTAATTATAAGTCAATTAATATTAAGTAATTTGACTGATTAATTTTAATTAAGCCTGCTGAAAATTGATTTTCCTTCAGCCAGGGGAGACGAGGCCAGCGCGGCGGCGGGGAAGGGGCGGGGGGGCTCCAGCGCTCAGCCCCCGAGCGAGGGGACGGCGGCGGCGGGCAGGGCCCCCCCGGAGCCCCGGGCTCGCCCCTCGCAGGAAAAGTTCGGGGGGGGGGCGGCTGCTGTGGGGCACGGGCGGCTGCAAATCGCCCTGCCAGCATCTCTTGCACCCCCCAAAAATTAAAAATTAGAAATAAAATTTTAAAAGGAAAAAAAAAAAAAAAAAAACAAAAACAAGGCACCGGACATGCACACACACCCGCACTGCTGAGCGCCCCCGGGCTCAGCACCGCAGCCTTGCTCGGGGGCTCCGCACCCCCCCCCAGCCCCATCCCGGCCCCATCCCAGCCCTATCCCGGCTCGGGCTCGCCCCGCAGCCGGCAGCATCAAAGTATTTACCAGTTCACGGCCGCTTTCTGCAATCGCAGCTGAAAACTGTAATTCAGCTTCGCCTCCCCCGGCTCTCTGCGAGCCGCCGGGTGCCGGAGGTTTCCCAATCGTGCCCCGGCCACTTCGCAACGAGCTGGATTTTTAGGTATTTTTCTCCCCTTTCCTCGGCTCGGGGCTGGAAATCCCCATCCGGAATGGAGCCTCATCCGTGCCGAGCCACCTCCATTTAAATCCGACCATCAGGCGAAGCAAGAGAAACGCTCAAACGCTACTTCTCCCCGGCTGCAAGCAGGCAGATAATCCGACTAATCCAACAGCTCGCCCCCGGTCCGAAATTGCCCTCCAGGCGAATCCCATCCGCTTGCTGGCCGCCGGCTGGGCTCCGAGCCGCGCCGGTGCCCCGAGGGTGGTGGGTGAGTGTGAGTGTGAGCGTGAGTGTGAGTGCGGTGGGAACGGGGTGTGAGTGTGCGTGCGGAGGGGAGGGGGTGCTGGTGATGGGGATAGGGGGGGCAAGCTTTTGGGTTAATCTTTTTTGGCTCCTGGATGGATGCGCGGCTCGCCGAAACCGCCGAGAAATCTGCTCTTTTTTTTTTTTTTTCCTTTTTTTTTTTTTTTTTTTTTCTTCTCCCCCTATTCCACGTTTCCACTCCGAATTGCTGCTGGATGAAAAATGGTACAAAGATACCCCCAGCGGCGGCGCGGCGAACAGCGCGGGCAGCCCCGGCCCCCGCGCTCCGCACCGCTCCGCACCGCCCCGCACCGCCCCGGCTCCCCCCGGGGTCGGAGCGGCCGGAGCGCAGCAGCCTGAGCTCGGGAGAGGGGGAGCCCGATGCGGGGGGCTCCCCGCAACCTCACGCTGCTGCTGGCAGGGAGCCGCAGCCGTGCGCCCCCAACCCCCCCCCAAATCCCAGGCGCTGCGCCCCCGCGGTGCAGCGTGCAGCGAGTTGCGCCCCGCGCAGCGCCGGGGGCAGGCGGCCGGCAGCAGCGGTTGCTGCCTCTCCGGCTGTCGCCACACACAAACCACGCGAGTTTTGGGCTTTTGCACGCTGTTTCTCGATTTGGGGTATTTTTGAAGCGTTTCTCGACGCTTCATTTTTATTTTTGAATTGAGGGAAGCAGCCCCGATCCTGGCCTGCGCGTCTTCTAGGATCACGGCACGGAGGGAAAGTTGGCAAGGCAGAGTATGTGGGAGAAAGGAGGGCCAGATCAGAAGGGAAAGGCAAATAGTCCTTTGAATTCTGAAAGGTCTATTCATTTTTTAAGAACAGACACAACCACACACTAAAAGATTATAAGCATCCTGAGTTAAGCCTCTTGGAGAGAGCTCATTAGCATCTCCTGTTATTTGCAGAGAGACTCCCCTTCACGTTGTGCTAAAAACCTGTATTTTGTTGTGTTGACATCCACCTCGCTTTAAAATATTGACGCTAATCAAGCACAGCACACCCACTCCTGTATCCAAGCCCCAGGCGAGGCCTGAGGGTGCCCAAAGACTTGCTGGGTTTTCACACCCCTCACCTGAGAGCACGTCCCAGTGGGGCACAGGCCAGTCCCAGCCACACCAAGCTATTTACGTCTCCGGGTCCCACTGAGGATCTATATCTAAATGTCCATGGCAGGAATGACAGCACACGGCAGCAGTTCATCCTGTGACATTTCTGTGTACTGGAATAATTCTGTCCTGGGCACATTTTTCACCTGGTAAGTATCAATAATTGTAATAGTCCATGATTAATTGTCAAAGTCCAGCATCCTTCGGTGCTCTGAAATTTAACTCTCTGACTGCAGCTGAAAGCAAATGGCTCTCAGATAAAGGGGGGAAAGGCATAGTCTTTGCTGACAGAGCAATCCTATGCACATTGTTATGCTATTCTCAAGGGAACACTAGGGGAAAAAAAGGTTTCAAAACCAGAAAGAAAATGTGCATATGAATATCAGTCACTTGCCACCAGCTACAGACAGTGGCTACAACCTGAAACCATCACCAACTAGGGCGATACCAGGTGAGCTATTCTGCCATTCTTCACCTGCATAAGAGCCTGGAGTAAATTTATCTTCAGGTGGTGTTTTTTTTTTTTCACTGAAATGTAAGAAATAATGAGGATATAAACTACATACACCCTTGTTTTCATTTGATGAGCCAGTGGAATCCAGCTGTCCAGTTTTCCTCTCAATTCTTCAGGGCGGACCTATGAAGCCTCCTCAGGTTCCCCGAGCCATCGTCAGACTGCTCCAAGAATCATGTAAGGTTATTGTCCCCTACTAACTACATGGGAAACTCTACCCTTTTGTCCCTCTACCATAGTTTTTTTGGGGGGACATAACTCCCATCCAATTGACTACAATCCCACCTTTGGCAGTCAAGCCTCCCACTGACCCTAACCCACCTTAACTCATGCAGAAATGACACCAAGTTGTTGCTCAGCAGGTTAAGGTTTCCTCCAATTCCCTCTCACAGCAGTTTGTGTGTGATACCAGTTCACACATGGCATTACTTTTGCTCTGTCCTATCCCCAGTGGTGGGATCAATATAACTAACTTCCCACCACCTTTCACTCTACTCTGCTCCTCCCGTTGAGTGCTTCTCCTCACTTCTTCCCTCCAAGGACCTCAGCAGCACAGCAGATCACCTCCCATCCCAAATATTGCTGGGAAAAGGGGAAAACCGAATCGTGGGGGCAAGATTTGGTTTCAGGTCTAGGAAGGGGCATAGGGCTGGACCAAGAATCCATGGAAAATGCACATTCCAGTGTCCTGTAATACTCTAAAATTTAACTCTCTGCTCCATCCATTCTCTGCTCCTTTCTCTCAGTTTTGAGAACCTGAAGCCCTTCATACAACCCTCATCCAAACACCTAACTTAAAAAAAAAAAGAGCAAAACATAATAATGAAACACTAAAAAGAAAAAAGAAGATACCAACGAGCAAAACCAAGCTAAAGTATGTATCTGAGGTATATAAAGTACTCATCTGAAGTATTACTGGTAAGTTTTTTTCTTTGACAGAAATTTCATGAGCTATTGAAACATACAACTTGGGATAGTATTATCTTTTTCTTGTAAATATAGATTTGTTCAGGATATATTTCCCAGGAAAAAAAATACTAACCTTATTAATAGGTAGAAAAGGTAGTATTGTTTACATATAGAACATTCTAATTATTCATTAATTTGCTTGTCTCAGGATGGCTCATTAAATTGTTTCTTGCAAGTAACTTCATTAAATATCTTCTTTGATTTCCTGAAACTTACTTAAGATTACTCACCTGTCCATTTACATTCTCTAGATTGCCCCCAGTCGCCAAACCTTTAATGAAATTATAATGCCTGTCTATAAGCTGCTTTAGTCAGCCACAGCTGCTTAGTTATTGCTATTCATTTGGTTTAACCTTGCCAAGAACAGAGTCCCTTAAAGACTCAGTCCCTCCTCACGGCGCAGCCATTTGAGACTCTTCACAAAGATACAGGGGACTGACAGTCCCTCTGTCACTTCAAGCACTCGTCCTTACTTGTTTTATTTAATGTTGTTCTTTAATAAAAACAACCACATTTAAAAATTGTGATACTTTCCTTGTATCCAAAAAACTCAGTCACTTAGGAACGGCCAGGCTTTCATGTACCAAGAGTTGGGAAAACAAGATGCACATAGTCTAAGTGTTTCAACTTCAAATCCCTTCTCTCACCTCCAGAAAAGTCCCCGAGCCTGTTGTCACATCCCATCTGTCCTTACCACTGCCGCCGTGCCTGACTTCAGTGGTCAGGGTCAGTGGTTCCCTTCCTCCCGGCCCGTGATGGGAATCGTACATTGTGTCATCTGGTGGGATTTGTATTCGGACATCATACAGGTTGTCCTCCGTGACATTCACTTTTTATCATTAGCACCTTGTACTGGAATATTTAATTGGTTATGTTGTATCCCTGCACTGTAGATTTATTTTGCATCTACATTTAATTAACAGCCATGACCAAGAGTCTGATAGATGGCAAAGCATTCTGTGAAGTTGAATCCTCCTGGATTAAAAGCTTGGCTCGAAGGTGTCAGATGCCCATTCAGCCTCAACAACTCACCGTCAGTTTCCTTCGGAGCAGCAAGCTCCTACAACACAACTCCTGAGGGCAGGGGAAGGGGAGGGACGTGGGACATGAGGGCCACACAAGACCTCTTCCTGCAGACTGACCTCTGAACGCTGCACTGCCTCGACCAGACGCTCGGACAGGCATGGTCCGCCCACGGATGCTCTGACATTCAGAAGCTCAGGTTCTTTCAGGTGCTGGTGAAGGACTGATGCTGATACAGAAAGCCACTGCCAGTGCTCTTACTGGAACTTCATCAGTAGATTACAACATGTTACACTAGTGTGCTTGCCAGGGAATTCTGAATTAATTATAAAATCCATTTCCTTGTTTATATGGCTGTGAATACTTTTAGCCCAGAAGAGTTTTATGGCTCCATCCCTTTCCAAAATTTCAGCTATTCTTTGAAGACAGCAGTGACCAAATATAGAAAAACATGGGGCTAGACTATTTTTTTTAATTACAAAACGCATTTATGAAAAGAGTTTTCTGTTTACACTATGTGAAAGCCAATCTATTGCTAGTTTTTTAATTAAATTAGCTTAAAGCTATAGTTGAAAAGGGTACTACGACAGTATGCTACTTCTGACAGGCTGAATTTTAAAGCATATGGGAATGTTGTCCAAAGAAGGTGGTGCACTACGTCAGTTTACAGGTAGCTTGTGCTCTTTTTGACCCAGTGAGAAAAGGACAGAGAACTACGAGCCAGCTTCATCTCTGGTGTAATTAAATGGAAGTTAGAGGAACCTTATCAGAGAATTGTGATTGTTTCCTGATACCTGACCTGAGCAGAAAAATAAAAATGTAGGCTGGATTGTTAGCATTTGCAAGTAAAAATAGTAAATTGTTTTTCTGCATGCTTTTAATGAAGAACATCTTTTAGTTTTCCACCAGCCAGTTTCCATAAACAGGGAAAGCTTCAAGATTTTTGAATTAAGATGCTGAAACCTTGACACTCTCTCAGCACTGATAAAGCATTTTAGGTCCTTATTTAAATCAGTCAGTAATAAGATGATTGTGAAATATATCATTATTTTACTTCCAGTTTCTCTTGACTTGATTGGAGTCTGTTTGCCTCCAGTTACGATTGCACTGATAACTCAGTGACCGATATAATTAGCCTGGCTGTCATTATGGCTCCTGGCCAAGAGAGCCCGACATTGCGAAGATATTTCTTAAAATTTCCTTTCAGATGCAGCAGATAACACCATGCATTAATTAAAACCCATGCAGTCCCAGTTAATTCCTCACAACTGAAAAGAGACGCAGTTCAAAAACACTCCTAAAGAGCTGTAAACCTCTGTCAACCAAAATGTGAGCTGCAGTCGAAAGAAGGCAGCGAGGCCTTGGGTTTGGGTACAGGGCTGGTGTCCAGGGGCTTTATCAGTGACCACGTGGAGACCTTGAGCCAAGCTATTTTACTTTTCCTACTTCAACTCCATTTAAACCATTCTGAATTTTCAGTCGCCAGGGCAGAGGCCACCTCCTCACTCATAGGAGAAGGAGGAGGAAGGAAGCTCAGAGGCAGGGAGGAGCGGGAGGGCCGCGGGCTGCTCTGGCAAGGAGCTGCCTGTGCAGGGCAGCCGGGCCCGGGTGCTGCCGTCCCTGCCAGCCCCAGCTGCTTGGCACCGACAGGCGCAGTCGTCGCAGGTGCAGCGGCGGCTCCGTGCTGCAGCGGCACTCACAGGGCCTCTGAGAGAGGCCAGGCACCAGAGAGAGCCGTGGGGCCTGCTGCTTCTGCCGAGCAGTCGACGCCACAGGTTTATGAAACGCTGCTATAATAAGCGTTAGGAAATAATGAGCCAAGAGTGAAATACTCTGAAAAAGAAAGCTCCCGATATTCTGCAGGCATTAATCAGCTTCAGTAGTGATGAGGAAGCCAGGAGATAGTATCAATATAAAAATACCACTGTACAAGCAGCAATACCTTCACCTGCTTATCTTAGCATGTTTTAAAGCTCATGACGTCTGGAGATCTGATTCACCAGGCAATGACAAACCACGCTGTCTTAAACAGACCTGTGCAGCAGACAAGAACATACAGATAATGCAGAGTTAAAAAAAAAAAAAAAAAAAAAAATTGCCAAGAATTTCCAAGGCAAAGCGACCTAAAGAGGTCCTAACCTGAGGGACCTGAAGAAATGTCATCTTTACCAGATGACTGCAGGCCTTGGGGGGAACACATTAATCCTTTGAAAATAAAGTTACTTTTGAGAAAGTAAACTGAAGACAGACCAAATCACTTGTGATTTCTGAAAATCTCATTGCAGTATAAACAAGCCATTATTTACAGCCCATTAATATTATTCCTGTAAAATCCAGTCTTTCTGGTGATTTAATAACAGGCCAACAACAGCAAAAGTCTTCCTCCTAGCTGTGTGACAGGAGCGTACTAGATGATGCACTGCTTTGTCTCTGGCTGCACTTACAGACACCGGATCATACCACATCTGCAGTACCTGGCTGCCAAACCCCACTAGAAAACTGGAGGGACAAACAGTACCACTACTCTGTGCACAATATTTGAGGATACCTCTGTATGGTACAAGAGAAAAAACAACCTCAGGAAGCCTTTGCTCACATCCTTGTAGGCAGAGATACAGGGTTATCTTGCTGAGTGCTCAGAACAGCAGTCTGCCCACATGAAAACCAGCAGATACAGAAGTTGTGAGAAAATGGAATTTATCCAAATGTTCCTTCTTGTTGTTGTTGTTGTTCTACAAAAGGAAGATTTGGGTCTCTAAAATAATAATTTTGCAATGTTCAGGAACATTAGGTACATGCAGGAAAAGAAAGAAGAGAGAAAGGGAGAGAAAAGGAGAGACAAAGAAGGAAAGACAAGGCAGAATAGAACAACTGTGGTGAGCCTATTATCTAATTGATGCCATAAGGCAGGAGCATATATTATCCTCTATACACTATGGTCATGTTACGATACGCACTCTACATGGAGTTTGAAATCTCAGTTGTCCTTTATACAAGGCCTGCTAGAAAGAACTGTAAGTGAAATCTGTACAAATATTTTATAACACCTGTCTGTGGTTAAATGGAATCCCAAAACCAGAAAGACATGACTTTGAATTTTAATCTTCAAATTTCTAGAAGGTCTTGGTTGCAGAATACAATGTTTTTATTCCACATCTGGCATTTGCAGAACTAAATGAACAGTGTCTCTGGCATTCAGAATAAGCACAATGCCACTTAATCTCTCTCTCTGTGGCAAAGTTTGGCATTCTCTTGTTGTAGAAAGTGAGTGCAGTGGTTGTCTACAAATAGTTTTTCTGCCAAGACTAAAGACTGCATGAGTTTTCTGTTCCTCACACCTTTCACTTCCTTTCCTGCTCCAGGCAAATAGGAGGCTCAAAATTCCTATGATTTTTTAATAATGATGCTATTTGATTTTTGCTGGTAAATACTATGCCAGGATTTCTCCTGCAGCTAAGAAAAAATCAGTGAAAGCTATTTGTGGTCTGCGCAGCAGCCAGTAGAGGGTGCAGGCAGCGTGGCTGCATTTCCTGCACGCTCGAGCTGGCCTCTGCTGCTGCTTCAGTTTGTTTCTAGTGTTGTATTATGGGTGCAATTCAATACTAAGTAATATGCAGAAATTGCACACACCTCAGCTTCTCGTTTTCTTTGTTCACAACTGTTTTCAGAGTTTACAATGCTGTAGGGATTGTGTTGCATACACGCAGCTCAGAGACTTGGCAAGAAATCATACGATGGCAAATGCAAGAAGTATCTGTAAGGTTTTTTTCATAATCATAGGAGTAAAAAAGGAGTATTTTCAATCAGTAGAAAAGTTTGTTTCTGCTATATTTTCAGGTTTTAATCAGGCTTCAGCCAAATAATTTTCCACTTAAATAATCCAAAACATTTCCCCAATGCTAGGAATATTATCTTTTCAAAATGATGTCAATTAAAGAGGGGCAAAGAGGTGCTGGCTTGCAAGATGAATGTTGCACTTGCCATTGTTAATGGGGGAATTATCTGAAGGCAGTATTTTCCTCTTTCCACAACTGTCTATGGGTTAAACAGCCCTGGCTGATGGGACCATGTGATGGACACTACTGCTGTGCAATCAGTTGCACAACAGTTGACAGCTGTTGTTTTGTAAATATTTTGCTGTAAGGCTAGCATGGATGTGAATAAGATTGTGTCTGTATAAGCATCTGAATATATCTGCTACAGTCCAGTGTTGCATATCTGTAATTCTACTTAGCTTGCAGTGCCCAGTCTACCCAGCTGTCTCAGTGTCTCTGAAGGCCAAAAGGAAACGCTGGGATTTAGGTGGGGTTTAGGCTGTGCGAACCTAAACCCAGTGTTTCAAGCAGCCTAAATCTCTGTTAGATTGAGTTCAGCACCTAGAGAATAAATGAAAATGTGAAGCTGTGCTTGATAACGCTGAATCGTAAAGGTGAGTAATTATCAAAGAACGAGCACAATGTAATAATCACAAGATACACCACACGAAAGGTTTTGTGACAGGTGAAAATGAACATTTTTACACGGGATGGAACTCAACTTTGAGTCTAAAATGAAGGATATACTTTTACTCTTGAGGAATCGTTTATTGATCGAAAGACCAAAACAACGTTGCTTGTCTCATTAACAGGTGCTATACAAATGACATCCTCTTTCTGCATTATCGGAGGTGCAGTTGTGAGATGCCATTCAAAGACTAGACGAGATAAGGCACCTTGCCTTAGCATACAATCTGACGACTTCTCAGAGTGGTTTAGGAAAATACGATGGTAAATTTTAAAAGTCAATAATTTCTGCCTAGCACAGGTAAAATCAGTTTTGTCCACTCCTTTCCAACAGAGTACCCACAATGGAAACAACTATCCACATCTCAAATGAAATATCTCAAATCTCAGTACCCGCCCCTGCAGCCATCTGGTTCATCAAAGTATGAAACAAGCTGAGGAGAGCTCATGTTCAACGATGCTCTGAGGGAAAATGACTGTCTGGCATCAGCACTGGAAGTAGGATGTGGCTGACTGATGATTTAGGATTGTTTTTTGAAAATACTGGGTAAATTGAGTAATTTGAACCAATCATCGAATATAACGTGCAAAACAACATTCTTCTACCCTGCAGTCTCCCTTCTGGGAAATCTGGAGTGGTGGTGAGTATATTTATCAAGAAAATAATGACCCCAAACAGACTCCTTGAAGCCTAAGATTTTTTTTAGAAGAGGAATCTGGGGAACTAATTAGGAGGAAATAGCTCCTCAATGTCCTGAGCAAACTTCCACTGAGAAAATAAACAATTTACTGACTCACGCAACTACAGACATGAATTTTTACAAACCCAGAGCACAGAAGGCCATGCAGAGTCAAAATCTGATAACAAAGAACCTGTATATATCCAAGGATTCACACCTGCCATGATTATTCTGATTTTTGTCTTTGAATGAAAAAACGGTGTTATACCAAAGAGGTGCACACGATTGTATTTTATTCAGTAGGAGTATATAGGGTGTGGAGTTCTGGCTGTGGACATTTGCTGACTGTCAGACAACAAGTGTGCTAGAACTGGCTTTGAAAACACTTGGCCTAAAAATACTCCATCTTTCGGATGTTCTCTCCAGAAGAGAAGGCCAAGTATTTTGGTTAACGAAGGAATAAAGCCATGAGAATGGAAAATGGGAGTGTATATATTTGAAAGGTACAGGAGGTACCTGGGAGCAATGCAGAGTATCACCAGAAGGTGTGACAAGTAAGGGGAGCACATCAATATTTAACCATAAGCACCAGCAGAAGTGTCCTGTCAGTGTGATGTGCGTAATTATCCCAAGGGAAGTAACTATAGCTCTTTGCTGACAACCATCGCTTTTCAACCTATCAGGTCAGCAACTGTGTATCTATACCAAACATTTTCATTAGCCTTTTCATTTTATGATGAACATACGAAATAAATATATAATTGATAGGCAGCAATAAGCCACTGATGTAGAAAACATAGCTACTGTGGCAGAATGCAAAACCAAATAGCTTATTGCTTTCATTACTGAATGCCTGAAGTTGGAGTCCCATTCTCTTAGGATTCTGAGGATATTTCTTATGGTCCACAGAGAGAGAAATAAAAGGCTTTGCAATAATAATAATAAAGGCTGAACACGCCGGCACCATATCAAGTAATACATATATTCACTCCCGTACAGTATCGTTTCTCAATAGTTCAGTTCCCTTGTGCTTTTAACGTGCTCTCCTTAAAAGACTTGTCAAGACAAATTGTCTTCCAAGTAAAAGAGGCAATTCCTTAATATAACTTGATAATCAGCATTTCCTAGAGAAGAGCGTTAAATTCCAGCTGCTGAACCCCTCTCTATTCGATCTCTACAGTCTTCCTTTCTCTTTCTCCTGCTGATGTCCTAACATATCTTCTCTACTTGATGTCCATACTGTTTAGGTGGCCAAAAGTTGTGAGTAGGACCTACTCTATAGTTTGCATTTTATATTTTCTGGATCTTGTACAAGAAGCATCCAAATAACTCCATACTGGACATTTGTATTTCTGACACTTTATCAGAGTTGTTATTCTTACATTTGTATGGATAGAACCAGTATGTTTTGAAAAATTTCTATAATGCATTAAGGAAACAAAGTTGCTGAGTAGAATACTGGACACAGAAAACTAACAGGAAAAAAAAAAAAATATATATATATATATATATATATGTATATTCTAGGTTATATCACTTGCCTTAACAGATGATATTGTGAACTGAAAATATTTTTATCTTATACTGGTCAGCACAAGTTATGGCTGCAATTAAACTACGTTGGGCACAGTGCTCAGCATATGATGCCTTGATGGATTAAGATAATGATGTAAAACGGGGCAAACAATGCTAAGATTATTTGTATCATGTCCTCTGTGTGTTTGGGTTCTCTGAAAAAATTGTGGGTGAAAATTATTTAGGAAGAAATCTTTGAGATGTTGTTCATCACATCGATGTTAGCATAAATTGCATCTGATTTATAAAAAAATTTCGCTAGAAGGAATATTTAGAGAGTTCATTCTGGCTAGATATCATGTAAAAGAAGATTTATATATTTTAATGTTTAGATCATTGTTTCTTGGGGAAACATGATTGCATACAATTTCCAATTTCATCCTCATTTTTGGGCAGTTCTCAGAAAAAGACATCCAAACCAGCAATCATTTATCTTTGATTTAAGCACAATTTGATGCCTACTTAATATACATACAAAATAATTCAAGACAGTACAAAACGTACATTTGACAGGCTTCCAAATGACACCAGTGCATATTAATATTTTGACATTTACAGGCATAAATTCAGGGGTGGCTCTCATGCTAGATGACTTGAAAAAGTCTTTGTAATAATGGAAGTATAAACATTATTCATTTGTTCAGTGTTTTAGTTGCATATGCTGCATGTGTTATTTCCTGCAGTGCTTACAGGATCACGTTAGTCAGAGATTCTGCTACTTATTTACCCATACAACACCATTACTACCCTTGAAATGCCAAGAAAATGCTGATTTGCAGGGTTTTACTACAGAACAGATTGTAATTATTATAACAGTCTCTAGAAATTCTTTGTAAAATATGACTGTCATAACTATGCCCTAGAGAGCAATGGTTAAATAACAATATACATATATAATGTCATTATTATATTGATTTATATAGATGTAACATTACCTAGACTATATGTGAAAGAAAAAAAAATCAAGTCAACTGTTAATAAAAGGAAAAACTAGTCATGCAACTTATGCAATCAAGAAAAGTTTTTAAACCAATGTTAAACAACATATATACATTATTCTGTCTCAGATCTGTATTTTGAAACATCCCCGAAGCAAGCATTTGATAAATAAAAGAGCAAACCCACTCCTAGATCAAACTTTTTGCTTTTCACAGCAGGTTTGACTTGACACAGCCAGAAAAAAGATTTCTTCAAACAAAGCCTTCTAAATACAACTTCTTTTCCCCAAAACCCGTCAGCTCATTATTAGTTCTTCAGGAAACTGTAAGCCATTTGCAGTGAATGGTAGGTTAAAGAAACACATGAACTTCATTGTTACTGAATGAGGATTCAAACTTAACTTAGTCTACACTGGAGATTTTTGAAGCTAGGTAGCTCTACCAGCTGCACAAAAAGGCTGTAGCACTTTGTTTCAGCAATGCACTCCTATACCATGAGCTGGTATACACAGATGTTGCTATATTTGTAATAAAATTCTTGAGGACATAAAAGCCCACATAAAATCAGGTTAAAGGCTTTCTAACCAATCATTATTGCAATCAACATACATTTCTCACACTGTTTTTTTGACTTAAACAAAATTGAGGCCAGAGGACAGCTGGAGGCTTATGGTTCCTACTGAAAGAAACCTGTCTACTGAAACAAGATCATCTTTTCTATTTATTTTTGTCCTTTTAAACATCCAGATCACATTTCCACTGATTCATAGCCTAAATCTCTCTTTCAGCTGTGTAGTGATGGAATGGGCCAGACAGAAAATATACTTTTGCTCAGATTATGTCCCAATGTCTTTACTGATTCTTTAACCCATCTACAACATAGCTCTTTAAAGATGATACTTGGTTAGAACAGACAGAAAACGAAAATATTAAGGAAGCATTAATGGGGGACATAAATCCTTACCCTCATTCAGATTTAATATTTGACTGCTCCAATGATATCGTTCTGTAAGGCATGTGAAATGGGATGAGGGCAGGAGGATGGTAACCTCAGAGGAAGTTAAAAACTGGATTTTTCTGCACTCTATTTTTATGGAAAATTGAAAGATTTTAGAGCTTGTATAATAAACTTGAACTTCATTTTCTACTGTGTGTTTTATGCACAAAATACAGTTTTATGTGCTGTATCGTATTCTTAAATAGACAAAATTCTTCAGACCATGCAACATACTGAAAATGAGACACCAGCTTCATTTGAGAAAGCCAGTGGCTTCAACACAATAAAATCTAGTACAGATTGAAACAGGCAAACAAAGTGAAACTTTTCAGCTAAATAATACATTAGTTCAAACACGCCAAACAGAGAAAAGTGTTTATAGTCTTGGGACTCTATATGTTAATACATAGGCAGCTGGGATATGCAAAGCACTGAATTGAACATGCTAGCCCACAAGAAATCAGAAAAAGAAAAAATAAATAAATAAATAAATAAATAAAGACTGTGAGGAAGGGCAGTGAATGCTTGTTCCTGGCAGTTTGATAGTAGAATTAAACTATTTCTAAGCTAACAACTAAAAATATGTATGTGTCAGAAAGGAGGGAACTGCTGATGTGAACAGGAAGAAAGCCACAAAATAACTATTACACCTTACAAAAGCAATCTGAAAAATACTGCCCAGTATCTGAATCCAGTCCTGAGTTCAGAAATCATACATAGCTACCCTTCCACAACATTTCCCAGGCATGGAGGTCACATGCACTGGGCAACTGAAGATGCCTCACTGACTGCACCAAATATGTTGGTTGGGCAAAGGAAATGCACCTGTTTCGATAAAAAATAGGAAGTGTTATCGAGATAGAATAAATATTCCCTTTCTACAAGACTTAAATCCACCAAACAAGGCAGCATGGCTGATGATACAGCCATATTAGGGCATATAAAGGCCCCAGGACTAGTTCTACCCAGCACCAGCAGGACTTCCTTTTAGTGGTCAAACATCTGCAAAAGACAGCTGATCTCTTTTGGAAGCTGCCACGTGCTGTTGACAGCTAAGATGATTTACTGGAGCCATCAGAAACTTTAGCCTGTGTGTGCTTCTCCAAGTATCTCAGAACTATTCTTCTAAAGTAACCAAAGTCAAAACAATCCATGCACCCAACTCAAAAGAGCCTAATATCAGTAGCAAGACTTCCTTTCCACTAGCAGCCAAAACATTACCACTCCCAGACCAATAGTGTCTACAAATTAAAACATCCACCAACATTTAAAAACTTGATATCAAGTGGAGACTTGACAGGAATTCCCATCAAGTCCTCCTTGCTAGGTAAAGAGAAGGCCTTCTCTGGAAATTTGATTGATGATGTATTCCTCACGTGTAGCAGGGCTTCATATTGTGCCCTAATGTATTACTTTGGTACATCATTTATATGCTTCTGCTACAGCATCAGTCATCACTAATGGCCTAAGACCTTCCTCATCTTTCACACAGCATTCATCAGAGCTGGCTCCTCTCTTTGTCCCTTTCTGACCAAGGTACCGATTGTCATCTAAATTAATTATCATCAAAACATGACAGCTACCATGTTAGCTATTGAAAAGTTCAGATTTCTGAAAGCAGAATTCCGTTACTTGTCTTTGGTTTCGGCAGGGACCTGTACAATGCTACTTCCAAATTGCCAAAGTCCTCTCACCTCTCAGGCCGTGTTTCTGGTGTCACAAGCAGCTGCTCTGAAACTGCACCACTGTAACTGGCTTGCAGAAACCTCTTCTCTTCCTTTTAACCCAAACTGAAAACTCCATGCACATAGCTGTCATTGCTTTGCTTTGGAGAAGTGTAAATGGCTTGAACCACTAGTAACAGGAGGGAAATGGAGGGGCCTAGGTAAGCTCTCTGCTTGTCACTTCCTGAGTATGAAGACTGGGTGTGGCTTTTCAGGTGTGCTTTAGCACCTTCCATAGGATGTCTGCCTAGAAGATGGCAGAATAAATTTTCTTTTCCCTCTTCTAAACCTTTCTCTGCTACAGGTTTGTTTCATCACAAAAAGTCGACAAGCTCTTTTTAACTGGAATAGTATAAAACTGGACTGAGAGCTTCCTGCTTCTCAGTTCAGGCTTTCTGATACTTCCCAAAGAAGGACACAGCTATTCTTCAGCAATACTTGCCAAGCAAGATGTACTCTGTATTGCCACTGTCTGTCCTATTGCTTCAATCCAAAGAGTAATGCCACCATTCTGGTATAATTGACATAACACTGGATAGCTGATCAGTATAAATCACTATGTCCTAATGAAGGATAAAAAGAAAAGGAACTTTTATGTGCACACATAATTCACAGCACATTTATATTGGCATTTTTCAAGAGCTGAAAAGGTATATAGATAGAGGGTGAGGCAGGACAAGTGAAATAAAGAGCTATGTGATATACTCACAGGGAATCTGTTCTGAGTGCAGACAAACTTCTGAAAACTTTTTAAAGGTCATCGATACTCAAGTTTACACTGAAAATTTGTTTTGTTTTCACTCTTATTCATCATACTAAATATGTTATCCCCCTTTGTGATTTCATGCCATGTTCAAGCAAGTTATTAAGTTTCTTAGGCTCAGTGTTACTATTCAAGAACCGTGTATATTTATGATCCATTGATATACTACTGTAACCATTAATAATAATTTATTTCAGGTTTCAATTAGCGTGACTGCTGACATGAAATACGGTGAAGAACTAGCAAAATAATTATACTGATAATAACAACAACAAAAGATGTAACCACCCATACAGTACATGGAAGCTGCATCTACTTTAGGAGAACTTGCCGTTTTTCAGTGGGATTCACTCAGCATGACAGGAAACCTCCTATGAGCATGTGAAATTTGAAATCTGCAGAATCTTTTATTTCCATGTAATTTTTATTTCCATCCTGCTGTGCCATTTTGAAGGCTTTGTTGTCACTAATATTCAAGATCATTTTCAATAATTGGGACCCTTAATTTTACCATCTCCTAAAAGGTCATTAAATCATCAGTCTCACCTTGACTCTCCTGGGAGTCCCATGGAGGGGAACCTTACCAACTGACAATTTGGGCATAAGTGTTAAGTAATGTAGGAAAATACAAACAGTGTGTTCACCAGAAGAGGATTGGTGCCACTGAGTCATTGCAAAACATGGCATGCTTCTCCAAAGTGAAGGTTGCAGCATGCCACCTTTCTTTTTGAAGGAACTTTAGCAGCAGGTATGCTGACCCTGCTGTTAACCCACCCCTGGCAGTCTCAGGCAGCCTTTCATTTCTCTGGGAAAGGTGAACAGAACAGGCACATCTCCACAAACCCTTACATGCAATGAGTCTGGCTGCTTGACCTTCACGCTTTTCAAAGATAGGGAACCTCCACATCAGTAATGACAGACACAGAAAAATGCCATACAGCAGCTAATGCTCTTTCCCAGGCTTCAAACATTGTACTTTTAGGTTTTGCTACCTTTTTTTTTTTTCCTGGTAGGATAACAGAATTGCTCATACTTATTACTGGCAAAAGATGAGCAGGTTAATGACAAGACTGTAAAATGAAGCTCCATTTAAAGTCAGACTAACCCCAGCAGCAAGTACTGGTATCTCCTAAAAACTTAAATGAGTCTGCCAAAATAGTTACATACGTAGCAACAGCCGAAAGTAAATCCAAGTCTATGGTCCTAAGGAGTAAGTGTAATCACTATTTTATCTCCATTTAAGTGATACATTAGGACAGGAGGAACACCACTGTGTTCCTAGCTGCATAAACAGATATTTAACAGTGGTAGCATTTTATGCAAACTACCTATTAAGCTACTAGGAAAGTGCCAAAAAATGTAGCAAAGTAATTAAATAATGGACAGGGCCTGAATTTTATTATAAGCTTTCCAAACCACAAAAAACAATGCCAGAAGATAGTATAAATTTACTATTGTTTGAAATTCTTTCATACTGTGTATTCTTAAAGTTCTGTACTCTGATCTACTCTTTATTACTCATCCACAAAACATCTAGTGATTTCTATTACAAGTCCCATCCATTACAGTATTAAACTTAAATTCAATATACACTGCAAGGTCGTGATCCCACTGGTGATGAAAATCTGTGCCTGGTACAGCCAGCTTCATTTAAGGCTTAGATCTCCTGACCTACTGAAAAAATGAGACTCACAAGAGGCATGCTCGGATGTCAGAAAGAGTAGACTCGGCATCAGAGTGAAAAGTTTACCTAGTATCTCCAAACAGTTTAATTGCATGCCAGACTCTATTTATGAAGTCCTTCTGATGTTAGTGTTCTGGAAGAAACCCCCTCTGGTTATCCGATGTCAAAGTTGAAATTAGTCCTTCAGATCAAATAACAACAACAAATAAATATTTAAGCCAAGCTGCATGTGTATTATACCTGCCGCTGGCAACAGTAAGCCTGTAATCTTTGGAATCTCTTCAATTTTACTCAATATTTGCCAAGTTAAGTTGTACTTTAGACTCTGTAGTACTTCACTGGCAAATGTAATAACTCAAATAATGCTATTGTGTGGAAAGTAAATTGCACATTCTGGGCTGAATATATACTAAGGATGAGGCCAGAGTGGCATAGCCCAACAGGTGGCATTACTAAATTATAGGGGACCTGTCTTAAGACTTCAAATCAGTTACTTACTTATATTGAAAAAACACTTGATTCCTTAAACACGTTCACATCTTTATCTCACTCCTCTTTGCTTTATTATTTTCCTTCCTTCCATCTTCCTATTTTCTTTTTAGCATCTGAAAGAGTTATTGTTTCATCTCAGAAGCAGTGTGATACTTTAAATTGTTTACATTTTACTTCTGGAGCCATAAGCTAGGATTTGTCACACAAACAATGTGAGGTACTTTATGTATTCTTGATGTATTGGGTTAATTAATACTAATTTTACCAATCCAACTATCTCACCAGCCTTGTCTCTTAACACATACTGTCTGGACAAGGACTTAGCGAGATAACAAATCTAGACTAGTTGCATCATCCATCAGAAGGTAGAAAATTACACAAAAACCGTCTAGTTATTGCCTAGCAACAGCATAGTATTGCCTTAGTATTCTGATTTGCTAAGGCAGCTTTCTTTCAGAGCAACAAGGCAGAAGAAGAAATGCAGCATGCTCTGGATGCAGAAGGACATCCTCCCAGTTCTATGCCCTACAGTCAGAACAGGTTGGCTGTGTTTAACACAGATCCTGAAGGTCTTCTGTCTGTGTCTCTGGGCTAAATTCTTGCTGAGCTCGGGATGGGAATACCTGTGGATAAATAATATGAATTGTTTATGTTGTTTTCCTTTCCTGACCGCACAGGAAGATGACCTTTCTTACTTGTACTCTTACAGACAGAATTCTCCTGATGGAGGTATTGGAGAGGGCTAAAAGGCTGACCATTCCCTGTTCCTGCGATCTCCAAAACTCATGAGATTGAGTTGTAGTTTCATGTTTAGTGACATCTCTACTGCGTTAGCTATATAACGTTCCCCTCCCCAGTATGAATAATTACTTTAAAGTCAGTCTTCTGCAGCAAGGTATCTGCTCATGAATGGTTATCAAGAATGAGGGTTTTTAATCTAGTCTAATAAGCTAGAAAAGGCAAAAATAGAATTAGGCTTTGAGCAAGGATGCTGGGATTTGTAAACCACTCTGGGAATGTAAGGACGCTCCTGAGCCACTGTTGGTTACGTTGCTCTTGCTGTGAAAACACTGGTAGAGGCCACTCCATAGATTAAAACAGCAACTGCACAGGAAAGGGTGGAAGACTAAACGAAAACTAAAGAAAAGCATTTTCAAACACTTAGGGACTATACGTGACACTTCCATTGTTAGGGATGGGAGCTGTGCCAAAATGGTTATACGCAAAGGGAAGAGACAGTTTGGAACACTTAAATGGAAATATTTTGTACAAAACGTGTAATTAAACTGTGAAACGCTCTTTCATTGTAAAATACAAAGTCTAATAGCTTAGGAGGATGTACAAAATACTGAGATATTGTAGACATAAAGACACATGTAATGTCTCATACCAAATTACTTTTAAATAATGTATTAGTCTATATTGATAACACAGAAAAATACTTCTTACTGTTTGAGATATGGTTATCAACCACTAGTGTATATATTATAACTGCTCCCCAGAAGTGCATGTCCCAAATTGGCAAAACAAAAAAGAAAGGAGACAGCCCATTTTCTAATGCTCCAGGGAATGGCATAAAACTGGTCTTGATATGCAAAGCTGAGCCCTGTGTTCCCATTAAAAAGATGCATTTTCCAAAGAAAGACAAGGAAATTAAGTAAAGGACATACTGAGTTAATTCACAGCTCATAGATGGAATCCTTGATCTACTGAGGGTAAACTGATTAAATCATTGGCTACTTCAGCCATTAATGAGAAAAAGTATATGACTTGCCGCTGGTTTAAATGGTTTAAAGCTGAGATACTATCATAGAAAGGACCAGGTGATGAGCACTAAATATGCTTTCTAGTCCACAGATAAAGGTGGGTGGGATAAAAATAACAAAAATCCCCTGGCGATAACTTGCAACAATTGTTTGGCAGCGCAGAATTTTTTGAAGAAGATAGAAAAAAAATACAAAGTATAGAAAGGCAGGGAGAGTTTGATTTCTCTTTACAGAAAGAACACAAAGCTTGCCCTTCTCGCATACCAACAGTGGCATAGTGACACCTCATTATTTTGGAAGTCGCTACTACAAACAGCTCTACCAAACAATAAGCTACTGATGTACCTGCTTCTCCTTTTGCCTTTGTCTCTGAAAAAAAAAAATACACTGTGAAGCTTAGTATATAGTTATTAATGCCTTTTTATTCATATACTGAAATACTGAAATATTCATTTTCACAGGAAAATAAAAATCTCTCAAAATAGCATACCTGAAGAAAGTAACAGCACTAGAAACCATTAAACTACAGTAACAGAAACTTTAACTAAGAAAAAATAGTAGGTCTGTCTCAAAAAGTGATAGAGCTGTTAACGTTCCACTGCAAAGGCATCAAAACTGTTAATTTAGCAGTAGCTTCAAATTCTAAGAGGTTGTGTTTTCAAATTTTTATTATATTTCATAAAGTTGGTTAAAATTACCCTTCCTTGGAATCTTCCCCTGATATTTTAGAAGAGAAAACAATAACATTACAATAGTTTCTTTAGAAATTCCAGGTACAAGTCTTCCCCAAACACATTCAGTGACATGTCACGAGAGTGCAGCAGACTCAGACAAACCCAGGTTATTGGTGATGTCAACGTAAATTTTACATTCCTCTGCTGAAAGACATTACTTTGGCTATAAAAATTTCAGTAAGATCCTCCAAATCCTCAGTAGCACACACAGAGAAAGTTCCAAAGGTGTGAAAGAAAGGCCAGTGCTGTCATACAAGTTGTGCTTTTTGCTTGCTAGAATGTATTTAAAATTACCTGCTTTAGAACTAAACTTGGTCAGATTCTGAGAGCAAGGAGCAGATCTGTATCTTGCATAGCCAACATCTGCAGCAAATTATTATAAAAATATACAAAATCTCACATCAGATTAGAAATTTCCACACTCACTTCACACGAACAAAAACTTCTGTGTTAGACAGAAGATGGTGGCTAATCTGATCCCAACATCTATATATAAATTGTCCTACTATGAGAGAACTCTGAATTCAATACAAGTAAATCTATTTACTTATGTTATACCATGCTTTATTATTTATAGTTACCAGGCTTAAAAATTATCCAGCATTGCCTCAGGTGACTTTATCACAATTTCAGCAATAGCTCACATGCAGCAAATACTATTTCATGATTTAAAACAGCAGGAGACCCTAATGTGCAACCCACATTATTTTGTTTCCTTGAATAAAAATGAACTGTTGAGAAGAGAGAGGATTTCCTTGAAGATTCTCATGGATTCAGCAAGCAAGACATGTATGCCACTCCAAAATATTCACTAGGTTATGTAAAGAAAAAAAAAAAAGAAAAGAAAAAAAAAGTGCAGAAATGAATGGACTTTTCAAAAGGTAGATTTTGAAGAAGCAAGTTTAAGAAAATTGATGTGAATTAAAACAAGTCCAGATAATCAAGTGTAGTAAAGGAAGGATATTACCAGCTATGCTTGTTCCAATAAAACATCTACAGGATGTGTCACAAATGAGAACAGAAGCCAGCGTGCAGAAGAAAGGATGGGGAAAACAGTATCAAGGATAAAATGACAGCGTTAAAAGGTAGAAAGAATCTAGAATACAGGAGGATTATGTAAATTATAACAAGAGCCTGAGGCAATCAAAAATACTTGAGAAAGCCAAATTGAAAAATGAGCATCAAATAGTGCAAAGCATCGCAACTAATACCAAAAGATATATTAAGCATAATTATACAGCAAGCAACTGACAAGAGAAAAAGGTGATGGAGTGTAAAGGAACAGGAAGGCTATACAGCAATTATTCCTGTACCTATCCTTAAAACTGAAGAGGGCAGACATTTGCCTAAGACACAACACACAGAAGTGATGGTGAGGATTTAAAAGAAAAGGTGATAATCCCAAACTGTCAATTAACTGGATTGTTGTTCTTAAAACCAATAAGAGACCAGCACCAAACAACGCTCATCTAAAAGTACTACATGAAGCAAGCATAGAAATTGAAGAAGGTGTAATGAAAATTTATATTTAGTACCGTCATTTCAAGAAACTGGCATGGGGCCAAGCAGACACACAGCAAGAAATTACCAGTCAGTTCATTTCCCATTAGTTGTCGAGCAAGTCTTAGACAACTATTAAAAGGATCACACTGGGGCTGGGGAGGAGGGGAGCAGGAAAATTCAGAGCATAATCAAGGACAGCTAATATTGTTTCAGGTCATGCCTCAGTAACTCAGATTTCATTGAGCTTATTACTGCCTAGCCTGGCAAAGGGGTGCAGTAAATGTCAAAGATGTTAGTTATTTAGATTGTCAGAAAACATTTGACAAAGCTCCACATCTAGGAGGAACTTATCAATGTTATAAACCAACAGACAATAAGCTCTAATGTGTCAGCAAGTTCTAAAATTTGGTTATTAAACATGCAGCAGCACTGCAGAGTTCAAGGTGTTAGAAACCAACACAAGAGCAGACAAAGAAAAATCAACACTAGACCCGGAGTGACTAAAAGAAAGGTTACAGATCTTTCATACTGATATGCTTCATGGAGTGGAGAGTGCTTCTGCCAAGTCACCCTCCAGAGCAATTTAGATACAGGGTAATTAGATCTGTATCATCTTGACAAGTGGATCCAATTAGTTAGAACCAGGGTGCGGAGGTAAGAAGAGGACAGTAGGGAGCACAGTGGTCCTGGAAGGAACCAGGGGAGGAACTTAGGCTAAGGCTTCCACTGTCCCTGCATTACCAGCACCACCCCAGGCCTGTGCCGACCACAGGCCCATATGCTCCTGCCTCGCAGCACGATGCAGGCAGGCGCCCCTCCTGATGGTGGGATAACAGCTTTTGTCTATTCTGGAGGAAAGTCATTTTTAGACTCTCCTAAATGAGGACTGTTTGCACCTTTGTGTGCTGTTAATGCCTGTTGGCTCCCTATCCCTTCTCGCTGTGTGGTTGCAGTGTATTTTCATGCTAGTCATCCAAGGAAAGGACTTCATCCAGTTACCAAGCAGAAAACCTATTTTGCTCTTCACAAAAACCAGCAAGCTTTATTCCTTATTCCCCCACACATTCTTTGCGGCTGCGATTGTGAAGGTGTGGGGCAAGGGAGCACGAGCGCCAGCGCGTGAGTCATGCTGCCACACAGAAAGGGATGGCAGCAGCGGGAGAAAAGAAGTCACGCGCTCTCTCCCTGCGCCCTCCGTCACCTCTGCACAGTGAGCAACAACCTGACATTTGACAGCCCTTTTAGCTCTTGCATATCCTCCCTGCCCTCTTGCACAAATGCTGTGCAAGGTGAGTGCCCAGCCGAGCTGCCAGGCATCCCACGAGGGGTCGGAGAGGGAGGCGATGTGCTGCACTGTGCTGCATGTGAGCCAGCCGGCGATGAGATGAAGAGTGAAATGAAGAGGAGGAGGAGGGAGATGTTCCGTGTTGGACACAGCTGGGAGAGCCCAGCACCCAAAGGAGCTGGCAAGGAGAACACCCTCCAGAGAAGTTAAACAGAGAATGAGGGGAAAAAATAATAAAAGTCTTGGCTTCCGCAGGACTGTGCATCTGCTTAAAATTGTGTTTCTGCTTAAAGCATATATTGGATCCTTAATTCATGTAAAGGCATTGCAGCATTCCTCTCCTGCATGCAGGAAGGTGAGGGATTATTGCAGTTAATAATTCGGTTTTTGGTCTTCACTCAGCAATTTCTGATGCTCGTTTTAGGGAAGGACTGGACACTACCGAATAAAACAGCATATGGCCTGCCTATGTACAGGCTGTAACTGGTAATATCTATACATATAAGCAGCTAATGTTTATAGAAGTTGATGTGCCTTGTACATGATCCCTCTCACAGATAATGACTTGATATGACCACCAGTCACACTGGAATAGTGGAGAAATCACTCTGCTCGGAAGGACAGAACTGAAGAAAACTGACAGCTATCAGTGGAGCAGGCACTGGGACTGCTTTATTATTTTAGAAACCCTCCTTGTGGAATGAATCACAAAATACGTGTCAAAGAACTGTAGAACAAGAAGCTAAATTCCAAGGGAGTTTTGAATACTTCCCTGCCAACAAAGTTGGGAAATGAAAGACAGCAGCATTTGAAGAGACTAGGATGGCCAAAGCTTCAGCTGGTGCCCATTGATGGAGCACCCTTGGGTTCCACAAAGTAAAGCAGTTTACAGAAGCCAAGCCCTGAGTCTTTAAGCCATACCCTGATTTGATGAGAGGTTTTCCTAAACTGTGCTCAACTGCTAAGAAACAACATTGTGTAATTTGTAATGAATCAAGCCTACACTTTCTTAAGGTCTTCAGATATTTTTTATTTTTCCTGAAAGGGCAAGTAAATAACTCAAATCCCCTGACAGGTTTATTGGAGAAAGAAATGGTAGTAGTTTGCATCATAAAACATTTTTTTCTTGGAAACTATTCGAGAACTATAGGAGAGTATTTAAAGTCATTTCTTTGGCTGAATTAAATAGAGAGAAAGATTATGTTGATTTATACATGGACAGGTTTGTTCCACTCCGTTTTATTTAAAAATAAAACCAAGTGAAAAGGGGAATTAATAAAACAGTGGCAAAACAGAACAACCCCCTACCACAACACTTTGCAAATTCCAAGACTCCCCTTTCCAAGATAGACTCTTTTATCGCCGAAGTGCTGTATAAAGGATTGCAGTAATAAAGTGATTTCACTGGAATGATCTGGTTTACAGAATTCTTAAGCTTTTCTTTTCAAAGAATATATGAAAGCAAATTAGGAATTAGCTGCTAGGTTTAAAATAGCTGAGTGTGTTGAGAAAAATGCAGATGTGTAATCCTGTGAATGTACGATAATTTAACATAAATAATTCTCAAATTAATTAAAGGATTTACATGTTTGTGTTATGTTCTTTCTTCTGGCTTTTCTTTTTGAAAGCATGACTCAGAACGATCATCCTACATATATCTGGCACACGTAACTGTACGTGTGGTTAATGCACACAGCAATTTATAGGTAAAATTTCTGATGTTTTAGGGCCTTTTCAAGTCTCAAGGTCCAACACACTTTGTTTTACAGGGACATCATGGCTCTACAGTCTGGCCAGCACCCTTACAGCAAAGTATTGGGCAGATTAGAAAAAAAATATTAATTAGCACAGGTCTTTAATTGGGCAGAGATGATCTTAAGAAATGAGAGGTATTTCTCTTCTCATTTTGAGCAGAACGTATAGATTCAGAGGTACTAGAAGTCCTTGCCAAATTGTGTGTGTGTCAGAGAGGAAGGGAGAAGAAAAGATGGATATATTTTTTAATGCTCATAAGATCTGGATGTAATTTTTGACTGCAGAACAAAAGCTGTGCCTCATTCAGCAAGATGACAAAAGGTTATTTGGCACCTGGCATCAAATACACTTCTTGCAAGAACCTGGCATGAACACCAAAATGATAATGAGTAAAATGCCAACGTCTGTGCAATGAAAGCATTGATGCTGAATGTTAAACAATCATAAACAGAATACTAAACCTTCTAAGAACATTATTCCTCTTTTGTGAATGCAGAAATTAGGCAAAGTTAAGCTTACAGTTTACTCTGATATTAAGAAAAAAAAAAAAAAAAGAAGAAAAAAAAGCCATGTCCCAAGATCTTTACCATTACCTTTAATGTCCTAGGACATCAGGTAAACAGTAAGAAACACATACTGCTACTTGTTCATGAATCATATGGAATAGAATGACATCAGTCCTGTTAATGGATACTGTTCTCTGCCAAATCTATGGTTTTAAATTTAATTATAGTTGAGCTTCATCAATCATTCAGCAAAAGAACATGGTGAAGACTCCAAGCTTAGCCCTTAATCAACAGACATTTGCCTCATACTCACCTAATACACTTGCCCAGAGAAATCATTTGATAGGGAGAATAAAATTGTGGTCCTTGATGCTTTATGATTAATAGTTTCATTAGAAGAATTTAGTCCTTGTCCTGTAGATAGCTCCTCACCACAAATACAGATATCAAACACATTTAGGCTCAGACCCAAGAATTCTCCAGTTTTCCAGATGCTTTACTCTATTGCTGCCAAACCATGTCTCCTTGAGACAGTCACTTATGCTATGTTTCCCCATCTGTAGAAAAAGAGAGTGCTATTGTTCTGTATCTGTCATGGAATTGCGGCGATCAACCTTTACAACACGTTTGGCAG